>NC_088888.1:125436182-126105786 GCF_037157495.1 Lathamus discolor
GGAGCTTGGGTGAACGCTGTCCCGGTCTGTGAGGCTGGGGAAGTGGCCCCACATACTGCAGGTGTCTGTCCGCGTGCCCGCTCTTCCACTGGGAAAAGCCTGTTTTTAACTGAAGGACTGTTTCCGTTGTTTGCGGTGTCTTACCCCTGGTTTTGCCCTCCACCCTTGCAAGCCGCTGCTGGACTTGGTGCTCCCCGTGGCGCTCCTCACCGCGTGAACTGAGAGCAGAGACGTTCTCTGACACACTGAGATGTTCCCCCCGCTCTTGCGAGCAGCCTGGCAGAGGGAGGGAGATGGCCCTGCGAGCACTGGTTGCTTCCCTGGGGCCTGCGTTGAATTCTCAGTGTCTCTGGGTTATCTTAGCAATTTAAGCATCTCCCTGTGAATGAGTAAACAGGGAGTTCGTTCCTGTTGGGGCTTACTGAGAACTAACATGCTTATTATGAAATGACCTTTTTAAGCAATCTCGGGATAAATTGGTTTGTTCCTATGCTAAAAAAGGGGGTTGTGCTGATCCTGCCTGCAGGATCAGTGTACTTGTGATGCTCTTCTGCAGTTCCTGGAGTCGAGTGCAGCACCTTTCTCTGCAGGGGAAGGTGGTAGCTGGTGAGTGAGCCCCTGCGGGCTCCTGGCTGTCAGCTGCTGGCTTTGCCCTCAGAACTGCCCATTTCAGGTGTCCCTGCAAGCGTTCCGGACGTGTTACCCCAACAGACCTCTCGTATAACCTGTGCTGCTTCTGCCTTTATCATTAACTTCAACAGAATTATAGAAGGGCTGACCTAGATATTCGGAGTCTGGTAGAAGAATGCAGTTGCCACTGGCAGGTTGTGGTGTTCCCGAAGTTGTTCGGGTACTTGTTGTTCATTCAAAGAGAAAACCTGAAGGTAAAAGAGTTGAGTTGCTTTTGAATTGACTGTGGGTGTTCATAGTACCTGCTGCAAGGTAATGCCCCCGTGCACTAGACGCTAACAGCGTCCATGCATTGGAACAAGCAAACAGGACAACTGAGGATGCGCATAGTTTGAGTGGTGTGTGAGCACTGGATGTCACCATTGTCCTGCTTACAACTTGCAGTCCTGTTTGTGGGCCATAAGAAATCACAGCTCTTCCTTTGGAGGAGTCAGCTGGTACTTGAATAACTCTGGAAGTCCTGCGTGCTGTAAGGAATATGGTCTGGCTGCTCAACAACACCAGGCACAGGGTTCATCGGAGAAAATCAAGCCACCATAACAGAGAAAGGCATGTGTAAATGTCATTCATTACACTGCATGCAGGTATTGACACATCTCACAGGTTCTCAGGTCTGCAGTCGAGATTATGCAAAGAACATAAACTTTGATGGTTTTCTTTAATTCGTTCCCTTTAAGCTGGTTTCTGATTCACTGAATGCAGAGCGGCTGATCTGCTCTCCTGCTTTACCAGGGGCTGAAGATCTGTGCTGTGATGGACTTTGCTGCGTGACCTGAGCGGCCATCACATACTCTGTAGGTGCTTGTCATGTCAGGTGCCTGAAAAGACACTGTGTGAACCTTTCCAAACGCGTGCTCCTGAGCTTGCTTCTGGGGCTCTGCCCTGGTGAAAAAGGCGTGTGTGTGACCGTGCCATGAAAATGAAGCAGAAAGCCTGGCCCCCTCTTTAGAGAAGGCTTCCCAATTTGTCCCTCGGCCTTACCCAGAGAAGTCGTGCCCCCAGGCTCTAGAATGCTGTCAGAAATGACTATGAAATTCTAACGCACGTGTCACAGGAGCTGTGACAATTTATGTGACGCGGCATCTGACTGCTCTCTGCCAGCGCTGGGCCCTGGCGGGGGGGGTCTGTGTCTGTGTCTGTGCAGGGAGCAGCGGGTTCCTCTCCAGCGCCCGCTGTAACCAGCCCTCTCAGGGGGTCTGGCTCTGGGAGCAGCGTGTGGGGCTCCGCAGGCTGAGCACAGGCAGCAGCAGTGCCCCTCACGGGGCAGCATCCGGCCGGCACAGTCGATGGCCGCGCGCTTCCCTCCTCACAGCAAGCACCTTCTGCGGGCAGCGATCGATGCCTCTAATCTGCTCCAGCCTGTACCAAGTCATGCGAGGAGAAGCTTTTAGGTGGCATTACACGGCGCTGTGGAGGCGGCTCTTCAGCTGTTATTCATAGTGCTCTTCATGGACTGGCAGAGAAATCCACTTCATCCCGCTTGTGAATGTACCGAGAGTATGTCAGGCTTCCACAGCTTGCGTTTCACACTCTGCCGCGTGATGCTGGGACAGGGTGGCTTTGAATTTCTGTAGCTTCGTGCGTGCATCTGTCCGTACATGTGCGTGTTGTGTGCGTGTTGTGTGCGTGTTGTGTGCCCGTCGCTGGGAGCCAGCAGCGGCACCACTTCCCTGCAGGCTCAGGAGGCAGTGCCAGGTTTGCATGTTCACACTGCAGTTCGTTTTTCTGCTCTCACAAGGGGCAGGAACCGTTCTTCTCCACAGCTGGAGGCTGTAGAGATCACTGAGGGCTGCTGAGGAAGTCCCAAGCTAGTTCTGTAGCAGTTCGAACCTGCCGCCCCTCCTGATGGTGATCTCAGCAGCAACTGTGCTCCACAGTGAGGGTAAACGCACCCCAGCAGCTGTACAGGCTTTTATTTGCTAAGTAACGTAATGGGCACTTCCGCTGGTTAAGTGACATCGTGAATGTAATGGGGTTTAAATGAAAAGTGAATTCACTGTGTGCTATGTGTCAGAAACAGGGAAACAAACAAATCCCAAGAAACTCCACTTTGGATTTGTTAGATGATGTGTGTGTGCGCTGATTGAGACAAGGTTCCTGCGTACACAGCCATGCCTCTTCTGCCCTTCCCAAAGTCTGGAAAGTCAGGATCTTGCAGAAAAAGGCACAGAGCGCATAAAGTATAAGCAGCAGCTCTGATTGAGACGCTTGGCTTCTTTATTCCATTTCTTCATCAGTGATACTTCATTTGTTCATGAATACTTTAGCAGGAGACGGGGTGTGTGTGTGTGTGTGTGTAATTTAAGTGCTGCTTTAAACTGTGTCCTAGCTCTGAATCCAGCGGGAGTGGTGTGGAAGTGCTCCTGCACCACAGCTGCTCTGAGGGCTGCTGGGAGAAACGTTCCTCCTCTTAAATCTGCAGCAGCACAGTGCAGTTGTTCACACGTTCACAAGCCAAACGCAGTGGGTTTCTCTGCCAGGCTGACCAGCACCACCGCCACGGGGCAGAGGGAAATGTGTGGATCCTGAGGCCCATCGCTGGGGGTGTTCATGGGGTGCTCAACGGGGCGCTTACAGCACCCTGACACTGGGCGCGTTTTTACATCAGCTGGGCCCTCAGCTGCTTATGGTACCGACACTGTGGTCAAGCTGAGGCTGATCGCAGTGCATACCCAGCACACAGCGTGGTGTACGGGGTGTTTACAGCTAACCGCCGAGCATGTGTTGTGTAGTAAGGTGTGAACTCAAGCTCCAGCTCTCTTCTGGTAAGACACACAGAGCTCCAAATGGCCATCGAGGGATGGTTTATGTTTTCTGTTGTATTGGACAAAGAACCTCGAACTTGTGTTTAATGAGGGCTCTCCACAGAACTTGACAGAAGTGAAACTGATACAGGCGGTTGCTACCAAGTACTTCATTCAATCTTACGGGGTATTTTGGTGGTTTGGGTTGGATTTTGGTGCTTGGTTTTGTCTGTTTTCACTCACACACCAGGCAAATTAAAGGGGTTTGTGTTCTTTGTCTTTTCAAAGTAAGTTTTGCTGGTTTTGCTCTTCCACCCCTAATGGCTCGGAATGGGTTTGTGTAGCTAAAACCTGCTTTACCTTTTGGAAACGTGCTTCTGAATGCTCACTTGCACTTTGGATTTCCTGCGCTCATGGAATCCCAAAGGGTCTGGGTGGGAAAGGACCTTAAAGCTCCTCCAGCCCCTGCCACGGGCAGGGCCCCCTTCCGCTGGCGCCGCTTGCTCCGAGCCCCCGTGTCCCTCCTGTCGGTTTTGCCCGGTGTTTGTCCCAGACGGGTGCAGAAGGAAAGCGAACCCGGGCACCGGCGCTCCCTGCGCGGCCGCTGCTGCCGCTGCACAGGGACAAAGCGCGCGGGGGTCCCGGCGCCGCGGAGCCCCCCGCGGGGAGCGCGGTCCCGAGCAGCAGCCCCGGTGCCGGCCCGTCCCTGGGCGCTGGCTTTGTGCTCCCCGCGGCTCATTACCATGCCGGCGGCCGGGCCGCTCGGGCTTACCAGCTGTCCCTGCTGCGCCCGGCGTGGCCGGCGTGGCCGGAGCGCCGCGGCCACCGCCGCAGACGGCCTTTCCGCTGGGGATGCCCACGTGGCCGCCGGCAGCCGCGGCACTGCATAAAGTAGCAGGGCCCTCGCATGGCATATGGTGTCTGGATTCATACAAGATGCAAAACTATTCTGCCCTAATGCACAATGACTCATAGCATTGCTAATTTTCCCAACAAAAGCCCACTTCCACACCCA
Source organism: Lathamus discolor (assembly GCF_037157495.1). Taxonomy (NCBI): domain Eukaryota; kingdom Metazoa; phylum Chordata; class Aves; order Psittaciformes; family Psittacidae; genus Lathamus; species Lathamus discolor. The sequence goes on from NC_088888.1 coordinate 125,440,632, forward strand.
CACTTTTAACCCCTCAGGCTAAAGAGCCTCTTCTTTAGTTTCAAAGCCTTGGAAGCGCAAGGCGGTGGCTTCGGGATCAATATATGAAACCCTATATTTATTTAAAGCATATGCACGTTCTGACGCTTGTTTTAAATTTCAGGAACGCCCGGTTTTCGGGTCCCTGTGCTAACACATGGTCAGGTTTTTTGTTCCGAAGCAGGTTCGTTGCCAAGTGTTGGCAATCGTTAATTTTTCCGTAGTTACGTCTTACAAAAAGGAGTCAGCATAGAAAATAAAAAGTTATTTTAATGACAGAGTGAATCGAAGAATGTAGCGAGTGGCTGTGCGGTGCTCGTGTGTTACAGCGCGAATTACCAAGCCACTCACTGGAAGCAGCTTGTGGTATCTGCCTCTTCCCTCTGTGCCGGCTCTTCGGGGTGAATAACGCGCTTTCCAACTAGAGGGAGCTGCTGGAGCCGCCCAGGCTGGCTCCTGCCCCGCAGCCCGGGTCCTTTGTGCGCAGCGATCGCTCCTCCGTTCTGTCTAACGCCCGGGGAGTTACCCCGAGTCGTTCCCAAGGAACGGCCGCGTTTTAACTGCGGTGGTGGCGTTAAACCGCGGAACCGGGGGGGCTGCGCGGGGGGGACCCCCTCGGCGCTGAGCGAGCGGCTGGGGCTGCCGCCGCGGGACGGCACAAAGAGCCCCGGGGAGGTGGGAGCCGCGCGGAGCGGGAGCGGCCTCCGCCGGGCACCGGAACAAAGGGGCCTGCGGGCTCCCCAGCCCCTCGCTCCGGTCACCGCGTGCGGCTGCTGCGGGGCGGCTCCGGGAGGGGGGCTGGCCCCGGGAGCCTTCGCTAGGGGATGGTGCGGGAGCGCTGCTGGGGCTGCTGGTCTCCACCGTGGCCAAAGGCCGGGGCTGGCCGCGGCACCAGCGGCCTCCATCCAGCGAGGCAGTTCCTGTGCCCCCCAGCCTGGTTCTGCCCCGCCGGGGTTGCTGGGCAGGCGCGGAAGCTGGCGGTGCACATCGCGCAGCGGCCATCAGCACCAGTGTGTCATCACCAGGGCAGGTTCACTGCGGGTTTCACACCCCTCTGCTTTGTCCTTTGAGGAAAACCTGAGCTCAGTGCGCGTCTTCCATGAGCCACACACGCTGCAGTCTCTTCCTTCAAAAGTCAAGAAATCGTTTTGTGAACAGCAGAAAGGGGATTGGGTTTAGCTTTGAGTTTTCTTAATCACTTTGTCTCTCTAGTAAAACTGAGCTGAATTAAGCATTGACCGTGCTTTGAGATCCAGTCACCTCCTGACATCCCACCAACCTGGCTAGTTCTGTGTATCTCGTACCCTACTGTAATGGGTAGCCCCATAATCCTGCATCATTCTTTAAGGAGGAAAGGTTTTCTCTCTATGCACACTTGAAACACTTCTCAAGCCATCCTGTCACTGGGGACTTTCTTATTGGGTTGGGGACATAAATGTGGAGACAGCAAGAGAGAGGAGTAGGAGGAAGCCTTGCTCCATGGTGGGTTCACTGGCTGGCGTACTCAGCTTGTGTTTTGTCTTTCCTCAGTATCCTACTTTTGTGTGTGTTTCACTATAAGATTAACTGTCAGGGTTCTAGTGTACAAACAGGAGCAGATGGCTCTTAATGATTTCTTTGCTGCTCGCAGCAATCTAGTACATGTACAGCATCTTCTGCTTAAAAATAATAATCTCAGTTTATGTGCTGGTTTTAATACTCTCTGAGTTGGGCCGGGGCTGGTGTTGGTGAGAGCCTGTGACTTCAGCCAGGTTTATTGTACCTGTGCGGGGTTATCCGCCTCGGCCAGGCTCACCTGTGTAACAATATGAATGAGCTTTTAAGCCTTAGCAGTCTGCAGTGCATTGGCTTCCGTAAATGAACCTGGCATCCTCCTGCCACCCTTCAGCTGGGCTGCGTGGTGTTCCTCAGCAGTTATGTCACTTGGGTACCTTGGTGTTAGCCCAGTAACACGCTCACTTGGGTTTGTTCAGTGTTTCACCGCCTCAAAGCCTCGGTACCAGAAATGCAGCATCATGAAAGAGAAGTAATTAAAATTCAGGAAGTGGCCTCGAGCTGGCATGGATTCGTCTTCCCTCTTGCTCCTGCAAGATCTCACCTCAGCTTGTGCCATCCCGGTGACTTAATTCGCTTCCTGGCATTGCAGGTTGGCTTCTGGTTTGAAGGGCTGTGTCGCCAGGCTGACACCTAGGAGGTGATGTAGCACCAGAGTAAGTGATAAAGGGCAGAGCTGTTACTCTGGGGAAGGAGCTGATGCTGGTGTTCAGGAACTTCCCATCTCAGAAGTGAGCTCCTCCCCTTACTGTGAATTTCTGCCTCCATCTTGCCCCTTCCTCCCCTCACTGCCAGCATGGGAAGTCGGGGGCTCCAAGCCCACCCTTGGCACAGACAGCTCCAGTGGTAAGAGATGGAAGTGACTGGGGTTGGTTTTCTGTCCTTAATTCTTAAATTAAACCCTCTGTTACTCAAAGGTTGCAGTTGCAGGAGCAGCAGTTACAGCCCCGTGCGTCACTGTGAATAACCTCAGCTACACCGTTTTCCACATAGCCATGCTTTCTGTCTGTACTGGTTCTGCTGTACCTGGTGGTTGACATCTCCATTTCACCGGGAGGGTGAAGAGCAGCATCAGTGTCTTTATTGCCAGCAGCATAGTTCACGTGTGACACGGGGATCCCATTCTCCGGTTCATTCTCCGCTCGCTGCCGTGTTGTGTTGCTGTAGCTCGCCCTCCGGGTGCCGTGGTGCCCGGAACACTCTGCGTGTGCCTCCAGGATGCTGCACCCTGACATCGGATCACAGAGCAGCTTTATGGCCATGGCAATAGAGAGGACTCATCCCAGTCCGGAGCAGCTTTCATTCAGGGAGGTTTCCTGCCCAGGCTTCCGCAGGGCCCGCTGGGTTTTGTGCTCCCTGCTTTGTGACTTGTTGCCGTGATAATTCAGCTCATCTTACAGGTTCCTCTAATTGTGATGGATGTGTAATCATTCATTTTATCGAGGCTCATTAAGGCCTGTGAGCCCCTGTCCCAACTTGGAGCAATTAGAGCCCGGGTAGCCGGTCCATCTGCTCCCAGCACTGTTTAATTAATGAACTTTTAGCGTGCGCTGCGCCTCGGAAAAGCCCCGGTATGCCGGAGCTGCTGAATGGGATCCGCGTGCCAGCGTCTCCCTGTTTTTAAATGCCACAGCAACGTGCAGTTTGGAATCCCCAAAGTCAACACGAAGTACTGGGACCCGGGAGGCAAAGGGGGGAGCTTGTATTCTTACTTTCCATATTTCCTGTTGGTTGCAGTGTCCGGAACACCGGTGGTTACAAATAAAGGGGTGCCATGGACTCCAGTGCTCTTCTGGATGCCCCAGACAACAACTTCTAACCTTCCCTTGGATCACTGAAGACATGCTGAGAGCAGTACACAAAATGTTATCTTTTCATTTCCGCATTTCCTGGAAGGACATCGGAAATGGGATGTGTGCAGACACACATTTCCTCCCCTTCATCTTTCTGTCACATTTAGAGCATGAGGGCTGAGAAACCTTTGTGCTTTGGGGTTTTGTTTGGTCGATTTTTGTAGTCTTCAGTATAATAAGGTTTTAGGATGGAGTGGGACCCACCAGCACTGCTGGAGTTATCCTAGAGACGATCGCATTCACACCCAGAGCTGTGAGCAGACAGTGGGACAGAGGTTCCTAAACTCTTTGGGTGTTTGTGCTGCTTCTCCTCTGTGTGTTTGCTGTGCAGTGACGCTGGGGCAGTGATTTAGAACAGAGCAGTTGCATTTGTTTTAAATGCAAGTAAACTCCTGGTCGCTGGTTGGGCAGAGGAGGCACCAGCTCAGGGGCTGAGGAAAAACTACCTTGGAAGACATATATTAACATCTAGTCAGGCAGTTGTGCTGAATGTGAATGTCAGGTTGCTGTGCTGCCCGACTCGGGAGCCAGAGATAGAGAGGAAAAGGATGCTTTCTCCCGGGTGGTTTTGCGTTCATGATCCATTGCTGTTCATTACAGCCCAGTGTCGCAGTCCTGCGGTTGTGCTTTACCTGCCTTGGCCTGGTCTGTGCCTACCTTAAATATTCAGGACAAGAACGAAGCGTGCTCGGTGCCTCAGCCCCTTTCAGCACCAGGCAGACCATCTGTCCGGCCCCACCGCGCCGCCCCGGCACGTGCTTCAGCCGGTGCTGTACCCTGCAGGAGCAAACCGGGAGCTGAAACAGACCCTGGGGCTGGGGCTGAACCCAGCAGGTGTGGAAAAGTGACTGCTGCTGCCTTCGGAATGCCGGTGTTCCTGGAAATGAGCCCCGGGTTTTGTTGTACCTTCAAAGCTGTTCTAAAGGTCATGGTGCCTAAAGGTAAGGCACCAGCGAACTTCTCTGTCGTGACAGTTCTGAGCCGTGTTATTCTTCCGTCAGGGGTTTCCTCACACCCCTCTCCTCTTTTGGACCCATTCTAACGTGGTTGCTGAGTGTTTTCATTGCCCTGAAAGAGAGATTTCCAAACTGGCTATTTTCAGTTCCTTTTCCAGTATTTCCATATTCTGGTTCATCCTTTCACAGCCAACCCCACACGTCAGCAGGCCATGCAGGTGAATCCAGACACGGTCTGTGCCTCCTCTGTGTCCCTGAAGTACTTTAACTTTCATGCCTGCAAGAAAAACGTGGTTTTCTGTATCCTGGGTGAAGTGCACGTGTTCTGTCGGGATTGCACCATTTGTGCTCTGTACCAGGCCTGTGCGAGGCTCGGCCTCGGTGCCTCCGCGCTCTCTGTTGGTGATGTTCTGTGGTCCAGGGCTGAGACCTCAGCTCAGTTCTGCTAAGGTGTCATTCCACTGGCTGTGACCGAGTTACAACCAAAGGAATTCGGGGGTTTTAGGAACAAATTCGTTCAGCATGTGTGTTTAATAAGGCTCATTTCTAAACCCACGCCATAGGAGGATGCAGCCCTGTTTAAATGAGAGAAACTCGGGGATGTCTTTTCCTTCAGTCCCTTTTCTGCCCTCCGCAAGCATCTGGCCTCAGTTTAACAGGCTGTCAGCAGCAGGAAATGTACTGGGTTGTCTGGATCAGGCAGTAGCTCCTCTGGGTTTGCTTCTCTGTGCTGACCAGCACAAGTCCTCTGCAATGTGAGAAGACCCATGTGCAGAAACCTCTGCACTTCCTACAGCAGCAGGAGCCTGTGAGTGTAAGGCATGTTGTGTACATACTTCAGCAATAGTTTCTTTTACACCTAGGAGCACCGGACCCATTCCACCTTAGTTACCTGACCAGAAGTGCCAGTGAAGTGAATCACACTGAGGCTGTTCTGTGATGGGCAATGATAGATGTTTGCATGAAGATGTTAATATTGATATATACATGATATACATCATATCGATATGTACTTTAAGATTTTAATATTGCCCATATTTACTACTAATTTCTTAAATTGCTTTTTGTTTTTTTTCAAAATTAAAATTTTTATAGCAGTTTTTCTTTGTACTGCCTGGAAAATGAGGTTTATGTTCTCCAGGTTTATTAGGAGAGATGAGAAGGATGTCATTCTATCCGTTGTTAAATATTATTGCATGTTAATCCATATTTTAGAAGTTCAAAGGCTGCACGAGCACGTCTTTCTCTGTTCCTTTGCTGTTGGTAAAGATGTCCTCGTATCAAGCATTCACATTTGTGTGAAAAATAGAACCCAGTTCAATCCATGCATAGATTGTCAGAAAGATTAAAGTGTGCATCATGCAATTTCTGTTCTTTCAGAAAGGGGCCTTTGATGTGCTAATGTTCACTTTCTCCCTTTTCATTCCCAAGTGCTGGCCATTGTTTTGAGCTCAGAACAGCCTCTGCTCACTGAGGAGCGCTCCAATACCGGGTACCCCAACCTTGCCCAAGGTAGCTAATAGAAATACGCGGTAACAGTCGTGGCGTGATGCCCTGGGATCAGGTAACCGTGTGCCTGCACAGACAAATACCATGGCAGAGGCAAAGCCCTGCTGAAAACAGATGCTGCAGAAAAGCCAGATACTGAAGGGTGCTGCTGCTTCTGCTGTTGTTCCAACTCATACAGCTCGGGTTTAAAATAGAAAGCTGGCAGTGCTGTGAGCACTGTAGTCTGCTAAAATCAGTCTTGAAGACAAGGCTGGGATTGCCAAAGTTACTCAGCAAGTGAAATTATTTGGATGGCCTCATCCTGCATTGCAGCAAATGGATCAAATCCTGCAGGCTGCTTGCAGCGCACGTGGTGGGGGACCGGTGTGGCTGGGACGGCTTTGCACGGAGATGGGCTGCTCGTGGCTACTTTTACTTCTGCTAGAGACACCGTTCCCCTTTCGTTAGCAACTGGGAAGAAATAGTTCATCATGAGGAATGAGGAACTATTCCCATATATGTATATGGGAAGTGTTAGTGTGGAACTGTGCAGGAAGAGCAGTCGCCAACTAAGTGGTACAAACCAGTTTTAAAACAGGCTGAGATTTGGTGGTTGAGTTTTGGGAGAGTGAGTTAAATAGCCATAAACTGGCCTCTGGTGAGGGAAGCGTCATCCAGGATGCTCAGCAGCTCAGAGCTCAGATGTGCCTGTTTCTCGAGCAGTTGAACGCTGTTGCCTTCCAAAAGCCGTAGCTGTGTGAGCAGCAAGGTGCCAGTGGAGCAGTGAAGCAGGACACGTTCAGAAACGTTTCTGGTATCATTTCTTATTTTGATGACAGTTAAATTTGAATTGAAAGGTGGTCGTTGAGGAAGCCGGCAGCTGGACACGTGTTTCATTGAGAAACTGCAGGCTTGGCAGCAGCTGGAAATAGAACCCTTAGAAGCTGCACTGGAAATGTGTTCGGATGGCAGCGGCGCGGCACTGCTGCTGGGCAGCCTCTTCCCAGGGCACCATTTGTAGGGGTTCTCCTCCGTTTGTCTCCACCAGCTCTGATGCTTCATTGCAGAGAGATTCATCTCCTGCTCTCTGCTTCCTCTTCAGGATCCCCATGATCTCCTTTTAGGTCTGACATTACTCAGCACTCAGGGACTTCAAAGAACATCAGAAATTCATCTGAAAGGGCCCAGTCTTCAAGAAGCAGTGTTAAAGCTGAGAGAGCGAGCTGTTCCAGTGGAAGCCCTCCTTGCTCTGCTCTGCTCTGGAGAGCCTCCCTGCAGTGCTGTGTCCAGCTCTGGGGCAGGTTGCACAGCCCTCACCACAGGAACAGAAAATACCTGGCAAGGGTTCTTGTTATCACAGAACCCCAGCCTGGTTTGGGTTGAAGGGACCTTAAAGCTCCTCCAGCTCCAACCCCTGCCCCGGGCAGGGACCCCTTCCACTGGAGCAGCTTGCTCCAAGCCCCTGTGTCCAACCTGGCCTTGAGCACTGCCAGGGATGGGGCAGCCACAGCTTCTCTGGGCACCCTGTGCCAGCGCCTCAGCACCCTCACAGGGAAGAGCTTCTGCCTTAGATCTAACCTGAACTTCCCCTGTTTCAATCTGAACCCGTTACCCCTTGTCCTGTCACTGCAGGCCCTGATGAAGAGTCCCTCCCCAGCATCCTTGTAGCCCCCTTCAGACACTGGAAGCTGCTCTGAGGTCTCCACGCAGCTTCTCTTCTCCAGGCTGAGCAGCCCCAATGTTCTCAGCCTGGCTCCATACGGGGGTGCTCCAGCCCCTCAGCACCCACATGGCCTCCTCTGGACTTGCTCCAAAGCTAGGGATGTCCTTCTTATGCTGCGGACACCGGAGCTGCACACTGCTGATTAAGCCCCACAAAGCTCTTGTGGTCTCATGGTTCACAAATCAGACCTGGGAAGATGTTTTTCCATGGGTTGTGTCCATTACCTGGAGTCCTGTGTGCAGGAGACCCCTGCTCAGTGTCCGGGTCTGCTCTGCGTTGGAGATCTACAACAGTTAAGAATAAGTGAGATGGGAGTTTTAAACCTCCCCCTCTTTCCACATTTATTTTCTTTATTTAAAGCCGGACATCCGCACTGATTCCTTGGCACCTTCACCTGACCCATCCTTCCCTCCTACCCTCTAGTGCAGAGCAATTTCCCAGCCTGTATCACTGCAGCAACAAGTGCATTTAGTGCTGAGCATCTTGCAGATGGTGTCACTCATGTTACCCACCCATGATTGTAATGAATGTAAATTGTCAGGTGTAACAGAGCTGAAACTGAGCCGTTCGGTGGTAGTTCCAGGAATGATGAAAAGATCTGTAATAAACTAGCGGGGGCAGAGTTATTTTGTGTGATTATTGTCCTGGTTGGAGCTGCCTGGTCCTTGCACTCTCACCAAACCGACAGTGATGGTTTCCTTAACCTTTAGTAGGTGACAAAATCTGATCACCTGAAAAGATGTTCCCTTACCCAAACCCCAAATACAGGCTTTTACCGGCAGCTTTGTAGACGGGTATAATCTCATCTGATGGATGTGTCTGCAGTGGCCAGCCCATCTCCCTGCCCCTGGAGCTGTCTGTGGAAGTGCACTGTTGGTGTGGGCTCCTGCTCTTTAACACAGGAGGATTTTGTAGGTGGTTTGTCCATCATCTCACCTGCCTGTCCTGCAGGCTGCCGTTTGGCTGCCGGTGAGCTCTAAGTGATGCGGGTGCTGTGGGGAGGGTGCTGGACATCAGTCGAGGCGAGGGCAGTGTCGTTGCAGGGAGGGCTGTGTCTCAGGACCACGATCCGCAGTGCAGGCATTGCCCAGGTGAGGGAATTCCGATGCTGCCTTAGGGAAAGGCCGGTTTGCAGGGAAAGGCGCTGTGCTGCAGAAAGGTGCCCTGGAGGGAGGCTCCAAAGCCACCCCTCGTTCTGGGGGTCTGGGGGGTGGCACAGCACTGAAGTGGTCTCAGCACCTGCAGGGACCCCTCTGCCCCATGAGGGCTGGTGTGCTCTGCCCCAGAGACCTGCTGGTGCTCAGCCATGTTCCTCCCTGCTTACAGCAGTGGTTCTGCAGGGGTGTCCCTGCTTCGTGCTGCCTCTTGTCTGGAAGCTGTCAGCCATTATCCCCCTTCCACTTCCCAAGCGTCCAGATTCCTGAGGTGGATTTGCAGGGAAGTACTCTGATAATTCCTGCTTGCTTTCCGCAATCATTTAAATGGGATGGTGAGACACAAGTGGACTTCTGATTTACTATCGCAGAGTTATCTGCAAGTTCCTTGTCTTACAAGTCTGCTGAGCAGTTCTCAAGAGTTCTGAGTTATGAATCTGTCATTATCTCCCTGTTTTGCCTTTGGCTGTTTGATTTTCAAAGCTGGGAATGGCTTTGGTTGTTGCAGGCACGTTCAGGTTTTGAATGGCTCTGAGTTTGCTGTTACCCTGGGAGATCCCTAACTGTATTTTCACTCTGATACTGCTGTGATGGAGCTTGAGAACGTGGGCTCTGAGGACAAGCAGTGGCCTGCACCCCTCCTTAAGGTGCTTTTGCTCTCAGCAGTGGGCTGAGAGCAGAGCTGGTGTGTTTGAGGGTTTGAAGAGGCAGGGTGCCGGTTTGGTGACCCTTGACTTTAGGTGAACATGCTTGTGCTTGGAGAGTGCACGGCAGTGAGCGCTGTCGTGTTAAAACACACTGACAGGGTGTACAGGCACTGGAGTTTAGACACACATGAGCACGTAGGTCCGTATGTGTCTGTTTGTGTGTTTGCATGTTTTCATGTGTATGATGACCCCAGGATAACAACACACAACTTTTATAGGCCTCTTTCTTAGCCTTTCATGGGCTCTCATGGTTTTCATTATAAGATTTTAAGCTGTCAGTGGCTACCAGCAGCATTTGCCATCGGCTGAGAGCACTGATAAGAGGCTCCCAGCCCTTGCAGCTGGTCTGTGCCTTCCCTAAAGGCTGGGTAAAGGACAGGAAGGCTGGCTCTGATGGAGCACCCCCCGGACCAGCTCCCTGCATCCCTGGTGAGAGGTGCAGGGCACAGGCTGTGCCCCCTGCAGAGCATCTGCACAGGGAGCTCCCCGGCTCCACCAGCTCGGATATGGAGGTTCCCTCAGAGCTCCACATGGAATCCCATCCTGGGAGGCAGTGCGGATCCTGGCCGGGGGCAGCTGCCCCCCAACGAACTAGATGAGCTGTAGGGTCCCTTCCAACCCAGAGCAGACTGTGATTCTGTAAGACAACTCACCCCACCGCCCTCGGGAGAGAGGACCTCTGCATCTCTGCTCTGCAGCACTCGGAAGGTGACTTTCAATAGACCTGAGCAGCTTCCGTCCGTTTCGGGGCTCTCTCAGGATTGGACAGGGAACTACATGGATACTTGTAGAGGAAATTTACACTGGGGGAACCATGGCCCACTAGTTTGCTGGCCTAAAACTTGTGTAACTGAAGTCACAGTGGTTCTTGTGATACAGAGCGCTTTCAGAAATAGCGTCTTGGTGGTTACATGTGCCCTGCGGAATGATTTCCCGGTTGGGCTGCTGCTGCACGAGCGGATAATAGGCAATTATGTCATCATTGTAATCAATTGAAGTATTTTAATCAAAGCGTTATCAGCGTGATGGAGCATGGAGTACAGCTGCTCACGGACCTCGGCATGCAGAGGGGCGAGTGCACGATGCAGAATGTGCAGTGCACATGTGTGTGTGGTGCTTGCAGCGCTGTGGTGTTGAGTGTCTGCTGGGTTAGGAATGATCTCAGGGGGAACAGAGCTAAGGAGGGAGCTGAGCTGCATTTCTAAGTGGCTGTTCAGCAGAGCAGGTACCTGGGTCCTGCTAGGAGATAACCACAGGTGCTCCACATTACAACAGAAACTCCTCAAATAGGGATAAACATATGCCCACGGAAGTGCAGGACCATACAGCATCAGGAATCATGGAGTGGTTAGAAGGGACCTTAAAAATCAGCCGGTTCCAGCCCCTGTTCCTTCACCCTGGTATGGAACGGTTGGGCTGTAATGGAACAATGTGTCTGCTCCCGGGCTTCCCACGAGGAGGAGGAGGAGCTGATCAAGATGAAAGCTGGTTTTATGCCTTATTCCTCATAAACGCAGCGTTCTTCCCCCAGCACGTGGCAGGACTGAGGTGCCAGGCTGTGCTCCCAGCTCACCGTGGGCACTGCGCACTGTGAGCGTGAGCGGAGCTTCCAGCCCGGGCACTCCCATAGGATTCTGCTCTTATGTTGCTGATTTCCACGGAGATGGTTTGAAACCACGTGAAATGTGGGTTTGTTGTTTAGTTTCACTTTCCTCTCTGAAGCAATTCCTGTCTACCGTCTGTGAGGAAGCCGATGTGCTGCGTGTTGGGAAGCACTGCAGCAGCAGCCGTGTGCCCTGCAGCAGCAGCCATGTGCCCTGCAGCAGCAGCCATGTGCCCTGCAGCATTACCCCTGCTGTGTGCCCTGCAGCTGCAGCAGCCGTGTGCCCTGCAGCAGCCCTGCCGTGTGCCCTGCAGCAGCCCTGCCGTGTGCCCTGCAGCTGCAGCAGCCGTGTGCCCTGCAGCAGCCCTGCCGTGTGCCCTGCAGCATTAGCCCTGCCGTGTGCCCTGCAGCAGCAGTGCAGCAGTCACAGGTGATGTGTTGCTGTGTTCTGCAGTAGCTGCAGCCCCATCTCCACCCCTCAGGACTGGGGTTCTCTTGTCACCCCATGCACATGGGGAGGTGGCAGAGCTCCAGACTTGGTGCTGAGGCACTGGGCAAATGTTTCACAACAGAGAAGCCACTTGAAACCTGCCGGAGCCATGGGCTTCAGTGAGTCCCATCTCAGGTACACCGGGGTGCTGGGGCCCAGCCACCCGCCAGCACTGGGAGTGCCCCCAGTGTTCCCAGTGCCGCAGTCAGAGGGCTGCCTGCTGTGCGGCTCTGCACGGAGGGGCGGCAGGGCAGGGAGTTGTGCAGTGGAGGGGATGAGCTCTTGGTTTTGGCACAGGGATCATCTGCTGTGGGTACAGAGGAGGAGCTGGCACCGGCCGAGGCCGAGCGCGGGGCCCTGCCTCCGGACAGATGGTCTTCGTGGCGCTCAACCCAGCCGTTGGGCTGAGCTGGACGTGGCCGACTCAGCCTCACGCAGAACGTGTCTCACATGCGGCATTGACCAGTGTAAGACAAGCATCGCCCTGGGAAGTTTTCATCTGAGATGCTTTGGTTTAAAAAAAGCCCATAAATGTGCAGTTGTTGACAGGAATGGTTTGATTGCACCTGCCTGGGGAGGGATACACGTTACCGAAATTCCCCCAAAAGTTTCCAGTTAAATTTATGCGCTGTGACAGTCACTAGACCGTAAATGATGGCAAGCCTTATCAAGCAGATTGGGTTTCACACTCAAATTGCCTGCCACGTTTGAAAAGCACAGCAGCTCAGTCTTGTGCAGAGCTTAAGGAGGCCAATTAGGTGCATCACGGTCATCTGCCATTTATGTTAGATCAATTTTATGGTCCCTGCTTTACTCAACTTTGGTAAGTCCCAAACATTTATGTCCTTGTTTGTCTTCAAAAGCCTATCATGGTGTCAGGAGCAAACCTGTTTGTGGAACCATCTTGGGTTCTTATGGTGCATGTTAGGAGGAGACTGAAATACATGTAATGGTCAGAAATGAGTGAGCAGTAGTTCTTTGGCATTGCAGTCTTGACAGGGCAGTCAGTAAAACAGGGTCCACCACAGCTCTGGTGAGGCTGGAAAGCTCTGGCTTACACCTGGGAAATAATAAGTTCAAGGATTTTCTTTCTTCCCGTCTCCCTGATTGGGTGGAAGAGGGAATTGGCATGCGGACATGGAGACAGCCTTGGTGTCTGATGAGCTGGAAAGAGCTGTCGACCTCTATACTTCCAGCTTCTCCACTGGCCAGATGCCCTGAAAGCCCTTCTCAGGGTGGGATGCACATCACAGATGGGAATTACAGTGGGTTGGTGCCAATAGCCTGCATTAGCTTCCTTGGCAGCCCCCCTGGAGCTGGAGGAACAGTCGTTTCAGTGTGTGCTCTCCATGGGCCCAAGCAGTTGGGTCCCAGTCCCGGGGCAGGAGCCCCTTGGCATTGGCACACGATGAACAAGGAGCCGTGGAGAGCAGCCGGTCACCCTCCCTTCGCCTGTTCACAAACCACGGATACTTTTGTCTCTGTTTGCATGAGCAGAGCGCTGTGTCAACAAGATACGCGGTGGTTCGCAGACAAATGCTGCCAAGATGGTCTGATTTGCTAAAGCGGTGTGGGGAGGACGGGTGACGTGTAGCTGATGCTTTTGCTGAAGGTCAGCACAGAGTTAAGGTTAATAACCAAAAGTGCTGAATTTTCAGGATCATCTTCTCTATTGCCCCATTTCCAAATGCAGTTATTTATGGTTCAGCTTTGTGTGTATATGCAGAAAGGGAAATGTTGGATAGATCTTGACTCCAGAGTGGCTCAATTCACCTGCAGACCCCGGGGAGGAAGACCTTGAAGGCTTCTCAAAGTCTCTACATTTTAAACTGTGGGTCTGAAACTGGCTCTGTGTTGTCGTAGAGGTTAGATATGGAAGTGATGCTTGTAGGTCAGAGCCTCGCACTGCCTGGTGCCTTGTCAAAGAGTTCTACCTTCTGTCTTCTTCTGATCCTCCATCTGGAAGGTGGATGCACGTGGACTTGATCTTGGACTTGGTCTTTTCCAACCTAGCTGATTCTACGTGTTTCCCCACAGAACAGTAAGAAGATGCAGTTTAACATCTGAACACATGTAAGTCAGTAAAATCCCACCACTGTTCTTAAGGACAATAGCACAGCAGATATACACGGGCTGCAGTTTGACAGGTCACATCTCGCCCTAGTGACTCTCTGGAGGAACGTGCTCTGACGTGGGGATAAACGTGAAGCTTTTTCAGGCTGCAAGTGAAAATCAGGATCTGGGACCACTCCTGTACGAACAGCGTTGAAATGCCAAGTCTTCTCCACCCCCGTCCATCTTATTCTCTGGGTACGTTACGTTTATTCTCTCAGATCCTCAAAGCACGTCACTTGGGACTCCCAAGTGTCTGGCAGGAGATGAGGGTGGTGGTGGCAGAAGACTGACACGAACACAAGTGAGCAGCAGAGCAGCGGGTTTGTTTGCAGACAAGCAGCTCAACTCAAGTTACAAAGGTTTTGTGTGAGAGACGATGTGGTACTTGTGATGCCGCGCTGTTTCCTGACCTGTACATACAGGCTGGAGGTACTTTTTGGAGGGTGCTTCACAGCCCGTTCGTCATGTTCCTGATGCCTCCATTAGAATTCCTAAACTTTGGTAAAACTTCAGTTTGGGGTTTTTTTTTAATCATTCCAAACCGTTTTCCCTAATCCATGTACGTATTACCACAGAGACAGCAGTTTAGTTTAATTTCCTGCGGTGACTTGATGCTTTCTAGATCAGGCTGTGGTGGTCCTGGCAGTTGTGCTGTGGGGAGCCCGGGACAGGCGCGAGGGGTGTGCCCAGCTGAGGAAGGTGATGGTCAAGGGGGGGTCTCCCTCACCGAGCTGTGGTGTGCACGTACTGCTGTCAGCTCTCCATCTGCCAAGGCCAGGCTGGACACAGGGGCTTGGAGCAAGCTGCTCCAGTGGAAGGGGTCCCTGCCCGGGGCAGGGGTTGGAGCTGGAGGAGCTTTAAGGTCCCCCCAACCCAACCCAACCCAGGCTGGGGTTCTGTGAATCTGGGAATGGGGATGTTCCTCCGAAGCCGCTGCAGCTCTCTGGAGCTTGGCTTCCGCTCAGCTCTCCGCTGTTTCCTGCAGCTGCCCAGCGCGTTGGCTGGGTTTCTCCTGGTCCTTTGTGTGGCCGGGGGCATCCTCCCGCCCGTAGCACGGCTCTCGGGGGTGCGGGGCTGCCCTCGTGCCCATCCCCTCGCTCCCTGCTCCCGGGAAGGGCGCTCTGCGGGCTCCCTTGCTCGCCCCTTGTCACGGGCAGGATCGTGCGCGCCGCCCGGCTCGTGCCCGCGCTCCACGGTACCAGGACACTGCTTTACCCCGGGGGTTTCTGACCACTGCTCCAGGGCGTTGCTAATGTGATGGAAGTCACGAACGGCACCTCACCAGGAATTAGCAATGCTTTTCAGCTGTAAACCCTCACCTGCGTCGTGTTGTCACTGCGTTGCTCTCGCTACTCCTAGTTTCCACATTTCACTTGGCCTTTGCTCCCGCTGGCCGCGTTAGAACGCGCTTCCAGTCACACAGACACAATAATGAGGGTCTGAAACTTTTGTTTTACACGAGGGAACAGAGAATGAGACCGCAGAGTGGCTCCTGCGAGCGGTAATGCAGAAAGTCATATGCGAGGTGCTGCAGCCCCTTGTAGGTTTGTTTCAGGCGTTATCCTGTTATTGGAAGCCTCTGATTCACCTTCTGAGAAAACAGAAGCTGCACACAAAGGGAGAGATTTGCTTTCTCCGCTGTGAAAAGCTGCCGCAAGCAGGGGTCCTATTAAGACAGCTGGAAAGTTGCTTCAGCTTGTTACGCTTGTAAGTTTTATTGGTGACTGGTTTTTGATTACACATTTGAATGCTGTGTGTTCCAGGTTGCCGCGTTTTAATTAAAAGGCAATAGTCTTGATGTTAGATCGCTTTGTTGTCTGCATTATGCAGACTATAATGCATGCGAGTGCTGGGGTGAGTTCTTCCAATGTGCATGGCTTATTTAGGATACAGAAGGTTGCACCTTCCAGCACTTGCCTACAGACAAACCGCACGCTTTCAGGGGCTGGGTTTATTACAGCTAATTTCTTTTAAGAACTACAGTGATCAAATAAATGGGGCTGGAAATAAGGGGGGGGGGGTGTTGGGGGTGTTCTCCCTCTGTCCTGCAGCTTGTTTCTCCAATCCAGTATTTTTTCCTAGCCTGGCAGGGTGGCTGTGGTGGGAATGTCGTGTACTGGAAACTCCGTAGTGCCGCAGCTTGTCTGTTAAGCTGGGGTTTGGTGTAAACAAACCTGCAGTCCTGGGGCTTGCCTCTGCTCGCAGTAGCCGCAGCAGTCCCTCAGGTCTACCGAGTCACCACTTTGCATTCACGGAGCTAAAAGGTTCTACCCTTAGTTTCAAGCCATTAAGTGTGTTCAGAACTGTTAAGCAGCAGCGGGTGGGTTTGGTCCTCTCTTTGCCGTGGCTGTGAACAGCCTGGTTCGTGTGGCTGTCGGTCTGAAGTGCTGGTGTTGGTGGACTCTGTGTAACAGCATGTAACCCTGCACACACATTTCCTTAACGTGGTCGTTGCAGTTACGAGGAACGAGCTCTGTATCTCGAAGCAATAATCCAGAACCATAAAGAAGTAATGACATTTGAGGATTTTGCCGCTCAGGTCTTTTCTCCCTCTCCCAGCTACTCCCTCGGTGGAACTGGTGAGTCTCTGCACGTTATTCTTCTCTTTAGCACTAAGAAGCACTTGAGCAGCAGATGTACACCTGTTTTTTGTAGATAAATGCTTGCAAATTTAAGACGACCATTCTTCCCCTGAATCAACTAATGAATATCAAAAGGAATGATGACATTCATTTTAATTTGTTTTGCATCAGAGCTATTCACTCTGCTCCTTTCTTCAGCTATCCTGTTAACCCCCGAATCTAGCAAGGTTAATGAACTTTCTCTCAGTAATGTGCTCTGGTCCATTCAGGAGGGTGGGTTTCTTGCTGAGCTGGGAATATGTTGTTCAAAAGCTATGCCTGAATCGGTGCTTACTTATCGAGAAAGAGTTCCTCGCAGTAGAAGCCGTTGCTACTAATGCTAAATGGGGATTATGCTGCCGAGATACCAGGGTCAGGGATTAATGCACAAGAAATGTAAGAGCGGTGCTCTGCGCAGAAGCCACAGCAGCCAGCAGTATGCTAACAGATCCCTTCAATATACATGGTCAGACTGCCTTCCCACACCTGGCCTGGAGCCTGCTTGGGTTGGGGTAATGTATAGAAGGATGCACATACGTGTATGTGTGTGTGTGTATATATGTATGTAGATACTCACACATGAATGCTGATCAGCACTCATCAGCCTTGCTGGAAGATGGAGGTGTAATGCTGAGCTCTGTGAGCTTGGATGCTGGTGAGCAGCCAGTAAGACACAAACTGCTGCTTTGCTGTGTTAATTGGGTTTAAATAAACGCCTCCTGAAAGGCAGCTTTGACTCTGAAATGCAGATTTCCAGTGCCCCCGAGATGTGTTTTTCCAGCCTCCAAAAAGTGCACGGTCCCCGTGTGATGGACTCCCTAACAAAGATTCCTTAATCCCTTTTTTACACTCAGAGGGGAAACTGGCACTTTCTCATTACTCCCTGCTCCTCTTTTGGATTGTTTAATAGATTATTTCAAACCTGTCTAAATGTTGCAGGACATCTGCTCTATTTCTCTTTAGCCTGACTTGTTAGCAAATATCTTCCATCTAAACTGAAAAATTGAAGGAAGAAATTAAATTTACCAAAATAAATCACTTACAAATAAAATCAGGCGTGCACCATTGTTTAACGTTACTGGCTCCGGTCCTGGAGCTCCCGGAGCTTTGTTGGGAGATAAGAGAAGGCTGCAGGGCCGGTGCTGGTGGCCAGCAGCAGCAGGCAGCAGGCAGTGGAGATAAGCAAGCTGGCAGGAGGAGAGGGGAGCTGGGCCATTAACATAATCGCGCCTCCGCTTCCTGGAGAGGCGTCAAGAAACACAGCGATGGCCTCTATTGATCTCTGCTGAACTGGAATACTAAACAACATTAGAAAAGCTTATAACTTAAAGCTTTGATTAATGTTTTCTACATTAAAAAGTAGAACAGCTGTGAATTAAATTCTTTTATACACTCTGCCAGAAGTCTGAGACAAAAAAAAATGATGGGTTTCAATAGACGTGGAGCCTGCGTGCCAGTGTTGTTCGCGCTGTGAATCACTATCTGTTGACGCATCAGCAAATCAAAGTGCAGCTCCATGGGTGTATTTTAACTGCTTTGCTCTGTGCGTAATTGTATTTCGCTTTCACATTCTTCTTGCGGCACACAGTGATCGTATTATCTATGAATTCAGGTTGACAAGCAAGGACACAGTCATTTGGTAATGCCGGAGTTGTACTTTCTGAAGTCTCTGATACGTTTTCTATATCAAAACTATTTAAGACGTTTCCTAATACGTACTTTAGTTTGCCAGAGCAGTGTTAAACCAGTAGCACCTGAATGTGGTTTTGTGATTTCAGGATTTTATTTGTTTTTCAGAGTAAACCCTGCCACAGTCAGGTCCTGGGTTTTGGACTTCCAACCGGCAGAATTTATGTCACAAAAAACTGGAGGCTGGTTCCGATTTCTGGCATCAACCCCTTTGCTTCAGAGACTTTCCTCACCTTACCCAGTGATTTACTCGCATCTGTAGTGGGATGTTCCCGAGAGCCCGGTTGGGGGTTACCATTAGGATGTTTTTGCCGTCACTTGCCCAAGGAGCAAGGATGCTGAATGCAAACTGCAAAGCTCAGGCCCAGGCAGCAGCCGCTGCACGGCAAGTTCCCCTCCCACAACCTTGTCTAGCGCTGTGCACAGATCCCACGCATCCCTCGGCATTTTCCCCCCTTTGCTGTGGCATAGACTGGGGGGATGCTACCAGCAGCATCCAGAAATAAAGAACGCACCAGCTCAGGTGCAACTGGACCAGGTTTGCAGCATCCCTTCATCCCTGCTGGTGATTAGGAATAGGAAGGGATGTAAAACTCTTCTGGAGCTGCTGTCAGCGTGGGCGCAGTGGGGGCAGGCAGGACGGTCTCAGCCATGAGCAGCACTGCTCTGTGTTCTCCAGCACACAGCCACGGGCACTTAGACCTCCTCCAGGCTTAGACTCACCTGCCCTGCACCTGCAGAGCAGGCTGTCTGTTGCTTGAGGATCAGGGATGGTGTTTCTGTCCATGTGAGAGGGGAATTTCTGTTCTGAAATGGAAAAAATGAATCCCAGAGCAGTGAATGAGTGGAGCTGACACAGGTCTGTGCTTCCCCTTCTCCAGTAGCAAGGCAGCTGCCCAGCTTAAACTTTTCAGATAAAATTCAGATGAATTTTCCTCCGATCTTAATACCAGTTAATTGGAATCCTGTCATCGCTGCATATACGCGTGCGCAAGAGAAAGGGGCAGTGAGTAAGTGTGCTGTTTATTAAACTGAAGTTTGTTTTTAGCAGTCAACACGGTACAAGAAGCAAATCAGGTTTGTGAAATGAATCACGTATCTGGCTGTTAATGACACACGTTATTGGGGTGTTATTAACTGTCATCTATTTATTTGAACTCGATGCTTTTATGCTTTCTGATGGTGCCCCAGGGATGCTGCCCCTGGACT
This sequence comes from Lathamus discolor, assembly GCF_037157495.1. Taxonomy (NCBI): domain Eukaryota; kingdom Metazoa; phylum Chordata; class Aves; order Psittaciformes; family Psittacidae; genus Lathamus; species Lathamus discolor. Next base: position 125,459,812 of record NC_088888.1, read on the forward strand.
CAGCTGGGATGGGGCTTTCTTACAAGGATGCCCTGGCTGTCCCCTTCCACACATGGCCTCGCAGGTGCACGAAAATCATCCAGTTGAGACCCTCTCTTGCTGTTTTCAGAAGCAGAGTCTGAAACTCCCCTCACGTAGCACAGAGAGCTCCATGTATCTCAAAGGCTGGAAGTGCCTCCTGGTAGGCAGAATGGGCATCCCTGAGCTCATTGAGGGGATGTGCAGATTAGGAACAAAAGATGAGAATTCGGGCCTTTGTTGTTAAACTGGTACATTACATGCTGTATTTTAATTAGGCAGGGTCTGAGAGTCAGCCCAGGAAATCCTCAGTAATCCAACACTAGTGAATTACTCTTATCCTTTCCCTCTGCAGATTTCTCTCGGGTTCAGGGACGGGGTTTAAGCTGCTATCTTTTCCTGCTCTTGCTCCCTCAGCCAGAAAGAAAAGCAGTTATTCACCAAAATGCTTGTGTGTTCCTGAAGAAGCGCCATCAAACTGAAACAGGCACAAACAGATACAAACGCATTCCACCTTTAATTACCTCTGGGACTGAAGAGCGCTTGTTGGTTTGTTGTTTGGGGTTTTCTGTTTCACTTGAGATCAGCAGCCAGAATGGTGTTAGCCCTTAGGAAATGGAAGCGGTCAGGTGTGCCAGGAAGGGAAAGAGGACTTTAGGCTCATGGGGGCAGATTCCTGCTCTGGAGACAGCCCCCAGCTCTGCTTGTCAGCAGCGTGGACTTGCAGTTGGTGCTCAAAGGGTTAACTGGAGCGGGCACACTTGACTGCTGAGAGGACTGATCTAATCACTGCCATATCCAAGTGCATCTGTTCACCATGAGGTCATCCTTGTGCATGCTAATGATTTGGAAAATAAAGCATAATGCTTGACGTTATCAGGAGGGATAGAGTGTGCATCTTGGCTAACAGCTATTGTGGAATGAAGCACAGCAGAAGCATCCCAGGATCTTGCTTTCCATTTCCGTGCTTTAAAGCACCGTTTTCAGTGGAGCGTCAGGAAAACTGTGCTGGAAAAGTCTGCCATGTGCTATCTGTTGATAAATGGATTCTTTAATGAATGTTAGAGCATTGCCCAGGAGCAACACTTGAGTTGAGGAGCTGTGGAGGTTTCCAGCGTTCCTGGTTTGACGCCTGCCTGTGATTTACATAAGCCCGGCGCTCGCAGCCTTTCTCTTGGAAAGGTGACACACGCTCTGCCTTTGTCTCGGGACTTCTACACACTTGCATTCCTTGTAGAAAATCCTCGAGTGTTCCACAAGAGAGAGGGGCTTTATTTTAAGACACTTTCTGCTGGATGCCCAGCTGCATCTTCCCCACTTCAAAGAAAAAAGGGGTATTTCAAATGGCCATGTCATTTTAAAATCTGCTCTTTGACAGAAACAAAACCAACCCTGTTGTCTTGAACAGACTTGTGTTCTTTCTAATGCTGGTAGAGCAATGATTCTCCTTGGGTTAGCTCGGGTTTTCTGGGGTTTGTTTTACTTCTTTGTGCATTTCCTTGCAAAGCTGTAGGTGTTTGGCCAGGTCTGGGTGAGACAGTAAAAGTCTCTCCAGGTTCTGTGTAATATTTCAGTGTATTTTTAAGGCAACCAGAAGGGGCTGAACATTAAAACCCGCAGGTCTGAAACGAGCCGCGGTGCCGTGGTGCTGGAGCGTGCACAGCGCACCCGAGCGTGGGTTGCATCAACGTGACTCTGCGGCCTGGAACGGAAGGAGGAGTTTCTGGTGACTGGGACACGGGGAATCCCGGATGCTGCTGGCAGGAGAGGCCGTGCTGCCCCTGCCCCACAGTCATCATGGCGGGGATGCTGCCGTGGAGCTACACACGGTGCTTGGACACGGGCTTGGACCTCAAAGCCAAATCTGGCCTTTTCCAGTACAGGCGCTGCCCTGGGGCGTGGAGGGGGCACAAGGAGTCCAGTCGTTAGCACGAGCTCATTTCCAGGTCCGAGTGAGGAGGAGCATGTGCAGTGCAGGTGCCAGATGACTGCAGAGGTTGTCCAGGCCCTAAACAAAGAGGAGAAGCTGGGGGAGGTGGAGCAGAGAACTGAGAAAGCAGGAGGATCGATCCCTGTGTTGACACATGGATGCTGCCAAAGTCAGTTTAGCTGCACGATGAAGCGGTGCCCAGGTGGAAGCGCACCCTCGTGCTGCAGGAGCACTTGTTACAGCCGCAGGGATGACCCTGGAAGCCAAAAGTTCTTCCTCTTTCGGACTCGGGCAGCAAGTGAAGCCCTTTCCGGGCTGTGGAGTCTTCCCAATTCATCAGTCATGCATTTAGCAGTCTGAGGGGTTCGAGCACTGTATGAGGGAACAAAAGGAGCGCCTGCATCCTCAGTACTCCGTGGGATGTGCCCTCAGACCCTTTGGGTTCAGTTGTGCGTGTTGACAGTGTCACAGTTTATATTTTTACATGAAAGAGAAATACTTTCTCAGTCAAACTCTGATGGTCCCTGTAGGGGTTGGAACTGGTCTGTTATTAACCAGGGCAAAGTCACGGTGAGTACCAGGAGCCACTGGGTGGCATCAGCTCTACCCCCAAACTCCAGTGATTGAAGGGGCTGAAGCAGGGCACTGCAGGAGGACCAGGCCTGGTTCAGGTGGTGACCCCGTGCAGGACGGTCAGGAAGCTGCTGCTCTCTGCACTCCCAGCTGCACTCCCCGTGAGGACACAGCGCAGCGCTGGGGCTACTGCTCCCTTGGGGCCTGCAGTGGAGTGGGATGAGCGCAGCCCCAGGCCCAGCCTGTGCTCCTGCTGCTTCCCGGTCCAGTGACCGGCTCCGAGCAGCTCTGCAGCCGTGACCCACAGCAGAGCCCATGGCCAGGGCAGGATTCCTGCCGGCTGGAAGCACGGGATGGGGAAATACTGGTGTGACCTGACGGGCCCTGATGCTGCAGTGGCAGTTCCCTGTGGAGATGCACATCAGCCCTGCAGCCACAGAGGAGGGCTCTGGTGCAGTGCCGGTGGAGTGCAGGAGCAGTGCCCGTGACATGCCAGTGCAGTACCAGTGTAGTGCTGGTGCAGTGCCGGTGCCTTGTCAGTGCAGTGCCAGTGCAGTACCAGTGTAGTGCTGGTGCAGTGCTGGTGCCTTGTCAGTGCAGTGCCAGTGCAGTACCAGTGTAGTGCTGAGACAGTGCCAATGCAGTGCCAGCCTAGTGCCGGTGCCATGCCAGTGAAGTGCCAGCATAGTGCTGGTGTACTGCTGGTGTACTGCCAGTGCAACGTCAGTGCAGTGTTGGTGTAGTGCTGGTGTGGTGCCAGTGATGTGGTGGTGCAGTGCCAGTGCAGTACCAGTGTAGTGCTGGTGCCATGCTGGTAGAGTGTTGCTGCTGCAGACTGCAGTGCCAGAAGGAGGCTTTAGCCAGGGTCAAGTCAGAGCAGCTCCAGTACCTAAATGGGCTCCAGGAAACCTGGAGAGGGGCTTGGGACAAGGGCCTGTAGGGACAGGCCAAGGGGAATGGCTTGAACCTGCCCGAGGGGAGACTGAGCTGAGCTCTTAGGCAGAAGCTCTTCCCTGTGAGGGTGCTGAGGCGCTGGCACAGGGTGCCCAGAGAAGCTGTGGCTGCCCCATCCCTGGCAGTGCTCAAGGCCAGGTTGGACACAGGGGCTTGGAGCAAGCTGCTCCAGTGGAAGGGGCCCCTGCCCGTGGCAGGGGCTGGAGCTGGAGGAGCTTTGAGGTCCCTTCAACCCAAACAAGGCTGGGGTTCTGATTCTGCGGTTTCCTCCAAATGCACCCCCCAGGACAGGCAGGCTCAGGGTGCTGCTCCTGTGCTTTCAGCCTCTCCTTGTGAGGGAGGGCAGAGCACGTCCCGGAGCTGGGTGGATCAGGTAACTGCTGCTATGATTCCCTCTGGAATTTTCTTACCTTCAGATTTACTGGGAAGGAAGACAAAGATGCCACAGACGTGTTTGTGAGGGGTTGATGCGGGACAGGTCATGGCCACTGTGAAAACTCCGTGGGCCTTCTCAAGTATGAACATTCGGAATCCTTAACGACCACGCAGCGTGTCGTGATCCGTTTGTACCTGCCTGGGCTGCACACTGAGGTCCACCTTTCTGGTCTGCCGTACAACAGAAGCTCATGAGATGCTGCTGCTGAACACAAGAAACCCTGACCTTCAGCCACTGAAACGCTGGGGCCTTTGGGCGGTTGGCTGGGGGGACAGGAGCCCTCCGGCGTTACTGCCCCCGGGGGCTGCCGGGGGAGATGCCCCAGCGCCGGTCTGCCACGTGTGCGAGGGCTCAGCTGGCTTTGGTGTGGGGCTGGAGCTGGCAGCGCAGCGCTGGGGGCTCCGGCCTCTGCTCTCCACAGAATTCCAAGTTGGTTGTCCACCATCAGTACCAACACTGCTCTGTGTGTAGTGTAGGGTGTATGTGTGTATGTGTATGTGTGTGTGGTGTAGGGTGTATGTGTGTGTGTGTGTGTGTGTGTGTGTGTGTGTGGTGTAGGGTGTATGTGTGGTGCAGGGTGTATGTGTGTATGTGTGTGTGTGTGTGGTGTAGGGTGTATGTGTGTATGGTGCAGGGTGTATGTGTGTATGTGTGTGTGTGTGTGTGGTGTGTGGTGTATGGTGTATGTGTGGTGTAGGGTGTATATGTGTATGGTGCAGGGTGTATGTGTGTATGGTACAGGGTGTATGGTGTAGGGTGTATGTGTGTATGGTACAGGGTGTATGTGTGTATGGTGAAGGGTGGTCTAGAGGAGTTGTTTTGCTTCCAGGAGAGTTTCTCTGCTTCAGAGAAATGAAGAGAAATGGCTCAAAGATCCTTTTGTCCTAGAGCACATGCCCTGGGTGGGATGGTTTAGTGGGAGGTGTCCCTGCCCATGGCAGGGGGGCTGGAACTTGATGAATTTAAGGTCCTTTCCAACCCTAACTATTCTATGATTCTACGAAACCAGCCTTGTTCTGGTCAGTAGATGTAAGATGATAAAAGCTCTCCAGAAGATGACTCTGCATTTAAAGTGTATTTGTATCTGTATTAATAACTGAATTCTTAATCCCCTGCTGCAAGGAACATACTTTAAGAGCTTAATCCCTCACCTGCATAAAGCTTTTCTACCTGTAAGAGACCATGGAGGCCTCTGATGGGCGTTCACGTGCGGAGCGTTCGCAGATGGGCACAGGGCTGCCTGTAGCAGGGTTTTGCCTGTGTGAGTGGCTCCCCATGGGTGGGAAGGGTCTGTGCCCAGGACTGTCCCTGCGCACCTCCTGTGCTGCCCAGCCTGCCGCCTGTGGGAGGGAGGGGATCTGTGAGGCCTCGATTCTTAACCCAATTCGGTCTTTGGAGGTGTCACTGAAGCAAGCGCCTGACGTCCCCCTGCACCACATCCGCAGGAGCTGGAGGTCGCGTCGTGTTCCAGCGTTTCCCCCCCCTGTGTTTCCAACCCACAGAACAGCTGGGGCAGGACGAGGCCCGGGGCACCCGTTTCTCTCTGGTCCCTGGGGATACCGGGGTGAACTTTGGGTCCCGGCTTGCCCTTACGGTGGTGCCACTCACCGGGTGCCGCTGCCGTGATGCCGTGGCCGGGTTCGGCTGCTGCTGCTCTGACGCCTGTTGTGTTCTCTCCCTTCAGATTAGAATAAGTACCGGTCTCGTTACGGTGATAGCCGCAGGTAAGAGCGATGCTTCCGCCCGTGTGCTCCACCACTAACAGCCCTGCTCCTCCTGCTCCTCCTGCGCTCAGCGCTCAGTGCATGGCGGCTCTGGGGCTCTCGGGTCTGTCTCTGCCTGTGTCTGTCACCTCAGCCCCATCTCCTTGTGCTCCCTGCACCCCGCGGCGCCCAGCGCCCACCCCAGCGCCTGCTGCTCCCTCGGCTGTGCCGGGCACGGCCGGCGCCGGGACCTGCCCCTGCGGGAAGTGTTTGGCCACGGCCGGGCCCGTTTGTGCGTGTTTGTGGCCAGGGCACCACGGGATGGGACTGGGGATGGGGCAGCCGCCGGGAATGGGCCGCAGGGCAGCACCCGCGGCGGGGCTCACCCGGAAACAGGGAATGCGCTCCCCGTTTGTGCAAATTCTCCTGCCGAGTTGTACACGTCCAGCACTGACCCCCGTGAGTCGGGAGTGAACGTTCTGTGTTTGCCACGCTGCTGCCTGGTGCCGACAGCGTCTGATTTCACCCCGTGTGGTCCCCCCTGAAGCACACACAGCAGGAGAGGGAACGCGCCTCTGTATCGCTGCAGAAGGGAGCTGAGCCTCCCGGGAGCACCTTCCGCAGCGGCACCGGCGGCGCCGGCTCTCGGCAGCCCCCTCGCCCCGCACGGCTGAGCCCGGCCCCGCACGGAGCTGCAGCGCCCTTGCAAGACGCCAAGTAATTATGGCCCGTGCCAGACAGCTTGCAAGTGGAATTACAATATTTGTATGGAGCTGCCTCCTTTGTGGCCGGGCGCACTCCGCAGCTGCTGCCGCCCCATCAATCACGGCGGTTTGGGGAGCTCCAGGCTGGTGGCACAGCTCGGGGCTCGCCAGGAGAGCCGGCACTGCAGGAATGTGCGGCTTGGTGCTGCGGGGCACAGTGAGGAGTGAGCCCTGCGCCCCGCTCCCGGCTCTGCTCCCCGCTCCTCACTCCCCGATTCCCATTCCCCGCTCCCGCAGCCGCCGGCCCTCGGCCGCGGGCCCTGCTTTGTTCTGCACTTGCATGGATATTGCTCGAGCTCGTCTGTTGGGTGAAAACTGCATTATTTTGACCATCTGCCGCGCTGCGCACCGCAGGAATGTGGAGCGCGACCCCTCCCTCGCAGCCCTTCCCTCCCCCCGCAGTCAGCAGCCCCCGGCCCTGGTCCAGCCCCAGCCCGGCAGCTCCGCAGTTGTCGCAGGAACGCCTGTGCCGCAAAGTCCGGTTTTTCACCCTTCCTTAACGCGCCGTTCCCCTCGGGCCCGTGGCCGGCGGGGCAAGGCGGTGGGTACAGCTTGCCTTGGACGTGCAAACGCCGGTCTGTGAATGGCGGGGCCCGTCAGCGGGACCTGGGTTGGCTGAGCCCCGGCGGTGCCCGGCTCACCCAGGCCTGAGGGTCTCCAGCCAAAGCACAGGGACTGAGGGGTCCCCGGCAGGGGGAGCGGAGCGCACCCCGTGCGCGGCCACCTCCGAGGGCTCTGTGCCGGGTGTAAGCACACGGAGCCTGCGGAGCGAAGGCAGCGCAGGACGGGCCGGGCCGCGGCTCCTGCTCCCCTCTCACACCCGTTGTTCCTCACCCCGCGCTCATTGCGGGTTCAGCCGCGGCCGCTGCTCGTCAGCGCCCGTGGAGGAGTCACCGCAATGAACCTGGTGGTGCTGAACCACGAAGCGCAGCAGCTGCGGCTGCAGCCACCCCAGCCCACACGTAACGGTCCCGCACGGGGGTGCCGGTCGCTGATGTGATGGGTCCTGTTCGGGACGTGGAACTGATCAGAAAAGATTGGGATTCTTCGGGATTTTTATCAGGGGCCAAGATGCCTCCTGGGCAGGATCCCATAGAGCGTTCACACTAGGGAGACTCGTTTCCAGCTCCCTGCAGCAGATCAAATACAGGAGAGCATTTAGAGACACAGCAGACAATAGTTTTATACAGCACATGCTTGAAAGAAGCATTTTTGGAGCTGTTGGGTGGGAGCTGTGAGCGGACAGGATGGGTGCTCCCGCTCCCCAAGGCAGCAATGGTGCAGCGGTTGCTGGAGCCACCAGTGCAGGGGCTGCACCAACCGGGGCACCAGGACTGAGAGGGGGGACACTGCTGGGGGGGTTGCATGAGCCCTGCTTCTGAAAGCTGAGAAAGGGAAATTCCTCATTTCTCCAGGAAAGCTGGGAAGTGTCCTCAGCTGCCTGGGTGAGACTCCATAGAATCACAGAACCCCAGCCTGGCTTGGGTTGAGAGACTTTAAAGCTCCTCCAGCTCCAACCCCTGCCACGGGCAGGGACCCCTTCCACTGGAGCAGCTTGCTCCAAGCCCCTGTGTCCAACCTGGCCTTGAGCACTGCCAGGGATGGGGCAGCCACAGCTTCTCTGGGCACCCTGTGCCAGCGCCTCAGCACCCTCCCAGGGAAGAGCTTCTGCCTAAGAGCTCAGCTCAGTCTCCCCTCGGGCAGGTTCAAGCCATTCCCCTTGGCCTGTCCCTACAGGCCCTTGTCCCAAGCCCCTCTCCAGGTTCCCTGCAGCCCCTTTAGGCACTGGAGCTGCTCTCAGGTCTCCCCTTCAGGAGCCTTCTCCTCTCCAGGCTGCCCCAGCCCAGCTCTGTCTGCAGCTGCCCGGCTCTCCCCCGGCTCAGCGGCTCTGTGCCCCCTCACGGCGCTCTCTGCTCTCCTCTGTTCCAGGCTGCCCCAGCGCCAGCGCCGGCCTCGAGGTGTCCCTGGGGGTGGCTGCGCGGCGCTCGCCCAGCGCGCTCGGCAGGGCCGGGCTCCGGGACCCGCGCACGGACACGTGAGCTCCGGGGTCGCGGGGGGGACGCGAGGGCTCCGCTCTCCAGCCCTGCGGCTCCGGTGCCGGCAGACGCTGCCCTTGCCCGGCCGTGGCCGCCGTGCTCTGCTCCGTGGCTTCCAGCGCAGAGCGGAGGAGGGTGACCGGGTGCTCCCACCGCTGGAGCAGCACCAGCCCCGCAGCAGCGCATCTCCTCCCCGGCACCAGTGCACAAGAGCTGGCGTCGCAGCCAGAGGACGTGAACCGGCGCCGGTACCTGTTACGTGACGTAGCTTTAGAGCGTTGTGTTGGTCATCCCGGCCAGCACCTGGGCCTGCGTCAGGGAGTCGTGTCCCCAGAGGGGTTTTCACATGCGTGGCCACGCAACCACTACCCCTCTGCCCTGGGCAGCGGGTGAAGGATGGGGATGCTGCCCAGCCCGTGTTCCACCTCTGCTCCCCCGCTGTTGTCTGCTCATCCAGCACCAGTTCTGTGCCAGTAGCTGGGAATTAGTAACCATCGTCACAGAGGTCAATACCAGAGAGCCAGGAGGGTGCCGCCAGCCTCACACAGTGGCAGCACCTCCATTAACACCAGTTTAATTGCGGTACCTTGTGCAGGGTCACACGTGTCAGTACCTTGTGCGAGCAGCCGTCCTAGCCCATCGTGCCGGTGCAGCGCAGTGGAGCAGCAGCTCCCGTCCTTGGTGCCCGTTGCCCATGGGTGCTGTCTGCTCACTGTGGTGGCAGCGTCCCGGGCACTCTCCATCGCTGCTGCCCCGCTGGGCGCAGCCTCTGAGCTGCGGGGCTCCCACTGTGGACAGCAGCGACTCCTCAGCTGCGGCACCATTGGCTGCGGTGGCGGCTGGAAGCGGAGGAGCAGACTCAACCCAGTCCCCTTTGAAGAGCAGAGGCCACGACTCACAGCAGCGACCTCCCGGGTGACCACCGCCGCCGCGCCACGCTCCGCACCCTGCGGCCTCGCTGCTTAGAACAAGTGGATGTGCAGGTGTTGGGTGGGCAGAGTCCTCCCGCACTCCGTGGCACTCCTGGCACTGTGCTTCCAACAGGAGCTGCAGTTCAGGCTCGCGGCGTTCCAGGGCTGCTGCTGCCTCAGAGCTAGAACCTGGTGGTGTCAAGATGAAACAAACCCAACAGAAACTCAGGGTCTGCCCGAATGCTGTTGCTGCCTCCCAGCCTGGGCTCCACTGATCGCGTGTCAGTAACGGACAGCAGAAAATGAACCCTAGCGTTTCAGTGTGCTGTTTTCAGGGCTGGCTCGCTCCGAGGTACCCGGTACATGGTCTGAAATCACTTGGGAGGTCTCCTGAGCAGGAGACTTCTCTCACTGAGCAATACCCATCGCTAATTCAGGGAAGAACTGAAACACTGATGGAAATAAAATGGTATTTTCCTGACGTCAAAACCCGAAACCTGTTAATTTGTAAAGTTCGGCGGTGGTTTTGTACTGACCTGGCTCCCTCACACCCCAATAAATCCGTGCTCACAGCAGCCTCGCATGAACGGGGGAGTCTGTGCCTGCGCCGGGGCCGTCGGCAGCCCCTTCCTGGGGGGTGGGACTGGGGGAACATGGGACGTGCTGGACATGGGACACACTGGACACGCTGCCACCGGCCATGGAGAAGATGAACACGTTCGTTGGGCTGGATCCTGCCAAGGGGCTTGAGGCTGCCCAGGAACAGCATCAGAGCAAGGGAAGAGGATTTTAACCTCCTCTTCTACACAAAGTCAGTGCAGAGCTGTGCTCCTGTTAAAGGCTTGGTGCTTCCTTCACTGCCAGGTAAGGATGGGCCCCCTGAGAGAGACACACAAAGGGTTGTTGAGGTGCAGCCCTCGAGCTCTGACACACACACACACAGAGCACCCTGCGGCAGCAGCACCCGGCTCCCCTCCCTCAGCCCATCCCTTTTACCTGGGGTGTCTTTGGTCGCACTCCCCCCCACGATGGGTCCTTGGCTGCTGCACGCTGCATCGCATCACGGGCACAGGAGCACACGTGTGTGAGGTCAGTACCTCCACAGCACAGGCCCATCGGCCTCCATCCCGCTGCAGCTCCCGGTGCTGACCCCGCGAGCACACTCTGCGGTGGGTTAATTTGCTAATTACAGCCCGTTACACCCCCCCAAGACACGATTTATGTCCCGTTCATCACGGAACGCTCGGTGGCGAGGCTTCCCTCGGAGCGTGCGAAGCCTCAGTGTGGAGCAACCTGCGTGAACATCGGACCCAGGGTATTTCTAATGCGGTTCTCTACTCTGTGGAAACATCCCTCAAGGAAAGGAAGGGGGTCTCTGCTCTGCGTCGGGGGGTTACGTGTTACAACCCGCTCGTGCCAGCGGGAATGCCAGGGGATTGCGGGGCACTGGGAGAAGGCGCCTGGAAACGTCGGTTCCTGCGCTGAAGAGGAGCGGCAAAGGCGCCTCTGCAGCTGCTTTGGGCACGACGGGGAACGGATCCAAACGGCTCCGGATAAACCCCACCCGCACAAACCCGGCTCCGGCGGCCGCCGGTGGCCCCGCGCAGTGGCCGCGCCGCTGCTGGGGCTGAGCAGGGCCGGGCACCGGGACTGGCCCCGGGACGGGCGCGGGGGCCGGGAGGGGCCCACTGGGGGTCCCTGTGCCCGCCCCGGCAGCACGCGGGGGGCGGCAGGAGCCGGCTGGGCCGGGGGCACGAACACGCGGAGCTTCAGGCACCTGCAGCAGCAGCAGGAGCAGGCACCAGCAGAACCACGGACATGCGCAGACGGACAAATAGCGTGAATAAAACAGCGCAATAAAGCAAAAAAGGAAAAACAGTTATAAAAATAGAAAATAATTGCTCCTCACACACAGGCTGCTCAACCTTTCAGCATGAATTACTGCTACAGCTATTAATAGGATCTATATTGTAGCATTAAATAGACATAATAATTACGCATATCATGCTACAATTATGCTATAGTATATTTAGTTAGTATCTAACAGTTTATATTAAGTATATCTATATATGTATATTAGGCATAGTATATATTACAGGTATTAAATATACATGGATATAATGCTTATATAATAAGCATAATATATATTCTACAATCGATGCATTAGGAACAGCATCATATAATGCATATAATTAAATATACATTATTATATATTATACAGTATACATTATGCACTACATATTCCATTATATATTATTAATACATTCTATTTATTACTATTAATAGTCACTATATATTTACTACTTTTACCAAAATATGGATCATAGATTACATCTATACTCTATATTACATATACATGAGATATGCACATGTATATCCGAACACATACCTAGTATATAGTCGAGAAACGTCAGAAAATTGTAGTTCTATAAAGTATCTCAGCAACGTCTGAATTATACAATGAATATATAACCCCTGCTACCGCATCAAGTGTAATGCCCGTCTAATGTACATCACAGAAGAATCAAAGCCCTGCACACAACACAGTCTGTAAGTATCGGTTCTGGCTTACACATAACATGTATGTCTAATGGGTATGTTACACCTGCACTTACACACAGACCTGTGCATGTATGTACGCATGCACGTACACAACGTGCACTGTGCCATACTTACTCCATGCTCCAGAACATACGAATTAATGGCTACAAAGCCACTAAACCCCCCTGTAAGACAGTATTGTTTCCTCACATAAGCATTGAATCAAGTACCTATAACGATATATATAATGTACCTGTAATATTACATACTGTATATGGTGTGTTAGAATATGCCTTATACAATAAGCAGTAATTTATAATACGCATATTTATATTATTCTATATTATGCAGATGTATTATGTGTAATTCATTACACACTTAACTACCTATTACTAAATACAGAGATAACCGATACGGAGTACACGGAGATGAAAGGATCGCAATGTCTCTGTTTATATAGGATCATCATTTACTACCCACAGCAAAGTCCTGTGTTCCCTGTGCGTACCCACAGGATCCAGCGTACCATCCTGTGCGTACCCACAGGATCCAGCGTACCATCCTGTGCGTACCCACAGGATCCAGCGTACCATCCTGTGCGAACCCACAGGATCCAGTGTACCATCCTGTGCGTACCCACAGTGATCCAGCGTACCATCCTGTGCGTGCCCACAGGATCCAGCGTACCATCCTGTGCGTACCCACAGGATCCAGCGTATCATCCTGTGCGTACCCACAGTGATCCAGCGTACCATCCTGTGCGTACCCACAGGATCCAGCGTACCATCCTGTGCGTGCCCACAGGATCCAGCGTACCATCCTGTGCGTACCCACAGTGATCCAGCGTACCATCCTGTGCGTGCCCACAGGATCCAGCGTACCATCCTGTGCGTACCCACAGTGATCCAGCGTACCATCCTGTGCGTACCCACAGTGATCCAGCGTACCATCCTGTGCGTGCCCACAGGATCCAGCGTACCATCCTGTGCGTGCCCACAGGATCCAGCGTACCATCCTGTGCGTGCCCACAGGATCCAGCGTACCATCCTGTGCGTGCCCACAGGATCCAGCGTACCATCCTGTGCGTGCCCACAGGATCCAGCGTACCATCCTGTGCGTACCCACAGGATCCAGCGTACCATCCTGTGCGAACCCACAGGATCCAGCGTACCATCCTGTGCGTACCCACAGGATCCAGCGTACCATCCTGTGCGAACCCACAGGATCCAGCGTACCATGCTGTGCGTACCCACAGGATCCAGCGTACCATCCTGTGCGTGCCCACAGGATCCAGCGTACCATCCTGTGCGTACCCACAGTGATCCAGCGTATCATCCTGTGCGTACCCACAGTGATCCAGCGTACCATCCTGTGCGTGCCCACAGGATCCAGCGTACCATCCTGTGCGTGCCCACAGGATCCAGCGTACCATGCTGTGCGTGCCCATAGTGAGCGGATCCAGCACCGTGTCCCACGCGGTGCCTGGGCCTTGCCTGGGTGTTCTTGAGCCGTTCCAGGCGGGTCCCCTGTGCGAAGCTGTCGTGCCACCGGCCCCAGTCACCGGGCGCTCACCCTGCGGCGGGTGCAGCTCTGGTGACCGCATCACTGGTTCCACGGGGCAGAGCTCTGCTATGGGCTGTAAACTACATTGAATTAAAACCGTTTAAAGCCATAATGAGGCTTTTTATCTGCACGGGAGGATTCCAGACCTTGGAATGAGATGTGCAGAACACAGGCCCCGGCCACCCTGCTCCATCACCCATGGGGGCTCAGGGGATTCGTTGCAGCAGCAGCGTGGGCCCCAAACAGCCTCCGGGACCCAGCACCCTCACAGGAGGGTGATGGGACAGGCGGAGTGTTGGGATTGGCCCCCCACGGCGCCCCACACCATCCCATGGCACTGTGTGCCCTGCTGGGGACGGCCAGCCCGCGGCTCCATGAGCTGTTTTCCCTCCTGCCAGCTCATTACACGGGTCTGTGTGGGGAAGAGCTCTGAGAGGCAAAGCCAAAGCCCCGTCCCTGCCCGTTCCTGGGCCATCAGAAGGTGCCCGGTGAGGCCAGGCTGCCCCTTGTCAGGGCCCTGTAGCTCCTGGACCGCACCTCCTGGTCCCTTTCAGGTCGCAAAGAGCCTTGCGGGGCCCTGTGTGTGCACACCCACCCTGTGTGCCCGGAGAGGAGGGGGCTCCTGCTGACTGCACACAGCTGGACACTGCCCATGTGCCCGCCGGCCCCGTGTGCCGACAGCGCCCGTAGGCCGCGCTTCGCCCCAGGGGACACGCAGTGGTGCTGCCGGTCGCTCCCGTAACATCCCTCAGACACCCGCAGGCACGCGGACCTGCCGGCCCCGCGGGGGCAGCCCCAGGACACCAGAGCGGTTCCCCCGTTTCACAGGAGCCCCGTTTCCAACGGGCTCCGGTGCCAGCGCTCCTCACTCCGCCCCACACGAGCGGCCTCCACCGCTCGCACTCCCACGGGCGGCAGTGGCCACCCCCGACGGTCGCTACGGACCTGGGAATGATGCTGACCCTGACCGGCTTTACCCGGCCCCCGCCGAGGCAGGCAGGGGTTCACCTGAGCGTGGAGAACTCTCCACCAGTGCGAAGCTGTCGGTGGGGCCTTGCCAGGGTACAGCCTGGGGGCATCCAGCGGGGTGGAGCCTCCGGGCCATCCCGCTGGATGCTCCGGGCATCGCTCCGGGGACGGTGGCTGCTGTCTGCTGGGGAGGACAACCACGAGCGCCGGGAGCCCCTCAGGAGCTCCTGCTCTGCTCCAGTGGGGGAGAGCAGCCTGCAGCGAGCTGCGGCACAGCGGCTGTGATAGCCCAGCGCCACGGAAGCAGGAAGAGCAGCCCCGCACTTGCAGCCCGCTGAGGGGCTGCTGCCCGCGCCTCTCAGGCTGCGCTCCCCGTCTCCCTGTTACCGATTTACAGCTCAGACCGCGGCTCCACCTCAGGCTGAAGCCGGTTCCAGGATAACGGAGCTGTGTCCCGGGAATCCAGCAGCCGGAGCGCGCTGCTCTGGTGGGTTTCAGCCCCCCCGACCAAGAAGGTAAAAAACGCCTTTAGGAAGATTTTCTTTCTCTAGAAGCGCTGCTTTATCAAAAATACCCCGGGGCTCCCCGGGCAGCTTCCAGCAACAGCTCCCGGCGGTCCCCCGCCGTTTCCGAGGGAAGAGACGAGAGCGAACGTGGCAGCAACAAGTTCTAAACCTCTCGCAGTGCGCAAGAGCCTCAGAGGCGTTTCCACCCCTCAGCGTGTACCAGAGCCGCCAGCTCGGTGCCCCTCGGCCCGCCCCGCACCGGGATGGGACAGGGTCTCGCCCCGGGCCCCGGGGCAGAGCGGTGATGGGAGGCTGACTCCTGCTGCGAGGGGAGCGCCCCGCACCCAGCGCCGCAGGGCTCGCACCCACCTGACATGCGAACATACCGCTAAAATAATGAAGAAACTCCTTTTCGGCCGAACCTGGGCAGTCCCTGCACGGAGCGAGCCCGCGGGGTCTGCGTGTAGAGCGGTTTGGACAGTTCTGTACCATCCGCTGCTCCTCGAAACAGCCCCAGGCCCCGTCCTGTCCCCGCTGTGTGACACGGCCGCCTCTCCCCTCGCAGGGTGACCCGGGCGCTGTGCTCCTCGTCCTGCCCCTGCCGCCGCAGGTTTTCCACCCGTCGGTGTGATCCCGGCCCCGGGGGGGGGCAGCCCTGGCGCACCGGGCTGGCACATGGAAGGGTGGCAACACCGAGGATACTGCACCCCCCCCCCCCCATGCACCCGGGCAGCCTGCCCAGCACCGGGCACCCTCTAATTCCCCCAGTTCCGGGTGGGCGATCCCACCCGAGGCGCGGCGCAGCCCCCAGCCCCGGCCCCAGGAGCACGCCTGCATTGGAAAATATTTTATTTGAATAGTAAATAATTATACAGTTGAAACAGTTCTATCGAAGCACTCTATAAATAGCTAACAGTTAAGAAAATAATGTGTGTAGAAAAAGAGATTGCATCTAAAAGTAAGAGCTGTCGGTTGCACAGGATCGAATGGCCAAGGTCGTGTGTGTTCTAGGTATAAAAGTTAAAACCTTTATAGCAGATCCCTTGAGAAAAAAAACCAAAACAAACCTCTTCTAAAACGCACAGTGAAATGGCAGGCGGGGACAAAACCAGCGTCAGAGCATCTGCGATCAAATAATATCAATCTTCATAATTAATATAAATAAATAACGAATAAATAACATAATTACTCAAACCAACATATACAGATAGTCAACTCGTGAGCTACCTCGGGAAGGGCAAACCGAACGGAAACAGAAGGTTGGCATGTCACAGTTAAGGCAGTTTCTACAGCATCTTCTGGAGACCATCAACAGCGGCGTCAAGGCATCGGCGGCTGCGGGAACGGGAGCCCTCGGGCGGCTCCTCCGGCGGGTCCGGGGTCCCCCCGACGGGCGCCGAGGCGAACCAGCGGCCGCACGGAGGGAGGGACCCGGCGGCGGGCGCGAAGCCGGGCTCCAGCGGCTCGCCGGCCGGGTTAAAGCTAATCGTGTGGCGGCCCCGGGCCGTGCGGGGCGGTGCGGGAAGGCACGGGCGGCTCTAGCAGGCGGGCCGCAGCGGCACCTGGAGCAGGATGACCTGCCTGTTCTCCGAGGGGTGGCACTTGTTGATGTGCCGGGTGAGGCCGGGCGAGCTGTAGAAGGTGGCCGGGCAGTACTTGCAGGGGAAGACCTGCGCGGCGTGCAGCAGGCGGAGGTGCCGCTCCTGGCTGCTCTTGCTGGGGAAGGTCTCCCCGCACACCGGGCACAGGCGGCACTCGGTGGGCGGCGGCGCGGGCGGCTCCTCGGCCGCGGGCTCGGCGGCCGGAGCGGCTCCCGGCGCGGGGGCCGGCGGCGGGTGGCCCAGCAGGTGCTTGCGCAGGTAGGCCTGCCGGCGGAACCGCTTGGCGCAGCGGGGGCACTCGAAGAGCCCCTCCTCGGAGCCCGCTTCCGAGCCGCCGCCGGGGCTCGGCGTGTCCCGCTCGCTGCCGCTGCCCGCTCCCGCCTCCTTCGGCGGCTCCTCCGGCGGCGCTCGGCCCGGCTCGGGGCCGCTCTTGGCGGCGGGCGGGCGCGGCTTGTGCCAGCGGCGGTGCGAGGCAAGGTTGGCGGGGCAGGAGAAGACCTTGTCGCACTCGGGGCAGCGGTACTCCACCCGCACGATGCGGGAGCAGCGGTGCTGCGCCAGCGCGAAGGGGTCCCCGTACTCCTCCTTGCAGAGCTGGCAGATGAACTCGCCCAGCGGGCGGGCGCAGCCGCCCCTCGCCCTGGCCGGCGCCTCCACCGGGCCTTCCTTGATGCGCAGCCCCAGCACGGGCGACGTGGTCACCTCGTCCTCGAAGGTCAGCTTGCGGATCGCCTTCGCCTTCTTGCCCGACGGGGCCTTCTGCCGCCCGGGCTCCGCGGCGCTCGGCGGCCTCTTGCCGGGCTGCGGGCGGGCGGCGGCAGCGGGCGGCGCTGCCGGGGCGGGCGGCGCGGGGGCTCCCCCGGGGCCGGGGCCCGGGGCGGGCGGCTCCGCGGGGCCGGCAGCGGCGGCCCAGAGCTTGAGCTCGGCCGGCGCCAGGAGGAGCGGGTCCATGGTGGCGGGCACCGCCGGCGCCGGGAAGGACTCGGCCGAGACGGGCGAGCCCAGGCTGAAGCCGCGCTCCAGGAACTTGTCCCTGCTGACGGGCCGCGTGGGGCTGCGCAGCGCCTGCCCGCCGGCATCGGGCGTCCCGCACGGCACCGCGGGGCGGGCGGGCGGCGGCGCCCCGGCGGGGTCGCGGCAGCAGCGCGCGCGGTACGAGGCGGGGGCGGGCCGGCGGCTGCGCTTCACCAGGAAGCCCCGCGGCATCTTGGCGCCGCCCGCGCGGCGGCCCCGGCCCTGGCCCCGGCACCCACCGGCACCGGCCCCGCCGCTCGCGGTGCCCGGCCGCGGCCGCGCCGCCTTTAAGCGGGGCCGGGGCCATTGTTCGGGCCGGCGGCGGCCGCGCGGGCCAATCAGCGGCCCCGCGGCGGGCGGGGGGCGGGGCCGCGTGCACCTGAGCCCCCGCCGGCGGCACGCGCCCGGCCCCGCCCCCCGCACGCTCCGGCGCCCGCCGCCGCCCGGAGCGGCACGCGCGGGCCTTTGTGTGCGGCCCCGGGGCGCGCGCTGCGCTCCCCCCGCCCCCCCCCCCCCCCCGCGCTGTGCCCGGTGCCGGGGGGGGGCGGGGGGGGGGGAGCCCGGTGCCGGCGTCAGGTGGCGCGCGCGGGAGCGCCGGGCCCGGGCCCGCTGCTGCTGCTGCGAGCGGAGCGGACCCGCGGGGCCGGCGGACCCCGGGCACCTGTAACGGGAGCGGCCGGGACCGCACAGCGAACACGGGCACGGGCACGGGCACCGCCCGCGCACGGCAGCCGCTGTCCCCGGGAAGGCAGCGCCCGGTGCCGGTTCCTGCTGGGGGCAGTGCCGGTGCCGGTTCCCGTTCCCCCGGGGCAGTGCCGGTGCCGGTTCCCGTTCCCCCGGGGCAGTGCCGGTGCCGGTGCCGGTTCCCGTTCCCCCGGGGCAGTGCCGGTGCCGGTGCCGGTGCGGGTGCGGTGCCCGCGGCAGGTGCAGCCCCGCTGTAACGCTTTGTCCGCGCGGGGCTCTCCCGGCCCCGCGCTCGCAGGTGGCGCCGCGGCGGGGAGCGCGGGGGGGGGTGAGCGCCCCCTGCCGCGCGCAGCCGGCCAGCCCCGGGGCGCGTGCGGGCAGCCCCCCCCTCGCGAGGGGCACGCGGGCGGCACGCGAGTGAGCGGCCCCCGCCCCCCGCGGGCCCCGAGCGCCGCCTTTGTGCGCCTCATTAGCATAAAGCTGCGCGAGCCGCCCGGCGGGGGGGGGGGGGGGGGGGCGCCCCGGCAGCGCCCGGGGCCGCGGCGGGGCGGGGCGGGGGGGGCGGGGGGGGTGTGGCCGCTCCCCCCCGCGGCGGGACAGGCGCGCGGCGGGGCGGGGCGCGCGCCATTAGCATACAGCTGCGGGCCGCCGGGCACGCGCCGCCCCCCGCGGGGCTCGCACCGACACCGCGGCCCCTGCAGCCCCCGCCCCGCCAGCCCCGTTCGAGACCCCCAGCGCCGCGCACCCGGAGCCCCTGCCCAGGGCTCACCCCAGAGCCCCTGCCTCACCCCTGTCCCGGCTCACCCCGAGGTGTCCCGTCCTCCCCGTCGGGGCCGCAGCCGTCACGGAGCAGGGGAGTGGGCGCCCGCCGGGCCGGTCGCTGCCGCCCCACCCGCGCTCGGCGGGGCCCTGGCCGGGTAGTACATGGGCAGGCTGTGGCGGTGGCGGCGCAGGAACCGCAGGACAGGGCCCAGCAGCGGCTCCGGGCAGGGGCTGCTCTCCGCGGCGTCCTCCGGCAGCGGCTGGGGCACCTGCAGGGCACAGCCGTCGGTCAGCACCGGGCGCTCCGGCGCTGCAGAGGGCCCCTGTGTCCAACCTGGCCTTGAGCACTGCCAGGGATGGGGCAGCCACAGCTTCTCTGGGCACCCTGTGCCAGCGCCTCAGCACCCTCAAATCCACCATCAACATTACCCCTAAACGCACGAGACACTCCCAGCTCCCGCGGGAGTCAGCAGCGTACTTGCGCTCAAACACAAAGGTGTGTTTCCCCTCGTTTTGACGTTTCATCACTGGTTTATCTACAGGCTGAAGTGGGCTGGGATGTAACAGGAACCAGGCTGGACAGAGCCTGGAGCAGCCTGCTCTGGTGGAAGGTGTCCCTGCCCGTGCAGGGGGTTGGAACTGGATGAGCTTTAAGCTCCCTTCAACACTAACCAGGCAGGGATTCTGTGATTCTGTGTAGAAATACAGCCAGCCCCGAGGCACTGAGGGTATATTCCATTAAGTGTATGGTACTGACTGTATTTGGCAACGTGCCTACAAGGAACACCCCAGGAAAACATAAATTTGACATTTAGCAAATATGGGTGAAATCTCGGTGAAGAAAAGCCAAATAAAATACAAAAAGCAGCGATCTGTTTGCATTCAGATGCAAACACCATCACCTGTGTTCATACAACGGGAGTCAGGGGACGAGCATCTGCATGGCCATGGCTGTGACACATGCCAGTTTGTGTGATGGAAATCGGTGGGCACGGCCTATGCCCCATCCCTTTGTCACCTGCCTGTGTTTACAGCAAAACCCTTTGGTTTCTGCACTGTTCAAACCTCCAGGAGCTGTCCCTGCAGGAACTGCACCACGTTAACTGTGAGCAACAGCAGCAGGAGGAGAGGGGAACTGGTCTCTAGCTGAGGGCTCAAGCACCAAATCGTGCCTGAGGTCCGGCAGGAATTCGTCGGGGCTGGGATTGCTCTTTGTGAGTGCAGCTGGTTTTGGGTTTGGAGCAGGCAACGCAGCGGTGCTCAGATGCTGTGCCCCTGCCTGCGGTACTACAGGAAGAGCTTTAGCAAACATTTTCACATCATCCTCACTCAGTAAATCCACTTATCACTGAAGAAAGCCAGTTGCTTTCATTCTTGGCTACAAAAGGCTGCTCCCTGTTGAAAAATCTGCTTCTCCTGGGCTCAGCTGGGACAGGTTCGGGGTGGCCTGTCATGCATTTGTACCAGGAAACAGTAGTAATGGGGGAGAACAGGCCAAGTGGCCGCTGGTTCTGCTGGGTGGTTGTACTGAACCGCATGTGGGATACAGAAACGCCATGAGGGAAAACAAAACGACTTGAAGTTCTACTGGCAAACTGCAAATGCACCCAGGTAACAGCAGGAGCACGCCGGGCTGCGCGTGGTGAGCACTGCGGGCGCGGGACCCACTTGGGCTGCCCAGGGAAATAGCTCAACAGAAACGTGGGGCTTGAGGAGAAAGAGCAGAGACCGAAGTGAACAGCACTGACAAATTACCCCGCTGATGAACGTGCCCGCCTGCCGCTTGCCTTACCTGCTCCGATACGAGGGCTTGGCGCAGTTCCTCCTTGAGGTCGATAAACTGATCGTGATAGATGGCCATGGACCAAGGCTCCCTGAAGAACCTGGTTAAAAAAGAAGAAATTTAGTTATCTTGTGAACCTCTCATTAACCACTAATAAAGTATTTACCTGGTTTTTTGCCTTTATAAATGACAGTTCTGGACCCATCACGATCGTTTGTTCATAAAATGCCTCCTGTAACAGCATGGTCAATCAATTCTTTTAATGGATGTTCCTGATGTACAGCCAGCTTCAGTAATTACATTTAAAGTGGCTTAATTCAGAGCTGTGGCAAGACCCAGTGAAGAATCCTGATTTTATCAGAATTTAAAAGCCTGAAGACCTGTAAAGAACGGTGTCTCCATTATCTGTCCTCATTTGAGAAAAGCAGATTGCAGGATTAACTGAACTGCTGCATAAACAAATTAAATTTGTGTAGACAATGACACAAATGTTGTTCATCATTAAGGTTTCTGGATTAATAAAGGCCAGAAAAACAGGCCACCACAGTGCTGCAATATGTTCTTTGCACTGGTGCTGAGCTAAATTGAACCTATTCTAGGAGGAAGCTCCTGTAACTTTTTCATTCATGGCAGCATCCTTCTGTGAGAAGGCAGGGAAAGGATGGAAAGGACCCGGCTCAATGTGGAGCCCTGGGCTGCGGATGTGACCGGAGGCAGCAAGCTACGGACTGGGGTTACCGCTCTCTCTAGGATGAAGAACTTTTTCAGCTGCAGGGAGGTGCTCTGTGTGTGACTGTTGTCAATGCCCGCTGGAGTCGGGGTGCACCGTGTTCACCCCGGAAGGACTGGGAGCTGTCAGCAGGGTCCTGCAGGAGCTTGTCTGGTGGGGTGGCTGCAGCCAACGTGCTCTCTTTGGGTGCTGCTGCCGGGAGCATGTGGGTGCTGTTGCCCCACTGAGCTGCCTGGTCCTGAGTGAACGCTGGCATAAAGCAAAAGGCACCACGCGTTTAATAATTCCGCTGTTCCTGTCTGCAGAAACTCCCGTGCAGGTTCCTGGGTGCAGATGAGATGCTCACTGCTGCCCAGCGGCAGGATCGCCCCGCTCTGAACGAAGCAGCAGCGCTCCCGCTCCCGCATGACCCGCACTGGTAATGATGCTCTGTGCTCCTGCAGAACCATCCTGCTTCTGTGACATCATTATCCTATAGAAGCTCTTCCCCACCCCACTGCTCCCCTTCGCCGTTGTTCTCTGCACCCCCAACTGCCCCAGCGGCCTCTCCCAGGCTTCAGCAGTGTCCAGCTCCCAGATGGATGTTCCCACAGTACAAACGCTCACTGGCACTAACACAAAGAGTGAGCAGCAGCTCAGGGAGGGGATCCTGCCCCTCTGCTGCGCTCAGGGGAGACCCCCCCTGCAGCCCTGCTCCAGCTCTGGGGCAGCAGCACAAGAGGGACGTGGAGCTGCTGGAGCGAGGCCAGAGGAGGCCACGGAGCTGCTGCGAGGGCTGGAGCAGCTCTGCTCTGGAGCCAGGCTGAGAGAGCTGGGCTGGGGCAGCCTGGACAAGAGAAGGCTCCTGAAGGGGAGACCTGAGAGCAGCTCCAGTGCCTAAAGGGGCTGCAGGGAACCTGGAGAGGGGCTTGGGACAAGGGCCTGTAGGGACAGGCCAAGGGGAATGGCTTGAACCTGCCCGAGGGGAGACTGAGCTGAGCTCTTAGGCAGAAGCTCTTCCCTGTGAGGGTGCTGAGGCGCTGGCACAGGGTGCCCAGAGAAGCTGTGGCTGCCCCATCCCTGGCAGTGCTCAAGGCCAGGTTGGACACAGGGGCTTGGAGCAAGCTGCTCCAGTGGAAGGGGTCCCTGCCCGTGGCAGGGGTTGGAGCTGGAGGAGCTTTAAGGTCCCTTCAACCCAAACCAGTCTGGGAGTCTATGAAGTCATGTTCTTGCCATGGGGGTGCTCCCAGCCTGGCAGTCTGTGGTAGCACATCACCACGACTGGCAAAATTCATTAGGATATGAAATGTTGGGAAAGATGAGCTCAGCTTTATGTGTCTTTACTTATTATACACCCAGAGCGTGTGCAGAAAGCTAGGGAAGAACAGGATGTTCCCCAAATATTTAAACCCCCCTTCAGAGGAACCCTCATCCAACACAAACCTTTAACCCTTAAGGCTCCACAGCAACAACTCACTTTCCTTGCAGGCTCTGTATTTTCACCCGTTTATCTCTTGTGTTGAAATCCCCTTTCCAGAGGGCACGTGGTGGCTCTGAGGACCTACACATGGCAGCTACAGGGGAGCCCCATCATGAGAAAGCCCATCTGAGGCCCAACCAAGGCGATGCCTTAGCGAGGCTCACTCTGTCAGCAGCAGTCCCTCAGGGCACGCTGGAGGAGGCTCTCCAGTGCAGGGGATGGGGCCTGGTGTGCCCCCAGCCGAGGCACTGGGGCTGGCCTGGGACAGCATCTGCCACGTGTTTGCACACGGGGGACCGGGTTAGATACGCACAAGACAATGGGTGGTGTTGGCTGGAGCCTCATGGCTCCCAGCGTGGTCACTTCCCAGTGGGAATCCTGCTGGCTGCAACAGGGGCCGTGGGGAAGGCGTCTGGAACCAGAGGGGGGAATGGTCTCCTCCCAAGGACAATCGGCCACATCCTTTTTGTTGCTAGGAAGCTGGGCTCGCTTTCCATTGACAAACAGCGTTTAAAGTCTGTTCTGCATCATTTGTGATGTGCAGCCTACATTAGATGAAAGGGAAAGAGGAGGAAAATAGTCCTGTAGAAAAGACATGGGATCTCTCCCTTTTCAAGAGATACAGCATTGAATAGAACAGACAAAGTCAGCCTCTGCTACAAGCAAAACTGCAGTAAGGATGCACGTGGCCTTCCATCTGCGAGCTGTCCGTATTCCAGTGCCTGAAGAGGCCGACAAGGCCTGTAGGGATGGGACAAGTGGGAATGGCTTTAACCTGACTGAACATGAAGGAAAGCAAGACATGAATAATTTCCACTTAATGCTACTAAGGATGGGCTTCTGAGGAGCACTCTTGCTTTTGTCTTTATGTATTCCATACTGGGTCCTTTTCTTGGAAAACCTCAGCTGAAATCCTCTCCCAAAATGAAAGAAACTGGTGGAAACAGAAGCAGAGAGCAGGGACTGGGATGTGCCCAGTACAGCAGAAATAGAATCATAGAATCATAGAACAGTTAGGGTTGGAAAGGACCTCAAGATCATCCAGTTCCAACCCCCCTGCCATGGGCAGGGACACCTCACACTAAACCATCCCACACAAGGCTTCATCCAACCTGGCCTTGAACACCGCCAGGGATGGAGCACTCACAAGCTCCCTGGGCAACCCATTCCAGTGCCTCACCACCCTCACAGGAAAGAATTTCCTCCTTAGATCCAATCTAAACTTCTCTTGTTTAAGTTCTAACCCGTTACCCCTTGTCCTGTCACTACAGTCCCTGATGAAGGGTCCCTCCCCAGCATCCCTATGGGCCCCCTTCAGGTACTGGAAGGCTGCTATGAGGTCCCCGCGCAGCCTTCTCTTCTCCAGGCTGAACAGCCCCAACTTCCTCAGCCTGTCTTCATACGGGAGGTGCTCCAGCCCCTGATCATCCTCGTGGCCTCCTCTGGACTTGTTCCAGCAGTTCCATGTCCTTTTTATGTTGAGGACACCAGAACTGCACACAATGCTCCAGGTGAGGTCTCACAAGAGCAGAGCAGAGGGGCAGGATCACCTCCTTCGCCCTGCTGGTCACGCTCCTTTTGATGCAGCCCAGGATACGGTTGGTTTCTGGGCTGCGAGCGCACACTGCAGCCGGCTCATGTTCAATAGCTCCAACCAGAAAACAGCTCTTAAAAGAGGTTTGATTTTCTCATTCCTTTTAATGCAAAAGTAAATCTCATTATTGCAGCCTGAAAAACAGTGGTTTTGTTTTGGGTCTAAGGACTGTAATATGTTTTTAATTGCTTCCATTCCTTTTGTTGCTGCTTCTATGAGCCCGATGACATGTTGATCACCGGTGCTGCATGGCCAGGCCATGGGCTCAGCCTGAACTGGGAATGCAGCTCCTGGAACTGGTGCAGCATTCCCTGCCTGCAGGTGAGCTCATGGAGCTGAGCCCCACGCGCCAACACAGGGCCCAGGCAAGGGAACTGAAACCACGGCCCTCGGTGGCACCCATCCCTTGGGAGGGTGCTTGGGAAAACCCCTCTGCAGGGAACTGGCTGTGAGGATGCTCTGCCCGCCCGCGTTCTTCTGCTACCCAAGGTATGGGAACAACCACAAAACCAAACCCCACTCCTCGCAGCCCTGCTATCCCCACTGCACAACACACGGACTCGGAGGGAACAACTGCTCAGGAACTCAGACCATCCATGCAGTGGTTTGGATCCACTGCAGCTCTTGTTAAAGGTCTCCAAATAATCACAAACACAGATCTCTTGAATCCTGCTCACTGCTTCATGACGCAGCCTGAGGTCACTGGTGACCTGCCCCACGGCCCACTGCACGCAGTGGAACTGCTCAAAGCTGGTTCCTCCATCGTCCAGCACTGCAGGCACATGCAGAGCACACACAGCTTTTTAGTGCACAACATGAGGCAGGGCCAATGACAAACGTAATCTCCTGTTAATCTGTGAGCAGTGCAGAGTCTCCTTTGTCCCCGCAGCTTCCCACCCTTGGCACAACACGGTGAATTTTCAAGCTCGATGCCCATTGTCCGGGTCTGAATTTCTTTTTTCTTGAAGAAGAAAGGTGATGCTGGAAGTGCCAATCTCCAGGCTGCATCCGCTCCGTCTGGAAGAGCCTCTGTCAGTGCTCAGACACGCAGACCCAGAACATTCAAAGTCGTTCCTTTGCACGTTTGGGGTCCTTAAACCCAAGTGACTTTGGTGGGTTATGGAAGTAGTTCCCACTGGTGCTTTGGGCCCGTGATGGAAAAGGCTCCCATGTGCTGGCGAGCTGTGCTGCAGGATGCCACGCTGCTCCTTGGTCTGCCGCTGCCTCGGCAGTAAGAAGGAAGCTGCTGCTGTTCCGAACACCAGGAACCAAACACTGAAACTGAAGCAGCCGCTCAGGGGACATGGGCTCAGTTATGCCAGGAATGCCTATGGAGAGCAGGGAATTGCACCTCCCAGGAGTGGGGAGAGGGAAACGCCGCTTAGGGATGCAATGCAGCCAGCCACTCTCACAGTCTGCAGATGAGCAAAAGCCATTTCTCCAGCACAAGCGCATGCAAGAGGAAATGTCCCATCTTGCCAGGAAAGGGGAAGATGCTTTGTTTTGAGGACAATATATAGATGTTTTTAAGACTCTTAATTACAAAGGTATTGTGATTCCAGTAAAAGGTACAGAGTATTTTACATATACATGTAAAGGCTGTTATGTATTTACAGGTATGTAGCAGCCTTCCAATATCTGAAGGGGGCTACAAGGATGCTGGAGAGGGACTCTTCATCAGGGTCTGTAGCAATAGGACAAGGGGCGATGGGTTCAGACTGAAACAGGGGAAGTTCAGGTTGGAGATAAGGCAGAAGCTCTTCCCTGTGAGGGTGCTGAGGCGCTGGCACAGGGTGCCCAGAGAAGCTGTGGCTGCCCCATCCCTGGCAGTGCTCAAGGCCAGGTTGGACACAGGGGCTTGGAGCAAGCTGCTCCAGTGGAAGGGGTCCCTGCCCGTGGCAGGGGTTGGAGCTGGAGGAGCTTTAAGGTCCCTTCAACACAAACCAGGCTGGGATTTCATGATTTCCAGATATACCTTGGGTAGGAATCATAAAGTGTACATTTAAAGGCAATGTAAGAAAGCCATTGAGCATTTCCTGCCAGCTATCATCTGAGCAGTAATTCTGACAGGCAGCTTGTTTTCATAGGTAAAAAGCAAGATAATCTGGGCAAAGGCCACAAAGCACCGCCTGAAGCGTTGTTCTCAAGGAATATGAAGTGTTCCCTGGTTTGCCATGTCTCAGAACTCACCTGCCACTGAACCAGCGGCACGGGCTGAGCCCGGCAGGCTCTGCTCACCCGCCGGGCTGGGCAGCCTGCTCACCGCTGCTGAGCTCATTAGTCAGGACTCTGCTGCTGCTCCGACCCAGGGATTACTGAAATCAGTGGTCTTATGGGCACTGAGCCTGTGATTTACTTCACTGGGCAGATCTCCACAGCAGTGATGGTGTTCTCTGTGCTGCAGGCTGGCGTTTCCTTTGTAAGCATTGTGGGTCAGTCATAGAAGGAAGCCTGTGCTTCCAACAGAACTACGGCCAGACCTGCAGTGTGCTCTCTTTGGTAGATGACTGGTTTGAAGCCTGGGGTTTACAAACCCCTTTTTCTGTAGCTGCAAAAGTAAAAGGTGTGCCATTACCTGGAGACACCCTCGGGAAGCAGATCTGAGCAATACTCTCTCCACATTGGGATGCTGCAGCCCTGTCCTATCCCAAGTGTCCATTCCAGCATCGGAATTTGGCAAAGTTTAGATACTTGATGAGATATGAGCAGTTACTGCATGGCTCATTCTCACTGAAATGCTCTTTAAACTCTCTGAGCTGTGTGCTCTTTAAAACTGATGTAAAAATATCACTCTCAGCTCTTCGTATAAGAAATAAGGGCTGCCCCTGAAATGAGGTTTATTGCATTTTTTCACACAGTTCTATTTCAGTGCAATGCATTATGAAAAACCAATCTAAAGGAAATTAAGTGTGATGCACCAAATCAGCAAACAGGCTGTGTGCAGAGCTATGAGTGCTTCAGTGCCTGGTTTATGGATCCCGAGGCCAGTCACTCGGAATGGTTTGCATCATTATCAATGTGAATCAGCAAGGTTCTGCTGCAAGTGAGCGTGGCCGGCGCAGCTGAGCAGCCTTCACTCGCTGATTGGGACGTGGGGTTTCTTAGTAACCCAGCTCTTCATTAGCAAGTTACCAGCTCCTTAAAACTGCAGTGCTGTAGAGAAATCTAAAGCCACGGAAGGGTCCTGCCGTTTTTGCTGCCTGGCTCTGGAAGTACAGCTCTGCCCGTGCACCTCGGGGTCAGCATCTAATTCTGGTAGCAAAAGAGCTACCAGATCTGCCTTTCTGTGCTCCTCTTCCCTCGTCCTGTCTGTCTCCTCATGAAAAGCACACAGATTTCCCTCTAATGAGGCCACAAAGTGCACTGAGCAGCATCAGCCCCTCAGCCACACTCGTACCTGCCACATTTCCCTTCTGCTTCCTTTCATCCCTGCAGAAAAGGAGTCTCACTGCCTGTACAATGAACAAAAGCCTTACGTGGAGTCCCTAAGTGATCACAGTGTGCTAATGGGGTGGGAGCTGGCACATTCCAGACAGCAGACATCCTAGTGTTTCTCTTAATGAACAATCCCTCTCCATTTCTGAACGGCTGGCTTAACAACAGCTTTTCTATGCAGCATTCATGTTTAAATGCGACATGCATTTCATGTTTAAATAACCTCTGATTATCCAGGCTGCAAGTAATAAATTTGTATCGTTACCTTTCCCTTTTAAAAGCACTTAAACCATCAAATATTCTTCTTTTCCTTATTCGTTCTATTGTGAGATGTTCAATTAGAGTTGTGTCAATAAACAATC
Organism: Lathamus discolor; assembly: GCF_037157495.1. NCBI lineage: Eukaryota > Metazoa > Chordata > Aves > Psittaciformes > Psittacidae > Lathamus > Lathamus discolor. Next base: position 125,488,140 of record NC_088888.1, read on the forward strand.
CCGTGTGGTGCTTCTGCTTAAACTCTCGTTAAATGACACTGCTGAATAAATCACTCTCAGCCTGATGTAACAGAGCTGTAATGTGTGAACTGAACTCAAAGGAAAGATGTAAATGGTTAATTTGAAGTAAGTAAATGTTGTTCATACCACTCAGAACGCTCAGCTTGTACAGCTCGTATGAGACATGTAACGTGAGCATAAGTGACGCTCCTGTTCCAGCACAAGTGACACACTCCAGCTGCATGCCTGGCAGCCTTGTGTCCTGTCATGTATTGGTACCTGTTGCTGGTGAAGCTGTACCGCTCTCCGTAGAGCATCCCTCACTTCCCCGGGTGCTGAGCCTCTGCACAGGCTGCAGACACATCTTCTAACAGACCTACACATGTCAAAGTTACTCATTCCTTTCTCATGTGAGCACCAAGTCCCATCTGCTATTCCAGCACTGGGAAGGAAATTCCTTCCCCACATTTCAGCAGAATCCCCTGTCCCACGCACAGGCATTGCCAGAGCCACCCCCCAACTCCCACTTGCCGAAGAGCCTCTGGTCGATGTCTGCCAAAGGGGCTTCTCGCTGCGGCCCTGCCCCTCATCACCAGTCCCCAGTGTGACCTTTGCAGCACGGTGGACACAGAAACCCCAGCTCTGGAGAGCCCCATCGCTTGCAGGGGTGAGGCACACGGAGCACAGCCACATCCTGCTGCACATGGCTCTGCTATTGTGTGGTAGCCATCTGCTCCTCGTGGTGCTACCTGAGACCACGCAGGGTAGAGACTGGTCCCTGGGTCAGACGAGTGCTTCAAGTGCTGGAAACCAAGTTATTAAAAACGTGAGCCCAGCTCGAATGCGTGTGTGCCTGTGAGGTTCTCCTCCCCGGTGCAGCTGCCCACGTGGAGTCCTGCAGGCGACTGATCAGTCACCCCCCAGCCCTTCACACACACAGAGCAATACTGAGCATCCAGGCTCCTGCACCACAGGCTGCGGGATGCTAACAGAGGGCTAGTAAGTACAGATGGCTGGAAGCACACTTCGGTAAGAGCTAAACATAAATGTACTCTAAGGAGAGCACTTGGCACCCTGCATTATGTGTTACTCGGAACTCTCTGACTGCTACACCATGTGCTAGCCTGTCAGCATGCTCCGTAAACTGCTAGGTGCCAGAAGTGCTCAGCACAGAGCATCCCACTAACTTCAGCAGACACGAGAGGACACCTGGGGAGTACGTACGAGAAGAAACTCGTAGAGGGGATGGCTGAGCAGCACATTTCAGACCCTGATGATGGCAGACGATGTTGCAGTTGTCCTCTGGCAGGACACTGCCAGCCCAAACTGTGCCATTCCTGCAGGGACACTGCCTCTGCTGTCAGACAACAGTGGTCTGCCTTGTCATCAGTGTTTGCCACACCAACGCGATACAACCAGCATCTTCTGAGGGTCAGGACTGGAAACAAGCCCATTAATACAGCATTACAAATCCCAAGCAAAGCACCACTCACACCTGATTTGATAAATAAACTACTTGAGTATTTTAGAAACTAGCGGGTCAGTTTTCTACATGTTACGTTAGTAGGTCTGGCTTTTGTTAATGCCAAACGAAGCCTACATGAAGCACTTCTACCTTATATTAAAAGCATGATGCCAGTGAGCATCCATTTGGTTGCCAGGTATCAGGAGACCCCTAATAATCCAGTTTGTACTTAAGATGCAGCGGAGGGAGACTGCACCGCTCTGTGGACACGTTCCATAACTTGGCAACTGCCTTCCCCTTGGGGGAGCACACGGGGTGTAACTGGCTGGGGACACTCCTCCTCTGAAGCACTATGGAGCACACAGGGGGTAAGTGGCTGTGGAGCACTGCGGGGCACAAGCTTTCTTCCTCCTCCAAGAGAAGTCCTCCCTGTCAGAAGAAGCCTCACTCTCAGGTGCTCAAATTCCAGTTGAGTCTTTTTGAGATGCAAACTTACGGGAAATGAATAAAAAGTGCAGAAAGTTCTTCCTGAAGTGGGTTCCAAACCTAGGGAGTAACGCTGTTAAATCTCCAGGTGACCCGAAAGCTTTGTACACAAAATACCCAGCTTTAGGATACTGTGTCTCTGCTTCCTGTGGTTTTGACTGCCCTGACATGGGACAGCTGCAGAATGTGATGGCTGCAGGCCTGGATGGAGCGAGAACACCGACCGTGGTGGCACATGGCAGATGGAAGGGTGCCCATTGCTAATGGCAATGGTGCCTTTCTCCTGCAGCACAATGGCAAGCGAGGATGAGGCTTTCCCTGGTCAGTAAATACTGCCTGTGGCCCTCAGACCTCATTCCCCACAGACCTTGGTATCCCGTAACCCAGTTGAAGAGATGGAGTGCACCCCACTGTGGCGCAGTCAGAGGCAGCTGTCTGACTGGATGTGGTCATCTCCTGGCTTAACAGCCCATTTCCTCAGCTGCTGTTTGCATGGGTGGCAACAGAAACATTGGCTCTTGAATTCCTGTTCTGCTAAGGAATGAACTGAGCCCACAGTGAGCTCAGAGGCTGCTCTGAATGAAGCTGCAACACCCAACACCTGTGAGAACAGGCCCAAATGTGGCTGCAGAAGCTTAACAACAGGCAATTACTTCTGAAAAAGACTAATATGGGCTGTTATCACATTAATACCTCTGTCACTGGGATCACAGCCAGGTGTTTCGAGTGCTTATTCTAACTGCAGCTGTAGAGCTGCTCCAAGACCTCGTTTAGAAATGCCCATAGTACCTGTCTGATAAAGGAGGAAGGAAAAGAAACTCCCAAACTCTTCAGTTCCATCATAGAATCATAGAATAGTTCGGGTTGGAAAGGACCTCAAGATCATCCAGTTCCAATCACCTCACACTAAACCATCCCACACAAGGCTTCATCCAACCTGGCCTTGAACACTGCCAGGGATGGAGCACTCACAACCTCCCTGGGCAACCCATTCCAGTGCCTCACCACCCTCACAGGAAAGAATTTCCTCCTTAGATCCAATCTAAACTTCCCCTGTTTAAGTTTTAACCCGTTACCCCTTGTCCTGTCACTACAGTCCCTGACGAAGAGTCCCTCCCCAGCATCCCTATAGGCCCCAAACCAGATGCAGTGCTGCTGCTTCAACCAGGGGAGCTCAAGGCATTGTCTCCCTGGAAAACAAGTTTCATTCAAAAGCCTCCGAGGCTTTCAGTGAGCTGTGAAAATACTGTTAATGCAGAGGAGGAGCATCAAACCCACTAAAAGCTCACACCTCGTGCACCGCGCACCCAGGTGGCTGTGGCGATACAGAACGGTGATTCTCTGCTGGCTTTTTAGATCCTGCGTGATAGGTTGGTAAATTGATGAACTTAAAGGGCAGCAGTCTGAATACTCGTAACCAGCAGCGATGTGTCGGGGGCATCAGACTTGGTCTTGCAGCCCTGGGGGCTTTGGGGCTTCCTCCCCTGCCTGCTCCCCCCACAAACACACTTGTAGGAAGGGAGGGGTAAGGGATGTGGCTCCAATCTTCCACTTGGTTGTGGGTCAAGTCCTGCAGGTTTTAATCACTCTGAACTCCCACTGAAACCAGTGGAAGGTGTCTCACACAAGAGGAAATGTTATTTCTGTCATCATTACCACCAGCCCCTGTTCCAGGAGCTCCAGCGGAAGGGGTTTGTTACTTGTTGGGCTGCCTGGACCTGGAGCCTGTTGTTAATGCTAATTTGAAGCTGGCGCTGGCACATTATGGTCAGGAAATGCGGTTCCGTGGGGTTAACGTCCAGCTCCAACACCCGATGCAAATCAGGGAGGAAAGGCACAGCCTCTCGTTAGTCAGGAGGTAATCTGCATGTTACACAGGAATAAATGAGCTCCCGGGTGGCAGCTGAGCCCGTCCTGGGAATGAGGAGCCACGCTGGGAAACCCGAACACAGCAAAGAGCAGACCTGCGCTTCCCGGCCCCACAGGAACCCACTGGACACAGGCCTAGGGAGGTGGGGGGCAGGTTTACAAGCTTACCCAGCAACCCACAACATTCCCGCTGCCTTCCTTCTCACTGAGGGCACCCCACATCTCCCTAGAGGGGACTGCCAGTGGGTGCAAGAGGAACGCGCACTGGTTTGAAAGTTAAAAGGAGTTTTTCCAAAGTCAAAGTGAGAAATTCGGTCCTAACATCAGCTTTGCTTTCACGCAGTCAGGTGAGATCATTACAGCCCATGTGAACACCACCCAAAACAGTTCTGCTTCTCTATCACATCTTTACACAAAGAAATCAACTAATGCGTTCTCGTTGTCCTTGCCAAAAGATGACCAGACACCACCTTTTGTCTACATCAAAGCCTCAAGACAGTCTCCATCCCACAAGAGATGCTGAAACACAATTATATGGTTTTCTAATAGACAGTCTTCTCGTGGTCAGGTTTTAACAGTGCGTATTTTTGTATATTGGACATATACATATATGCCTTGTATATAACATTGCATTATGTGGATGTGTATGCACTGTATATATGATACCGTATTATGAGACTGTGCTATATTGCCAGCCTTCTTCCACTGCCCTACCTCCTCCTGAAAGAAGCAATCTGCTGTGCCGGTCTCTCTCTGCCAGGACTGCTGCATGGGGATGATGGGCAGTTTGCTTCCTCCCCTTTCTCTTCCCTTTCTCACTAGTCCTCTCCCCCTGCCTAGGCTGCCTGCAAAGGGCTGTCCTTCACTGCAGCGGGGTGTTCTGCCTCCTGCCTGCTGAACTACCTGGAGAACCTACCCTCCTTACAGTACAGGCATTTTTAACAGACATACCAGGACTGATGCGAATGGGAACACATGTGTGTGTGTGCGTGCATGCATGTACAAGCACTGGAAGAAACAAGCAAACAAGGATTAAAGTGAATGTTAATTGCTGCAGAACAGCATCTGTGATTTCATTCAAATGACCAAAGAGCAAGAAGAGAAGGACCAAACCTATCTAAAGATAAGGTATAAAGAAGATGAAAAGCAGGGCTGGAGGCAATAAAATAACCGGCTAAGAAAAACCTGGCAACTGTAATTCAGGAATTTTGCCACAGGCTAATGAGAGGTGAGAGAAAATAATGAGGCAAAAGATCCCAAACAACCTCCACATCTAAAGGCTGTAAAAGACAGGTCCAAAATTAGCCCATCAGCACTAATTAAGAGGGGCTCAGGAGATGCGGTGGGGACTGATGAGGGTGTCCCCCCCGTGGCACCCCAGGGATCCTGGCCAGGCCACGCAGCCGTGCAGGGCACGGTGCCTGTGAGGACCCTGCCCAGGCGCCCTGAGCACAGGGAGCAGCTCACACGAGCGGTGTTGCAGGAGCTAAGGGCAGAGCTGCACCTCTCCGCCTCTCTGTGCTGACTGCCCTGACTCCTCCTGTTCACAGATCAGCACCGGGATCTTCATCTCCACTGCGGTTCGTGAAGTCTCCGGGGAGTTTCAAACTTGACCTTTCCTGTAATCAGCTTGTGCAGTGCATGGGGATCCCATCACGAGCATGGGAGCAAGGGGGGCCAATGCATTCTGAGCTCCTTTCCTGAAGAAACAAGCTGTCCATTCGGAAGTCAATGTCTCGCCTCTTCCAGACCTGTGGGTGCAGCTATGAAAGGTGCAGATAAGTGGAGCTGCACTGAGGTCCTTGGCTGGGCTACACAGCCGGCAGTGGGAAAGGGAACTAACGCTGGTTTTGTTGAGGCCAGGTAAATCCTGCTACATGTGCTGCAGGCAGAGGTCCCGAAGCAAGATGATTCATTCCTCCAGATGTTGATGCTGGTGTGAAACGTGCTAGCACACAGAACAGCTGGCACTGTGAGCACATCTGGGCAAAGAGCGGCATTCAGTGTCTGGCAGCATGTGTAGCTGAAAGGAAAGCCTGGGTCACAGTTGTGTTTGCATATTGTCACACCATGGAAAAGACTGATGATACCTCACCACAGCCTGAATATTGAGTTTTTTCCAGTGCTCAGGATGCATTAGCTGATCAGCATCAGCTGTGACAAGGCAGGAAAATGATCTGTTGTCTTAGCCTGTATCTCATACAGTTGTGTCATCCTCCCTCAGTTTCTACTTCACACTTATTGACAATACACTGTTTATGTGAACTTGACATTTGCTGTGTGCTGCTCCTCTCTTGTAAAACAAATCCAACATCGTCTAGAAATCAAGATCAATCCCTGTAGCAGCAGTAATTCACAAGTTACACACTCAGCAGAGGCATACAAAGGTTTCCTGAAGTGAAATTTATAAAGAGACATTTTTGTCCAAGAAACTCTTAAACCTCATAGTTGAGGTTTGGGCTTATCACAGAACCCCAGCCTGGTTTGTGTTGAAGGGACCTTAAAGCTCCTCCAGCTCCAAGCCCTGCCACGGGCAGGGACCCCTTCCACTGGAGCAGCTTGCTCCAAGCCCCTGTGTCCAACCTGGCCTTGAGCACTGCCAGGGATGGGGCAGCCACAGCTTCTCTGGGCACCCTGTGCCAGCGCCTCAGCACCCTCGCAGGGAACAGCTTCTGCCTAAGAGCTCAGCTCAGTCTCTCCTCTTTCATTTTATCCTGTCTTTCAGTACAAGATGGAAGAAGAAACAATGAGCAGAGAGCACAGGACTGCCCAACACACCACAAGCATTGTGAGAGCAGCACGTCCAGTCCCAGTGAAGCCCCAGGTCATAGAATAGTCAGGGTTGGAAAGGACCTCAAGATCATCCAGTTCCAACCCCTCTGACATGGGCAGGGACACCTCACACTAAACCATCCCACACAAGGTTTTGTCCAACCTGGCCTTGAACACTGCCAGGGATGGAGCACTCACAACCTCCCTGGGCAACCCATTCCAGTGCCTCACCACCCTCACAGGAAAGAATTTCCTCCTTAGATCCAATCTAAACTTCCCCTGTTTCAGTTTGAACCCGTTACCCCTTGTCCTGTCACTACAGTCCCTGATGAAGAGTCCCTCCCCAGCATCCCTATAGCCCCCCTTCAGGTACTGGAAGGCTGCTATGAGGTCTCCACGCAGCTTCTCTTCTCCAGGCTGAACAGCCCCAACTTCCTCAGCCTGTCTTCATACGGGAGGTGCTCCAGTCCCTGATCATCCTCGTGGCCTCCTCTGGACTTGTTCCAGCAGTTCCATGTCCTTTTTATGTTGAGGACACCAGAACTGCACACAATGCTCCAGGTGAGGTCTCACAAGAGCAGAGTAGAGGGGCAGGATCACCTCCTTCGCCCTGCTGGTCACGCTCCTTTTGATGCAGCCCAGGATACGGTTGGTTTCTGGGCTGCGAGCGCACACTGCAGCCGGCTCATGTTCATTTTCTCATCGACCAGCACCCCCAAGTCCTTCTCTGCAGGGCCGCTCTGAATCTCTTCTCTGCCCAACCTGTAGCTGTGCCTGGGATTGCTCCGACCCAGGTGTAGGACCTTGCACTTGTCATGGTTGAACTTCATGAGGTTGGCATCAGCCCACCTCACAAGCGTGTCGAGGTCCCTCTGGATGGCATCCCTTCCCTCCAGCGTATCAACCGGACCACACAGCTTGGTGTCATCGGCAAACTTGCTGAGGGCGCACTCAATCCCACTGTCCATGTCAGCGATGAAGATGTTAAACAAGACCGGTCCCAACTTCGATCCCTGAGGGACACCACTCGTTACCGGTCTCCAGCCGGACATTGAGCCATTGACCGCAACTCTTTGTGTGCGGCCATCCAGCCAGTTCTTTATCCACCGAGTGGTCCATCCATCAAATTGATGTCTCTCCAATTTAGAGAGAAGGATGTCATGTGGGACAGTGTCAAACGCTTTGCACAAGTCCAGGTAGATGACATCAACTGCTTTACCCTTTTACATCAATTCTGTAGCCCCATCATAGATGGGCCCCAAATTGGTCAGGCAGGATTTCCCCTTAGTGAAGCCATGCTGGCTGTCACCAAGCACCTTGTTGTTCTTCATGTGCCTTACCATGTTGTCCAGGAGAATGTGCTCCAAGATGCTGCCAGGCACAGAGGTGAGACTGACTGCTCTGTAATTCCCCGGGTCTTCCATTTTCCCCTTTTTGAAAACGGGGGTTATATTTCCCTTTTTCCAGTCGTCGGGAACTTCCCCTGACTGCCAGGATTTTTCAAATATGATGGACAAATCCTCTCCAGGGAGCTCACCCTTAGGGATGCAGCCGACACCACTGCTCCCAAAACACGGCTCACAAAGCATTCCTCCGCTGTTAACAGAGGGGCTTGGCCGGGTGCCCCCTCCTCTGCCTCCAGCAGAGACTCGCACTTCCCTGTCTGAGCAGTGCACAACTCCTCACCCGTGCTCTGTGGAGCTCTGTGACACTGGACCAGCAGAAGGGCAGAAGCCAGGGGAGGAGGTACAGAAGCCAGAGGCTCTTCAGCCCCTGTCTCAAGAGATCAGGTGCTTCGTTCTACAGAGTTTTGGAAGCAGCAGATCATCGTTATGATGCAGGTTTTTTTGGAGCACAGCACATCCATACAGCAAACTTTTACAAACCGTTACCTAAATAACAGTGTTTAATATGGAAATTCTGCTACCATTTATGTCTTTCTTCACACCAGTTACAAATACAACAGAATCAGAGCTGGAGACTTTTAGGGCACCACTATCAGCTCTGCATCATGACAAAAATCCATTCGCTCCTGTGCTTGGCTTTCTGTCTCTGAACTAGCCTAGGTTGTGTGCTGCTTCACTTCTCCATCTGTGACAGTGCAGGTTCCCAAGCCACCACTTGTGAGGGATGTTTTAGAAGGACAATCAAAATAGGATGCATCAGCAAATTCTTCTTTACCTCCTGTTTCAGCTACATGCTCAAGGCATGAATGTAACTCAAGGCTGGGCTGGGGTTTTATGCTTGTTTTAACCAAGCTTGACTTCCAAAGCACCTGTTCGCACTGAGGCAAAAGGAACAAACCAAGTCTGAGTTTTTAGGCCAGGTCATTTTTTTAAGCTATGAAATTCTGGAGAAGCAGCAGCAGATTAAAGATGTGCTAGATTGTGTTTCCAAGATAGGCCTCTCCATAATAACCTCCTTAATCGAGTTTGCATTTCCAAAGGCAATGAAGAATCATCTCAGAGGAGGTGGCACATAAATCTTGCTAGAAACAGCTCTTCAGTCCCTCCCACCTCCTGCAGACCTGCCTGGGGACACGGAGCTCACTGGCTGCTGTGCTGGTGTGGGCACAGCGGGCAGAGGGAAGCACCTCAGAACAGTGCAGGACCTGTGCCATGGTGGGAGAAGTCCTGCAAGGTGAATGGGGAACCTCCACTAAATAGAGTCCCGACACAGCCTCCAGCTGTAGAATTCACTTAAATACATCACTTACATACAGAACACTGTCTAGAGGATAAACTTCATGGTTGGTTTTATCACCAGATCCTCAGGCACGTTGTGAGTGTGACTGTCATCATGAGTGATTTAAAATCCAATTCATAAATTTGATTCAAAGTGATAGAAATACCCCCTTTTAAAAGTGACTTCTGACTATGAATCTTCAGTAGAAAAGGACTGGTCAGGTTCAGCTTAATAAGTTAAGCCTACTGAATATTCTAAGCAAAGTTATCAAGATGCTGAGATGCTCTTTCAGACGAAGGGTGGTTGAGGAAACCACTGCTCCTTCTCTCAGCAGATCTCAGTCACACAGCACTGTGCAGGAAGGTCTCCAGGGCTTGCATTGCCACTAGGAATTTTGCCAAATAGTAGAAAATACTCTTATAAACCTATTTTTTGCTCTAAGAGAAAACAGGCAGAAGCCATAATAAACTAAGCCTACAATTCTGCCAGAATGTGGATGTGATGGACAGTGTTGGGTTTCTCTCACCTGTAAAGGTCTGTAATCTGCCCTTGGTTCCAGCGATAGCAGAGATCGTTGAGAAGACGCTCATGCTGGCCATACAAACAGATGTAGTTGGAGGCAGGAAAGGGTTCCTTTGAAAAGCAAGTGATGCCATCGACCATGCTGTATTTGTTGATATGCAACCTGAAGTAATTCCCTTCTCTTGCCTCTCCAGTGATGATCTCCATTCCCTGGAACAGAACACACAAGGGAAGCTGTGGAGGTGGAATGAACCCCAGACTGGGCACACGCAGAGGACAGCCAGGGCTCCCCAGCTGATATTTACCACTTCTGAAAATCCACAGCCCTTTTTTTGCACCACAACACCCACTCCTGGTAGCACACTTTATACAACAAGGTGCTTTGCTAAGCTTTGGATGCAAACACTTCCTGTGTGGATTAGACCTTGGTAACTGCACACAAACTGTAGCGCAGGGCCGGGCGGGCTGCGCTGCCAGCCCCCAGTGCCATTCCAGACACCATGGGGTGCACCGGCACTTGGGACACAGGAGCCACGGGGACCTGTGACCTCCTGGCACAGCAGCTGGGGTCCCCAAACAACAGGAGGCGCCTGTTCTAGCAACTGAATTGATGTTTATTCATGCCACTTTATTATGCAGAGTCTGCATGACTGGAGACGTGTGTTGTAGTTTACTATAGGATAGCACCTGATGTATGAAGATCACAGGGGAGTACCTGTACTCCCTCTCCGCATTTATAACTATGCATACATTTTCATATATGTATACACAAACAGTATACGTCCAGAGTCCAAATTCATGGCACATCATAGAAACTATGCCACTGTAGGCAGAGGGTTGGCATTACCACATTAACCAGCTCCAAGCAGACTTCAACATTACAACTCAAAGGCTTATCACAGACCAATTAAGCTTTTTTGGCTTTGTGTAGAAGTTTTCCATAGTCAGAGGTGTGACCTCCAACAAGGGAAGCAATATAAGAAGGCTCCTGGTCAGTTCTAAAGCAAACTTCTATGTTTTCTAAATGGCACTGTGCACCAGCTGCTTGCCCACAGCTGAAGGAGGCTGGGCTTGATCTCTTGGGATGTTTCCACCTTTCAAATGGTGAATTATCACTGCCTTTAAAAAATACACGTGTACGAGCATGTGTGTGTACATATATACACACACACACATACGCACACATGTATGTTGATTTAGAATTGCTCTCCATGACTCCCTCGTGCTAATTTGAGTAAGTGCTGCCACCAACTCTCCTATCAATGAAAGACTAATAATGGTGGGTGTTGATGCTCAAACTGTAATATTTAAGTTCAGCTGCTGAAATCAATCACTTAAAAGACACAAATGTAAAGATTTGCTTCAGACCTCACGTTGCAGTGGGATGATCAAATAGCTCGAACCTGTTTTTTAAGCTGTATTCATGTTCCAGTTTTATCCATTTCTGAGATCTGTTGCTAGGCTACAGTCCCCTTTGTTACTTCCACATCTCTCTGCTAATACATCTCACTGCCTTCGCTTACTCCTTCCTCAGGAAATTCTTTCAGGATTTACTTGAAGTTCCTGGAGTGGCTGTGGAGATGCTCCCTTTTCAGAGAGCAGGTAAGCAAAGCTGCAGCAGAACAATTCTGACCATGTTCTAGCAATTTGGAATGATAGAGCCAGTTTTTCCCTCCCTGATAGCCCTTTCTGCTTCCCAGTACATGCTGCTTTGGCCAGCTCATCTGGATCTGCAAAGCTGGGAAACAAGGTGAGCCATGCTTCGATTCCTGCCCCCAGAGCATGGACTCCTTTTTAAACAAAATCATTTCTTTCCATGGACCATTTTTGCTTGAGTTCTAGAATCAACACTGAAGTAGTCTTTTAAAAGCCACTCCTTATATTAACTACAAGAATGGGCTTGATGCAGAAATCCCTGAGGAAAAAGGTATGATCTGCATGAATGGGGGCCTGTCGAGGTGAATGGTCCTCTCTGGCTTTAAGAGACATAAATCTTGTCCTGCTCTTGTTTCACAAGTCAGGTTCTCCTGTAGGCGAAGTGTCTCTTCACTGGTATCATGGGACAATCTCCTGTGCAGCCCAGCTGTGTGAAGTGCTTCCCCACTACGAGACAACTCTCACGGCTGCAGCACCAGCTACTTTCTGCCAGTGAGGTACAGAGCACCCCTTCCAGAACACACCCTTTCCCTACTACTCTACAAACCAACCCCATTTTACTGATAGACCGCACAGGTTTATCATCTCTATGATTACAAGCATGCATCTCTCGCCCCTTACTACAGGGAGGAACGAGGTAAAGCACCAAGGCTGAAAGGATATTTTAGTGAATCTCAGCTGATCCTGTCCTATGTCCACTTCACAGAGACCATGCTTACTGAAGGTGTTTCAAGGTGTGTGGTGCCTGTGCAGGTACCTGTGCCATCCTAAATAAGGACATCTTCCCAAATGGAGGACAAAACAAAGGCAAGTTCCGTACTGCAACTTACATGATCAGACAGGGAAAGTTCCAAGTCCGGGCGGACGGGGATTCCTGGTTTGGCAATATGCAAGTAGTGATAGCCTCCAGGAAGAACACCTCCTGCCAGCAGGAAAACAGGAGATTCATTAAATCACAAAGAAAAAATAAAGTATTTGTTTGCTCTCCTTCATCTCTTTTTAGCTCTTTACTAAATGACTCTAAAAATAGAACCAGGCACTTATTTTGTTTGGTGGACTTTGTGTTATAAACATGCTTGCGTGCTCTTACACATATTGGTGCAGCAGCCACACACTGGAAAGTTCTGATTATAGTTTTATTGATCTTGAACTTGGAATAAAGACACTGGGTTTCACTGGAAACACTCCGTGCTTACTGCAGTGTAAGTGAAAGCACAACTTGGCTTGTTAGTAGCAAAACTACTAAACCAGTGTAAGCTTTTACTGCAACTCACCTCTCTCCACTGGCTAGATAAGGAACTTTGAGAGCTTCATTGCCATGAGATGACAGCTTGGGTGAGGTGGAGCTACCCTGGTTAGATAAGAACACAAACACCAAGAAGGGTACGAAGCATGAGAGAATCCAGTCGGACATACCTTTAATTTTGCACCCTTTGTATGTGGGAATGAGTCTGTCTGTGCCTTCTGGTGCCACAGAAGAGGGCTCAGGGGTTAGATCTAGCAGACTCAGCATTGATACAGCGAGCTCAAAGCCAATCTCTTTTGAACTGAAGTTGCTGTGTGTCCACTCATCTACATAATATCTCCTGGAGTACTTTGTTAAGGGACCTGCAGCCCTGATGCTCACATCATTAGTGCAGAATTTGGTATCGATCACAAGTCTCCCATCAAAAACCAGGCAAGCATCATTAATTGCCTTAAAGGTTTCATAATCCACCGTCCTGTAGGCAAAGCTAAAAAATGCCTGGAAAAGAGATGTGAATAAGTGGAGGTTATTACACATCAGTTACTGGCTCTTTTCATAAATCAAAACCTGCTTTTCAGGCTGAACATTATGTATCTTAAAAAACAAGGACATAAAATAATGATTTTTATAGACAGAAAAATCCTTCTGACGCAGGAGTTACAGCTACTCAAATTAACCCAACAGTAGCGAGGAGAATTACTGAACTGGACTCATCTACTTCTGGCTACCAAAGAAGCTTTCTTTTAAAAACTAATAGTAACTGTGTGGAACAGCCTGAGTGGTTGTGCAGATCTTCTGTGTCAGCGTGAGCTTACGGAACAGACTTGAACCTTTTCTTGAAGCTTTTTCTCTTCTTTCAAAGAAAAGCCAAACCGAAAACTAAGAAATGAGAAAGTACAATGTACTCTGCATCTTAACTGCATCTTATAAACCTGCTTCCAACTGTTGTGCCTGACTCTTTGCCAACGAACCATGTCACCCTGGCACCCAGCACAGGGACCTTCAGTGAAATGGGAGAGAGGAAATGAAAATCATTCGGGGGCAATGTCATCTCCACTCAGACCACAGCAGCAGAACTTCAGTGGAAGCTGTGGAGGCCAAGGGGTTTGAGAGAGGTACAAAAGGACTGAGTAGCCGCATGAAAAGGGAAGTATTCACATCTGTTATCCTTGATAGTGATGTTGGTTTTGGAAAGCCTATCCAGACTTTGTCAGGACTGAAAGACATCTCTCACTGCTCCAGATCTGGCTAACACTTGCTCTGGGAGGCAAAGCAAATACTGATCTGTACTCCCTTGGTGCCTGGGACTGCTGGGCCACTCCTGGAGACAGGGCATGGGTGTAGATGGCCACCAGATCCCTGTACATCACCCGCGCCAGCCCGGGGAAGGCTGTGTCTGTCTGTAAAGTCCTTGGTACATCTGGCACTCACTTACTGAGTCTGGTTATGAGCAGATACCCATTCACCGTGGTTTGTTTTGTGGGTCTAAAAAGAGATGTGACTTCTGTTCTTGGGTAACACTGCCTGGGCTGTCTGAAGTGGCCCTGAGGTAGGGATTTATCTCAGCACCAGCATCTACTGCCGCCATGAGCTCATCTTCCCCACAGGGAGATTTCAAAGTCATTGAAAGAAAATCACCCTAAATCCTTCAACTCCTCCTCTAAGTCTCGGAGAAGAAAGCGCTGATAATTCCCCTCCTTTGTCTTCCCATGGCACCTGCACAGCCCCTCTTCTGGGCCACGGGGAAGCAGCCCGGCCCCATGTCCCAGGGCAGGAGCTGGGCGGCAGCACTGCGGGGCCGGCGGTGTCGCTGCGTGGAACAGATGCACAGGCAGCCCGTGCTGCCAGGCGAGGGGTGCTCAGGAGCCGCTCTCACAGCCTGCACAGCCTTTGTCTGCTCCGCACAGGCACCGCCGGGGAGGAGCTCAGAGCCACGCACATCTGATCTCTGCCTGGGTATGTGCCTTATCCGGCTGTCTGTGCTGCCCGAAAGGAACGTCTGAAACCTGGAGCCAAACATGCGGTCCCCGAGGACCAAAGCGCTGTGGAAGCTAAAACCTGCATCACCTGGAGGTGCTCAGCTCTGAAACATGAGAAATGAGCAGCAGGGAAGGGAGGTTGGGTCACTGCCGCTTGGAGCCAGGGGGCACACACAGAACAGCCCCTGCCCTAGGCCCTCAGCCCCATCTGAGCACCACAGACAGCAGAAGCGGGAGAAGCTGCAACTGTGAGCAGCATCTTTGCAGTTGCCGCTTCCAAAGGATAAACAGAAAGCTGGCAGAACAAGTGTCCCAAAACCAGGGTAAAACAAGAGTGCACGCTGGACATTGAGGGTTGAAAGCAGTAAGAGTGACAAGGTGGACAGATGTTCTGAACAAGATCGTGGTCCGCAAGGGATGCAGATGAAGACCGGCCATCTCACTGGTACAATATAGCTTGTGCAGCTTCAGAGCCTTTACAAAGAGCTCTCCCCTTCATCAGTGCCCTCAGATTTGAAAACCGTTACACAACAGAAGTTGACTGTTGCTGCCCACCGTCAAGAAATATCACTGTACAGGCTGGGGAAAGGGTGAAGCAGTATTTGGAGAAGCACACGTCACCTTGCTGCCTTCACCTTGACCAGCCCGAGACAAGTGTATGAGGGCAAACCAGCACCAGTAACACGCTCTTCCCTCAGCGCCAGCCTCGGGGAGGAGGCGGCTGTGACCTGGATGAAGGCATTACCTGATTATCCCACCAAACGGCGCCCCTGTGGACTAAGGGCAGGAGCCAGGTTCTCACAAGCAGAAGAAAAAGCACAGGAGAGGAGGGAAAAGAGGCCTGGGAATGCCAGCAACGCTGGCACGGCAGAGCCGGGCAGCAGAGGAGCTGGAGCCGCTGGGCTTTTTGTAGGGCAGCACGTACAGGTCGGGAACTGCGCCCATCCACAGGATCCCAACGCAGGGAAGCTCTGCCGCGCGGGCACGAGGACCCCCCAGCCCCAGCGCTGCTCACAGCAGCCGTGTCACCGAGGGGAGGGGACGGCAGCGGGCTCCAGGCTGGGAGCCATCTGTCAGCCCGGAGGCAGGCAGGGAGGCAGGGGGCAGGGGGCAGGCAAGGAGGCAGGGGGGGAGGAAGGAGGCAGGGGGGGAGGCAAGGAGGCAGGGGGCAGGCAGGGAGGCAGGGGGGAGGCAGGGAGGCAGGGGGCAGGCAGGGAGGCAGGGGGCAGGCAGGGAGGCAGGGGGGAGGCAGGGAGGCAGGCAGGGAGGCAGGGGGCAGGCAGGGAGGCAGGGGGGAGGCAGGGAGGCAGGCAGGGAGGCAGGCAGGGAGGCAGGGGGCAGGCAGGGAGACAGGCAGGGAGGCAGGCAGGGAGGCAGAGGGGCAGGGGCAGGCAGGGAGGCAGAGGGGCAGGGGCAGGCAGGGAGGCGGGGGGAGGCAAGGAGGCAGGGGACAGGCAGGGGGCAGGCAGGCAGGGATTTTCTCCCGCTGTTCCATCCTGCAGGACTCTACAGACCAAGCCTGCCCAAGCTGCCAGGCAAGAGATGATGTTGGCTGAGAGCACTGAAGGCCAGAGCACAGCCCGCTCGCGGCGGAGGCTGCTCTGCGAGGCCTGGCCCAAAGGTGGTGGGCAAAGAGATGGGCTGGTGGGAGGTGGTGGGTGGATATTCACTCGCAAGAACAAGAACCACATGGAGATCTCTCTGGAGGAAGGATAAAACAGAGGGATTTTAGGGAAAGAGGAGAGAAATTGAACAGCTACATATGAGGAGACAGCGAGGAACATCCCTGCTGATACGGAGACTAAAGTCAGGAGACTGCCAGCAAAGGGCTTTGCAAGGCTTCACTCCACCAGGAAGGGCTTCACTGTCCATGTGTTAGAAAAGGACTGGTAAAGCCCAGTCACTGAGAGCTTCCGGGGGGGGGAGCCCCGGGGACCACGGCTCCCGGGGGCTCTGCAGGGGCCGCACGCAGCTCTTCCCCCCGAGGACTGCAGGACTCTGCCGAGGAAGAGCGCAGGGAGCCGGGCGTGCTGAGGGGCTGGATGGCTCCCGGCAGGTGCGGGTTTGATGTGGCTCTATCACAGGCACGTGCGTTACCCCAGTGGTGAAAACCAGAACTACTCTGCCCATCAGGAAAGCCCCAGATCCCACAGAGGGGCCACACCAGAGAGTGTGCACATTAATTTGCTTAGATAAGGCACTGATCCCATAGATGAGCAAACCCACAGTCAGGGATGTAGGGGGAGAAAGATGTGTTTAAAATACATTTTGATTGCGTTGCACAGTAGGCCTCTACCCTTTTTGGCTTCTATTGTGACTTAATCAAATGCACAGAACTATAGGCAGGAGGAACTGCAAATTTAAATGATAAAAGGATTTCTGGAATTGTTCAGAAAATGAATTAAGAGTATTTGTCACTCAGCAGTGAACAACTACTTGTGAGTCAGGTGACTTCAATACACTGTGATCCACATCAGGCAGGGTACAGCGATGCGTTTGTTTGGATTTTTAAAAGCCAATCCTTTAGACTAACAAGTGAGTGCTCAATCTGCTCCAGACAACGAGGAAACAGCTAAACCAGGGAGGGACTGTCTAAATTTGATGGCCTTTGTCTTAAAAAGCCAGACTGATGGAAGTACAGTGGAAGCACACACTTACCGAGCACTGCAGCTGGAAGGGCTTTGTGCTGGTCGTGAAGGAAGCACATGTGATGAGGTCTGGGTCATCGCCTGTGCCCCACTGTGCCAGGACGCTGTCCCAGTGCACCGACACGCCGGCCTCCACCAGTGCCTGCCCCACGGCGCCTTCGAGCTCATTGTTGTTGAGACACGTCACGTTGGAGCTGAGTGGAGGACGCACCAGGTGTATGCGGGAACCAGCGATCCCGAGGGACAAGAGGGCTTCTACCGTGGTGTAAATGTCAATTGTATTCCCATAGACAATGACGTTCCCTGAGGGAAGAAAAAAAGGGGAACAATTTCTAAGATGTACAATGAAAACCTTATTAGTGTAACTGGGATGATAATACCACAGAATTGCTCCCTGTGACCCTCTCACTCCTCTGATGCTATGAAGCAAACAGCGTTACCTAGCAACAGTAGGCAAGATAATTTAGTGAAGAATCTGTACAAAACATCCCACAAAGTAGGCAAGTACTTCACATACAAGTATGACATTCACTCTGACCCTGTGATTTGAAATTATTTTGATTGGAAATCCTCTAGGGAGGAAAAAACCCAGCATTTTCATTTCGTTCTCTCCTGCCTCCTCAGTTTTGCTCATTCAAATGCTTTACGGGGTGGCTGGATGCATGAGTGGGAGCAAATGAAACACTCCAAGCAGGAAAAACCCACAAAGTGTGGGAAGACCAAGTTTAGAAAACAAACCTGAGGGATGCTTCTGACCAGTGAGTATGAAAACAGGGACTGGGTACAGGCTGTGTGGAGAAGAGATGGAGCAGCCTGAGGGGAAGGACTTGGGGTGCTGGGTGATGGAAGCTCCCCATGACCCGGCTTCAGTGAGCGCTTGAGCCCAGAACCCCCCCATGTGCTGGGCTGCACCCCCAGAGCGTGAGCAGCAGGGCAGGGAGGGGATCCTGCCCCTCTGCTGTGCTCTGAGGAGACCCCCCCTGCAGCCCTGATCCAGCTCTGGGGCAGCAGCACAAGAGGGACGTGGAGCTGCTGGAGCGAGGGCAGGGGAGGCCATGGGGTTGCTGCGAGGGCTGGAGCAGCTCTGCTCTGGAGCCAGGCTGAGAGAGCTGGGCTGGGGCAGCCTGGAGAAGAGAAGGCTCCTGAAGGGGAGACCTGAGAGCAGCTCCAGTGCCTAAAGGGGCTGCAGGGAACCTGGAGAGGGGCTTGGGACAAGGGCCTGTAGGGACAGGCCAAGGGGAATGGCTTGAACCTGCCCGAGGGGAGACTGAGCTGAGCTCTTAGGCAGAAGCTCTTCCCTGGGAGGGTGCTGAGGCGCTGGCACAGGGTGCCCAGAGAAGCTGTGGCTGCCCCATCCCTGGCAGTGCTCAAGGCCAGGTTGGACACAGGGGCTTGGAGCAAGCTGCTCCAGTGGAAGGGGTCCCTGCCCGTGGCAGGGGCTGGAGCCGGAGGAGCTTTGAGGTCCCTCCCACCCAAACCAGGCTGGGGTTCTGCAAATCTTCTAAAGAAAAATCAGTGCAGAATTGTAGAAGATGTTTCAGGAATGGCATTTTGCCAACAGCAGCAGCAGTTGCCTGCAGAGCAATGACTGCAGCCAGAACGGGACAGAGAGGGGGCCCTCCTCAGAACTCACCTGAACATGACTTTTGGCAGCATGTGTTTCCCTGCAAGGTACTGCAGCCAGCAGTGATGAGCAGGTAAGTGTGCCTCATGCCACTGACTCCTGTGTTTGTCTCAGCACTGGCATTTATGCTCACTCCAAGTGATAGCATCCCCTGTAAACTACATTTCATTATTTTATAGGCTAAACTGCTTTCACTGGGACCATTTTTTACTGCATGAGGCACAGGGCAATACTAAACACAGCAGCCACAGAGCTCCAGCAACCCACAATATTAATAAAGGTTGTTTACAGATGTTCTGTTATTCCCCTTTGA
Source organism: Lathamus discolor (assembly GCF_037157495.1). Taxonomy (NCBI): domain Eukaryota; kingdom Metazoa; phylum Chordata; class Aves; order Psittaciformes; family Psittacidae; genus Lathamus; species Lathamus discolor. The sequence continues at coordinate 125,507,405 of NC_088888.1, forward strand.
CTGCCTACAACGTTATTTTATTTGTCCATATCTGTTTGGCTACTTGCAGCTGCGAAATAAATACACCTCTTCCTAACCGCCAGAGGAAAGAACTGCCCTATGGATAGATGTGCTCAGGAATGACAGGAAGCGTATTTCTGCTGTTCACACCAGTGCCCAGAGGGACAGAATGATTTTACCTGCAAATGTATTAACCTGAAATCATAAAGAAGAGATGTTACTACTTCCATAAAAGCAACACAGAACACGTATGATATGTGATAATGGGAATTCCATTCAATGTGTACATTGCTAGTCTGACTTCCCAAGCCCAGAGCCTTTCTGTGGCATGCCTGCCAGCATGTCTGTCTGCGGGCAGCCCTGTCCTCAGGAGAGCACCAGAAGAGAAGGAAGCCATAAGATTAACCCTTTTTTCCCACTGCTGCAGCAGGGTGTAATGTAAGAAGTGAACAAGCAGGACTAGTGGTGAAATTCAAACTTTGATGCATTCATATTTAGTAATCTGATGTGCTAATAGTGCAGTAAGAACGTGGAGTTGACAGCCCCACATCATTTACACATTCCCAACCAGCAAGGGGTGAAGAGGATGCAATGGCTGAGAGAGGGGAATGAGAGGTGTTCTCCAGAGGCAGAGCCTAGCAGAGGTTGGCTCTGGCTCCAAGCAGCAGGTCTGGACACCTGAGGTGCCTCTGCCATTGGGCAGAATCAGCCTCTCTGAGGGGCAGCTCAGTTACTGCATGGCACACGCTCACTTCCACGTTGGCATCTTGTGTATCACATCAGATTCCAGCCCGGCATTTCCCAAGGAAAATTAACATTCTGGTTTATATGGTAATAACAAGTAGAGCTACATTAGCTGGAGGAAACCATTGCTCCTTTACTGACCTCCTGTAAATCAGCAGTTTATGGTTTTTGCTTATTACAGTATTAGTGGCTTTTTAGATTACAGAGCTAGTAGTGTAGGAACTACAGATATTCATTACAGACTGAAATTATGTTCACTGGACAGACAGCAGTTCCTCAGCATGCTTTTATTATTCAACTACATGAAAATGTATCTATCTGTGAGTAAACGTAATAATCTTCCATGGGAAAAAGCAGCCATAAATAAAGCTGGTTAGAGTAGTTGTACCATTTATTGCTAGGCTGCCAGAGTTGTGCAGGGCGGGCTCATTCATCCTGCACAAGTGGAAGCTCAAGATTTCACTGACCTCAGCATGACCCGTATCTCTTGAGTTTGCAAACGTTATAGGAGAGAACCAGTTTTAGCTGCAGCATCAGTGGCTCCGGTCGGTGATTCATGCACTGGAATGTTAATGCAAGAGTATCCCCACAAACACACTTTTAATAGGGCAGTAACTATCTCTAGGTAAAGAGAAAAAACAATTGCTCCATTTGGGGCCATTAAAGCAGTTTTGTTCCTTACTTTCCTCCCACCCTACTTTTTATCTTCATGGAAAGCGCAGCGCTGACAGGGGCTGGATTCCAATCAGTCGCAATGACAGCTATGACAGTTCCACACATTAGGCTCGCGGGTTTCATCAGAGAAAGGCCCTTCCAGAGCCGCCACCATTCCGTCCAGGACAGAGGCTTCCAGCCTGGCACTGGGGCCCCACAGCAGCTGGAGGAGGAGCTGGCGGTGGCAGACATGGCTCATGGAGCCACCCTTGGTCTCACCATCCCTCAGGAGCCCCGTGGCTCCACCAGTGTGCACACACCACCGCCATCACCACGTGCCATGTATGGGGTGACCCTGCCCTGCTCACAGCCCCCTTAAACCAGCACCCACCAGTTCCACCCACCCAGCACACAGCAGTACATGGTGCTCAGTGAAAACCCAGCTCTAACTCTTGATCTGGAGAATTTCAGAGGTGAAAAGTAAAGGCAAACATCCACCTTTGGCCAGCTGCACTGCAGCGGCAGCGCAGCCTGCAGAGAGCTGATGGACATCCACATCAATTGCTGGGCTCCACAGGAGCTCTGCCTCTGCACCTCCATGAGCCTGTCACCTATTACTGCCTCTAGAAGAGGCCAGCGGCTGAAAAGTGGACTCATTTTCAGAAAGAGCAGGGATCTTGGATGCAGCCATGACCAAGTTGGGAAGAACATTCGTAAGAAATAGAGCTGGAAAAAGAAGCAGGGTGAGGAAGAACAGAAATGGAGATTGGTGGAGAAGGACTTCTCCAGCTGGACACTCTTTATAGCTTACATCTGCAGGCCCAGAGAACATAAAGTGGGAAGAGCAATGAAAGGGAACCGGAGTCAGAGGCAGCATGAGGACAAAGGGGTCACATTTCCCACAGAGCATGTCTCCAAAAGGTCCCTCCAGATTGGACTCATCAGCAGTTGTGGATATAACTTATAACTGAAGACAGGATCGTACCTAACAAAGATCTGCAGCTTTACACCACAACACAGGTCAGCAGCAATAATGAAATCATCCCAGAACCCCAGCCTGGTTTGTGTTGGAAGGGACCTTAAAGCTCCTCCAGCTCCAACCCCTGCCACGGGCAGGGACCCCTTCCACTGGAGCAGCTTGCTCCAAGCCCCTGTGTCCAACCTGGCCTTGAGCACTGCCAGGGATGGGGCAGCCACAGCTTCTCTGGGCACCCTGTGCCAGCGCCTCAGCACCCTCACAGGGAAGAGCTTCTGCCTAAGAGCTCAGCTCAGTCTCCCCTCGGGCAGGTTCAAGCCATTCCCCTTGGCCTGTCCCTACAGGCCCTTGTCCCAAGCCCCTCTCCAGGTTCCCTGCAGCCCCTTCAGGCACTGGAGCTGCTCTCAGGTCTCCCCTTCAGGAGCCTTCTCTTGTCCAGGCTGCCCCAGCCCAGCTCTCTCAGCCTGGCTCCAGAGCAGAGCTGCTCCAGCCCTCGCTGCAGCTCCGTGGCCTCCTCTGCGTTATGATTAATTTTAATTTAGTATTAATAAACCAAAGGTGCATTCATCCCCCAGCAGCAGAGGTGCTGTAAGGCCTGAAGAGCAGTCCCCAGGTGCTGCTTCCCCCGCGTTCCTGCGCAGGGATACTGCTGCACATTCCAGGACTGGGCACACAGGGATTTACATAAAAGAGTAGGAGCAGCAAACAGGGAAGCCCAACAACCTCATCTGTCTATGCAAACACAGCCGTGCCTGTTGGCAGGACATGAGGTGAAGCACTGTGGGCAGGGCTGGTGTCACTGGGACTGCTGCACAGGCTCCATTTGCCTGCCTGAGGCCAGGACACTGCTGGAGGAAAGTGTGAGCGGAAGCACTGTCATGCTTGTTGTCTCCTGTCCGGATCATTGCAAGACTTGGAGGATGATAAAGAAACCGTCAGTGTCTTGAGAACCTCCCTGAAGGTCTGCCAAGCCAAACATGAACCTTGTAGACCACTCCAAGGAACCACCATGTCCTCCATGGACGAGCCAGGTGACCCACCCCCTTAGGAAACTGCTCTTGTTGCACTCAGCAGGAACTTGCCACGAGGCCAGCTTTCCTGCTCTGAACTCCATTCTTCCCCAGATCCAGCACATGGAACCAACGTTACATGAACAACTCTCTTCTGTAGTTGAAGTTCAGCTCAGAAGCCTGGACGATTCCAGGTATTTTCACAGCATACGCTTTCAGTGCCTGAACTAATGAACATATGGAGCTGGGGACATGCTGAGGAAGGGCAGCAGTGGTGGACATCTGCACAGATGTGTGATTTTAAGGGTTAAAAAGGAAATATTGGGAGCCTCAGTTCTGTGTGAAAGCCTTAACACATGTAACCCAATACAAAGAACCCACTTCCTAATTTAGAGCTGATTTCTTTGTGTTATGCCTCAAATCCAGATATTTTGCTATATAGAAAAACACATCCACTAATTAAATTATTATTTAATTGGCTAACTAATGACTCCAGCCAGATTTGCATTTGGGACTCATTCTGGTTTATATAATAATCATAGCTAATTAATTTATCTCAAGCCTTTCTTTCTGAGCTACACACGTGGGTATCAAAAATTACAACAAATGGTAAATTCATCTGGAAAACAAAGCTCAGCAGATGAAAGGCTTTGTTAGAATTAACCAAGCACCAATTGCAGCATGCAGTTAAGGAAACAATGAGCCCAGCAAACACTGCTGGGGATGTGTGAGTGTCAATGCAGGCACTCACCTTCCGCGTTGACAATGTGCTCCCTCAGCCACCGCGCTGCCTTTGCGCAGTCCTGGTTGTCATTGAGAGTAAAATGGTTGGAAGGGACCTTCCCTGTGTATCTCTGAGGCCACTCACTCAGGACTTCTCTGTCAGCTGGGAGTTTACAGATGTCTGCTCCAGTGGGAGACGGGACCTGGAAGAAATGAGTGAGCGAGTGAATACATGGCGTCTATCTCGGAGAACTGCTAACAAAGATTTTCAGTACCAAGCACACAGCCTCAGGGTTGCTATCCTTGTACATGCTCACCCCTGTTAACATTGGGCAGTAGCACAGCCACCGGTGGCCACAGAGAACACTGATTTTTGTGAGCCTGAGCGCACACAGGCAGGCACGTGTGCACACACCATACTGCCTCTGGGATGGCAGTGACCACTTCAAAGGGTTGTGCTGGCACAAGGGCGTAACAACACAGGCGAAACAAGTGAAAGGACTTCACAGCAAACAGCAGAAACATGTAACTACATGCCTGAAGGATCTCTGCGGTTATCTGGATAACATATACCTTTAAATGACACTCAGAAAGCCTGTGCAGCACGACTGCCTCCATCTTCCGGCAGCAAAAATCAAGTTCCTAAAATGCCAGCAGCAGCGAGGTGTTATTTGTATAACGCTACTTCACAGTAACAAAAGCAATCTGAATCATAGAGAGCAAAAAAGGGGTCTCATCTATGACACAGCAACTGAAGTCCTGAACAGTGTTCTCACTGCCCCTTGGATCAACTGAAATACTATCTGGTCATATAAAACCAGGCATGACATCAAAAGACTGACCTACCTAACAAGTAAATCCTCTTAATCATAATGAATAATATTAGGGATTAATTTGACTGTGTACCAAATAAGGGACAACTTAGAAAAAGGATGGACTAGAGCAACGTGTAATAAACAGAAACCAGATGATAAAAGTAATTCCTTCCTATTTTTTGTAGAGCTTAAAAGTCTGAATAGATGACATTAGGTTTTCTTCTTGAAAGCAGGTAAAATCCAAGTCTTGCCCTGCTTTCTTTCTCCAGTGTAGTTACTTTCCATAACTTATTCTGCAAGTCAGGGTTACCTCCATGCTTCTTTTTACAGGAGCACTTAAAGTCATTCAGACCACACTTCAGCTTTTGTTTGTCTCTGGACAGCAATTGTGGATTGCTGTTTAAAGTGGCTCTACTCTGCAAAGTGATTACTGAGAACCCGGGGCTTCCTTGCTCCCCAGGCCTGTTGCACCCATGCAGGCCAGGCTTTCACTGCAGGGCGGAACACATTCATGTTTGTGACTTCTGGTGAACAGCACTGCAAAGACCTGTAGACACATGCTCAGTGTGATCTCCTGATTTTACAGGCAAAATACGTTGTTCATGCCAAAGCCAATCACTGCAGGCAATAGGGCTACACAAAAGATGGCCATTTGGATATCTAGCTTGAAGGCCAGGGGATGATACACAAGAAGGACATCCCAGGCTGGGATCCTTCCGAGTTGAGGGCAGGAGATGAGCTTGATTACACATTTCACATGAAACTAAGGATCTGCTTCAATGCCACTGGAAACGTGGCTGTGTGTTACAATAACATACAGCACCATGGGTGTTCCCTGGCATGGTCATGGGGTGAGATGAGTAATTAATCTGATAAGGAATTTTTCCATCACCAAAACTTGGTCAAATGGTATTGGACCAGCTGGAGGCAAGTCTCCTTGTGAAGACTGGGACCATGCATCAAGTGGGCCGGTTCAGTGTCATGGTGGCAAAAATCCTGGCAGCTTTGCCTAGTACCTGACGCTGAGCAGTGACGTTGCTGGTAGGAAACTTTGCAAAGCCACATCTCCCATTGTGCAGCCACACTGGAGCAGCACAACCTGCTGCACCCACAGGCTGTGGACTCGCTCAGCACCACTGCTCTGCTCGGCACAGAAACACTACTCACTGCACCAGCTGCAGACACACACACCTCACCTGGTACTGCTGTCCTGCACACAGCACAAGGTAGTCATACGGCACTTTCTCCTCCTTGGAAACCACCACGTATTTGGCAGCGCGATTTATGCTGGTCATTTTACCAACCACAACGTTAACCCAGGAACGAAGTGACATCTTTGCATGATCTTCATCATTGAAGCAGTGGCTGTGAAGGAAGACACTCTGCGAGTGACATGAGCTGACAGCAGGCGTTAGACGAGATCAGTCCGTATGGAACACAGTTACACCCAAACAACCCCTCCCAGCACTGGGCCCTACAACCAAGTCATGTGAAAACAAAGTCACAACTACATGCTTTATCTGCTTTTACTTTGCAGGCTCCTCCAAGGAAGAGACTTATGCTTCAGAGGCCCTAGTGGCATTTTAACATCTGTGTTCTGAAGTATTAGCATGAAAACTTTGCAAATAAGCTAGAAGCCAGGAAAGAAGCCCTCAGAGCTGGGAGGAAAGATGGCTCCAATCTTCTCTTGGTGACCCCTTCCCAGCTGAACCGCTCCAAAATGCAAGAATGAAGAACCCTGAAAACATTCTGATCTGACCCCCTGCCCCAGTCAGATGTCTCTAAGATGCAACTAAGATCGTATGCTGGATGAACTGAACAGTAACAGGGGAGAAGGAGGAACTTTGCCACAGGCTATCCAAAAGAGCACAGAACAAGACAGGAAATGAGACACACAAACAGTGCAGATGTGAAAATACCAACCTGCACTAATTTGTAGCTGAACAATTTATTATTCTTAATGAACTAGGGAAGGAACTTTTGTAATTTCAAAGCAAGCCCCTTCAGTGTGAGGCAAGGAACCAGAGGCAGGCTTGTTCTAACAGCAGAGCCCTGCTCCATGGGACAGTTGGGGCTCCCAGGGCCCCTGAAGGTTTTACAGACTGAGAGCTGTCCAAATGAGAAACCTCGACAGGAACCTGATCTTTAGGGTGTGCAGTTTTGAGCTCAGCTCTGGTGCTGTTAACTCACTGTCGGTACCAGACCACTACAGAACCTGAAACCACTTGTGGGTTTCCAAAGCCTCACACAGGACCTACTTTTGCAGCTCTCCGATTTCAGCAGTGTTTCAGCCTGTTTTCAGTGTAAAGTATCACACATAATCCTGGGTATGATGGAAGCATCAGAGATGCTGCTACTTAGAAAAACGATTTTGAAGCAAAATCTGAATGGAACAAACCCTCTTTCAATGCCTCAGCAATGAAAATTACAATTATTTCCAAAGGTCTGTCCTCACTCGGAGCATGCCCCCCTTCCCAGGCCAGCAAATACCAGGACGCTTATTTATTTCTGCACTTGTACTATCCTCTTCTAATCGACTTCTGGGAAGACAATGATTCCTGAAGGTAAAACACTCCTGTAAGAGGTACAATAGACACACCATTACAAAACACATGGAGGAGCAGAGAAATCACATCTTCATGTTGTGGTTTAAGCCCAGCCAGTAACTTTAGCTGGTAACTTTAAAGACGGCTGGGCTTAAACCAGGACACTTTAACAAGGTCTGTTGTGACTTGTGAAGATCATGGAGTCTTGCAATAGCCCTGTATTTTCTTACACAGACTGCTGCTGGCCATTCTGCAACTCAGTGCCTTCTGATACAGAGAACTTAAACCAGGCAGAATTCTGTTCAATCAGGTTCTTGCAGTAGGACTGAAGAGGAATGCTAAGACCAAACTCATTTCTACCTTTGCGAAGGGATGAACCTTTGGGATCTAGCAAAAAAGAATGCAACAGGTTTGAAGCAAGCCAGAAAGACGAATGGCTGGTGTCCCACAGACGTCTGGTTTATGAGATCAGAGTGACATGGCAAGAAGATGGAATTCACACATCTTGTGTGAAAGGAAGCTGGGACTCACCCCTGCCAGCACTTCAGGCCTGTGTGAGGATGGGCAGTGAATAGATCCTGCACTTTCTCCAGTCTGTGATCTGAAGTCACTGCAGAAGAAACACTCCATCTACCACACACAGCTCACGCCCATCCAGAGGCTCAATAACTTTACCTTCTATTGATACCGAGTGATGAAAAACATTCCCCTTTCTTCCACAGGACTACCTGGACTGTGATTAAATACAAGGGGACTGGGCTCGTGGTGAAGCATCTGATCCTGTATACTGCACCAGTGCCTGCAATGTTGCTGCTGGAGAGTCACAGCACTGGCAGCTGCTCTTTGCTATGGGCACCAGCACACACGTTCTGAAAGAGCTGAGTGCTGTGCGTTAATTGTGGTTACTGAGCTCCAGCACTATCACACAGGAGGCCACAGAAAAAGCTGCTTCATGGCCTGAAGAATTTTAGGACAGAAGGCCTGGGTTTTCTGAGGCGCTCTGCATCCTCCGTACTCACAAACAGCAGAGGCAGTAAGGGAAGAAAACCACTGACAATCTGAATTGTAATCAGGCACACATCTATAAATAAAGCAGACATCAAGGGCAGCTGAGGGGTTTCAAAAGCACCTTTATAATTGAGGAGTGCAGCTCCCAGGAGACTGGCACTCCAAAATCACAGGGATGCTTTCAAAAACTCACACCCTGCAGAGTTCAATTTTCACTCTTAATCTGCTTTCAGATTTTACCAGCTAATTCTGGTGAGGCAGAGATGAAGCACAAGTTCCCATCAGGAAGGATGCTCTGTTACTGCAACTCTTTTTTTACAGTATATGCAGGAGAAAGAGCACGTGTTTACGTGAGCATAAAGGCCCTTCATTTCCCAGTTAAACACACCCCTTCCTGCAATAATCAATTCAAGTAACTATTTATCAAAATTCCAAACGAGATAAGGTGGTTTTAAACAGGTTCCCATCACACCACCCTCATGTCTTTGTAGAGAGCTCATTTTTAAAGCGCAGCAAGCAGACAGGGAGCTGTTTTGCCATTTAAAAAGCTGGCCCTTTAGTGTGTTGCTGCTTACTTAGTGAAAGATTTGGTAGAAACCAGTGAGCAGGTTCCAAAGAGTCGCACTGCAGATCTAAATAACTTGTACAAAGCTCATTCCCCAGCCATTCAAACCAGCGAGTTCACTTTGATTCTACCCTCCTCAATGTCCAGGACAATCACATTCCTTCCTACAGCGAGCATGCCCAGACGCTATTCCAAAGTACAAAACACAACCATCAAACCAAATGTATTAAATCTAAGTGGGGATTCTGTAGTGCGGATGTTACTGAGCTAAGACTTTACCCGACTGAACACCAGATATTTTACTTATTGGCCAATGAGGGAGCTTGTGGAACACCTGCTCTCAGCCACAGGCATTGCTGTCCTGTGTCACAACCTCCCCTGCAGCTCCTGAGCACCAGTGCTGTGGCTCTGCCAGCCCAGGAGCGTGCAGGACAGCACTTGAACCGTGCTGCAGGCACACAGCCCATGACAGGCACACAAACAGCTCACAAGCAGCAGAACTGACTTATCAACAGCAAGAATCTTAAACTTCCCCTGTATACTCAGCAAAGTCCCCACTGGTGACAGCATCTCACCACATCACTGGTCACACTGCTAATATTAATTCTTGTCTGTTTGGTCAGCATTGCTTGCAACAAACCCCATGAAAATGAAAAACTAAGTAATGTTCTAAAAGCAAGCATACATCTTTTGTCATTTTTCTTTAACCTGGAGATCTAAACAATCTAAAAAGTCTTGGGAAGCTGAGACCAGTGTCCTGGTGCAATACAATGGACTGCTGACCTGAAGTTACTGCTCTGGCAGTCATTATACTCAACTCATTTCACAGGTGAATGCATGTTGTACAGACAGACTGGATAGTTTTGAGGCTGTCTGTCTATGTATCTATCTATATTCAGGACAAGTTCGCAGAGCATTACAAAGTGTCATGTTTTCCTTTGAAGCTATGGCAGTGTTTAGATCTGAAATCAAACCTGTTAATTAAAAATCCTCTATGTCTGGAGCCTGGTGGGTCTTTTCCTGGAAGGCCGTGAGTTGAAATCAAGGTCAGGTTGTTGAACTGCAGATGCGGCCTGTGGAAGGAAACCATAACACCGTGGTTGAAGCAGGGCAAGTGTGCCAGGCTCCGGCTGGTAGAAGCATCACCTAAGTGCACGTCAGTGCGTGGTCACACACTGTACAGCCAGCATCCAGCACAACCTGTCCTAATCCTGACAGGTATTTAGGCTCTACCATGTAACTAACACGCTGTTCCTTATGGCAGGACTTACCTGTGAGACCACTGAGTCTGCCCAAACACCTCTGGTAGCAGTGGGAAAGGAAAACCAAGTCCTAACAACTGGGAATTGGTCTGCTTCCTGTGCTGGGCCTGCTGCGGTTAGGAGGGCACATCAGAGGAACAGCGTAGCTTTTAGTTCCATATTCAGGAGGATACAGAAAGCAATTCCTTTACATGGGGCAGGTACAAAGTGTTTTGTCCTTTTGCTAAGAGGCACGTGTCTCTGGGTACCAGGCTACTTTCTAGTTTCATTAAGGGCAGAGTGTGGTGGAGAACCAGGCTGACAGCATGTTGAACTAAATGTGATCTGACATTTAAAGCCAAATAAATATTATGAGTGATTAAGCCTTCTAATCTTCGAGGCTTTCTGTAAGTTGAGTACGGATTGATGCAAATGGTACAAAGGAATCAGAATGTTTTTTATCAACCAATGTTAATTTGTTATTCATACTTTTAAAAAATATATTCAAACAAAGTTAAAGGTCATACTTAAACCAAGGAATTTCAAGGTTATGGCTGCCCCTCTCAAAATGCATATTAATAGTTTAATTCTGGATTATGGATTATCTATGGTAAATCTCCATGCGTACGCAGGCCAAGTGCAATGTGATAAATAACCTTCATGTAACAGAGTGCATATATTTATACAGATTATGGGCCTGATTCTCATTTAAATTAAGGTCACTCTGCAGAGGTGGGTGTAAACAGAATCTGCTCTTCATTTACGGCCACATTATGCTGGCTGAGGGATACAAAGTGGTCCTGATGGAAACCCGGGTTATCCCGATCCATTGAGCTGAATTCCAAGAGCACAGAACGCCACCCGCATCGGTGCAGCGCTGCCAGCGGGTGCTTACTGAACAACTACAACTTCATACACCTCAACAGGATGGCTCCTTGGCAATGGATTTACATGTAATTATGAGGAAAAGTACTACACCAGTACACAATCATGCTGGACACTCGCATCCTGCCTGTCCCCACAGCAGTGAATCAGAGAATCAGGATAACCTGGGTTGGAAAAGACTTTTAGGAACATCAAGTTCCTTGTCAGCTTAGAACTGTAATGACCTTTGCACATCACATGCTGCATGGCTTCAGGCCAATAGGTCTCCAAGTCCAGGTGCTACAGCAACATGACTTTCAAATTCCATTAACAATATTCCATTAACAATTGGTGTCCCTGCCCATGGCGGGGGGGTTGGAACTGGATGATCTTGAGGTCCTTTCCAACCCGAACTATTCTATGATTCTATGATTCTATTTCAGGTGAAGCAGCAGAATGAGGGTCCTAAGCAACATGAATATGTCTCTCTTTCATGAGTGCACTGTGATGCACTTTATTGATCTGGCCCCATCCCATTTTCTTCTGCAGATGTTCTACCTCTGCTTAGTCCATACACAGTCATCCAGCATTTCCACAGTCATCTGGCATTTGTTCAGTTCTTCCCCACTGAGCGTGAGGCTTCGCTTCAGACCTTTCACTCACTGTGATTTACTAACTAACGATTTAGTTCTACCTCAGTGCTCCCACGGCATTCCCAGAGGCCGCCATGATCCAATGTTTCCCATCCATTAATCTTGCAGGCATCAAAATGTTGATTAGCATCTCCTTAGCAGACTGATGAAATGGGTCATATCTTCCATTCCCATTTTACAGTAAGAAAAATCAGGGCACAAAGAAAACGGGATTAGGGCTGTCAAAAAGGCACATGATGCTGAGGGCAGAGCTGCAGAGGCCAGAGGCAGGTACCCAGCACTGCCTGTGCTCCAGGAGCTGGCACGCTGCCCTCTGGGTCCATGAGCACAGCTCCATGCAAATAATGGTCACATTTTCAGAGAGGTAAAAGTCTTCTTCAGCTAAGAATCAAACTCTATTAAATGGCTAAGCCATGAGTGAAGCTTCATTATTGAAAACACAGGCTGGAATATGGGAAGATTATCAGAATCTTTAAGGAAAACAAATAAACCCCACCACTGTCGAGTATTACAAAAGCTTGATTTCAAAACTGTAGCTGGTAATCCTAACCTTAGGATTTTAAATATATATATATATAGAATCACAGAACCTAAGATTCTATATCCACAGTAAGGATATTGATGTGCCAAGACAGCAGATCTGCTTTCCTTAATGAGACGTCTCCAATCATTCCTGAATGATTTTCCAGTAATTCTGTAAAATGTGTATTGATCATGAGGATAGCTGAAAACAGTAAATCCTATTGACAGCAACCTATCCAACTTCCATCCAAGTCAGCTTTTATCCCAGAAAACTGATTAGGGGAGACAATAACAGAAGTTAAATATACTGAAATTGGCTCTGAAAAGGCAAGTCTGTAGAGATGGTACCACACAGTCCGTGTTTCAATATAGAATGGTTTGGGTTGGAAGGGACCTCAAAGCTCCTCCAGCTCCAGCCCCTGCCACGGGCAGGGACCCCTTCCACTGGAGCAGCTTGCTCCAAGCCCCTGTGTCCAACCTGGCCTTGAGCACTGCCAGGGATGGGGCAGCCACAGCTTCTCTGGGCACCCTGTGCCAGCGCCTCAGCACCCTCACAGGGAAGAGCTTCTGCCTAAGAGCTCAGCTCAGGCTCCCCTCGGGCAGGTTCAAGCCATTCCCCTTGGCCTGTCCCTACAGGCCCTTGTCCCAAGCCCCTCTCCAGGTTCCCTGCAGCCCCTTTAGGCACTGGAGCTGCTCTCAGGTCTCCCCTTCAGGAGCCTTCTCTTCTCCAGGCTGCCCCAGCCCAGCTCTCTCAGCCTGGCTCCAGAGCAGAGCTGCTCCAGCCCTCGCAGCAGCTCCGTGGCCTCCTCTGGCCTCGCTCCAGCAGCTCCACGTCCCTCTTGTGCTGCTGCCCCAGAGCTGGAGCAGGGCTGCAGGGGGGGTCTCCCCTGAGCACAGCAGAGGGGCAGGATCCCCTCTCTGAGCTGCTGCTCATGCTCAGGGGGTGCAGCCCAGCACACGGCGGGCTCTGGGCTCAAGTGCTCACTGATGGGTCTTGGGGAGCTTCTCCTCAGTCAGGCACTTAGAATCAGAGAATCACAGAATAGTTATGGTTGAAAAGGACCTTAAGATCATTCAGTTCCAATCCCCCTCACACTAAACCAGGTCACCCGTATCTACATATATACACCTACATCATATATACTCACACACATATATACAGGCATTTAACTACAAGGCTGAAAACAACAGGCAGCCTGGGGGTGCTCAGCCACGGTTATGTTCAGGCACCAGCACAGGGCGGTAATGGCTCTGAGGGTCTGAGCAGTGGCTGTACACACATGGCCACACTCTGTGCCATCCACCCCATTCTTCCATGAAGCAGTGTTACTTCTAGGCTAACGAAAGGGTGGCTTGTTTATTTATTAAGGCATTTGATGCCTTCTTGCTGCCTAAAATCTCTTGGTAACAGAAAACCACCAAAGGCTCTGAGAAACAGGTAGTGTCTGTAGGAGAGTGAACGTCTTCTGAGCTTCTAATACATAAATTGATGCCTAATACGAAGCAAGGTAAAAGCAGAGGTTCCTGTTTGGTGGGAAAGTCTTCAAGTTAAGAGCCTGAGCGAAAGCAACATAAACCAAGTGCACCTGCATTTTAGAAGCAACTAATTCCAGCAGGGATTCATGTTGCTGTGGATACAGAGGGAAGAACAGCTCAAAGATACTGGTAAAGCAGGGAGGGATTAGAGTATCTAGGGAAATAAGTAAAAGGTATTGGGTTTCATTGCACAGCTTTAGAGGACAGCTACAAAAAGAGTTTAAACACCCTTGTCCTTGAAATAAAATAGGACTGTCAGTTTACTGTGAGCATAAGCAAAGGAGCAAACACAAAGTTTTAGTACAGTACTTAAATATAGAGAGAGATGTGTGCCTGTACCTCCTGCAGTTTGAACCTTGCTGCTCCCTGCTGTGTTTGCGGATTTTTTGCCTCCTGTTTTGCTACCTGTTGTTTTCCTTCCTTGTGTGCACGGTGTAATGCTGGAGGCTGAGATGGTGGAAAGTGCCTGAGCAAATGATTTAATTAATTGCTCTCATTAAACCCTCCATTATCACAACTAATCACGGTCAGATCTCTCCTGTTACAACAAACTGGGTGACGCCTGTGTGAACCCAGGCGCTGCAGTGAGCTGGAACAAAGCATCGCTCCCTGTGCCTGCAGGCGTTGGGGAAAGCTCAAATAGAACAGGTGACAGAAGAAAATGCTTACCCTGGCTCCTGACTCCTGCGGGCACTGCGCTGTGGCACAGCCTTCAAACAGTGAGGTTACTGTCTGCAATCGTAACCTACCCAAGAGCCAAGTCCTGAGTATCCTGTACCCGCAGCTTCACTCAGCTCAAGATCGCTCCAGAAAGCGCAGCGAAGGGTCTCTTTCCAGCCCTTGATCCTGAACGCTCGGATGTGATCAGGTCTTGCATTAACGAAAGTGAGAGATCTGAGCAATTTGTCTTGCAACAAAGGAAGGAACCTCAGGCTTGGAGTGGGAAGGAAGGAGCCCAGAGCGAAGGATGTGAGCAGCAGAGAACCAGGCGGGACGCTGGGTGCTCAGAGCACAGGAATGCCATGTGCACGGTGGCAGTCCCCGGGAAAAGGCGGATACAGGCCCTTCTCCTGTTCCCAGAGAACAGCACAATTTATCCCAAGCAGGACCTTTCATTTGTCAGGGAAGACCAGCACCCAAACACTCCAACCCCACGGCAGGCAGGATGTGACCTCCAGAGTAGACTGCTCCAGAAGGAAAAGATCTTTGACCTGTTTTCCAGCTCTACACAAGCCCCACACAGAACTGCTCAGCTGCACAGAGGCTGCTGCTCTGAGGAACAGCACATCCCACTCACCCATGTTTTCAGCAAGGATAAACACACTCAGCACTAGAGCCCGGGTTAGCAACCTTTAGGAGCACAGTGTTTCCCTATTGCCATGGTACTAAATTGCTCCTGTTTGCTTGAACAGCGCCAGTTGCTTCTGCTGGCAGAGCTGGAAAAGCCTTCCCCTCTGCACTTGCACTCCCGGGGCAGCCGCACTGGACTCAGACAAGGGAGAATCCACCCAAAGTTGAGTATGAAGCGATGAGAAAACCCAGCAAGAACCATCCCCCCGCATGGTGCAACATGGAGCCGTTCTGGTGGCATGAGGGCTCTGACCAACCCAACAGCACCTGGACATCAGGATCATGGTACCAGCAGCAGCAGAAAGGGTTTATGGTTTCTGTCAACAGTCACCCAAGAACCTCACGTGAGTACATCAGTTACAGCCCCTGGAGCAGGACTGTGGCTTAACTGCAGTGTCCATCAGCGAGTTATAGATTAGAATCATAGAGTGGTTTGGGTTGGAAAAGGCCTTCAGATCATCCAGCTCCAACCCCTGCCATGGACAGGGACGCCTCACATTACAGCAGCTTGCTCCAAGCCCCTGTGTCCAACCTGGCCTTGAGCACTGCCAGGGATGGGGCAGCCACAGCTTCTCTGGGCACCCTGTGCCAGCGCCTCAGCACCCTCACAGGGAAGAGCTTCTGCCTTATCTCTAACCTGAACTTCCACTGTTTCAGTTTGAACCCGTAATTATTGATAATTAACCCCCTGTAATTACGAGTGAACAAAGATAAACCAATTCTTCATTGGATCAACATAAGGAAAGTGTTAAGATTGTGAACGAATTTGCTCAGTGAAAGAAGGGGTGACAACAGAGTCTTCACAGGGACACTTCTCAGTGCAAGGGCCAAGAAAAAGGTTTCTACATGTTCATTTGTTCTAAAAACTGTGCCCATGGTGACTCTTCCTCCAAGACCAGCAACAGACACGTTGAGACGACCACCAACTAAAATGGAAAGGGAAGTGAATCTAATCGCCAGTAGCTGCCATAAAACCCGAATGCCACTGAGGACACCAGGGGACAGATCAGTCACTGCAGTGGGAGGATTCACATCTTCTTCCCAGAACAGGCCTATTTCCATTCAAGACAGGCCCAACATGGCCGCAGTTCACCATCCTCTTTCATTTCAGAAACACTCTCCTGAAGTGTTCGCAAGAGATTAAAAGGAAAGTGTTTGCTTCTGACTTTGATTTACCAACATTCAAGATGTAATTTCTTTTAAAACTGAAGAGCTACTTCTTTTCAATGGCACCTCAGCAGAATACCTCTTCACGTCCCAGGTCCCTCCTCCTGACACACCACCACATCCTCCCTTCAAAAACTCACGTTTTGATGGAAAGTGCTTCTATCGAAGTACTGCTTTTCCAGAAGCTCCCCACCAGGTTTAGCAGGGATTGACTTCACCAGATGCTGCATTCTCAAGAGCAGCCTTAAGGCCAGGCCATGAAAGCCACCACTGCCACTGCTGCCAATAGCTTAGCAAGAGTCCATTAAAAAGCCAGGTATACTTCCTCTGAGCTTTGGCTCACACCCCTCAAGGGTGCTGTGAGTGTTCCTCTCCCCAGCTGGCAGCTCCTCCTCTCTCTGGACTCTGAACTTGATGGTTTGATTGCTCACCAGCAGGGAAGGGCTTGTTGAGAATGTGGTACTCCAGGGCAGCCTTGGATGCAGCGATCACGAGATGGCTGAATTTGAGATCCCCAGGACAGTGAGAAGAGCGTGCAGCAAGCTCACTGCCCTGGGCTTCAAAAGAGCAGACTTTGGCCTCTTCAGGAACCTGCTTAGTAAGGTTCCATGGGATACAGCCCTGGAGGGCCGGGGGGCCCAAGACTCTTGGTTGATATTCAAGGATCACCTGCTACAAGCTCAGGAGTGCTGCATCCCAACTAGAAGGAAGTGCAGCAGGAGGGCCAGGAGACCTCCTTGGATGGATAAGGAGCTGCTGAGGAAAATTCAAAGGAAAAAAGAGGCTTATATAAAATGGAAGCAAGGACAGGCAGCCTGGGTAGAGTACAGGGATGTTGTCCGGGAAGCTAGGGACCAGGTTAGGCAGGCTAAGGCCCAGTTAGAATTAAACCTAGCCAGGGATGTTAAGGATAACAGGAAGGGATTCTACAGGTACGTAGCAAACAAAACAGACTAGGGACAACATAGGCCCCCTGAGGAAGCTTTCAGGAGAACTGGCTACGCAGGATTTGGAGAAGGCTGAGGTTCTGAATGACTTCTTCGCCTCGGTCTTCACTGGCAAAGGCTCTGACTGCACCACCCAGGTCTTAGAAGGCAGACGCAGGGACTGTGAGAATGAAGACCTTGGGCCCACTGTAGGAGAGGATCTGGTTCGAGACCATCTTCAAAATCTGAACGTGCACAAGTCCGTGGGACCTGATGGAATCCATCCGCGGGTCCTGAAGGAGCTGGCGAATGAAGTTGGTAAGCCACTGGCCATCCTATTTGAAAATCCTGGCAGTCAGGTGAAGTTCCCGACGACTGGAAAAAGGGAAATATAACCCCCATTTTCAAGAAGGGGAAAATGGAAGACCCGGGGAATTACAGACCAGTCAGTCTCACCTCTGTGCCTGGCAACATCTTGGAGCACATTCTCCTGGAAGGCATGCTAAGGCACATGAAGAGCAACAAGGTGCTCGGTGACAGCCAGCATGGCTTCACTAGGGGGAAATCCTGCCCAACCAATCTGGTGCCCTTCTATGATGGGGCTACAGAATTGATGGAAAAGGGTAAAGCAGTTGATGTCATCTACCTGGACTTGTGCAAAGCGTTTGACACTGTCCCACACGACATCCTTGTCTCTAAATTGGAGAGACATCAATTTGATGGATGGACCACTCGGTGGATAAAGAACTGGCTGGATGGCCGCACACAAGGAGTTGTGGTCAATGGCTCGATGTCCGGCTGGAGACCGGTAACGAGTGGTGTCCCTCAGGGATCGGTGTTGGGACCGGTCTTGTTTAACATCTTCGTCGCTGACATGGACAGTGGGATTGAGTGCGCCCTCAGCAAGTTTGCCGATGACACCAAGCTGTGTGGTCCGGTTGATACGCGGGAGGGAAGGGATGCCATCCAGAGGGACCTTGACACGCTTATGAGGTGGGCTGATGCCAACCTCATGAAGTTCAACCATGCCAAGTGCAAGGTCCTGCACCTGGGTCGGAGCAATCCCAGGCACAGCTACAGGTTGGGCAGAGAAGAGATTGAGAGCAGCCCTGCAGAGAAGGACTTGGGGGTGCTGGTCGATGAGAAAATGAACATGAGCCGGCTGCAGTGTGCGCTCGCAGCCCAGAAACCAACCGTATCCTGGGCTGCATCCAAAGGAGCGTGACCAGCAGGGCGAAGGAGGTGATCCTGCCCCTCTGCTCTGCTCTGGTGAGACCTCACCTGGAGCATTGTGTGCAGTTCTGGTGTCCTCAACATAAAAAGGACATGGAACTGCTGGAACAAGTCCAGAGGAGGCCACGAGGATGATCAGGGACTGGAGCACCTCCCGTATGAAGACAGGCTGAGGAAGCTGGGGCTGTTCAGCCTGGAGAAGAGAAGGCTGCGTGGAGACCTCAGAGCAGCTTCCAGTACCTGAAGGGGGCCTATAGGGATGCTGGGGAGGGACTCTTCATTAGGGACTGTAGTGACAGGACAAGGGGTAACGGGTTCAAACTTAAACAGGGGAAGTTTAGATTGGATCTAAGGAGGAAATTCTTTCCTGTTAGGGTGCTGAGGCACTGGAATGGGTTGCCCAGGGAGGTTGTGAGTGCTCCATCCCTGGCGGTGTTCAAGGCCAGGTTGGACGAAGCCTTGGGTGGGATGGTTTAGTGTGAGGTGTCCCTGCCCATGGCAGGGGGGCTGGAACTGGATGATCTTGAGGTCCTTTCCAGCCCGAACTATTTTATGATTCTACATAGGACGTGGAGGCACCTCCTTGTGACCCTTATCACAGGACCAAAAAAACCCAACCCAAACCCAAACTTCCCACAACGTTTCCAGGCACCATTTTGAAGATAATTACATTTGTCCCCACTATGCTGCTGGAAGATGATGTTCTCTTTCCCACAACGAACTGCACTGAGAAGTGCTACAAGCACCAAGTGCCTTGGGGTAGCAAAGTGCAAACAGATGATGGTTGATCTGCCATCTCCGCTGCAGGTTTCTCTCTCAGAAATGGGAGTGTTTGCTCCAGAGCTGCACCACTTCCAATATCGAGCTTCTCAAAATCAGTGTGGCAAAGTCCTTGCAGTGACCCAACAGGAAGATCTGAAAGCTCTTTCCTTTCCCATACACCACACACGGTCATTCAGACACAGCCACACACTTATGTGGGAACATCCACAGCTACCAAGTCTACCTGATCAGCCCCACTATCCCAGATGTAAGTCGGCTTTGAGCTTGACCAAATCAAAGCACCATCCAAGCGCTGCTTTACTGAGAGCATTTCCTTACTAAAATTTCAATTTCCATTCCATAAATGTTTCAGCATTTCATCCTCTTAAAAGTATAAAACAGGGCAATTATGTTTCTAGACAGAAAATGAGGGGTATCTGATTATGGCCTCGGTAGTTACAGTCTCTAGCTGTTTGAATCTAATCACCTGGCAGTTTCAGAATCGCAGTTGAGACACATCAACACCATTTTCCACAGATGAAGATGCCATAAATTGGGCAGTAAAACTAGAATGTGGTTGAAATGTTGCTGTTTTGTCTGCACCAGGGTGAGTGTTTCAGTGCATAACACACAGCATAAATTCCAGCTTGTGAATAGAACATTTTTAATATTATTGGCCGGCCAAGCCATGCTAAAACTAAGGGATTTTTTATGGATGCCTATTTACCAGACCCCAATTTTCCAGGTTATTGCAGAGGACATGAGTATTTTGACTCCGGGGTGTTGCTTGGTGCAGATCTGGCAATGCTGCCTTTACAGGGATGAAGAGTGCACACTTGGAAAAGCACATGGACGTCAGAGGATTGACTTGCCTTGAATGTGAACGGCTTGAGATCAGTACCAATGCTTTTGTCTTCACTTCTGGGCACATTCTGCTCCTGACAGCAGGAGCAGGCAGGAAAAGCAGACACTCCCGAGAGCGAGAGCTGCGTGTCCTGAGGCAGCGCGGCAGTGCCACGGGCTCCTGCCAGACAGCTGGCAGCACCAGGGCCAGGCTGGAGCAGGGCCACCATCGCTGAGCCCAACATCTGCATGGAGCAGCTGCGGCACTGGGCTCTGGCAGCCTGGAAGGCACAGCTGCCTCATTGGTACTGGTCCCCAGTGGGGAGCAGCCCGCGAGGTGCAGCACCACACAGCCTTTGGCACCCAGCTCTTCACCAGGGCAAGGAGGTGCTTCTCCAGCAGCTCCCCCCCTTGCCTGTGCCCTCAGCTCCCATGAAACTGAAGTGACGCCCAGTTACTGCAGAGGTGCCACTGACACTAGGGCCCAGGGTATCCAGCCCACCAGCATGACGTGTCCCAGTTCCCACCACCATGCAGTAACATGGGTACTGGGGCAATCAAGCTACAGCTCTACCTAACCCAGCCAAGGCCCACTAGGAGCCTGTGCAGCCTGGCTAACAGAGCATGCAGTAGAGATTCACCAGCTCGTTGCTCTATCCTGCGCACTCCCAGCTCTCACCGCAATGTAAACTGCACCAGACTCATCTCCTTCCTGAGACCTGGAGGGTAACCACATCATTCCAGAAAAGGACCTTAACATTTCAGCTCATCAGGCATTCAGAAAAACCAAGCAAGCACCTTCAAACAGCGGTGTTCTGTCAGAGTACATACAGATCTACACGTGACAAGGAATCAAACGTACACTAATCACTAGGGAGAAGGGTCACAACTTAACAGCCAACGGGTCTGAACGCGCTCCAGTGCTTCAGAACCAACTCACAGGCAGTTTATAGACCTCAGTGATTCCACTTCCACAGCAGCCCTGGGAAACAAACATCAAACAAAGAAAACCAAACATGAACAGCAGAGAAAGTACATCTCCTGCATGGCTTCAGCAGACCCAGAGCATCCACACGCAGTGTTTGCACTTGGAATGCTGCTTTGTTTGCTCTGACCTGCGCTGATCAGAGCACGATGGGCAGCCAGGTTACCTGGCACAGAGCTGCTCCAAGAGCCCAGGAATGCCACCCCCAGCCACCAAGAGGGGTACAATGCACACAGAACAGAATTCTATAGAGACTCCTGTGACTCATGGCAATTCTGAAACGGGCTTTTCATGAGAAAAACACTATTTCCAAGACCAGTTTTAACATGCAACAGGAAGTTATAAATATTCCTATCTAAATAGTAGCAAAATCACCAAATCCTCACAAATTTGACACGTGAAAGAATAGTCTGGGCTCAGACAAATGTTCTCATGTGTTTAAAGGGTAAGTACTTCAAGCTGAAATAATCTATTTAAAACTGAAAGTTGTCTCCAAAACAAGAACATAACTATAAACCAACCCCATATTGATGCTAATTGATACCTTTTGGCAGAAGCAGGTCAGTGGCTGCTAGGCAGGCGGAGCTGACCCACATCCTCTCCCCCAGTTTATGTCTTGTATCAGTCACTGACAGTGTCCTTTGTGATCCTGACTGCACAATATGGTGAGATATGACCCATCGTATTTATCTTTGTCACAACTTGATCTCTATTCACCAGAAATGATGGAAGGCAGCAACATCTGAAGGACATGGGCCCGGTGACACTGAACACATGGTCAACCACAACATCATTCTGCGTTTGCCTTGGTGTGAAAAAAAGGCAGTCAAAAGGAAGCACATGTATCTCAATTCCTGTGGCAGAGGCAGATAGTATAAAGCAATGAGGATCACCAAAGCATTCATTACACGTTAGCTCTGTGATCAGCAAGTAAGCACTAACTATTTAATTAGGCAACTAATTAGTGCCAGGCAACATGGAAGCTTCAGATGTTCTCAGACAAATGCAGAGATAAAAAGCCTAATTAAACAGCAAGCGTTATGGTAACCACTGCCAACAGGCCAGATGTGCAGGGCAGTGAGCGCTGTGCTGCCTGAGAGCAGCCACTGGGCTCTCCTGTCACACTCCCTGTTCTAACCCCTGCCATTTCCAAGCTGATCTTTCACAAATTCAGCTCACAACGGGAGACACTGTCCTCCAGACACTCACGAGTTTCCTGTGCCAGGTTCTGGTTCTGCCTCAAGGAAAAAGTTCTGGGCTTTGATAAACATGCCCTTTGATCCACTTGGTTTTTAAATGCAACAGTTATTTAAGTGCACCCACGTGGAAAGGGAAATCTATTTCCCAACCCCTTCCCACAGCCACCTTAATTTACTGCTGTTTCGTGCAGCATGTTATGTATATTTCCAGTGTCCTCAGAGAATAAGTCGTTGTTTACAGCAGAGGTTGGATTAAGGAGGTTTCGAGATCATGGATTAAACAGGGTTTTCCCTATAATCAGGAGACAATGCTGCTCTCCACAGCTATATGCAAAGAGGTGGATAAAGAGCTAATTGGTTCACTACAGTGGGACCAGCGACAAGACACCGCTGGGAGCTGCATGCCTGCAGCCGGGGGCCTGCCAGGAGGCCCTGTCAGCGCTGTGGGCACTGTGAGCAGCGTGAGCAGTGTGAGCACTGTGAGCAGTGTGAGCGCTGTGAGCACTGTGAGCAGTGTGAGCAGTGTGAGCACTGTGAGCGCTGTGAGCGCTGTGAGCACTGTGAGCACTGTCAGCGCTGTGGGCACTGTGAGCAGTGTGAGCAGTGTGAGCACCGTGAGCGCTGTGAGCAGTGTCAGCACTGCCAGTGCTGTGAGCAGTCAGCACTGTGAGCACTGTGAGCACTGGCAGCGCTGTAAGTGCTGTGAGCACTGGCAGCACTGTGGGCGCTGTGAGCACTGCCAGCGCTGTGAGCAGTGTGAGCACTATGAGCAGTGTGAGCACTGTCAGCGCTGTGAGCACTGTGAGCAGTCAGCGCTGTGAGCACTATGAGCAGTGTGAGCACTGTCAGCACTGTAAGCACTGTGAGCGCTGTCAGCGCTGTGAGCACTATGAGCAGTGTGCGCACTGTCAGCACTGTAAGCACTGTGAGCGCTGTGAGCAGTGTGAGCACTGTCAGCGCTGTGAGCACTGTGAGCACTGTGAGCGCTGTGAGCAGTGTGAGCAGTGTGAGCACTGTCAGCGCTGTGAGCACTATGAGCAGTGTGCGCACTGTCAGCACGGTAAGCACTGTGAGCGCTGTGAGCAGTGTGAGCACTGTCAGCGCTGTGAGCACTGTGAGCGCTGTGAGCAGTGTGAGCAGTGTGAGCACTGTCAGCGCTGTGAGCACTATGAGCAGTGTGCGCACTGTCAGCACTGTGAGCACTGTGAGCGCTGTGAGCAGTGTGAGCACTGTCAGCACTGTAAGCGCTGTGCCCTCAGCCACGCCAAGCCAGGGTCACGGCTGGGTCTAACCGGGTCTCTGGCCTAACTCTGGCCTAATGCTGCGGCCATGGCCAGTGCTCTTACAGTGTCAAAGAAATAAGCACATCCAACCCACTGCCCTGCCCTCCTGGGACACCAGCATTCAGAGCTGAAGTTACATGTAAAGCATCTCAGTACTGGGGCATATGAGAAGATCAAAAACCTGTAGCTTCCCTTCCCCTAAGGATATACACAATGGGGAACACTGGTGTAACTGAGCACTGTGCGACTTGGTATTCCCAGCTGTAGCTGTTCAAGGTTTTCAAATACCTTGTTAGCTGCAGTGGACGTTTCTCCTGCTGAACCTCACCTCCAAGAACTGGTATCTGCACAACTCAGAACGGAGCTCGTTTCTCCTCTCCTCACACTCAGAGGTACTGACAGTCTGTACTCACAAAACACATTTTACACTTACAAGTCCTTTCCAGATACAAGTGTCATTGAACACTTGCAGGCTGAGTATTTAAACCAGCTTTTTCATGTGTAAGTTTAGTAGATGCACACTTCAGCTCAGTGGGGATGACAAAAAAAGAAAAGCGTAGTTTCTTAAAAACTTCCTTTAGTCTTAAATTCAGACTCCTTTTTAGGGTCTCCATCCATGACAATGCGTCAGTGTTAGTGGCTCGTAGCACTGCAAGCGTAGGGGCATGCACGTATTTACCAGAATGGCTGACAAAACTCTTCCTTGTAGTTTTTCTTGGTTTTCCCCCCCAAGGACCAAGTCCCTCAAGGGAACTAAAACCGGGGAAAGCTTGTGTTTTAGCTCAACAACCTCTTCCGAGTTTCTCCGGCTCGACTCACTGGAGCTGAAGGCTCTCCCCACAAAGCCCCACGACAAAGGGAGGGAGGCCAGAGCCTGCTGAGGAGGGCAGCGAACAATAGGGGCCGGGTGTTGCTGGGCTGAGCAGCGTTTTCACGAGGGGGATTGGTTCACTAGCTGCTTCTCCTTTAGCACTGGACATCCCGCAGGGTTTGCACCTCTTTAACAAAGGGGCTGATGCGCTGCAGGTCCTGCAAGCCATGTCTCAGGGCTGGCTCTGTGCAAGGGGGAGGATGTAACTGCACTGCCAGGAGGACCCCCAGCAGGACCTGTGGCACTCACAGCTCCTTCCTGCCTGCCACGCTCCTGCAGGGCAGTAGATGCTTGCATCAACTGATGGCGCAGCTCCTCGCTGCCCCTCCACAGCGCCTGGGCTCTGCTGCCAGCTCGCAGCAGCCCCTCATGTGCTGGAGGAGCCGTTCTGTCACCTGTGCCCACAGTCGGCCGTGTGGCTGGGAAGCTCGGCTCTGCCTGCACTGCTCCCCTGCTTCCCGAATAAAACATCCCTGACCTTGCAGGAAAGCAGCACTACGGCTGGAAACATGTCTGCATGTGATTACACTCCGAGAACAGGAATCAGCAGGAGAGATATGTTTGAATGGTGAAACATGAATAATGAGATCACCTCCCCTGACCTAGCAATAGATTAAGCACAACGGATTCAATTCTCCAGGGCTCAGAGCACCCCAAGCATCAGGAAGAAGCGTTCCTGCTAGCAGGTCATTCCATACACTCATCTGCAGCATTTCCACACTGCCCTTTGAAACGACGGGCACCAATTTGGGTGCACCAGTGCTCTGACCTCTGCTTCCAGAAACCCCAGCAGCAAGGCAGTGAGCTGCACGGGAAGACTGAAGCAGCATTGAGACAGCAGTTTACAGCACATACAGAACCCCAGCCTGGTTTGGGTTGAAGGGACCTTAAAGCTCCTCCAGCTCCAACCCCTGCCACGGGCAGGGACCCCTTCCACTGGAGCAGCTTGCTCCAAGCCCCTGTGTCCAACCTGGCCTTGAGCACTGCCAGGGATGGGGCAGCCACAGCTTCTCTGGGCACCCTGTGCCAGTGCCACCGCACACCACACACACCTCTGCAGCAGGCACTGTCATCAGGCTCGTGTTCGGTGCCAGTGGATAAGGGGGGTGCCCCTGGTGGCAGGGGACAGGGTGACCCTTACCAGTGCTGCAGCAGACATGCTGCAAGGCCCTGCCTCGTACAGCCTGAGCAGAGGCTGCTGAGAGGCAATGCTCAGGATGATCCCTGTTCAATGGAAAATGGATTTCTTCAGCTCAAAAAAGTTGAAAACACTTGTAACATGTAGTTCTAATAACTGTTCTGTTGGTAAGTGAATTACATTGTGTGTTTCCATGGTGACTGAGCATGTAAAATAATTAAGTATGAAGAATAATGACGAGAAAACTACTTCCTCTTTTTCAGGATTAGAAGCTTACAAATTAATTCAATCTGGCTATTTTTAGTGCATGTAACCTCTGCAAACAGTACTAGAAAAATATGAGTAAATTAAACCAAATTGTATTAAAAGGCCTTCACATTGATCAGGAGACTTGATCTGCTGCTGATGTGAAAATTAAAACATCCTCTTTCTGAAGTCCATACATATATGAACATCAATGCTGGGGCATTCTGCACTAAGTGCTGCCTCTTTGCTTCTTTGGTCTGAGCACAAGGCTCAGGCTCTCCCAAGCAGGAGCACCCCTTGGTGCATCGCTGCAGACAGGCTCTCATGCCCTGCTCACTGCAGGGACCCAGCTTCTGGCGGACACATTCACAGCATCGGTGTGTTTTGGTTTCCCTCACAGTACTTCACGCTGAAAGTGCAGTAATACAGCACGGGGTGAGCAACAGGAACATGGCTGATAGCTGTAAAGTGCATTTTTAACTGAGTTTTGAGTGGCACAGGAGGATGAGAGGAAAGGGATTTTATCCCAAGAGGGATGCTCTGCAGGCAGTCAGAACCTAAGGAAAAAGAGCAAGCAGCTGGTATTTTTCCTCCCCTGCTCCAGCACTATAATAACATCCACAAAGCACTTCAGCTCTTGCTTCTCCTGCCATATTGATATTTTAATTTGTGATGTTATTCATGGCTGCTGTAGAAAGAAACTCTTGACTCAACCAACAGAAACAGGCAGAACTGTCGGTTCCCTGCCAGCCTCCCCGGCTGCACCGGCCGCGCTGCTGTAACTATGACACTCACAATCTGAATGCCATGCTCAACCTGCAAGTCCTTCCAGACAGTTCTAGGATGTATGCTTCATTTATGAGGAAAACAACAACTGCACAGAAGGACTTGGATTCTCACATACAGACTGAATTCCCCCCAGCCCCCACAACAGCTAGGGATGGGTATGGCAGGGAAACACAAGCAGTCAGATATCAGGGAGGGGGCACCTTGTCCTAACTGTGGGAAGTCTGTGAACGAGAACTTCACCGTGGCTCAGTGCCCTGGGTTCAGCAGTAGCCGTCATTTTTCTCCTTCTTAGTAGCTGGTGCAGTGCTGTGTTTTGACTTTCAGCCTGGGAACAGCGCTGATAACACCCATGGCTGCTATAGCTGAACATAGAACACTCAGACAGTGGAAGGTATAAGAAGTTGTATACATTTATTCCCCCTCTCAACCAGTTCAGACTGCTCATTTACTCCAGTTTGGAGAAGTCAGGGTCACCACAGCAATCTGATTTGCAGTTTTACTGCTCGTGAATCCTTTAACGTGTGGCCTGTGCTCTTGGTGGGCCACAGAGCAGGCCCAGACTACAGGAGAGCATGTCCTCTGCTAGCCCTTTCATCACCCCAGGGTCTACAGCAAAAACAGCTCAAGGGCCTAAAAGGACAATCCTTGGTTTCTGAGCAACCCCAAACATCAAAAGACTCGTTGGAATCACAGGTATCAAAAGGTGTCATTACAGTCAAGAGCAGCACAGTGGGCTTAAAACTCAGCAAGCTTCTGTCATACACTGCACAGCTCTGAAAACTCACATCACAACAGAGAAGTGATGGGAGGGATTCAGACAGTGATCTGTGATCCCACTGAGCACAACTGGCTTTACAGATCAATACTGCTTTGGAGCACATGTAAGGGCCATGGATTTAACCTCCACCTCTAATATTTCTGTGCAAGAACAACTGTCAAAGAGATATGAAGTATTGAAATTCAGTGTGCCTTCACCCTGCAGATCTACTAGCAGCTCTGTCAGCACTTCCAAGTTCCAGGGCCCACCAGGATGCAGCACCGACTTCTGAACATCCTCAGACACTCAGCTCTTTACCAACTAGCAATGGAGACAGACTCAAAGCATGGTTCTGAATGGACGCAGCAAGCCCTTCAACCAAAAGGTAACACGTTCTTCTCAATAAAGGAAATAAAATAGACAACTTACCAAAAAACAAGCGTTTCCAGAAAAGAGATTCCAACGTCGGACGCACCAACCACCACAATTCTGGTGTTGACAGACACTTTGGATTCCAGCACCAGCTTTCGATTTGTGTGGTTCAGAGAATAGCTCAGCTGTGAAAAAACACGGAACACGACACAGAAATGCATGAAAGGAACCCAGCCAAAGCCTGCTGAGAATCCTTAAACCATGCGCCATGCCTCACCTTGCCTTCACACGGAGCTCACCATGGCTCACTGACATGACTAACGCTAGGGCTTTTCAGCGCACAGCACAAGATAAATGATGGATAAATGGCACTACAATGTTGAAATATGTGCATGTTTAATAGGTCGCAGAAAATTAGCAGAGCTTAATGGTCTGGCATCTGGAAAAGATGCTATGGAGTCCTTGTAAGAGAGGAGAAACACCGCCTCTGCTGTCATTTACTACCATTAGCTGACACCTGGGGAGCGTATTTACATAATGTTAAAGTAATTTCTATACTTTCCAGAGCAGTTTGTACTCTCGCTGCTTTATTCATGGAAATTGCTTTACGTCTAAGGAGGAACTTCTATCTTGGAGTGTCTTCATGTGTTTCATGGAAAACTCTGCCAAAGTGATAGGATTAACCTTCTCTTTTCTTAAACACAGAGCAGCCAGACCGCAAGGCAGGCAGACACCAAGTTAACATGTATCTCAATGCACTGAGATCAACACTCGGGCCAAAAATCTGGCTATGAAGTTTTTAACTACCGGCTTCAGTTTCTGTTCTTCTTAATGCAGACACTGGCTCAGACAACAAATTCCACGTATTTGTTTACCTGGTGTCCCTAGGTCTCAGCAGCTAACAGAGGTTCTCGCAACAACGACACAAGGGACAAGAGATAATGTTGTGTTTGACAATTGTTTCCTGCCCTGAACTGTATTTGATTCTCAAAGGCCTGATGACACGCAGGAAAACATTCCCCACCTTGCAGCACAACCCACTTGGCATGGTGCTGACTGCTTTGGGTTATGCACGCTCCCACTCCACAGAACGCGTAAGTGCACATTCAGAAATGCACTGAAGAGACAAGCAAAATGGAGCTGTTTCTGTTATTTCTCAGGCACTTCTACACAGTGCTGCTGTGTCACCGAGGCAGGAAGCACTCCGAGACTTGGACCAGGTTCTCTTCTAGCAGGTTACAAACAGCAGACAGGGTTAATAAAATCAACTCCTCTAAATTCCTCCTATGAGATTACAGTGGAAATGTATTCTCCATGTATTAGTTGTCAGAGTAACTCGATATACAAAGACCGACTGTTCTATTTTAAAGCTACGGCAATTGCACTGCCTCCTCAGGAAGCACGCCGCACGCTGGGATCCCCATTGATGATCCGCGCCCTGCGCTCGCCACGGCGCGGGCCCACGGCCGGGGTCCCCGCACGGCCGCACCGCAGGAGGCGCAGGGCCGCCCGTGCGACGCCGTGCGGGGCTGCACCGCGCCCGGGGGAAGGCAGCGATCACCGCCGGCCGTGCCCGCGGGGCAGCGGCGGACGCCAAAGCCGTGCCCGCCGCGGGGCCGCCGGGCCGCACCGCCAGGCGAGGCGCTCCCGGCGGCCGCTCAGCGCGGCGCAACGCTGACACCCGGTGGTGAGCGGCCCCGCACGGGAAGATTCCAGAAGACGGGTGCAGCCCGCGGGCAGGGCGCGGGATGCGCAGCCCCGCGGGCCCCGGCTGCCCGGCGCCGAGCACGGGAGCGCTGCGCTGCTGCCCGAATCCCAAACGCCGCCTTGCGCCGGCCTCAGCACCCGCTCCGCAGCTGCACTGCGGCGGGGTGCGCCCGCAAACGGCGCTCGGCCGAACTGAGGACAGATCCGTGCACTCCCACCTTTCGAAACTGGAAACCCTTTTCTGTGACACTGAGAACATGCATCACTGGGAACGTGCGAAGGGATGGGAAGAACGGACTGCCCCCCCCCCCCCCGCTTTAAGTAAGACCTGGACGTGTTTCTGGGACACCCTGAGCAGGCCTGCCACAAGTAGATTGGGTTGTAGTTGGAACAAGTCCAGAGGAGGCCACGAGGATGCTCAGGGACTGGAGCACCTCCCGTATGAAGACAGGCTGAGGAAGTTGGGGCTGTTCAGCCTGGAGAAGAGAAGCTGCGTGGAGACCTCAGAGCAGCTTCCAGTGTCTGAAGGGGGCCTATAGGGATGCTGGGGAGGGACTCTTCATCAGGGACTGTAGTGACAGGACAAGGGGTAACAGGTTCAAACTGAAACAGGGGAAGTTTAGATTGGATCTAAGGAGGAAATTCTTTCCTGTGAGGGTGGTGAGGCACTGGAATGGGTTGCCCAGGGAGGTTGTGAGTGCTCCATCCCTGGTGGTGTTCAAGGCCAGGTTGGATGAAGCCTTGGGTGGGATGGTTTAGTGTGAGGTGTCCCTGCCCATGGCAGGGGGTTGGAACTGGATGATCTTGAGGTCCTTTCCAGCCCTAACTATTCTATGATTCTGTGATTCTACAGCTCTGGCGCTGCTCTGCAGGGGGGCGCGGGGGCCTCGTGGTCCCACAGGCAGGCACCAAGGACCCTGCTTCAGGCCCTAGTCCTGGGGCTGTGACCCCCAGACGAGAACTCCAGCAGGCTCCTCTGCTGCACAGAGTTGCAGCTTTATAGCAAAGCCAAGCCAAGCCTTCAGCAGCACACCATCAGTGATGTGTCTGCTGAAATGCGGCTTTAACCACGTTAACAGAAGGTCCAAAGAACATGAGGAGATGCTACTTGCAGCTCACCTCATCAACCGAAAGAACTCGACAGGAATGGCAGCAGCTAATGGGATCAACCCCACGGGCTTGCAGCTGTGCCAGGTTCAAACACCCCCCACCGCAGGCTGTGTGGGGTTTGTTTTCCACATGTACCCGGGTGATGAAGCACAAAGCAGCAACACCAGTTCTGAGGCCAAGAGTTGTGCCTCATTTATGAAATGGCTTCTGTATCAAGGGTACAAAGGCAGCACATGAGCAGGATCTAACGGTTTTGTTCACCGCACAATGGCCCCAACACCAACAGCTGTCATGCTTCAGAAATCACCTTTCTAACGGCTAAGTACACTAAATGGCCCCAGGGAGTAAGGAATTAGGTGGATTGGTCCCATAATACCACCTTATTTTAGCAAATGTCAGGACAAATGACTGCATATGTTCCCCGGAGGAGCAATCACACATCATAATTGATAGGTCAGTCGCCAGCTCTAACTTGTTTATTTCCTACCCAATTCATTAAACAAACCAGCAATCAGTAACTAAGGTAAGGCAAAAAAGCACCGAAGCTGTTGTCAGGAGGGGTGCATGTACCTCGGGAAAAGGAAGCATGTTCTTTGGTTATCAAAGAGATGTTGTCCCCCCTTCCTGCCCTGGTACCTGACAGCCTCACCATCACCCCCATCCCATCACCTCCTCCTTTCTTCACTAGGCCACAGGGGACAGGTCTCATGTGGACAGTGCCACCCTCTTTGGGGCCTCCAGGCTGCACCACACTAAGAGTGATACCCATGTCTCAGGGTACTCCCTGAACACACAAACCCTGTGTGCAAAGCACGTCTCACCGGGGATCCCGCATGTATCTACATGGATCTCTACACCACGTGCAGTGTAGGACTGATTTACAGCACTAAAACTCTCATATCCCTCACCCTAAGAAACCAAGGGGAAAAGATAACATGAAATCATTATTTGGTTTTAGCAAATCCATTTGTATGCATTTCTTCCCCTGCACTTTCAACCCATGTAAAGCATCACACTCATTGCACATGCCCATATACACTGCTGTATACATGCCATCTCAGATGGTCCTGACCCATAGCTCCTCCTAAACATTTGACTCTGGGCTATTTGTGGGATTTCTAAAAATAATCACTGGAATTTTCCTGCCAGAGGTGTGTTTTATAGCAAACATTACCTTCATTGAAATAGAAAAAATGGAACCTGAACACCCAACGATGATCAGCCACGTCACACAGAGGGTTTCAACTCCAAGAGAAAAGGAGCAGTGCTATGTTCTGAACTGGGTGTTAGTAAATGCATCCCGTTAAACACCAGCAGTGTGTCAGCGAGCTCTTACGCTCATTGCTGCGGCTCTTCATGCAAAGACTCCATCAAGCAGCAGGATTTAGACTTGATTTTGTTGCACGCTGAGGACTTGGGCCTTACCCAGCTCAACACCCTCAAGTGTTTGCTACATTTAAATACATGAGAGTGGCGCTGACTTCAGAAGCACTGCTCAGGGTACCACATAGGGAACATGGGACCAGCTCGCTCCTTACGTACTCAGCATCCTCACAGATCCCTCAATGCTACAGGATGTAACAGGGACCACTTGAAGAGCCCTCCTAGCCCTGTCCTGGGCATCCTAAACCTGCAGGATAGGCTTTTGGTTTCATTCAGCATTTGCTACTGAGAAACTGAGTGACAGTTACTGCCAGACAGGATCTACACAGCTTGAACTCTGTAAGAACCACCGGACTAACCAAGCCACTCGAGGTTAGTGCTGAGGTCAGCGCTAGTGGCAGGCAAACAAGGAGGTGAACAAACAGAGCTATTTTAATTTCAAGCTCCATTTGAATCACAAGGAAAAAAAAGAAGAATCAATGTTTACCAAGGAGATATGAACAAAAGTTACTGGAAAATGGAAGCTTTTCCAGCCTGCGTTATTGTTTTTCTAAATAGTAGCTACGTTCCAAAGAGTCTCGTTAGGAATGTCTGTAAACATGTTTTCAGGAGCTGTTTCCAGCATTCACAGATTTACACAAACACCAGGAACAGAAGGAAAAGGAGAAAGAAACTGTGATGAAGAGCGCAGCCTTCATCATTTTGTCATCTTTGTGAAGATCCCCTCCTTTGGCAACTGCAGCTCTGTCAAACCAGTTTGCATAGATAATACCTTGCCTTTATATTGAGTTTTTCATCCATAGACCTCAAAGGCCTTTGAGAATGAAGTCATTATTACTATAACGATCTTCATGTGGGTAAATGCTGATCTCAGTCTATATATTCCTGACCAATCCTTAGGACTCCCTGTGAAACCAGAGCTTTCCTGTGCCACTCCAGAAAGCAGAACAGGAGAGCAGAGCATGGGCACATGTATCTAATTTCCCTGCAGAACCACTGTTACCATGGTAAGAAACTGCTCTTTTTTCCTTTTAGCACCAACATTTGGATTCCCAGCCCAAAGAGGGCTGGACAGTTCACACCTGCATAAAGATCTCATGACTTTTGCTGCTCAGCTTGCAAGGCCAAATGGCTGAACTCTGAATGGGGTCATTTTCAGAGGTGAGGTCTCCCCGTCCCTCAGGGGCAGACAGTGATGTACAGAAGGCACAGGGACCAGCTCAGGCTACAGGGGTGAAGCCATGGCTGGCTCTAGGGTGCTGAGATAAAGAAACCTGCTTTATGGAGAGCAATTCTCATCTGGTAAGAAAATCACTAACAGCAACCCTGGAAAAGGACTGTAACCTATACCTTTACAGCAGACAGATGCTAAAGGGTGAAGAGTTCTTTTAACAGCCCACTAAGACTGCATAAAATAATTACCTATAAATAGCATTATTATATGTAACAGAAAATACCAGCAGCATTTCCAGACAATTCTTGCTTCCCCAGTGAAACACAGGACTTCCTTAAGGTTTGATTTTAAGCAAGTCCTGCTTCACCTCCCTGCCCAGCCCCACAGGAAAACCTGAACATCCCTGAAGAGACTTCACTGGAAAAATCTCTCAGTGCTGGCTCAGGAAGGCTCCCTCTGAGGGCCCCTCCTGAGGGATCACACGACCGCCACGACACAGCACAGCTACTCCAGTGCCCATATCCAAACAGGGCTGTGTGCGCTCTGGAGAGGGAGAGGACAGAAGCACCTCTGTGCACTGCACCTACTCGGCACACGCGCACTCATGGCAACAGAATTAGCATTTGCTAAATGGACAGAATTCATTAAATTATCCAAGAGATGTATAAAATTGAAAGCTGTAAAAAACAAACCGTAAAAACCGTCATCAGGTTTCGTCCTGGAGATGACGAACACGAGGTAAGGAAAGCACAGTACGAGGGTACAGGGGACATCGATTTGCAGCTTACTGGAGAGTTGTATTTTAGTGACAGCAGCTCTGCTTCTCCATTTTGTGAGAAGGAACAATCAGTTTCTGTGGAAAACATATCTATGCCCTCCTTCCAAGCTGCACTTCTGCCACTTCCAAAGTCAATCCAGCAAAACCCTTTGAAAGCTATTGAACGAGTCTGACCTGGTTTTAGGCAGAAATGACTATTTTAGTTCACTGCAAATGTCATTAACAGCTGCCCAGGACTGACACCCTGCTTTCAAAATAAAGACAGGTCACCCTACTTTTAATTTCACACAGGCACATAAGTGGTAAACACTGGGAGCATTCCTGTTAATGATGCCATCTGGTGCCTCCCATAACTGTGTAATATTGAGCCTTCCAAACAAGATGTAATGGCAGCAACACACAAACCCACTGACATTTACAGTAAGGAAATTTATTACCAGCCAGCAGTGCGGAATGGCTGTGTTTGCATGGCTGCTGGTGCTGTAAAACCATCACCTTTCCCAGCCGAGTGGAGGTACAATAAATAATGGATTTTCATCCATGCACATATTACTGAAGCATGAAAAATTCATTGCCCCAACACAACAGCATCTTAAGCAACAGTTACTTCTTTAAAAATTAATACTACTCTCCTGGTTAAGTGCAAACTGCACACACCGAGCCTGTGTTTGTGACACCAACGTGATCACAGACAAATGGGAGCACATGGGAATGTGTTCGTTTTAACTTTGATCTGTGACTCTTGATATTTAAAAGCAGGGAGCTCCTGCCCATCCTGCCTAGGCTCTCTGCTTAGCATCATTATAAGCATTAGCAGAGGCTTAATGATTAAAAAAACCCCAAACACCGAAGCGCTTTTGCATTTAAATCATAGAACAGTTTGGGTTCTAAGGGACTGTTAAAGGCCCAACCTTCCTGCAGGAAGCAGGGACATCCACAACAATTTTAGCCCATTTCTTTACATTCCAGTGCCTCAGCTGAGTTCACACAGAACTGAGTCACAACAGAGCCTCCTGTTACTACAGGTTTCCCACACAGTCTGAATACACTTTGCTTGAAGGCAGACAGCTATAAAATACAACAGCACCAAAGACTTCTCCACTCAGTCATTCCGTGCCCTGTCAGCGTTCATGCTGGAGCACAGCTGGAGAGGAGGCACCTCGGAAGCACAGCTATTCCCTGCCACACAGACAGGGATGGGGGACAGAAGCTTCCCAGTCAACCACTGCTCGGGAAGCTGCGGGGAGCTTGCTCTAACACACATCTGCACTCGAGGAGGGCATGCCCTGCAGAGCAGGGCTGGCACCTGTCCTGCCCTCCTTCTTGAGGTTTCTCCCTGGATGCCTAAGGTGAAAACCTTGCTCCCTCCATTTCTCTCAAGCTGTCAGAAGCAAACAGCTCTGCTTGTTCAGAACAGGTGGTTCTGTTGTACACGGCCTCTCCCCCTGTTTTAAAACCTGTTTCCACTCCTTGTTTTTATTACCATTTAAGTGCAACTGAGCTCAGATTTTCTATCTGCACTCTCTGGATGAGCTGGGACTCAGTCACAGGTTGCAATGTCCTTGCCTTTTCCTCTGCTTCCCTCTACAACATGGTGTTAACTGTCAGTGCATCAGCTCTCCATAGGCCAAGGGTAATGCATTATGCTCACTCTGGGTGGTTGACCCAAAACACTGCAGACCCTGCTCAGTTTGTTGAGTAGGAAGCACTGAGGATGGAGCAGTCAGGTATGTCCCACCTACACACAGCCCCTCAGGTTCAAGTGAAGAGTTAGGGCAGCTTCTTGTCAGCGAAGCTACGGAGTGTCAAATGCCTCAAGAGCTTTCTGGGGGAGGCGGGATCACCCAGAGAGGAGTTTCCTATATAAGCACTCATGTATAGCTGGCTTATTTTCCTTTTCAAACAAGCTGCCCCAAATGACAGGTTCTGTCAAGCCTGAAAGTGATTTAGGTTTTTGGTTTTACCTGGTAGCTCCATTTATTTTCCTTTTAGAAACCCTGCAAACATACTGGGCATGTTTGGTTCTGGGTTTAAAGTCCTGAAGCTTTACAGTGGGCATAAAAAACCTCATTTGATAGAGATTAGTCCAGGACAGTACTTCCAATTGCAACTCATTGAGTAGCTTCTGCAATACAAAGAATATGCATGAACATAGACTTCAACGGAACAAGTTGTGAGATTGCTCTAAGAACAACTACATTGATGAAAAACATGCTTGAAAGTTTTAGTATTTTCTCTCATTTTACGTTCGAAAAATGATATTAAACTACTTTCAGGCCACAGGCATGAGCCTGGAAGCAAGTAAACACACACAGTACTGGCACTGAAATCCGTGAAGGTAGCAGTGCTTGTATTCCCATTTCTTGAATCTTAAATTAACACTGACCCTTTGCGGTTCAGCTCCCATTTCCCTGCCAGGTTTTCAGCCTTTTCTCATGCTCTGACCCCAGACGGTTCCGTGTGGTAGTGTAGAACTACACACACACAATAAACCAGCTCTTCCTAGTGTCTCCCATTTGCAGACCCCTTCTGGAGGGTGCAGAGGCTGGAGACCACAGCCCACTCGTGTGCAGAACAGCACCCACCACTGACAGGGTCACAGAGGCCCATGACTGCTTGGAGGGGAAAAGAGGACATTGAAAGTTTTTCTTGAAGCAATAAAGGAAAAATCTTCTTCTGGAGAAAAAAGCCTAGTGCCATTAAATAGAGTAACTCGTTACACAGGAGGTAAGCAGACTTCACCACCCCAGTGACAACCCTTCTGTTCCCATAAACTGTAGAGCAATGCAAGTATGAAGGAGCAGAAGGATACCACCTCCCACAGCCCATGCCACTGCTCAGAACAGAAGGCAGCGTGTTTTCCTGCACAGTTTATTCAATTCCATGTGTACAGGGTCTTTTCTCCAGCTTCTAAACAGTATTCATCCTGATGAGGTCCTCTGTGTGGTCAGGTAAAGCAACTTTTGAGGACAATTTCCAGTAGGAGATTAAAGGCTGTAACATGGCAGTTGCTTTGGAGGGTGTTTTAACTCCAGGATTGCTGAGAAAGCACACTGTCCACTCACACGGAGTGCAGCCCTGGCCCCTGAGGGAGGGCAGGACCCGCTGCTGATGTCCCCAGGTCAATGTGGGGCAGCTCTCCAGCCACCCTGGCAACACTCAGCTGTGACCACTGCTGAAGTCAGCGACTCAGGGAACACAGCACTAGATTCAGCCTCCTTCAGTCACTGTTTCTGACCCCATTTAAGGATTCCCTGTAACACACCTGCACCATCACTTGAGAAGCACTAAACTGACTGGTGGGTTGGTTTGGGTTTTTGCCCAATTAAACTCATGCAGCATTGTATGTGCTTCTGCAGTGCCTTAATATGTGTTCTGTCTTCTTCCTATGAGCTACAGCAGAAAAACCAGTTCTGAACTCTGCAGTAAAACCTGACAGCTTGCACGCAGCCATGACATAAAAACACAAGTAAACCTGGTAGCATGAATAATAATGAAAGGGCAGAAACAGGAAAATAATTCAACAGATGTGTGACATTTTTGTTCTTCACTGTGGATCAGTTATTCTTGTTAATTATATCACCTATTCTTCCCTTTTATTGATAATTACATGAAGCAGATGGATAACAGAATGCTCCCAGATGGTGGGAAAGCAAACAAGTTTATCAATTGTTTATTTATGAAGAAATCATTAAAAATTATTTCATTATCTGTAGTTTTCTACTGCGCCCATAATGACATGCACCGCCAGGGCCAGCAGCACTTTACAAGTTATTTAGTATTCTGTTGTAACCAACTGTTTTTTAACATAACATGACTGAAATGACTGACAGATGTGCAAAACACAATCATAATCTAATCTGCTTTAACACTGTGGGAATTAAGATTTGGAATCTTTGGATCTTCTGCCAATTGGCTCTTCAGAGCCAGTTACTGACTTGGAATACAAAAACGAGAGCTCTCCTCTGACTCAGAGCAGCTGCAGCAGTGACTGATGCAGCAGCAGGGCTGTCCTCAGCCCCACAGCAGGGCAGCCTGAGCGGGTGCTCCTGCAGGCGCTCAGCATGAGCAGGCTCCCAAGCCTTGTGCTTCCTGGGCTATAGCAAATGAGACCGTTGGCATCTGTGCCATTGGGCATGGCAGCGGGGCTCAGCACCTCCCCTCTGTGCCTTCTCTGGCAATCTGTGCCCTATTTACCCCAATGTCTTCCACAGAGCAATGGGAGACAGAGTCTTGTAGAACAGACACAAAACCAGCAGTAAAATGTATTTGCTGTCTCAGGGAGGGGGTAAAACCACACTGTGTCACTAGTGACTGTCACAGGAAAATATGACTATGTTCATTAAGGATGTGAAGCCCTTTAGGAAATGGAGAGCCACTGCTCCCAGGGAGCCTATAGGAAGAAGGCCCTGTGCTTTCTTAGACACCACAAAGCACAGCCCATGCTGACTGCTAGGTGCAGGAGCGAGCAGGCAGGAATCCATGGCAGGGCAGTGCACAGCTTTCCCCCTTTTTGATTTTTCCAGCCACTGCAGTAGAACAGAGATCTGACAGAGGGACAAAGAGAACAAGTTATCACAGACTTAATTTCGGGTGCTCATCTGTCTGTAACAACTGATCCAGACCTGCAGGAAAACCACCTCTCCAGCACAGCCGAGATCCATCTGGACTGGCAACACATGGGAATTAGCTGAGGGCAAAGCCTTTCTGATTCAGATTGCAGCTTTTGCTTCTGGCTTTGGAGGAAGGAATCGGGGAAAACAGTCCTTGTGGCTCCTGGCTGAGTTATCTCGACTGGGTCAATATTTATGAGTGAATCTCTTCATGCTCCCGGGCAGGCTGGAATGTATTGAAGAGATACACAAAGTGATGGAGCCCCAGGGTTCCCACTGCACACCCTCTCTGAGATACTAAGCCACTAATGGCCTACAGAGATGTATATGCACAAATCAAGAGCTGTGCTTAGGCAGGGAATGGCTGAGCTGCTCAGCCCTGAGCTGTTCCTGGTAAAAAATGGATTCTGCAGCAAGAATAGAAGAGAGAGATGGAATGAGAGGAAGGCAGCTGAAAAACCAAGAGATAGAAGGAGATGCTGATGGCCACATATCATGGGGCATCTTCTGGGTATCAAAGCAAGAATTTTGCTACTATTGTCTCCATCATAAGTGAGATACTCCAGCAATGGATTAGGACAGGCAATCAAACAAAGACTGTGCATTTCTGACATTGACTTGCATTTACAATGTTTGTATTGTACTTCATGTGAAAGACTCTTGCCACCACTGCAGAGGTGCCTAAAACAAGAGTTACAATAATAAGCCATCCTCCAGCTCTCAGGAGCAAAGGGGCCATGGGCTGATGTCTGAAGGAAGTGCTGTCTACACGCCTGGTGAGCTCAGAGAATATCATAAAGAAACGAGGAGAGGTCTCAACTACCTGGAATCCCTGCTTGCCCAAAGCTTTCCAGATCCTACAGGATCCTGCCCACCTGCTTAAACCCACCATACCAAAGAGGACAGCAGAAGTTTTGTCCTTACTGTTACCCAGGTGCTCGCTCCAGACAACTCCCTCTTCCTTCCTGCTCCAGCCTCTTTGCCTCACTTCTCCCTCTCTTCTCCAAGCTTTCCCTACAACATTGTTTTCCCATTTCCCTGTTATCTCCCTTCCTAGGCTGCTGGCATCTTCTTGGTGACCAACACATCTCACCTTCTCTCACAGTATTTTAAGGGTGACAGTTCTCAGCCTTTCCATTTTGCAGTTATCACATATAACTCCTTGGTGGGATATTTTGCTCTTTGCAATACAGACTGTGTCCTTCTGTTGACACAGTGTCTGGGCAGGCCTTGTGATCATCGCAAAATGTAGAAGTACCATTTTGTGCCTACTGAAATTTGATCATACTAATTTTATAAAATACACCTAATTTTATTTGCAATTCAGCTGCAGGATTTTGCAGGAAAATGCAAGATTATCCATGGGGATCAATTTTACTTTCTGAATTCAGAGTCGAGAGAGGGTAAATGCCTTATGCCTGCTACTACCAGAGCTAACAAAACATCCAGGATCTAAAAGCAGCACCAGGTTCTTACTTCTACAAGCACACTCGGTCCCCTGTGGTAGGTTACCTCCCAATTCATAAAGCCTTCCCAATGTATGGTGGCCAAAGGTCAATTCATTCACTCAACAGAGGAGTCAATTTAGCTTTATGTGGTTTCAGATTCTTGGTCCTTCAGAAAACGACAGGCAGCAGCAGTGGACTGGCTTTATCCTCAAGTTACCACCTAGGGATCAACCCCAGATGTCAGCTTTGATAGAACACAGTCTGTCAGGAATCTATAATTAATGCTGGCACATATGCATCAACTCTCATGCAGTGGGCAGCCTTCACCTCTCTTCAGCAGAACTTTGTTAGTGAAAACCTCACACATTTTATCAATTAGAAATTGATTGAACTTTCAAGATTTTAACTGATTATCTCAGTGCCTGCATCTCAGGCTCAGGCTCAACCTCAGCACACAAAAGATACGCAGAGCTCCCCATCACAGGAAGTCTGATTCCCAGCTCCAGCAAACACACTCAGAGGAGCTCTTCTTGCAAGTGAGCAACAGGTCAGTTTAAAGATAAACCAGGATGCAGTTTAAAGAACAGTGTTGGACAGTTTATCCTGCAGAGAAGAGGGAGGAAGTGGGGTGTTGAGGGAAGACTGTTCAACAAAGCCAAACTCACATCAATGGCCTCAGCCATGTTCTGGATCTTGCTTTGCCAACTGCTGCCTAATTAAGAGTTTTGGGTGCCAAAAAATACTGACTGTGAAAAGGACAGCTCTAAAATATGATATGGGAGCCCATCGTAGCCAACGGGAGTTCACAGACAGACACAAAGCTCCCTGATTATATTTCTTTAGGAAACTGCAGCTACCTACTGAGAGTATCCATCACTAATGGGGTTTTTCTGATGTCAGCTTTGCTGGTTACTCGTAAGGAACCATCTTCATATCAATTTTTAGTTACTCAAAAATGTAAGACAGAATAAGGTGTCAGTTATTTAACATAGGAAATGGAGAGACTTTTAGGTCAGAACCTCCAGCCTTCACAAGTCCTACACAAATCAGAACTGTTTGGTAGAGACCACAACCCTTTCTTTTGCTGTGAAATCATTCCTGATATTTTGAAGTGTTCTTTGAGGGTTGCTTGTGCACGGAAGAAATCTGGCTTTGGACTGAAACCTAACATGTATTTGAGCAGTTTCTACAGCAATAGTCAGCATCATGGCATGGTCTTTTTTTCACTTGCAGAGTGATACCTAAATCAACTTACCAGAAGAAGGACTAAACAGTAAGTCGGAGCATTTAGAATGTGTTGGGAGTTTGAGAGCAACGTCAAGAGAAGCCACTGCTAAAATGGAAGCAATTGTGTGCAGATGTTCCAGGTCAGTGGCTGATCCTATAACGTGTTTGAAATTCACGCTCAGAAGCAGCGGCGGCCGTGCAGAAGCAGGGCTGGGATTGTGAGGGTATGGACACCATGTTCAGTGTAATTAAGAAGCAACCTATCAACACTGGGATGGTAATGCCATCCCATCTGCCAAAGCCTGCACTAGCTGGCACCATGCCTTCCGCCTGCTGCTGCTTCTGTTACCCACCTGATCCTTGGAGACCTGCTCTGATGGAGCGTTTATGCCAAGCTCTTCCAGAGGATAGACAATCTGTCGTCTTGGTCGCACGGGAGCCATGTAATGAAGGGCAGATGTCAGGGAATGGGCACAGGGAGTCTGAAACTGAAAGGCAGCGATCTATATTTCAGCAGAGAGAATGTCAGAGCAGTGCATCACAGATGTCTGTTGTATGGCTTTGCAAATACAAAATTCTTAGCTCTGTTGGCTAAATCTGAGAGAAAAATCAGCAAATAAACAAACATACTCAGAGCAGAGGAATGAATTGCAGCTAATTCCTGACACTAATGAAGATAATTATGAGAGTAATTACATTACCAGCTCTGTGGGAATGACAGATAAACAAGTGGTTTGGTTTATGGGATTTTTCAGCACAAGTATTTTCCCCAGGAGGATATTTTGCTCCATAGTGATCATGAATCAGCTTGACTTGACCCCATTAAGCGGTGTTATCTGCTTACTCTAACCTTTGCTCCTTTGGCAAAGGGGGGTTATGAATTCATATCGGATTCTATACCGACCAAAATGTCAATTTCATCCAAGTGATAAATGTTAATCAACTGGCAGAAACCTGAGGTGAACAAACCCCTGATGCTAATGCGAGGAGCATGGATCATTAGGAATAGCTGTATTCCATTTATTACAGCATGACTGGCTCTGTCATAATTTACAACATGAAAGGGACAAAAAATAAATGAGACTTCCTGTAAGTAGAGAATGAGCGTTAATGCAAACTAAATTACACTGAAGTACCATTCCAGCCACAAGTAGTGAAAAACTTGATCTTACTATGTTAAGAACTGGGTAAAATATCACATTTACCACTTAGAAAGCAATGGTAAGTTAAAGTAACTTAAAGGAACTCTGTAGCCTGGAAATAGGCCAAACTAGAATCATTAGTAAGATTTAACTTTCCTCTTCCATCCACTGTCATTAAACCGCATTTTTGTAAGTGCCTCTTAAGCATCTGAGAACCTAATGCTACATAAGGACATTGGTTCCTGAAGAGAACACTTCATAAACCTCCACAGAAGTGCACAGGAAAAAACATCCTTCTGAAAATATGCTTGTGTCTAACCTGGCAATTCCTGTGTCCAGAATGTGGCCGTCTCAAAAAAGCCTAAGCCACCGAGGACAGGAGTCATTTCAGTCACCATCTCAGAGCTGGGTGCTTCGTTGAGGCAGCTGTGCAGATGCCCCCAGGTAGATATGAGCATCCCCAGAGGGCAATTCCTTCCACCCTGAGATAGGCAGTAATGATGGATGGGTGAAGTGCCCTCTGGATGCACTGATCTTCCTCCGTTAACGCTGGCAGGAGCCTGGACCAGACAGTAGCTCTAGAAGGCTACACAGCATGAGCTGACATGTTTGTTTACCCTTTTCTGACATGAGACTGATGACAAGACACACACGTCAGTGTTGTGGAAAGAATCTTTCGGTTTGCTTCCAGAAATGATGCTGTTCTCAGCAATGGCTTTTCTCTCACAACATTAGGGTCTCAGGGCTCTGCAGGCCCTTGCTGAAACACAAGCCACATTTTCAACAGCAGTGAGGTGCTGAGGTCCCACCAGCTTCTGACGAAACACAATCTAGAGCCTAAGTCACTTCTGAAGAGGTTTTACAGAGCTCTGTGTTTCAGTGGTTTTAGTAGTATCCCCTTGACTTTACTCATGCTACACTATGCCCAGTGACATCATTCCTTTTTCCTTCCCTGCCCTCCACTTCATCCTGAACCTAAACAAATACTGGTACCACTCAAAATTCATTATGCAGGTGAGTGGTGGTACATGGGACAGCACAACTTGATCAGGTTCTATTAATAAACTATGAGAGGAAATACAAATCATTGTTAAAGATACACCATGTCCTTTCTGCCTTGTCACTGCAAGTGAAGGTGCAGCACATGTACCAGCATGTTAAAACAATGAAACCAAAACTCTTATGTTGGTCTCCTCAGTTATGAGGTTCTTGTTTCTTTATCTGTACATCTAACACAACAGCAAGAAACAACGTCAAACCCAAACTAAAGCTTGCAAACTCAGACGCAGGGCTCTAACTTAGGCAGGAGTGGGAATACTGCATGCCAGCTACTTCATCCTAGAACCCATCTATTAGGAATGCACAGCAAAGGGCAGACACTTGACTGTTGGGACTATTGGTTCATTTATGGAAGAGGCTGACAAGGCACAAAGCAACAGCAGCACACAAACCTGTGTGGGTAAGAAGCACATATATTTCTCCCAGAAACAAGCAAGGAGGTATCAAACAAATGATTCATTCCTCTGCTGTGTTGCTACCAGGGAGCATCCTGGGTGTGTTAACTTAAGGCATCTAACTCAGTTAGAGGCCAGTTGCACTCAGACTCTGAATTCAGCCTGCACAGTGCTGAATTCTCAGCAGGAGCCATCCCCTTGAAGAGCTGCTCTCTCTTCACAGACTGGAGCACGCCAAGGCCAAGCACACTTC
The DNA here is from genome assembly GCF_037157495.1 of Lathamus discolor. Lineage (NCBI taxonomy): Eukaryota > Metazoa > Chordata > Aves > Psittaciformes > Psittacidae > Lathamus > Lathamus discolor. The sequence continues at coordinate 125,551,472 of NC_088888.1, forward strand.
AAACTGCTGCTCCTCCACATGCTTCCTGAAGCTGCTGAGTACGTCTGGAGTCACTGCACTACTGAGCATCTACTGAGCATACATACAATGCAATTGCTACATCCGTGAGTACAGATGATATCATGCAAGAAGAAAGCACAATTTGCTGTGGTTTGGTAAGAAAATCCCTGTTTACAGCCACTCACAGAAGCAAAGAGAAGAATAAAGTGAGAAAAGGTGACAACATTTAGTATCAGAAATACAAATAACTTTGTCCTTACCTTGCCTTCCACATACTGTGGATAAATAGGATAGTAAAGAGAAGATTTGTGGGCCAAGCGAAGCATCTCCTTTAGAAAGTATTTTGTATAGTGATGAAATATGGGATTTAGGACAAAGTGGCAAAGATGTCCATGTTCCTCTTGCTGGTGGCGATTGAAATTAATAAAGGCTTCAATGTTGTAATGTGATCGAATGTACTCAATATGCTGGAAAACAAGAACGTGGAGATCAGCAGTGACAAGACAGCTCCATTTACGCTACTGGAGCAAGTCCAGTGAGTTGCTTCCTATCACCTAAGAAACCAAATCTGAACACTGAAATGCAGTGCCTGTGGGCATTGTTCTCAGTTAAAGCACTGACTGAACATACTTCTATTGGAAACCCTGTCACTGTATCAAAGCCTTCTCTTGCAGCTTGCCCACCTTTCCTACAGGGAATGCAGAGCTGACCTTTTCGCAGTGTGAAATGGTTAATGGACATTCAGGGAGGGGAAAATTAAAACCAAGCAACTAACCCAAACCCCACAACTGTTCTGCTGAGTTCAAGACAGAGGAGCCCAGACTGTCCCCTCACAACACTAGCACTGAAGAAGGGGAATTCTGCAGAAAAGCTGTGTACGAAATGCCCTCCAGCAAGGGCTGAAGTGATAAGCTGACATTTTTGCACATTATACACTCAAGAGAAACTGCTATATCCTCTTATCTCAATGCTCTTAATATAATTAAGAGCTATTTTTGAAACCAGGAGCGACTATGTTAAAAACTGAGCAAACAGCTGCTGAACAATGTAAAATCTGCCACAGAAGTAAGCCTCAAAGAAGGTTTATTTTTCCAGACTAATGTGCAACATTGTCTTTTTTGTGCTCCATTGGAACATGCACTTTTTATTTGCTTGGAAGGGTGTGATTCAGAATCACTCAGAACCTACAGTTGGAGAAAAGAAGGTAAGAAAGCAAATCTGGAAGGACAACTACTGCTCTGCAGTACACATGGAAAAACTGCTTATTGACTTTGTCAATTAGGGGGCAAAACCAGGTGATTATGAACATATTTAGAGGCAGAATGGCTTTCTGCTGAAGAACCAAGAAGAGGTGCAGGAAGCACTTCCAGAATGCATCAGCAGCTTCCTGCAAATCACAGAATGAGTTTTTGTGTGCCAGTCATCACCTATGGGAAGGGCAATAATGAGGTCTGCATTGTCAGGAAAGAGAAAGAAAGTTTAGAGGAGCAGTTATCTTTTACATAGACTTTCTGTTAGGTTCACCTATAGTGGCAAGCTTGAAACTCAGCCTGGAGCATTGAGGGCTAAGCATTACAGTTTTCACACAACACAGAAACAGGATTTACCATTTCATCTCTAATGACAGAAATGCCAACTATTTGATCCAGAACTTCTGCTACAAAAGCCTTCACTGTGTTCCCATCCTGCAAGGCAAAACACATGCACATTCCCTATTTCAGTGATAATCTTTAATCTGACTGCATTTCAACACACAGTTAAAATACTTTCCTCCCAGAATACACACTCCTCCAGTTTAACCACTCTGCCCTAACTCGAGGCACAATGTTTAAATGGTACTTGTGGCTGGACTCCTGAACCATGCAGAACTTTATAGAACTGAAGGTTCAGTTAAGATCTAGCTAACAGCAGTGCCACTCACAGCTCAGCCACTACTTGAGTCCTGGGTTAAGTTCTGGTCTTAGGAAAGAATATTTATTAAAACAGATATTCTCCATCAATAGTTGTATAAAATGGATTTCCATGCAGCTGTATGACTGGTAATGACAGCGCTTGGGTTTTGTCTATGCAGCATTTTCCATCACACAACAAAACTGCAGATGTTCCCTGCTGTCTGCTGGGCATGCACCCATCCCCATCATGGGAAGGAACCGTCTGCTGGGCATGTGCGTGTCCACATCATGGGAAGACACTGTCTGCTGGGTATGTGCCTGTCTGCATCATGGGAAGGATGTGACAGACACAAGTACATGCTCATCACACATCCAGATATGCATGCAAGAAAAAGCAACAACATAAAGGAGGCTGTGGGTGGCCAAGGCATGCATCCAGCCTGCTTCTGTCCCTGCACTGATACAGACCACGGGTTAGATTAACCATCAGGTCAGGCTGAATACAGCCTATGCTGACTGTTGGTACTGACTTGAGTACCTCTACACTATATAGAGAGAGTTCACTAGTTTTGTGTAACAAATTATGGATGTTTTTACCAGTGTTTATCCATTCTCCTGTAAGTGTCTTTGCAAGCAAATACTCACGGGATCCCTGCGAACCAGGGTAAATATCCTGAAGTCATTCAGTATCCTTTTATTCAAGCTAAGGGTTTCAGTGAGCATCTGGATACCAGGCAGGTCATTGCTTGTTGCGCTTCTTACATTAAATGACCTATAAAAGAAAGGGAAAAAGAAAAAAAGCTCACTGTGACAAATTAAAGCCAATTCCCACACTGTGACAACCTGCCTTACACAAGCACTGCGTGCACCTCTTTTAGAAGCTGGAATTGATTGCTGTATGACAATGGTTCCAAGTGCATATATTAGCTTAGTGTATGAGAACATAAAAGATCACACAACAGCTACTTAAGACAACTCAAGATGCTGCTTTAACTGTTCCTGAACACTCAGTCTTTCTGCACCTACAGTCCAGTCCCATAAAACAATGACTACCATAACCACAGATAGCACCCAACCTTCATGTGACCAGAGGCAGCAGAGAAAGAAGCCAAAGAATCATTTCAAATGGAAGCAGCAGCTGTGGCTGCACAGTGATACATGTGGGGAGAAGAACAGAAAAAAAGGTAAGAAAAAAAAAAAGAAAAAAGGAGAGAGAAAAAATACCCCAGAGCCAAGTGTCATCCTGGCACATGGTACCAAGGAAAGGCGGTAGCATCCTTCTCCAGCAGGAGCAACCAACTAACATTTGTGTTAGGCCTGGGTTCTCCAAACAGCAACATGTAAGCATAAACTTACATAAAGCACAAACAAAATGCCCCCACTAAACGTAAGACTGCCACTTAGTGATCACACACCGGTGACACAGTGTGAAAGTGTCAGTGCAATAGGGACAGCAGCAGCATATGAGCTACTGCAGGAATATCCCGGCACTTCCTGAGTTCACCCACGCTGCTATAAAACATCTTCCCACCAGTAAGCATGAAAAAGAATTACTTCCCAGTGACAGTCTCCAGCAGCTGAGGAACTCTCTCATGTTGCTTGTTAGAGGCACTGACTCTTCCTGGTTAGACAAGGCCCATGGAATAAAGATTTAGCTGTTCAAGGAACCAAATTACAGCTTCATTTCCAAGAATTCCATTCTTTCCCCCCAGATAAAAACCTTGGGATCCAGGCAGTCTGACTGCCACTCCTGGTCTTGTTGCCATTTCAGCTTTATGTGCTATTTGTCAGCCTAAGTCCCAGTCACACTCAGACTGATTTTGTGGAATGCTGTTTTAATGAACAGCACTAGGACCTTTAAAACTCCAAGCTACCAAATCTTTGATGTGCTATGGGAAACATCCCAGCTCCATCTCTGTGCTCACTTTCAGCTGGATTATCTGAGTGCTCAAAGCACACATTTGATTGCTGAATTACAAACTAACCCTGAACTTGGAAGTGAGCATCAGCTTCCTTTGCACATTTGTTACACACTTCCACAGAGTTCACTGCAAGATGGAGTAAGTGATGAGGATGATGGTCAGGGAGACCCACAGCACAGTTCACGTGCCCCTTCCTGCCACCCCACTGCACCCAGCACTGGGGTGTCCCCCTCCATGTCCCAGGGCGGTGTTAGAGCGAACCATGTTTTAAATGACAAAAACCAGAACACTCCAAAACCGAACCCAGTTTTAAATACACCCAAACCCCAGATCCACTGGGAGGATGGAGGACTAGGAAGGACCATCCAAGGTCTGTGCCCACTTCTCTTCCAGTAAAGACTTAAGTGATTCTAGATGCCCAGTTCCTTCCACTGCTCAGAGACCAGGATGCTGCTATTATTATTATGCTTGTTAGTGAAAATTGAGGCAAAGTGTCCATTAAGAATTTCAGCCTGTGCCTTGTCATCTGTTATTTTTCCTCCTTCACTGGTAAGTAGCAGGCCCATACTTCCATTTGCTGTACTCTTGCTTTTTGTGTACTTAGCACTTTTTCTTAGTCCTTTTACAACCTTTACTAATCAGTATCTCATTTTGTGCTTGTGCCTCTTCTGATTTTGCCCTTTTGTGTCTTCATATCCCCATCTCCTTAGCCCTGCTTTTCTTTTAGTCCATTTTCTGTGAACTCCTTTTCTCTCTCATGCCTGTCGAAAGCCCTTGGTGCAAGTACAATATATTGATCTTTCACTTGTTCATATTTTGGTTTCATCTAAAAGAGAATCTTCTGTTGTGCACCAAGCTCTTTGTTTTTCAGAAACTCCCCAAAGGTTTCAGCTGGTTTCTTCCATAGCTTTTCTGATCCTGAACCTCAATGAAAGGCTGTTTTCCTTACTTCCCTGCACAGCTGCAGGGGGTGTTGGAAAATGCTACTATTGGCTTTGTTGTGTTCTTATGGAAGGGCTGGTATCATTTGGAATATGCACAATTCAATCGGAATTGTAAGGGTTTTACAAAAACCTTGATAACAAGTTTAATTTTGACCAAAATCACAAGAGGACGTGGGACTCCCAAACCTACCCGTGGATTACTGAGCAGCTGGGCTGAGATTAGCAGGAATTACTCCACTGGCTTTCCCTGCAGCCAGCTGGATTCTGACAGAGCACACAGAAGCCCAGTTTCATCCCAGGGTAAAAAGCTTTGCACAGCTCCAAGAGGAGCCGGCCAGACCCTGCATGAGCTATTTGTATAGCAGCAAAGGTGCTTAAGGATGCAATTACAGCAGAAGTATTGCTCTGAAACCATGCACTATTTAGCTACATTAAAAAAAAGGAGGGGAGAAAGACCTAACTGTGCCACAGTTTTAGCTGGTGTCTGGGCCGGCCTGGGCTTGTTACACAAACAAAGCATTGGAAAATTCCTACCACACAACAGCAGTCACAACAAGAGTGGTTGTGTGTCCCAGTCCAACAGTATTCAGGCTACAGAAGCATTCAGAAATTCAGAGGTATGAAATAAATGATTAAAAAAAAAAAAGAGATAAATTATACAGAACAGATACTCAACAATGAAGTTATGCTGTGTTCTGCATGTTTCAGGAATGCATTACACTGCATAAATTACACCTACACCAGGCTTCCAAGTATCAGTGTCACACAACCTGACCCAGTCCACAGGGCCAAAACACTGCACTGTATTTCTCTATTAGCCTTGGTTCACAATGAGGCAGCTTGAAGAAGCTTCTTGTCTGTACCAATGTTCATGAATCCTCTCACTGCACTTTGCTTCTCCTTGAAGGAAGCTATATATAAATGCTGGCAGTCAGAAGAGTGTTTGCTTTTACAGTTTTAATGATCACAGTTTTTCTTTGATTAAAAATCATGTCACTAAGTACTTATTTCAATTAATAATATGAGGCTATTTTCACATTGTCTCATATAGTGCTGTTGGAGATACACCTGAGTAGGCTTAGGATTCACTCCGGAACAGGTAGCAAGACGCTGTAGTAACCCTGCTAAAGACTAAGTTACTCAGCTCTGCTCCTGAGTGCTCCAGGCACAGCCCAGGGCTATTCAATACACTGTTATGGGGACTCCAGCTGTAAGATCTGCCATCCTGTGCAGAATACCAGCAGAGAACGCCCAGCTGGTGCTGGGCTGGGGAGTCCATCAACTATTGCCACGAGGAGTATTGTGTGCAGTTCTGGTGTCCTCAACATAAAAAGGACATGGAACTGCTGGAACAAGTCCAGAGGAGGGCCACGAGGATGATCAGGGACTGGAGCACCTCCCGTATGAAGACAGGCTGAGGAAGTTGGGGCTGTTCAGCCTGGAGAAGAGAAGGCTGCGTGGAGACCTCATAGCAGCCTTCCAGTACCTGAAGGGGGCCCATAGGGATGCTGGGGAGGGACTCTTCATCAAGACTGTAGTGACAGGACAAGGGGTAATGGGTTAAAACTTACACAGGGGAAGTTTAGATTGGATCTAAGGAGGAAATTCTTTCCTGTGAGGGTGGTGAGGCACTGGAATGGGTTGCCAGGGAGGTTGTGAGTGCTCCATCCCTGGCAGTGTCCAAGGCCAGGTTGGATGAAGCCTTGTGTTGGATGGTTTAGTGAGAGGTGTCCCTGCCCATGGCAGGGGGGTTGAAACTGGATGATCTTGAGGTCCCTTCCAACCCTAACCATTCTATGATTCTATGATTCTATGACTCACGTGAGCAGCCCCGCACGGTGGAACACGTAAAGCTCCTGGCCAAATCTGGAAGTGCAGAATGGGACAGCCCGGACAAAACTCTGGATCAGGAGGAACTCTGGTACATGATGTGGGACAAGGATGACACAGAAGTCTTTGTCCTGAAGAAAATTGCAGACAATAAAGGCTCTTAGTGACCTCAGTAGAAGCTTTACACAAAAGCTTATTTTGAGGGGACAGAAAAAAACCACACTGAATGCAGTGCTTACAACACACGTACACTCCAAGCATTGCTTTCCCTAGCTGGCTTGATGTCTGGGCAGCACAAAGGAGCAAAGGAGCAGATGAGCTCAACACTAGCTGGCTCACAGAAACAGGTCCTTTAGCTCCCATAGTAAAAACTTATTCATTAAAATCCTGATATTCCCTAATGATCCTTTTTATGCACAGCTCCCCCAGCTTTCTTCCTCAACAGAATAAGCACAGACTGACTTTGCACTCTATGCACAGTAGACTTGATGAATGCAAGTTTGTATATGTGCAGTAATGTCCAGCTTGTCCCAGGTTTGGTACTGCTGGTGTGCACCACAGGGTGCATCTGCATGCAAGCACATTGGAATGGCAGTCACTGTAATTGCTCAGAGACCTGTGCTGTAAGGGTTGCAGAGGTGCAAATGAATGCAGGAAACTCCATGGCATCACAGATTGGTTTGGGTTGAATGGACCTTAAACCTCCTCCAGCTCCAACCCCTGCCATGGGCAGGGACCCCTTCCACTGGAGCAGCTTGCTCCAAGCCCCTGTGTCCAACCTGGCCTTGAGCACTGCCAGGGATGGGGCAGCCACAGCTTCTCCGGGCACCCTGTGCCAGCACCTCAGCACCCTCACAGGGAAGAGCTTCTGCCTAAGAGCTCAGCTCAGTCTCCCCTCAGGCAGGTTCAAGCCATTCCCCTTGGCCTGTCCCTACTCAGATGAAAGTCAGCTTCACGGCACGCTAACTTTATCCATTCAACTGCTCAAGCACTCCTTTCACCAGAGTCTCTCCCATCCCTTTTTATTGAATCCATGTTATGAGATAATCTCCCTGCACACAGGGATGCTGGAGAACTCTGCCCATTCAGAAAGACACTTCATGCACGTGACGCATGCTGAGGGACTCCCAAGCAGCACAGATCTGGAAGATGTTTAATCAGTTGACTCTGGCTGATTATTCTGTGGCATTTTTTCCAATGGAAAGCTGTTTGAATTTCAGTCCTTTTCTTCTCTTTAAGCACACTGTGATTAAGTTTTCTCACTACACCTGGTGATTCCATCATGACATTTAGTCTCAAGGAGTGGCAGGTGCACTGCTGAATGGATAAATCAGAGATCTGGAATGCTCCTGTGCTCACAGTCTCTGGGAGCTTTCTTTGGTGGGAAGCAGCAGTTTTGAACATGCTGATCTCTAGGGCAAAGTCTGTACCTCTGGTCACTGGGACCTGGCTTTAAGGAATGTTACCATGCAGTAATTGCAGTGTGGCTTCACAACACACTGTAGTGTGCATTAAGAATGCCTCATAGAGTGGACTCTGTTACCTCAGCTAAAGATGGAGCACACAGGGCATAGTGTTGAATAGTTGTGGCATTGTAAATTCACATCCTTATTTGCCACACATCAGCCTTGCCCTAAAAATAAGCCTTCAGTGCCACTGTTTAGGCTACAGGTAAATACCATCTATTTCCTTAATACCGCTATTCTCTAGGCTTTAACTTCATCTTCTCTTATGTATTTCCTCCAGTTTTGTTTTTAATTTAGGTACAGTCTGGATGTATGTATCATTTTAAAGGAATTTGAGCAGTTCATGTCATCTACCTGGACTTTTGCAAAGCATTTGACACTGTCCCACACAACATCCTTGTCTCTAAATTGGAGAGACATCAATTTGATGGATGGACCACTCGGTGGATAAAGAACTGGCTGGATGGCCGCACACAAAGAGTTGTGGTCAATGGCTCGATGTCCGGCTGGAGACCGGGGACGAGTGGTGTCCCTCAGGGATTGTTGTTGGGACCGGTCTTGTTCAACATCTTCATCGCTGACATGGACAGTGGGATTGAGTGCACCCTCAGCAAGTTTGCCGATGGCACCAAGCTGTGTGGTCCGGTTGATATGCTGGAGGGAAGGGATGCCATCCAGAGGGACCTTGACACGCTTGTGAGGTGGGCTGATGCCAACCTTATAAAGTTCAACCATGACAAGTGCAAGGTCCTACACCTGGGTCGGAGCAATCCCAGGCACAGCTACAGACTGGGCAAAGAAGAGATTGAGAGCGGCCCTGCAGAGAAGGACTTGGGGGTGCTGGTCGATGAGAAAATGAACCTGAGCTGGCTGCAGTGTGCGCTCGCAGCCCAGAAACCAACCGTATCCTGGGCTGCATCAAAAGGAGCGTGACCAGCAGGGCGAAGGAGGTGATCCTGCCCCTCTGCTCTGCTCTTGTGAGACCTCACCTGGAGCATTGTGTGCAGTTCTGGTGTCCTCAACATAAAAAGGACATGGAACTGCTGGAACAAGTCCAGAGGAGGCCACAAGGATGATCAGGGACTGGAGCACCTCCCGTATGAAGACAGGCTGAGGAAGTTGGGGCTGTTCAGCCTGGAGAAGAGAAGGCTGCGTGGAGACGTCATAGCAGCCTTCCAGTACCTGAAGGGGGCCCATAGGGATGCTGGGGAGGGACTCTTCATCAAGACTGTAGTGACAGGACAAGGGGTAACGGGTTAAAACTGAAACAGGGGAAGTTTAGATTGGATATAAGGAGGGAGTTCTTTCCTGTGAGGGTGGTGAGGCACTGGAATGGGTTGCCCAGGGAGGCTGTGAGTTCTCCATCCCTGGCAGCGTTCAAGGCCAGGTTGGACGAAGCCTTGGGTGGGATGGTTTAGTGTGAGGTGTCCCTGGCCCATGGCAGGGGGGTTGGAACTAGATGATCTTGAGGTCCTTTCCAGCCCTGACTATTCTATGATTCTATGATTCTGTATCTGCATCTCAGAAAAGCCCCTGTGGAACAGAAACTAAGGACTGATGATCGCAACATAGAAAGTCCAAAGCAGCCATGGAGGGAAGTTGAACTCCTCAGGGTAACTCAGCCCAAGGTAACTCGGCTATGGCATGCTCCTGTCACGTCAGTCTTCCTCAGGCATCATATCCAAACACTCTGGCTGACAACTGCACTGCTGTCACACCACGCATTCACATGCACACAAACTTGAATTATACTTACTGGGAAAAGCTTGAAAACATACTGCAGGAAATCCAGTGATCTGCAAGCAAGGGAAAACACTGTTACATGCAGCACACATCAGCCAGAGCCTGTACATGTTGGCATTTACATTCCTGTAAGTGCAAGGCACAGTTATTCCCAGTGATCAGTCCACTTGTTCCTAACTGATCTGCTGCAGATGTTGCACACTGTCTGCAGCTGACTTTCAGGGCTTAAAGCATCACTAGTAACAAGAATAAACCTGAATATCTGAACTAATCTCACAGCATTGGGATCTTCACTGAAAGGCAAAAAGAAAAAGACTCATATTGTTGACTCCAAAGTTTTCCAGAGGTCATTCATGGGCTGTCAGAGCAGCGTTAGCAGACAGCGTTAACTGAGGTTGCAAACAGTTGTTGCTATGGCCCACAATATTCTTAGGCACTACCAAGAGTTCTGTCTTTACTCACTTGGTAAATGTCTCCAATGTGCTTGATGAGACTAACAGGAATGTCAATACTTTGAATTGGTTTTTAAGACTTCTTTCAACTTCTCACCTACTGGTTCAGAGTAATTATACCCTCTTTTCCACGGTGACAGTGAAATGTGATATTTGAGTTTAAAAAGACATGAGAAATCTAACAAATTCTTTGTGTCTCTCCTATGAGTAAGCTATACACCCAAATACAAATGATGCTGAAGCATTATAAAATATTTTTCACTGTACAAGGTCAAAGAAACTGAATATAGGTACACTACCTAAAACTATTCATAAACCTCCTCCTTCCTCCAGCCCAGTAGTTAAGTTCCCTTTAATTACTTCACCAATAATATTAATGAATGAAAAGAGAAATAATTTCTAATAAAAATATTTATGTTTGAAATAAACCTTTCAACAAAAGCTGTAAGCACAGATCTGGATTGGGGCATTATACAGTCACCTATATAGTCCATAATTACAGCTAGAGAATAGCTAAATGGGGGAATGGGAAATGACATTGCAATGGAGTTTTCTGCTCTCTCATATCCAGCACCTCCTTGGCAGCAGGGAACACAAGAATGGAGGTAGAAGATTTTTCAGGGGGCTTAAAAAGGTATCAAATGTCTGCAGAAGAACCAGCAGGTTGGTTCCTCCACAGTTCACTTCCAATGGACTAACAAGCCACAGAGGTTTAAGATTTAAGCCACTCTAGATTTAAGAGGTGGAAACATTTAGCAACCTGACTGGGTAACACAAATTCCCCAGCGGTAAGCTCCCCTCAAGGACTAAGATGTGATCATGCCTGCATTTCTATTTCTGGATCCATGCAGGTCAGCAGTAACTCCTGCAGTACACAGCTAGGATTGCCTCACACCACCCTTTCGACATCCTCACTTCCCTGAGGTTTCTTTTGCAAACAGGTGGATCAAGCAAACACAAGCAAAATACTTGAAAACACCTAGATCTACAGATTCCTCAGCTCTTGAGGAGAGGATCTTGCATGAGTTAATCTGAGAAGTCTTCAGGAAGGAATGCTGTGTTCTCCACAGATACCCATCTTGGAATCCCAACTGCTCTGGAGATGTCTTCAGGGGAAAAAAGAATGGAGCTGCAGTGCTGAATGATAAACAGAGTGAAGAGAGCTTGAACAGAAACAACAGTGGTGCAGACGAAGGACAGAATGTGAGAAGGGAGCAAAAAAGTGAGATATCCATATCCTAAGCAGGATGCTGTGAGCAGAGAACTCTAGCCTACAGGAGAATATTTCCCAACATAGGTATGGACCACTGCTGTGAATTGCTGGTTCAGGGTAATGGAGTCATTCCACAGCAAGTCCCTTCCCTCAGCAGTATTTTAAAATTATTTTATTCTGGAACAGTTATATTACTTGAATTTTATTTTAGACCAGATTGTCCATAAATCCAGTGTTCTGGAATGGACTCTCTGCAGTGCCATGGTTCTGTCGTATGTTACACGCATCAGTGTATCTAAGTACACCACAGACTTCTGGCACTGCACTTCTCTCTCCTCCTAATGAATCCAACCAGCATTACTTGGGAAATATGTACCAAGACTATGTGTTTGCTTTGCTTTTGTAACTTAGGGTACCTGTAGTTGAAGCAGATTCAGTGTTTAATCCCTTTGGGTAGGACTCCTCCTTAGTCAAGAAACAGCTTAATAAACAGAATTCATTTTCAAGGAGTTCTGATTTGTCTTCTTAATGAATTTTATTCCTAAATCTCCTTTAAAGCAGATGAGTTGAGAAGTTGGCAGTCACCAGTGACTGCTACCACAAGCACAGAGATGTTTCTGCAAATGGTACTGCAGTTGTTAGACTCATCGTCTCATCAGTCCTTGCTACTGATACCCTGGATCTCCAGAAATCACATCTGTTCAAGAGTGTGGAAGACCTGGGGTGTGCTCAGCCTCTTTCTGTCTCCTTTTTGTAAGTACCTACATGGTTTATCTTTCTTTCTAGGCTCTACAAACAAGAGTAGGGCTCACTTGTAAGCAGAAAGGGCCAGTGCTCCTGGAGAGGCTTTTGCTGATGTGGTTGAGCATGGGCTCATTCTGAAGGGGCGCAGAGAAATTTGGCAACAAAATATCTTACCCACATGTATAGATCTGTTCTACTCCACCAGGATCTCAGAGACCAAAGTCAGCAGCAACCATTTGAAGACAAAAAGCCTTTGTCTCCCCCGTGCAGCAGTGGATTCCAGGAAACTGAATCAATTTTCTCAGTGATGGGAGACTGAGTCTTTAGAAAGGACAACATTTAACTGCAGAGTTCAGAACAGCTTTGCTGCCCCATGGAACAAGATGAGCAGTACGGCAACACCCAGCTCCTTCTGCAGTTAGGCAGCTTTGGCATCAAGATTTCTTCAGAGGTAGAAGTGGCCTTCTTCCAAAATTTCAACTAGCATTTTCCCAACAGAAATGAGTTCTGAACTTCCCGTCCCCACAGATGTCCCACCACAGGGGGGAAGTTGCAGCCAGAGCTTGAGAATTTCACTAAGTTATTAGTGAAAGTAAGAGAAATGGAAAAAAGAACCGGTATTAAACTGGGAAGCAGGAACTCTTCACGCAAGCTTACCTGGTTTCATACTTCTCATCGATACAAAACAGGCGGATACAGAAAGCATTGGAAGCTCCTCTGTACACAGGGCGAAAAGCACCTTTTTCTTCAGCCTCAAGGAGTGTTGCTGAGCCTTTGAAATCCTTGACATCACCTGGGAGCAGCTCAGCATGGGGGACGGTAATGGCTCCACTGCTCTGCAGTAACAACACACAAGTGGTCATGTACAAGAGTTCATTTTGAATTAACAGCTCCTGCATTATACCTCCGTAACAGCATTCCAAGCACATGCACAGGGATGCACTTTCTCCTTGTCACATTTTGACAAACACAGAAGTTCAAGGAGGTATATTTCATGGGATATCTGTTTCTCAAACACTAGATAAAAATGGCCTTTAAAAATATATACATTCTTGCTGAAGAGCAACAGATTCACAAACTGTTACCACAATGGTCCTTCTGTAAGGCAAGAAAATATTTATCTTTCAGAAATGTTCCTATATAAAACAGGTGTGTATTGAAAATAGATGAAAGCTGAAAACATGTTATGCTAAAGAAAATGGGATCAATGCACAGAATACTGTGGAGATGGAAATGAACAATGGAAAGAAAACCAGAGGAGTTTTGATACATACTGATGCAACCATTCAGAATCTATCAGGGTAAATTCTCTGCTAGTTTCTGCTGCTCCACTGCATTTCATAGTAACGGTCTTTCATCAAGTTGAGCTTCACTCAACAGAAGAGGCACAGGGAGAACATGCGCCCTTTAACTTCTGCAGCGCACAGGAAAACTGGAGCCGTGTTGCTGCTTTTCAGCTCTGCCAGCTTCCCATCAACAGCAGAGTTTCAGCTCCCAACACAGTCAGTCAAACCCTCAGGCCTTGCACTGGCCCCCACCCTGCCTCTTCCAGGAAAGCTCTAGCCCACCTGTGAGGAGCACACTCAGAGCTGTGCTTCCACATGCCTTCACTCGGCAGCAGACCTGCACAAACAGGCCCCTATCCTCTTCCTCCTGTCACTGCCACCCCTGTGCTGGCTCGTCCCATGGAAGTGGATGGGAAAACCACCCCCGTCCATCCTGATCCCACGTAACAGCGGATTGAAGAGTGAGTCCACGCACAGGACAGTGCAGAGTGGCAATAACAAGCATTGCCTGTCCTGGCAGCCTCCACCTTAGCCTCACGTTAGCTTTGAAAGTCATTGGCACTGCTGTGTGCAGAGGTATTACCTGCACAGCTGCATCCTCACCAGGAACATGTTCCAAGTTTGGAGATGAAACAGACTGTGTCTCTTGACTTGTTTGGTTGCTTTTATCTTCACCTGAGTAATGAAAATGAATAAATGCATCAGGCTTAAAAACACAAGCTGAACCCTCAGGATCACAGCATTGAGGAGAGTGTGCCAGGCTGCCTCTGTTGGAAGGTTTATTTCATTTGTTTGTAACAAGCACAGTTAAAATAGACCCTCCCACAGTTACTTGGCTAGAATTTCATTAGACTTTTTATTTCAAGGCAAAAGAATCAGAGAATTGGTTGCAGAAGAATTGAACAAGACAGAGTTTTGAAGCAATTCCTAACTTTTGTATTATATGTAATAAATTTTTACCCTATCTGAAGAGACAAGTCTGAGTGATTACTGTATTGACTGGTATCTTAAGCCCTGGAGCTGTTCTAACTTGTTTTCTGATGATCACAAGGGCAAGCCAAGGGCTCTTGATTCTCAGATTAGCTCTCCTAAACCAACCCGAATTCAGAATAAATCCTAGTCAGGCCAGAACCCTTGCTTACTGGTGCAAGCAGGGACAAGAATCAGATATTTAAAGTCCCTTCTCAGTTGCTAAACCTAACTAGCTCTCTAAACTCTGTTTTATTTCTTATATAAGGTGGTTGCTCAGTTTGTCTTTTCCCTTCTCTCCCGCTAAGAATTTCTCTCCTCTGCCGCTTTGCTCAGATGTTGGAGTAACTGCTCCAAAGCATTCTGTCAACCACTGCAAGCTGGGGTGTGTGCAGGACTACTCACTCATAACAACAGACACTTGTTGAGCCATACCAGGAACACTTCAGTAGCAGTGAGCACAGGCTTTGACATCAGCAGCATGAAAAAGAATAAAAGACCTCCATGGAAAGGAACAAGCACTTGACAAAGTAACAGAAACCAGGTTTAAAATTGCATCGCAGGTCATCCTGCCACCTTCAGTCACATTCCAGTAGCATTCCAGTTTAGTTCATTCTAACCTGAGCAATACTATTTTTGTGGTCAAACAGGCCACTAAGGTCACATGTGAAGTACACGTGAATCCTACATGTGGAGTACACATGAATCCTACATATGAAATACACATGAATCCTACATGTTACTCTAAGTGGCCACTCAAATTACTAAAGCCAAATGTCAGCTCCTGTGTTTTTAGCCCTGAACGTACCTTTACTACTTGTGCCATTCCTGGTTCTGTCCCCTCCCCAGCTGCACAGACCAGCTCACAGCTTGGGTTATTTAACAAGGAAGCCCGAATGTGAGATTTAACTCATGAGCTCTGGAGGTGTGGGTACCACTGCTGCAGCAAACACATCAGGCTGGGACATGACATGTGAGAGCTCCAGTGACACAAGGAAGTCAAAATTTCTGAGCCCCAGGAGGAACAAAAAGCCTTCAGAAGGCCCAACACAACAGAATCCTTCACTCTTCTCTGAACTTTACCTTCGGAAACCCATCTAATTGCATTCACCAACTTGAGCATTTCTTCATACAGTAATGAGCTTAAAAAAAATACCTTCAAGGTTTAAAATACTTCAGCCAAAAGTATTCTGAAAAATGTGTTATCTGAAAATCTGTTCCTCTGTTAGCAGAGAAGAATGCAGAGGCAATGTGCAGGGCAAGAAGGAACACAGGGCTTGAAACTGTGGTTTCTCAGGGGTATCACAGATGTGAGGCTTCACAGGAATGATGAGATGTGGTGTGGACTAATCCAGCCCCGTTTCCCATCACAAACAGCCCTGGAGGTGTCACAGGGCTCTGCTTGTGTGTAAGTATTGAGATGTTGTTCCTGACTTTACACTGAAACGAAATCCCTCAATGGCTCCAGCATCCACCACTGGCAAACGCAGCTGCAGCACTGCTTGCACGGATGTGCACACAAGTGCTGGGATGGACACAAATATTGTTGCACTAAATGAAGTAAGGAATGTGAACAAAGGGAAAATGGAACTAATCCTGTGATTGCTGGGTTGTTAGCAGAGGTAACAGGCAGCAGGAGCAAGAAGCCAGTTCACCATGAAGCCTGATGAAAAGCCCTTGAATCATTCTCACTGCATCATAATGTTTTGTAGCTACTAATTCGTGACACCATATAGAGTAACAACCAAATGACTGTAATTACCCCGAGGCTTAAGTGGCATATCAGTACTGGGTTAAAAACAGATTCCTGTATGCGCCTGCATTACTATTCACTATTACATTCTGAAGGGAAAAATATCACCAACCTGTGATCTCTACTTACCAGGCTCAAGAGCTTGGGAAAATGGAGGGGGGGGGGGGGGTTATTTATGTGTGAACATCCAATGACCCTACCCAGGAATGCAGCCTGCACTTTGAATTCATGACAGGAAGTCCCTAGCACTACTGATCCAAGGAGTCCCCTGAACTGCCCCCAGGTTTCCAGCGCAGCCGCTGCAGGAGCGGTGCCATCGCTGAAACACCATTCAGTCGTTCATGGAGTGCTTGTGTTATGCACTGTAAGCAAATACCAACTACGTGTGACTGACTCTACAATACATTCCAAGGACTTAGCTTCACCCTTACACTGAGAAGGCTCCACAATGCACTCCTGGGAAGCAACTCTCATATGGACTCTGCAGTTACCAAAAAAACCCCCGAATAAAAAACTCCCCAAGAGCCCCCAAACGTACCAACAAACACCTCAACAAAAAAACCCCAACCCCAAAACCCCAACAAACCACCCCCCCAGACAAGACAATGCTCTTTCCAAATTACATATTTTAATAAAACCAACAGCAGAAGGAAGGGAACTGTGCTTATGACTTGGTTGGGGCCTCTTTTGCTGTAAACTTCTTTATTAAAAGAGTGGGATTTTTTATTTCCAAAAAGGAAAATAGGAATAAAAAAGGGGAAAAAAGAAAAAAAATCAACATTCCTGTTTCTCCTGGAAATTGTCATGCATGAATACTGAAATAAATGGCATTACCTCTCATGAATAATGAAACCCAAATCATCCTACAGGAAAGGGCTTTTCATTCAAACTGCTCAAAAATAGTGATTTTTTTTATTATAGCTATTAGTCAAACGTGTTCCAAGCAGTACAAGGAAAAGCTGTTTATCAAACATCTACCATATGAGACCCATACTTCCAACAGGCCATAACAAACTTCTGGAACTGCTCAAGCTAATGCCTTACTGAAGGGGTACCAGAAACCTGAGCAGTAACAGTCTACATTTGATTTTTTTTTCCCTCTTTCCTTTCTCTGAGATTCAACTACCGCAGCCCTCAGTTTCACCTCTGTCCTTTGGGCCACACTGGGCAGGCATAAACAACAACTTCCAATGTTTTAGGACAACAAATGCTTCCTGAGGTGTTGTAATCGTTCCTTTATTCTAAAATGTGCAAAGCTACAACAATAATTATTATTCAGTGATAAGAGAATTAATATTCCTGAGCTGCACACCCATGAGCTAACCCTGATTTTACTATTACATTTTTAGTGGCTCTTTCTCTCTAGGAACAGTGTCAGAGCCAGGCTCTTGGCTTATGCCACTCAAGTTCCTTCTCAGGTGTCTGAGACCATCAGTGATTTGTACTCAAGCTACCTGAAAAAGCCTACAAGTAATTCTCTTTCTCCAGAGCTGCTCCTGCCATTATGAACAGAGGGATAATCCTAGTTTTAAAAATCTTGCCTGAAGGAGACACACAGGATTGCAAACGAGTACCAACTGTCAAAACTAACCTAGTATTTCACTGGAGAGGTAGAAGACGGATGAACACACACGCTGTGAGCCATGCTGCTTTAGGGACACCAGAACCTGATCAGAACAGTTGTTCATGCTACGTTTTCACATTTTGAACAACTCTCTTAGATTTCCTAAATGTAAAGCCCTGTGTAAGAGCCGTGGTGTTAAAAACTTTAACCACCCACTCATTAAAAAGCTCATCAGCACAGAATTGGCCACAAAATATGGGCCTGCAGCTTGCAACCCCAGGACAAGGAAAGCACTCAGAAGTGTCTGAGAGTGTTCCCTGAACCAGTAACAGTCACAGAGTGGTTGTGGTTGAGGGGACCACTGGAGGTCATCTTGTCCAAACCCTCTGCTCCAGCAGGGTCACCTAGATCTGGCTGTGCAGGACCTCGTTCCTACTTTTCAGACCAGGCTATGGTGACTGATGTTTCTTCCTCCCTCAGGCTCATTTATGTCTCCATACATCTGTCACCTATTTTGCAATGACACTGCTCCAGCTCCAGCAGCACAGGACCATACGGGAGGAGACAGTGGGTCCCTTCACCTCGGTGTGCAAGCTGCTTCTTTGTGGGGGAGGGAAGCCCACAGGAGCAGCTGTAGGACTTTATTCTTTCCCTTTCCTGTTCCATGGCTGTCAGCTCTCAGGTGCCAGCTGGTGACTGCTCTGGTGCTCCCTCGCTGCCTGTTTTGCCTTCTGCTTTGTGTTCAGACAGGCAGATACCTACAGCCTAACATGGGGTTTTAATTCTATTACTGATAATTAGTAGACAGCAAAACGTTGCCCTTTGCACAAGAAGCCCTTTGACACTGAAACATAAAGATGACAACTGTAAATCATGTACATGACCCTTCCGCTCTGCAAAGATGTAACATATTCATGTTACTGGTTTCTATGCTTTGCAGTAAGGTGGCTTGTAGATATGTTGTTGTATCATGCCCAATATAAAAATAGATTAAAGAGACAGTCCCTGATCTCCAAAATCTTGTCATCTAGAAGACTGAAAACAGTAAGCAAAGCGAGCAAAGCTGCACCACAAGTTAATAGGATGACACAAGACAATGGGACAACATAGTAACTACAGTTAACCAGATGCTTAGCTACAGGCATTAGAACCACATTTCAAAACTGAGTCTTCAGTTAATAGCACAACCATAGCTAACTGATAGAAAACACACCTGATGCTTCAGCTCTCCAAAACCTGACAGCCAGGTTTAGCCCATAGCTGGTACCGACCATCTCCCCACAACCAACCACCACTTCCCAGTCAGACACCAGGGCTAGCAAAATTTCCCTCCTGAATTACAACCCACCAGGTAACCATCTCCAACACAGACACGTTAACTTGTGTTTTCTTGCCAGTAAACCTTCATCCTCCTCCAACCTTTGGCAAAACCTACTTGTAAGCTAGAAACAGATGCACCTCCAATGTATCTAGCGGTTACAGATACCTTCTTGAAGGCTTGGCTCCTGTGGCACTTTGAGAATATCTTCAGGATGTGGTTTACAAAGTCCATGAAAAGGCCCCAAGTCAAAACACTCTTGCAACAAGGAAACATTCACTTGTGAACACAAGCTCATGAATCCTACTGCAGTGTCACCAGCCTGGAACACAAAAGCAATGGCACATGTGTGAAAGCTGAGCATGTGATTTGAGGTCAGGACAAAAATGTGAACAAAAAACTTTTTGAAACATAAAAGTTACTGGTTGTGCACAAAGGAACTACTTCAGCAAAAGTTAAACATTCATGGTTTTCCCCTGTAATGTCTGTATTAGGATCTCTATATTAGATGCTACAATTGTCTTGCTAGCTATGACCTGCAAGAGCATTAGGATTATATGTAGGGACTGAGTAATGACCTATTGTTTCAATAAAGCATTTGTTACAGTATATAAAAACCATATACTTTCAGCTACATACCTCCAAAAAGGTATAATTTATATTTAACTTGAAGTGCAGGTGAAGTAAAACCAGGCTTTAGCTACCTATAACAGCCAGTTACTGCACTCGGCTTTGTAAAGAAAACTGTGCTCAAACTGAAAAGTCTATTTTATTTTCCTATGAGAATGATTAATACAAGAAAGCAATTCTCTAGTATGGAAGCAGTATCTAATGTAGTACATGGTGCGGATTATTTGTAGCAGTTATAAGCACTAAATATTTTCAAGTTCTGAAAAAAAATATCTAAGAACTAGTCCTTAAAGAACTGCAACAGACTTGCAGGTACCATGGTGACGAGCCCCTGCCATGGGAAAGGCCATGTCACTCTGCATGTTTGGTACTGAACATATCTGAGGTCTTCAGCAGGAAATGCACTCTGAAAATGAGAACTGTTGAGCTGCAGGGCTTTGGCTTTCGGCAGAGATGAGTCCAGAAGTAGGAAGCTCTTCAGTTGTCAGTGCTGTGTGCAACTTTTTGGTGAAACACACATAATCAGGTTTTTTCCTCTTACTACACATGCTGCAGGCCCCCTTTATACACAGAATGAAACCGCAGTGGCTGGGTTTGGAGAGCTGTTTTATCAGGCTGTCAGCACTGCCATCAAAATAAAAAACACAAACTTTCATTTTCCCCTCAAACAACAAGTGACTGTTCGTTTGCTTGTTTGCGTAACTGAACAAAAGCTGGGGCGCTGCAGTTGTCTGGCTGCTGTGTAATTTTAGGCCCAAGGCTCAGCGGAGGCTGATTAACCAATCCATCTACCATATGTGCAAAAAGAGGCTGCCAGCTTCATTCTCTGCAGGGAAAATTGGCAACTATCTTGGTTCGCATGGAGGTGTCTTCCCAATCTGCAGCAGCAGTGACAAGCGTAAGCCATGAGGGCCTGGAACACCTTTTCCTCCTATCATATTGAGCTATAAATGTACAATTGAAATGTATTATTTATAAAGATAGCCATTTGTAATGTGCTATTACACTAATGCTTTATTGTTTCCCATTTGGCTTCCAATGGCAGTGATTACACGTTACGGTTTATAAAATCATTTGCTATAGAAAGCAGACTTGTGGAATTAAGCAGGTTATGTTGCCCATCAGCTCACAACACCATGCACAATTACTAACACAGGAAAATCTTAACAGGAATTTTCAGCAGGATAACTATTATCACCTCTTTCTCATTTAAATTAATTCCTGGGTTTCTGTCTTCAGTTCAGCAAAAAATGGGACTGCCTGAGGCCTGGAGATGGGAAAAATCTACAGCTTTTTTGACTGTGAAGGTATCACTGGCTACTAGTTTTCACATGCAATATTCATTTTCACTGGGAATGAAAACCGGTCAACTATAATGCAAATGTTTAAAATGGCAACATGGTTTCTTCAAGATGGTCCATTCCAATTACTGGAAAAGAATCCACACGATTACTGGAACTGCTGCTTCATTTGCTTTAACAGGAGATACTGCTCCTAAAGACAGACACAAAACACGTGGCAGAGGGCACTGTGTGTGTGCACATCACAAAATCTACCTTCCAAATGTGAGCTTGTTCTTTTTGTTCATTGAGCTGCAGTGTGAGCTATCACATGCGACATCACTGGTGTTAGGATTAGACAAAACCAGAGCTCATGGCAGACTGACCTCACCAACAGCAGCCTGATTGTCTTCATCCTGACTTTCTATGAGATCAGCAAGGAAATATTCACTACAGGTTTCTTTCAGGGTCTCACTCTGATGTGTCCAGAGTGCCCTGATGTCATCATGATCTTCCAGCCTACAAAAAAAGAGATTAGGTAACATCCTAAAGCTCCACCATTAACAGGTCCTGATCCTGCTGATCAACTCCATTAGCATTTGCACAGATATTACAAATACCTGATCCAAAGCCTCCACCCACAAATAACTTCACCCAGGACATGCCATCAGTGCACACAAAACCGGGAGCCTCAGCACCAGAGGAAAGACAGAACCACTTCCGGAAGCCAGCACAGCCCACCTGAGATCTAGATTGCCCAACAGGGATGCTTATCTTTCCCTAACAAAATACGAGGGCAGCCCCATTCGAAATCCCTTTGCCATCTCAGGCCAGGTGGAGCTGGGCTTTAGGCCTCATTTAAAACGATTATGTTCAGTGAGCCCAACTGTCAGTCGTTAGAGCTGGCAGAGATCTCACACAGCAGCATCAGTGCAGTTCAGAAAATCAGTTCTTCAAAAAACAAAGCAGAAACCAGCAGTAGTGCCCTCCCGGGTGGGAGCAGCAGTGCTGAGCACTGGGTAGATCACTGGTATTACAGCCAGCAGCGCGGGAGCCACCCCGCAGGAACCAGCCCTTACACATTTGTAAGGTCAAGTTAATGCTCCACCTCTGACGAAGATGCAAAGGTGAAAGTGCCACTGCGCTGTCCCTCTGCCTCCTGGAAGGCCTCCCGCACGGGTGGGAACCTGCCACTCCACCACACGGTCTGTTCTCCGTGCTGCTCCCACCATTCCCGGCGAGCCCCGGGTTTGGGGTTAGGCTCCTCAGGGTTTTTTATCTAAATAGGCAACAGGGGCTTCTTCCCATTAACCCACTTAAAAAAAGTCTTAGTTTTTCACCAGGATCAACATCAGCCCTAACAAGGAGTTTCAGTGCTTTTTACCAGTGCATGAAGGAATTCTTTAGCCTCATGTGCCATGACCATGGCATAAAGGGCAACAGAAAACACCCTCCAACACAGAGCTTTCAGTAAGATGAAAAGCACTCTTTTATTTATGTCTGAAAAATACAAGAATTAAGTGGTCCAACCAACAATTCTGCAGCTAAAAAAGTGGTGAGAAAAGCAGGGCTGTGCTGGGCTGCCCCAAGGAAAGATTTTGCTACCGGACTGTGGAGTTAAGACAATCCTTTCGTCAGGGGCCGTAAGCGGACTGCTAGTGAGCACACTCTTGGCTATCTCACACAAACACCCCGAGAAAGACGAGCCGCACAGGGCAGAGGAATTAAACGAAGAGCGAACAAAGCGCTTCATCGAGCACAGAACGCATTTGTGCTTACGGAGGGACACCGAGCGCAGCACCGCGCGGCGCCCGTCAGGTTCGGAGCCGGACAGCCGCCCTGCAGAGCGAGCCTGAGCCCGCCGCGCCCCGCAAGCGCCGCGCTCCCTCCTGCGGAGCACACCCCGGTTTGTGACGCTCTCCCCGCAGCTCTCCCGCACCGCCGCCACCGGCACTTGCCAACACCGAGGGAAGCGCTGCGGGCCCTGCGGCCGGCGCCGCGCTCCGCCGCCCGCGGGTCTCTGCTGACCCCTGGCGGCCGGGCTGGGGCGCGCGTTCCGTCCCCGGGGCAGGACAACGGGAGCCGGCGGCATTCCCGGCCCTTCTGAAGTGCTCAGCGCCCCGGGAGCTGTGACCGAAGCCCACAGCATGGCCGCAGCTTTGCGTACCCGCCAGGCCGCCCTGCGTTACCCTGCGCTGACCCCCCTGACGTGCAACAGAAGACACTCTTTATGTAGCTTTCCCTTCTTCAAAAGTGTTACCTGCGGTAGAAACATGTTTCTGAAGGTAATTAGCAGGAATTGTTATTAACCCTTCTTCCCTCGGTTTTCCTAACACTTGTGTTTTGCTCAGGCTCCTACTGCTCGAGCCCGTATCTGCTCCTACCTACTCATGCCTGTAACTTGACATCTCATTTCTGCATATACAGCAATTCAGAAAACCAAACAAAACAGATTCTCATTCCCACTCTTTACGTGTTTCCAGATTTGCAAGAAACCTTAAAGTTAACACAACTGGGCCCAAAAGATTATTTCTGGTTTTGTCAGTGTCTGAGTTTCCAAGTACTGACCGATGCTAGAGAAGCCTGAAGGATGATTTAGGAGGTTATCTGGATGCAGTTTTGCCCTGCAGAGCCGAGGGAGGAGGCCCTGAACAGCCCCGTGGCCGTGGGGCAGGATGGGCTGCAAGGGGAACACAGTACCTGGCCTCACATACAGCCTTTAAGCAGGGTGAACAAACCCTTTAGGATGTCCCAAATTACACAGAACTACTGCATCTGCCAGCAGCTTTATGTAACTTAATCCTTTCTCTGAAGGGCAATTACCAGATTCTTTCATGGGGTTTTGAAGTTAAGAAAGCCAGTAGAGATGGATATCACCACTCTGCCCACTCAAAGCTGGAGACAGCTACCAGGGGTGACAAGTTTCCAAGCCCCATACTTTTTCATTCTTTTTTCACTGTTTAAGTGAGAATTTTTATTGTAAGTATTTTATTGCTATGTTATATATGTATTATTTTATATTTCTGCTCCAAGCCCCAGGATGGACGGGGCTTGGAGCAAGCTGCTCTCGTGTAAGGTGTCCCTGCCCATGGGAGGGGGTTGGAACTGGATGATCTTTAAGGTCTCTTCTAACCCAGACTAGTCTGGGATTCTGTGACTTCCAAAAGGAAAAAAAGTACAAAACTTACAACACACCATCAATTACTTGTCTTTAGCATTAACTCAAAATTTTTAACTGAAATTAAGTTCCAAGAACAATGAAACCCTGTAAAAATATATAGTAATTCATATTCTTTATGTCTCAAATCAAAAGAGCAGTCTTCTTCTTTACAGGCAGTATCTCAAGGGAAGAGCTGCTGCAAGGTTTTCTATCATCTGAACTTCACTACTTCAACACAATTAATTAGTATAGCAAATCTGATAATGTGTTAGAAACCTCAAACCAATCAAACTAATTTAGGGGTAAAGGAATGAGACACCCTAAGTGTTGCTTGACTGGCATAGATAATATACACACACCACCTCCAAAGTGAATGCCCTGATTGCTCCAAGTCCCTTCCAGCATTCTGTTCCATAAAACACAGCATCAAAATGCAGATGGCAATTCTGCCAGCTCATGGTACGCAGAACGACTAAACTCGTGATAGTCAGGGGGGCTGCACACAAGCCCATTCATCTCCCTGTACACCAGAAACTGTAGGAATACAACTACTTTTATACTTTTCTGGTTTTGATATCCTCCAACAGTACCACAGTCTTTTAAAAAGAAAAACAAAATGCAATAGCTTTTTAATATAAAAACACTACGAAATTCCTGTACTATAAGAACAAGCACAATAAAGACATTCCACATTTGTGAGCTCTCCTGTATATGGTACAAACCCAAGAATGATGGGATCTAGATGATAAATCAGCAAGAAACTTAGATATAAAAGCTCGGTGGATTGTGTTCTGGCACAGTACAGATTTATTTCACATTATAAAAGTCAGATGGAGAATAACTTCAAATTAATGGTTAAGCAAAGCATCAGTTTACAGCATCTTCCCCTCTCCCCCCGTCATATAAGCAAGGCAAAAAGGGAACAGAGATTACCCTAATCTCCTGTCATTGACCCAGAACGTGTTGCTAGGCAGGTGGCTGGGACAACTTCCATAGATAAGTCTCTGCAGGGCTCCACTGAACGTTACTATGGATGCCAGTGAAGTACAAAGGTGAATACAGAGGAAAAGGAAAGGCACAGTGTCTACTGCAAACAGAATTTAGCTTACTCAGAGAATCTGATGATAGACAACACTGAAGTATAAATTTTATATCACCAGATACTGTGTAATTTAAGAGAGAAAAAAAAAAAAGTTTCCTGGTTATTTTTCTAACAATAATAAACAAACTAAAGTAAATAGGTTCTATTATTTGTAACAAATTACAGAAATCCCAGGCAAGATGGTATCTCCTACGTGGTCTGTTCGTATGCCCCACATTACATTTCCAGTTGTGTTAAAAATATTTCTATTGATAATATCTAATAGCCATAAAAAAAAAAAGAAAAAAAAAAGATTATGGTTCAAACTAAATAGACAAACATAATAGTTGGAAACAAGACACATGGAAAAACCTTAAATCCTTAGGATTTAATTCACCTACTGATAACTTCTCAGGATTATGGTTCATTCACTTACTGATAGATGGTAGACAACTCAAAGGAAAGACTCATAAGCAGCCTAAAAATTGTAGATCAAGTTAGCATGCAAATAATTCTGTAGCATATTGAAATATGCAGACCTATAGCAGGATGGTGTGGTCAGAGTCAGGCCTCTGTTGTTTTTCTTAGAATATTCTAAAGTCAAGTGACAGGAGATTGCAAACACTGACTGAATCTATAGGATAAAGAGCATGATCTGCAGATTTGTTTTTAGGCCTATTTGGCAAAACTAAATGTGTGTAAACCATCCCTGAGACAGGCTTCTGCCAGAATCCATCCTGAGATGTCCACATGAATTAACCCATAAGCAGACAGGCATGCATTTACCAGGCAGAGATAGGCCTAATGTGGTGTTAGTACTAGTGCTACTGCTGGTCGATACAGACCCACATGCACATCAGTATCGTATCACTGTCCCAGAGATTTGCTTGTCCCTGCTCTTCAGTTTCCACTACATGGACCAGAAATGGTATATAACCACAAAGCAACGCTTATATCAGAACAAACAAGAGCAAGTCCAGAATGGATCAAAATCAAAGAAAATCAGTACTTCGTAAACCATTACCCTACATGAACTGTTCCCACTGTGAAGAGGAAAACGAATGAACCAAAATGCATGGATACAAGCTATATTCCAGCCACACTACAGGGAAGCATCTACACATCAGTGACAGCATGTACGGTCCAGCAATGCACACAGACAAATACAAGGCCCCGTTGGGTCAGGAGCTGCATTTCACACTGGCAGCACACAAAGCTGGCACAGGCACAGGAAGCTGCCATTTGGTGCAGGCAGCAGAACTCAAATGGAAGAAATACAGCAAGAGTGGTACTAGCAAACATGCAGGCAGGCAGCACCAGCAAGGCTGCTAGAGAAACCTGCAGCTCTGCCTGGTGTACGCTGCGGGCAGCTGAGCAGAAACGAGAGAAAATTCATTCAGTCTAACTTTGAAAATAACATTTATTACTTGAATCCCAAAACAAGAGCAGGGCTGTGTTAAAGGGACATGGCGTGAGCATATCGGAGTCCTTGCTCTAAACTGCATCCATTACAACAAGGAACACAATGGAAGGAAAAAGGCGCTACCCCCTGAATTTCTTAATCTCTGTCACCAGCAGTGAGAAAGGGGTACATCGGTGCTTGCGCATAAGGAACTGCACAACAGACAAAAGGGATTACTCTCTGTGTCTGAAAGACTAGTGGAACTAGGGATTCTCAGCTCCTATTGAATCCTTTTAGATAATGGACCTTCCTATTCAGACTTTGCTCCACCGGTCAGAATATAACATGAGGCAATTAAAAAGAAGTTGGAAGATGCTCCAAGAGACCAGGGAAATATATTACTCACTAAACAGCAGTGAAGCAATTCAGCAGCAGCTTCACAGACTAAACATCACTGACAAAAAGTGTATTCTTTCTAGAGAGCAAACTAGTTTCACACAAAATACAATTGATCTTGTGATGAAGTAGTATAAAACCAGCATAATCATAGAACTACTTAATTAGGTCATCAAGGAAAATCATAGCAGTTTAGCTAAGATACTGGTGCCGTAACAACATAAAGGATTCTTCCCGTTACCCCAGACAGATCTGCTCACAAGCAGAAGAGGAAATTGCGTTACCTTGCTTTGCGGACATACAGCTGCGGGTAATGCCGATGTCTGGGGCACACAAGCAAGGTGAAGTCATTATCCACTACTGAATCTGGAGCAGTTGTCATCTTTTCAAAGACATTTTCCATGCCTGGCCCTGTGAATGACAAAACTCTGTTAGGAGCCACAGAGAAACTCCATTATGGAAGCTTCTAAATGATCAGCAAACCTGTCTGAGGAAAACAGAGATCTGAACTTAAACCCCAGATGGCATAATGCTCTTAAGTCTTTTAAGCAATGAAGCTGAAGTGACAGTAGTATAAACATGTGAAAGAATTGTTACTGGATTCATTTGCTAATTAATCCAGCATCCCAAACCTGAATAAGCTTCAAAGCAATCCAAAATTGGTAGGATCAAATCCCTACAGAAATACAAGTCTTATAACCAATCCTATATGCCACTAGGAATCTCTTTGTCAGGACTCATTACGCTGAAGGAAATCTGGCATTTGCTACTAGGGTGGGTTTGACAAAATCCTTTTTTCAGGTGCTGCTCCCTGTAGTTGACACACCACTGGGGAGGTTGTTTAGCGTGATTTGGAACTAAGATGCCTAGAAACTGGCATATGGGAGAAGGTACCAGTTCACTTCAAGGAAAGCTCCAAGCAAAAAACTCAGTCGTTAAGTAGACGTCTGGTTTATTAGTCTGAATTCAGGCCTGAAATGCCACGTCAGGTGCTGCTCTCTGATTGAGATGTGCATTCTCCCTCTTTGGACCTCTACTCTAACCTCATTTTCTTCCATGAGCACCCTTCCTGAGCCTCACCGATGTGTCCTCTTTCCATCTTGTACTCACTTGTCAAATAGGAGAAAGACCCTAGTTTCAGTCCCTCGACTCTCTTCAGCCAGATATCTTCACAAGACTTGGAGGAATTTATTTCTGAGATCTTCACTCCTGTTTGGAGTCCTGTCAGTTTCTGGTAAATTTAAAGACTGCAGGAAATGGGTAGGGTTCTGAACGGATGGACTGCTGGTGTGAACACGCAACCACAGAAAGCTCTTCCACAAGGTGTGCACTAGAGGATGCTTTAAGATTGTGTTCTCTGTATGTTTAAGGAATTGCAACTGTCCTCAGTATTTTAAAAAGCCACATAAAAGCCCACCCCCACAGTGCACATTAATGACCATGAGGTTTGAGATTGTTCTCATTATTTTAAGAATAAAATTGCATTCAATTCTCACCTAAATTCATCTCAGCTGGTATGAAGAGAAGTATATACTGCAGTTCTGGTACTGTGATAAAAGCTCTCCTGGACAAATAACAGAACTGTATTAAATCTTTCATCATTACACCCATCAAACAGATACAGCAGCTAGTCTTTTAATATGTAATTTTATCTTCAGTGTCTCTGATCTTCCTTCATGAGTCCACGTGGCTCAAAAATTAAAACATTTATGGCAAATAAGTTTATATAAAATTAATCTGGGCATTTTTTACTGTTTTTCTACCTTATTTCTCTCTTAATTTCCCAATCCTTAGATTTCAAACATCCTCCTTTTATCTCTGTTCCCCAGCGGTGAAATATTAAAGATGCCAGATCTCTGCTGGCAGATCTCAGAGTTGGCATCTGGATGAGCTGCCTTGACATGACAAAGTAGCTGTAAACAGCACCAAGAGCAGTTCACTGTTTATGTAAAGAGATTCTGTGCTGTACCAGATAACCTGAGCAATGGTTATACTGGAGAACTGAGCTAACACAGCAATACATTGTGCTGTTTGCACAGTACAGTTTGCAGCCTTACCAGATAGTCTGAAGCTAACAAACTACCAATACTTTACCTGGGAACAAGCATATTCCAGAAACATCTACAGCTTTCCAAGCCTCCTACTCAGCCCTGTGCTTTGATATTTACAAGTGGAAATTTAGGACAAAGAGAAATCAATCTGCCTTGCAACTGCAGTAGTATTTCTATGGAAAATTACAGCAAAGACACAGCTAAACCTTTGCACCGGTGGGAAGTGCACTGGGAACTAGAACAGCTTGGTTTCCAAGCCAGCAGTGCACATTTGATTACTACGGGGTTATGTTTTGTTACCTTCTGAGGCTGTTCGGAGGGAGATTTAATTTTGATTCCATGATCACATTTAGGCATTTTAAACTCACTGGTGCTCCAGACAATGGTAGGAGAATGCACATGCTTCACTACAGAAAGTTACAGATGAACTCACCTAACAATTTCTTGGGGACATTCAGCTGCATATTCTTCTTTTGCCACACACAGATGCATGAACAACGTGTTAAGAGGCTACAAAATGAGGAATGAAAATCTAAACACCATGCAGCTAATATTTATATGTCATCCCAAGCATTAATATGCACATTTATTTCACGTGTATATGATCTGCACTCAAAATGAGTAATTTCACATGTAAAGATAATGTCAAAGCATGTGTGGATGAAGCTATGTGATTAAAGGACTTTTTTTTTTATATCATGATTTGTGCTGCTGTCATTTTTTTGATTTACGCTCAGGCTTACACTTCTTGACTGCAATATACATCCATGAGATCATATTTAACAGTATCCCAGACTAACAACATTTTAATTTAACCACAGAAATAAACAACTAACTCTTAACAATGTTTAATTTAACATTTGGCTGACAAAGACACTCTCAATAGGTTTAAAAAAGAAAAACCAAACCCAAAAGCTCATGTGCTTCCCATCCTACTAAAATGCTTTTTCTTTAACAGAAGAAAAATCATAAAGTCTTAAGATTACATCATTAGATACATGTAAATAGCCAGGCAGAAACAGGGCAGACTGAAAGGCACCTTTCTGTGACATGCCTGCTGTTAACAGGGAAGCACGAGCAAATGAAACACTGTGCTGGAATGGAGGGTGCTGCTACTTGAGCTGCTGTCTCGTGCATAACCACTCATGTGCTGAGTCAACCAAGGTCTACCTGGACATGAAATATTCCTAGAAAAAAAATATTTTAAATGGAAAACCCTATTCAGAGGTATTCTGAATAGTTGAATATTCAACTAAAATGTGATGGGAGATCACCAATACATTTCACCAGCTTCAGGGCAAGTATGATTTTAACAGAGCTTGCAGTATATGGACCAGCACAAAGACAACAGGCTGCTGTAATGAATAAGCA
This sequence comes from Lathamus discolor, assembly GCF_037157495.1. Classification (NCBI taxonomy): domain Eukaryota; kingdom Metazoa; phylum Chordata; class Aves; order Psittaciformes; family Psittacidae; genus Lathamus; species Lathamus discolor. Next base: position 125,581,939 of record NC_088888.1, read on the forward strand.
TCAGAACCCATTTCTAAAAATTGGACTTGCCCCTGTTTTTGTTTTTTTAATGCAAAAGAAAAAAGAAGAAGGAAAAAAAAAATTAAAAGGCTGCTTTGTTGCTGAGGTCCAAGAGGAGGCCCAGGAGGCAAGACTTGGCCTGGAACCCTTCCTGAAGAGCGCTGGTAACCAGGCAATGCTGGAAAGCATCCTTACTAATCAAATGCTGCCCAAGTCAAGCCCTGACTGGAACCTTCAGGCTACGTTATCATTTCTGTGCTCCACAGAAAAAAATGTCAACCAGACTTTTAAGAAATTCTATTTTCAGAAGATCTCAGTTTTGTAAAGCACATCTGCATGGATGTAACCTGCAGTTAACCAGTGATACCTCACCTAGTTATAATTCAGAATAGCGCTAGTTCTTTTGTCACTGCAGAAGCATAAAACATACTGAAACTTGTGTGTATAGAAAACAGTCTCCATTCTAGAAAAAGAAGAGCCCTGCTTCTTGTCAAGTGTTCAAGTACCTTTCACTCCTGTTTACCAGCAGCAGTTCCTAACATGCTTGAGCTCTGTTTTTGTGCTTTCTCTTTGTATGCCCCTGCACTCCGAGGTCAGCTGCAGCTCTGCTGCAGTCGATGCTGTCGCGCCTGCGGAGCTGACAGCATGGCACAACCCATGGGAGCAGCTGCAGCTGCACAGTGAGTGAAGTGGCTGTGCCTGCAATGTGCCCAGACACAAAGTACTGCTCAAGTGACAAAGAAAACAGATTACAGGAAAATTACATTGGTTTGTTCTGTCCTCCCTTTGGCTGTAATAATTTTGCTTCTTTAACAGCATTTCCAAATACAATTGCTGCATTTGTCAGCTTTTCTGCAAGCTGTTCCTTAACGTCTCCCAGAACATTAGAAAATTGATGAACAAACCGTCTAGAAATAATTTCAGTACTGCCAATACCTTATTATGGCATGTGCTGCATGGCTTTTGAGTGTTTATGGTTAACACTGTCCATCTTTTCTCAACAATCACAGGATTTCCTAGCTGGACTGAATGAGGGGCAGCATTTGAATCCTAAACTTCTAAGTGCCTATTTCTAGTCCATAATTCCTAAGAGTAGTTCATAATCTTGGCCTAGGAGCCTGTATGAAAGCTGCCACCACACAGAACAGAGCACACCAATCTCCACACAAGCATGTCAGCATGGTGCTCCTCCCAACGTAAGTCACCACTCTTCAAGTAGGGTACACTCCCCATCCCCTGTTCCTTCTCTAAAGCCATTAAATTTGCATTCAATTCTGTAAAATACCAAAACTTTATTCCAAAAGGTGAAAAATGAAGATTCCAGTTCTCTTACAGCAAGAGGACCTTAGAGCAATGACTCTACCTCTGAGGTAAATGTTCTGCTAGATAACACCAGCGGTTTTTGCATGAAAAATACTGGTGGCAGCTATGATTCACACTGCTCTCAGTGCTAGCTCAGTGCTCATGTTCTGAACATGTATGGCAAATAAAAGACTTGTCTTCCCCAACAGCCATCCTTGTAGTTACCTTCAGTTACCCTAGTGGCAAAAAGACAGGTACTCATGGGCTTCTGAGCACCTGAGGGTTTAGTAAGGAATCTGATGATCACCTTCTTCAGCGTGAATGCCTCAGATCTACCCAACACAGATTTCAGATGCTACTACCTTAAATGAAAGCTAAAATCACAATTTACTTACAGTGCAGCTATTGCTAATGTAGTTTTCATGTAGAAACGATTCCCAATCAGACTGATCAGTGATATTCCAATTTGGATAGTCCAGAAAGACAGCATGGGCTATAGCCCCACTCTTCTCATTGCAGAGGGTCAAAGCCAGGTTTGCTCTTTCTCTGTAAAAACAATTTAATTTTGCAGAAGCTGAAGAAAGTACACCGAGAAAAGTGACTGTTAATTCAGCCTGTTAGAATCACAAAACTAACCATGTTCACAAGTGCTCCCAGGATCGGGCCTCAATAAAACTTCATTACCCACATCCCAACCTGATTCCAAATCACCAATTCCAAATATTTATTTTGTGTATGCTGGCATTATAACAATTCATTACTATGATGAAATATTACATTTTATCAAAACCCTCAATTACTATAAATTTGATACACAAAATGGAAATGCTCCCTCTTTTTTGTATGTGTCTTCATTTGTCTGTCACCCAGATAGCAGGGATCTGAAATGGTTGCCATTAACCCTCAGTGACCCATCAGCATTTCACACAGTCCATCTCTCCTGTTCACCACTGCACAGACAGATGAAGCACAGAGGGTTCATCATTATCTCCAGTGGTGAAAATATGGTAACAGAGGACCTCTACAACCACTCATTTCTGCCATGCAAGCAGCTAGGTTACAGGTGCCAAAACACAGAGAATATACTGGGCATCTTGGGGGCATAAAAAGACGAGACACCTTGAAACATATTTTATGGCAGAGAGAGGCTGTCTCCCAAGTTAGAATAGAGGCAAAAAATACCAATTCCTTACATTAAGTGGTAACTGGAGGAGAAGGAAAATATTTCAACAAACATAGGAAAAGAAAAGAGAATGGTCATGGGACACAGTGATTAAAACCCTCAGCCCCTCTACTTCTGTCACCCTCCAAAGGAAAAAGGATTCTGTTAGATGCAGCAGACAGCAGACATTGCAATCTGATGGTTTCATCAGGTACCACTCAGAAGTATTTCTCTTGAACTTGTGTAAAAAGGAAGCTAGCATGGAGTCACGCTTCACCACGCTGCAGCAGCACGCCAAGTTTGCAGTCACACATGTGTGAGGCAGAGAAGACATGGAAGCAGATTTCCTGTCCCTTTTTTTGACTAGCATAAGAAGCCACACCATGCAAAGGCTCATAATGGTTTCTGCCATTTAACACAATTTCTTGACGTTTCCTGCAAGAAGAGCAATACAATGCCCCTTAAATACTGTTACTTACAACAGGTACACAACATCAATTCTTCCAAAAAGGACATCTGTAGTATTGCTGAAGAGGCCAATAATATCCGACACATCACGTGATTCTGTTCTTCTGGCACTGATCACTCCTATGTCTCCTCTGGAAGAGGTTTTTGTAGTCATCTTGCAGGCTGCAACAAGAAAGAACACACTGCTGCTCTGGCAGATCCCACTGCAATCCACCATGCACTGCAGTTAAACTGATCCTTACAAAGAAGCTGAAGCAGCGCAATTCAGTTGGATTCCCGTACACCTCAACATAAATCCATACTGCCTGCATAGACATACAGCATGCCAACAGTGTACATGTAGAAATACAGCAGGCAATCATCACTCCTATTGTATACACTGTACATGCTACACAGGAAATAAATATCTTTAACAGGCTACAAATTGCTTTTATATTTATTCATTTATAGGCATTTGCATGCTCTCTTTCAAAACAGTGCCCATCATTATGAATTTCAAATTTACTAGCTGTAAGTCTACAGGGTTGGGAGGATCAGCTGCAAACAATCAGGGTAAGGACATCCTGGTGACATTAAACAGCAGTTTCAGGTGAGTTAAATGTATTTTGTACAAAACAGCACCTTTAATTTATGCCTATGTCAACAGCAATGCTTAAATTTCAGGAGGAATTGAAAAATCTGCAGTGTTCCTGCCCACAAGAAAAACATTACTGTGGTTCCACACTCACACCATTTGCCAGGCCCATGTGATTTATTGACCTGGCAATTTTGGAACATACAGAGGCAACAGCCCACCCACGCCTATCAACTAACAGCTCAGTCATCCTTCACCTGTGTTGTGACACTGTAGTGTAGCCTGTTGTGATATAATTGAGAACTGGGCATGCAAAACCCAAAGTGACCAGCACAACAGCTTAGTGCAATTTCTAAATAGACTTGTGAAAAATATAGTATTACTAGCTCAAAAGAAGTCTAAATAAGCAACGTACCTACACTAGCAGGGCACTTTTACCAACCTACCAAACACAACAGCCATTGCTAACAGTCGCTCCAGGCATTAGGCCCCACAGATCCCAGCTCAAATGGGATAATCCTGAATTTCATACTTTTTAAATCCAGAGAGAGTTGCATGTACAGCTCCATCTTCCTCCCACGACCAAGACACTGTTACATGTGACAGCACAGGTCTCAGTCATGCCACAAACATTTGCAAAGAGGTTCCAGAACCAACCTGAGGCAAAACATCCTCTGCAGGTTTTAATGTGTGCACTCAGCAGAGCTGTGGTGATGTAGAAAGAACCAGCTGGGCATAAGAGTGTACTTATTACTGAGTACATAAGAGTGTACTTATTACTGAGTATAGCAATAACATCTACAAGATAAAACCCCCTATACTAGCTTGTGTAACAAGCTTCCCAAGTATCTGCAGTACTAAGGTGTATATATTGAGAGATATGTGTATTTATCTTCCCAGTGGAGTGGAAGGCAGCTGCCCCCAGGGCTAAATGACAGGTGATTCTTAAAATGAGCGAAGAGAACGGCCAAATAATTCCTTTCTGCATTTCATTCAGTAACTGCAAACTGGGAGACTACTAAAAGAGTTGGTTTAGTAAATCATTAGTAAACAACCATTAGTAAAATGGTTTTTATTAATACCAACTGCATGTCTCAAAATAAATGAGAATTTTAAATTGTCATTCACAGACTGTGGTCAAGCAGTAAAATTACCCCAACGGAGGAGAAGTTTGCCGCATTTCTACATTCAGTTTCTTAACTTCATTGAGAAAGTCTCACCCCTTCTCCACCAGCTCCTCTTAAAGGCCCTCAACACTAACGCAACCGGAAAGCAGCATTCACACGTTAAAAATGTACCGTTTCCCTGAGAAAATGCGCTCTTCCTACAGCAGCTCCTGTGCTCCTGTTCCGGGAGCAGCAAACCACAGACGGGCCGTGGCTGAACCAGCAGGTAAGGAACCGTTCCTGTCCCGAGCCAGCTCTGACCCCTCACAAACACTCCTAAAGCCAGGCGCACTCCTGTGGTACGCTGCCACTCTCTGACCCGACGCACACCGAGTGACCCCCACTGAGCGCCTCTGCGGCCGCTCGCGAACCGCCCCCCAGCCCACTCCACACCGCGAGCCCGCCGCATCCGGTAACGGCTGCCGCCGCTCCCCGAGCCGCCGCGCCGCCAGGGGGCGCGCTCTGCAGCGCGGGGCCGCAATCTGAGCGGGCTCGCTCTCACCTGCCTCCCGCTGTGGAGCCGAGTCCCAGTCCCGGCGCTGGGGGGAGCCCAAGGCCCGACTGAGGCTCGGAGAGACGACGTCTAAAGACCGACCAACCGACCGACCGACCGACCGTACTGGCTGACTGCCTGCCTACTGCCTGCCTGCCTACTGACTGACCGACCGACCGACCGGCCTGCCTGCCTGCCTGCCTACTGACTGACTGACTGACCGACTGACTACTGACCGACCGACCGGCCTGCCTGCCTGCCTGCCTACTGCCTGCCTGCCTGCCTACTGACTGACTGACCGACCGGCCTGCCTGCCTGCCTACTGACTGACTGACCGGCCTGCCTGCCTGCCTACTGCCTGCCTGCCTGCCTACTGACTGACTGACTGACCGACTGGACTGACTGCCTGCCTGCCTGCCTGACTACCTGACTACCTGACTACTAACTGACTGACTGACTACCGACTGACTGACTGACCGACCGGACTGCCTGCCTGCCTGCCTACTGACTGACCGACTGACCGACCGGACTGACTGCCTGCCTGCCTGCCTACCTACTGACTGACTGACTGCCTGCCTGACTACTGACTGACCGACTGACCGACCGGACTGACTGCTGAATACTGACTAACCGCTGCCTGACTGACTGACCGACCGACTGACTGACTGACTACTGACTGATCGACTGACCGACCGGACTGACTGCTGAATACTGACTAACTGCTGACTGACTGACCGACCGACCGACTGACTGCCTGACTACTGACTGACCGACCGGACTGACTGCTGAATACTGCCCGCCTGACCGCCCCCCACTCTCTGCCTCGCAGCCGCGTCGGGACGCGCCGCCGTTACCCCGGCAACGACGCTGCGTGAGGTCAGAGGTAACGGGCAGGGCTAGCACGGGGAGGCGGGAAGATGGCGTCTACGGCGGCCGGGAAGCAGCGGATCCCCAAAGTAGCGAAGGTGCGGGGGGGAGGCAGCGGGCTCGCGGCCGGAGGGGCGGGTAGGGGAGCGGAGGGCGGTCGGGGCCTACCCTCTCCGGGCGCTCCGGACCCCCGGCTCCCGCGGCCTTCGGGAAGCGGGTGAGCCGCCCGCTGGTCCCCACGGCCGCCCCTTAGCGCGGCCTCGGGAAGCCTCGCCTCCCGCCGTGCCCCAGGCAGGGGCTCGGGCTGGCGCTTAGGGCCCTGCCGCGCTCGGGGGGCGCGGGGTGTCGTGTCCGTCCTCGGCACACACCGAGCGCAGGCACCCGCCGGGGTGAATCAATGGGTCTGAGCGGGGAAATCCGAGTTTTCCATTGGGAGAAAATGCGAATCGAGGGCTCTCGTTCCACAGGTGAAAAATAAAGCGCCTGCAGAAGTTCAGATCACAGCAGAGCAGCTTCTAAGAGAAGCAAAAGAGAGAGAACTCGAGCTTCTCCCACCACCTCCCCAACAGAAGATCACAGATGTTGAGGAGCTAAATGACTATAAACTCCGGAAAAGGAAGGTAAAGGAAAAATCCCTGATCTTGGTGCTCACCTAAAGCCCGAAAACTTCTACTGTGTTCTAACTTAAACAAGAGGCAGTCTATTTTACTGTGTTTGCAAATGCTATTGCTGTTCCGTATAATTGCAGTATTAGTCCATAGCTGTCTGCACTAATCGTGATTGTTTGATAATAGTCTTGAAACTTGACCATTTGGCATAAGAGGTTTTAGGGATCAGTTTTTCTGCTTTATGTGAAAGGATTGCTTTACTTATACAAACTTATCTATGGCTTTGTTCTGCCTTTTCCTTTGATAAGTGCTGTTGTGGATCAGTAAAGCAAGCATATCCCTTACAGGGAACTGTAAAGAAATTGCAGTGTTGGAAACATTTCGATGCAGGCAGCACAAACCAGGGCTGTCGTTCCCTGAAGCACACACACGTGTGTTCAGAGCTGGGGGCTGTGGTGGCCTGGCCCAGCACCCCTGTGTTCAGCCCTGAGTCGGTGATTGTTCCCTTCTTGCTACAGTGGGTAGGGCTCCTCGTGAACATGTCAGGCCTTGCTGTGCTGGACACAGGTGTACCTCCCTTGGGCACATGGGGAGCAGCCAGAGCCAGTGATCAGCACCACAGCACTGCAGAAACAGTGTCTGATGGTACCTTTTTACACGTCCTGAATGGCAGTAACAGCCTGCACGTTAACTGTGTTACACCATGTTAAACACCGGTAGCATTGATCCTGACAGTAGCCAAGCAAAGGACTGAAGGTGCCCTCACTGTTCCACTGGCAGTGAAATTTGTCTGGTACATACTAAATCTGGGGAATAAGAATAAGACATCCTGCTCTAAAGAAAAATTCGGAGTAGTGATACATACAGGTCAGAGTGAACAAACTTGTGTTGAAGCATCCAAGTATATTCTGGATTGTCTGCAATAACTGGATTACATCTGTCCACATAATGTTACTATAGAATCATTAAGCAGGAGATTTAAAAAAAAAAAAAAAAGGACAAAAAATATTTTGTTGTTATTCCATCAGTATTTACACTTTGAGCTTCTGTTATGCAATTTTTAGGAAGTGTATTGAGTATGATCTGTTACTGCATCTGTATGTGCGTAAGACATTTGGAATTAATTCCAATAATTGCAGTAATATTCCATGAGCCATTTATAACAAGATTGGTCTGTACAGAGGGATTTCTTACTTAAATAATTTTCTCCTCAGACTTTTGAAGATAACATAAGAAAAAACAGGACTGTGATCAGTAACTGGATAAAGTACGCACAATGGGAGGAAAGCCTGAAAGAAATACAGAGGTAATCACGATACAGCTGCAGACATCTCTTACAAAGCTTTTAAAACACGTAGTGACAAATAGCATCAAAGTCTTGGAGGCACATTACAGACACAGCTCTCTTTACTTTCCAGAGCCCGTTCCATTTACGAGCGTGCTTTAGATGTAGACTACAGAAATGTCACACTCTGGCTGAAGTATGCAGAGATGGAGATGAAGAACCGCCAGGTTAATCATGCCAGAAACATCTGGGACCGAGCCATCACCACCCTCCCCAGGGTGAACCAGTTCTGGTACGTTTGCAGAGAGCAGAGCGTTGTTTCCAGCCCCAGAGACTTAAGAATCATGTTACTGGTTTGGTATCACGCAACAGTGCATTGGCTTCTGTTTCTCCAAGTCTTCAGGCTAGTCTGAAGAAAAGAGGAAGGCTTAAATCTTGGAATGGTTTTGTACTTTTCAACTAATGAGAGTACTGGGAGAGAGGATGTTTGTGTGCCTGCATGCTGCCAGTCACAACAGTGTCTATAGGCATTTCTGGGGTGTAGGTGGGAAATAGGTGAAGAAATCTCAGTAATGCTCTTATCAAGCACTAACAACATCCTTGTAATATGTGTTTATTGTGTGATTGTAAAAACTGGCTCTTGTTTTCTAAGGTATAAGTATACATACATGGAAGAGATGTTGGGGAACATTGCTGGGTCACGTCAGGTGTTTGAACGCTGGATGGAGTGGCAGCCAGAGGAGCAGGCTTGGCATTCCTACATTAACTTCGAGCTCAGATACAAGGAGGTGGACAGGGCACGTAGCATTTATGAGAGATATATCCTTTTTAGTGTACTGCAACACTGCCCAAGTTTAGGCCTGCATCTTTCATTTCTTTATCTATTCTACCTCCAGCTATGTCCCTGTGCTTCTTTTTACTGTGGCATGTTGGGAGTAGGCCACCATGGCAAGAGCCAGCAGTAGGTGTTTAAAGTGTTTTGTATATGCTTTCCAAAGTCATTCAGCAAATGCACATCTTGCCACAACAGTGCGTATGTGACAGCACTCATGCTTATAGCTTTTTTGCTGTCATAATTTGTTTCAGATTCCTCCTCTTTAAACTTCTCCCTGACCCTTGCCTGATTTTTATCCCTTTCTAAACTTTCTGCAAGTTCTCAGGAAGGCACAAGCCTTTGCATACTTAGAGTTGTTTTGTGTCCTCTTCCCAGCTGGATTTTTTTTGCATATGCCATCCCTGGGAGTTGTTCCGTGTGGTCCATGACCCTGAAGTCAGTGGGAAGAATGCAATTTGAAATGTCAATCCAACTGCCACTGTTTCTTTAACATAGCTCTACTTGTGATTGTGCATCCTGACGTTAAGAACTGGATCAAGTATGCTCGCTTTGAAGAGAAGCACAGTTACTTTGCTCATGCAAGGAAGGTATACGAGAGGGCAGTGGATTTCTTTGGAGAAGAACATATGGATGAGCACTTGTACGTGGCTTTCGCAAAATTTGAGGAGAACCAGAAAGAAGTAAGACCTTGATAATACATCACACTAATGGCAACCACCTCCATGAGATTCCTTCCTGAATATCAAACTTAAGGCCACTTAACATTCACTGCAGTACTTTCATTTTCCAGCACCTTGTGAGATATTGCTGTTGTAGTCTGAATTAAAGAGGCAATTTTTTGCTTAGCTTCTATTTACCTTTTGGTGACATCAAGGAAATATGTTCTAAGAAAGGTGGGCACCAAATCTGCCAAGCCTGAGAACAGTATCATTGGATGAAATACATATCCTCAGACTTGTAAGTTTGTTGGAGGTTGTAGGCCTGCATGACAAAAACTGAAGGAGCCATGTTTTTCCCAGGTGTTCTCTTTAAAGTGCCCAGGCCATTCAGGAATTGCAAGTACTCTGTGAACCCAAAACCACAACTTCTTGAATATATCCTAAATACTCCAAACCTTGTAAATGAATAAACAATGGTGGGGTTTAATATTTACAGATATTTCTACTCCCTGCCCCGGGTTTAACATTTCGGGGAGATCTGTGCTAGTCCTGTCTCAAGTAATTTATGTTGAGATATTCTATGATTCTGCATTTATTACTGCCAAAAGCTCATTGAGAAACTGGGTGGGGAAGACAGGAGCTGCTTTGTAGGTGTTACTCACATGATAATTAATATTTTCAGTTTGAAAGAGTAAGGGTGATCTACAAGTATGCCCTGGATAGAATCCCAAAACAGGAGGCCTCAAATCTCTTCAAGAACTACACCATCTTTGAGAAGAAGTTTGGAGACAGAAGGGGAATTGAGGACATCATTGTCAGCAAGAGGAGATTCCAGTATGAAGAGGAAGTAAAGGTATGTATTAAAACATCCACTGGGCTCATCATGCATCCCACTGCTGCTTAAGGTACATGAGTGTCTCAGGATGTGAAGGCTGATGAGTCTTGTTACCCTTGATGCCCAGTCAAAGAAAATAACATCTACCGGGAAGAGAATGATATTTGCATTCATGGCTTGTTTTAATTCTGTATTCTAATATAGACTGCAGAGACAAAGTTTTTGATTGAACTCAGAGCTCAGTACCCTTCACAGTACACTACAGTTTAGCTTCTAACTTCTTGTATTATACAGTAGCTGTTAGAGGACACGTCACCTGTGTGTAAATACCTTTTTGTGAGAAAACAGGTGTTCCACACCTGTTTGCTATTCACTGAATATCACATATTTCACCATTTCCTCTTCCCTTCTCACAGTTCAGTCTGTTTGCCTTCACTTAAAGAACATTTGCAGGTAAACTAAAAATAAAGAACTAAATGCACTTGAACCCCAGAGCTTTCACGTAAGCATACCTGAGACTGACAGTTTGCATTAATATACCAATCATCTCTTTTTTAAGGAGAAATTCTGTATAAAAGCCATACCTAAAGAAACAGGGTCTGTTGTTTGTAGTTACTGAAATTTCTTCCCCATTTCCCTACTCCCATCTTTCTGGAAGGCAAATCCACATAATTATGATGCGTGGTTTGACTACCTGAGGTTAGTTGAAAGTGATGCAGATGCTGAGGCTGTCCGAGAAGTGTATGAAAGAGCCATCGCCAACGTTCCTCCAGTTCAAGAGAAGAGGCACTGGAAGAGATACATCTATCTTTGGATTAACTATGCATTATATGAAGAGCTGGAGGCAAAGGCAAGTAGTAAGAACTGGTGGTTTTTTTTTCCCTGTCCTTCCCACATATTTTCCTTACATTGGATAGCTACAGATATTTTAGTGAGAAAACAGAGATATGAAAATACTATGTCTTACTTGTTGGATTTGCTATTTAAGTATGGGGGTGTTTTCCCCTCCCATATACAGGGGATAAAAATACTTCAGTTTCACCACAAACAGGTTGATAGTAATTAAACAGGTTGAATTGCCTGTTCCTGAACTTGTGTGAAAGTTTTTTACTTCAAAAAAAAAAAAGCTGTCTGTGATTGTTCAACAACAGTTGAACGATCAAACTCTTGCTATAGGGGCCTTTGAGGCTGTGTAAGTGTTTCTCATTACCAGTCACACAACGTGAGCTGCTCTTTATTTCATAAAATTGGAGTGCAGGATGAAGTGTTTGTTAAAGGAAAAAAAAAGACTTTTTCCCCAGAAAACAGGAACACTCCTGGTTTCATTGTCTATTTTTTAGTGTTGAATCTTATTTTGAAACGATTACTTGTATCAATTCTCAGAAGTCACAACCTTTGACCTGTGCACATTAAGTAGATAAGGATATTTACATCATGAGGATACACAGTTCTGAACGCTTGACTTCTGCAGTTTTGCAGATATTGCATGATGCAAAATCCAGCATAACCTTAGCAGTGACAAAGTGTTTCTGTTGCCCGTTCTTACAGGATGCGGAGCGAACCAGGCAGGTGTATCAGGCCTGCATCGAGCTCATTCCCCACAAGAAGGTATGGCTCCTCTAGGGCTTTGCATTGAGTCTTGGATTAAAACTGCCAAGATAAGATCCTTTCATTTTTTTTCCCTGTAAGGGATTTTCTCATGCAGATACAATGTAAGGGTTTCTCCAGTATTTTAGAATTTCTAAGTATGTTCTAAGAAGCTGAAATAACAGAGAGCCAACGGATAGTGCATGCAGTACTATTAAGCAGCAGGGAAGGCCTCTCTGCTATTTATTACTTACTTGTTTTCATTCTCAGACTGAGTCTTTTACTGCTCTGTCTTAGCCCAGTTGCTTGTAGTCTCTGCAGAGGACTTGTTGCTCTTTCTAATAGGGAGTTACCACCTTTCATAGCAACTGTTTGTAATTGTCTGCATGGCCCCACCTGAGGGAGGTGCACTTGATAGAACTCTTCCAGGTGTGCATTCTCCATTACAATCCAGCTTCAAGACCTATTTGGGTTTGTGGATGTTATTGCCAGTGAGCTTTTAACTAAAGTATCCGTGTGGCCAAACCATTAAAACAACTAATCAGCATTGCCATGGAATGTCAAGAAATCTTAGTTCCTGTGCTTTCTTTCTTAGTTTGTCATTAATTATGTCTTCTGAGTATCAATTGGGTAGGTTAGGATTAATCTCTAGTAATTTAGAGCTATCAGTGATAGCTGATATTTTACCAATCAGTTGATTGATTAAAAAAACATTTCTGTGTTTTAGAAGACTTCTGTCCTGGCCATTTTTGCTTTTGTTATTGTGGAATATATTGTCCTGTTTTAGAGAGGGTGTTTTGGGTTATGAATTCTCAACTTCTCAGCAGGAAAGCACTGAGGTTAAGTGGAATTAACAGCAGTAGCAGTAACACCTTGTGCAGACAAAACAGAATGTACGGACCCAGACAGAATGATTATTTTTTTAAGAATATGCGCAGTGTTATTTATAAGCTTCCACCCTAACCATCACATTGTTCTTTTTCTTTCAGTTTACGTTTGCCAAAATGTGGCTGCTGTATGCACAGTTTGAAATACGACAGAAAAATCTTCCACTTGCCAGAAGAGCTTTGGTAAGCTTTTGTTAACCTATAATAGATTTTGCTAACTAACAGTACCAAGGGAATGGCATTAAAAGTTCTTAAATTGTCCTTTATAAGGTGCCGGTTTAATCCACTTAAATAAAGCATCTGAGAGGTCTGCAGGGACCAGTGTTCACTGTCATGTATGATTTAAAAAGAAGCGTAACTTGGTATGATGATTAGCTATGGGCAGAATGAATGCAGCTTTCTGGTTTCAGCTGACACAACACACATCTGAATGCAGGAGCACCCAAATCAGCTTAGTGCACTTGGAAGTGTTTAACTGCTGCTGGTGTGTTTCTGTGACACTTGCACTAACAATAGCGTTTTAAAAAGCATTTGAAATAAACAGGAGGTTTTGAATCCCGGAAATGGTGAGCTGCTGAATAGAGCATTGGAGTGCCAGCTACAAGGTTGCTGATAGAAGCAATCACAGGGACTTTGGGCTGACTCGAGCTTCTGTGCAAATTCACTGTGTGAATGTCAGCATGTCAGTGACCAATGGAGTACATTTTGGCAGCAAAACCTTTTGAAATGAAACTTTCCCTTCAGTTCAGATATTCTAAATAGGCTCAGTGATGGCATTAGGAATTATGAGAGGAAGCCAGCTTTGGTAGTAGTTGAGGTGATTTGATTTTAAAGAGGAAGCTGATGAGATTTCTCCCAAACCCATGGCACAGCAGTGGCAAGAGCATAAATGTGAGTGCCTTCTGTAGCTGCCGCTGGACCAGTCTGCCCCAATGTGGTAGTAAAGCCTCTTGAGACAGACTTCTGCCCATGACCACAACAAAGTGAAGCAGAGGGGTTAAGTTCCCCATGAGACTGTTGCTGTCTCCCTGCAGGAGAAGATAGCCATCTGTCCTGCAGCATGCTGCTGTTGTAGCTTGGTGTAAGATAACCATCACCCAACACTACCACAGTCACCCACCAGCACCCTGCTTCTGGCTGCCTGTTTTTTGAGGTAAAGGCCATGGTAGATTCTGGAAAGGGTGCTTCGACCTGGCTAGAAATAAAGTTTCCTCTGTTTCTTCTAGGCTTCTCTTTTGTTGGTCTTTTCCCCTCTTGTTGCTTAATTTCTTTGACAAACTATTTTTAGTAGGTCACCTTTGTCTTATTTTGGAAAGCAGATTTTGTTGCAGTTATAATACTTTTTCAGACTGAGCCAAGATTTGGCAGTTTCTGTCTTTCTTTTGCAATGGATTGGCTTTGAGCCATCTCTTTGGCAGGAAGCCTTGCTCCTGTCCCAGGGTGAGGGTCCTGCACTGTCACCGCTCAGAAGAGAGAGTCCAGCTCCGGATCTGAAGCTTTTATCAGCGTGCAGATGGCATTTCTGCCTTATTCTCTGCCTTATTTTCATGTCTGCTGCAGACGGTGTGTGGATTTTTTGTTTTCCCAGTGACTCAAAGCGTGAGGCTCACCATGTACCAGTCTCAGATAGGCCCATTCTTAACTCTGTCTTTACAAGATTCCCAAATTAAGAATCAGAAACTGCTTCCTCGCAGCTTGGCACCATGGCTTAGGACACACAGGTTTCTTCAGATGCTAAAACATGCCAAAAAGGAAGTATTTTTTGAAAACATCATTCTCCATCACTTTTTACCGTAAGTGAGCAAGCAGGGAGCGTAGATAGTGTTTTGTGATGGTGAATAGCAGTGGTGGTTCAGGGGATGATTTTTCTTGATACAGGTCGTTTTATGATATACCTGGGAACTCGTACAGCCTGGTACTATGCTTGCTTCAGCTTTTGATGCAAGACGAAGCGTTCGGTTGATGAGACGGACTGAGTGTCAATGAATACATTGTGGGCAGTTGTGTTATGTAGGAGTGTAGTAAATTAGGTTTTCTGCTTTCAGAGTTGCTGTTGATGTTTATGGAGGCACACTGATTTTTCACACACTGGTTGGAATCAAACTGGCCCTGGCCAGAGTCTTAAAACCCAGACTCTGCTCAAAAGCGAATTTCAGTTCAAATACTGGAGATTAAATGGCTCTTGAGAAGACAGGGTGGAGCTTTCCTCTTTGCAAGGTCTTTAAGTGGGTTTTATAATTTGGGTTTTTCTTCCTAGGGTACATCCATTGGTAAATGTCCAAAGAACAAACTGTTCAAAGGCTACATTGAACTGGAGCTACAGCTGCGAGAATTCGATCGCTGCCGGAAGCTCTATGAGAAGTTCCTGGAGTTTGCCCCAGAGAACTGCACCTCCTGGATTAAGTTTGCAGAACTGGAAACCATCCTAGGGGACATCGACCGGGCCCGTGCAATATATGAGCTGGCCATTGGGCAGCCCCGGCTGGACATGCCCGAGGTAAGGGATGGGCAGCAGCTCCATGCAGGCGCCATTTAAAGGTATTTATTACACATTATGGCTAATTAAATGTAACTCATCTCCTGGCCTGGACAGAACTGCTCACTGAGTGCCTTAGCCTCTGTCTCATTAATTTAGCATCTGTGTCTTAGCAGGGCACACAGAACTGAAAATCCCGTGATAGAGCAGGGAGGGGAAGCATGCTTCCAGCAGTGCGCTGAGCAGATCACGTGCACAAGATCTGGTCCTGCCTGGTTGAAGCCCTTGCTGCTGCAGGCAGTTCCTCCTCGCATCTCTGAAACATTTTTCAGAGAGTTTTCACATTTATCCCTGCTCCTGCTCTGTTCTGTTCCTCCTCCCATCATCTCAGTGTTCTGTGAATGTAACAAGAGACTTCTCTTCTGCAGGTTCTTTGGAAGTCCTACATTGACTTCGAAATTGAGCAAGAGGAGTATGAGAAAACAAGAAGTCTTTACCGCAGGTTACTGCAGCGGACACAGCACGTTAAGGTATGTGTGGGTACCCAGAACACAGAGTGGTCTTGAATCTGGCCCATGGTGGATGGAAACCCTTGACTGCTTTGCTTCTCTGGCTTTTCCACTACTGATTTTCAAATCAACAGTGAACCTAAGCCATGTCTGTGCCATGAAGAGGGAAAGGCATTTTCTAACTTGCACAGGACAGCAGGCATCTCTTATGAAAGAAGCCTTTCCAAGCAGCCTTCTTATTGCTGAGTAGCTTTGGAATTTTACTTGCAAAAACCTTACAAGGTAAAAATAGTTGCGATGTTTCCAGTGTAGTTTGTTGCTGTTGTTCGGCTGAATTCAGACAGACTTGCCATGACCAAAAACAACCACAAGGAATTTGTCAGCATGGCTTGTGTGAATATTCTGTCTTGCCAAAGTGAGGCCAATCTCACACATGGGAAACAAATCTGGATTTTCCAGGTGTCTGCTGTGAGAAAGTACTTCAGACTTGCACTGACATTTGCTTTTTTGGCTATCTGGTTTTTAAACTGTCACTTAGCTGTCAGAGGTGGGAGTGGAGGTTTCAGCTTGATTTGATTGTTCCCACCACAGGTATGGATCAGCTTTGCACAGTTCGAGCTGTCTGCAGGGAGGGAGGGCAGCTTGTCCCGGGGCCGGCAGATCTATGAGGAGGCCAATAAGGCCATGCGGAACTGCGAGGAGAAAGAGGAGCGGGTCATGCTGCTGGAATCCTGGAGGAGCTTTGAAGAGGAGTTTGGGAGCGATGCCACTAAAGAGAGGGTAGATAAACTTATGCCTGAAAAGATAAAGAAGAGGAGAAAACTGCAGGCTGAAGATGGGGTAAGAGTTAAAATTCTGCGTGTGGTTGCTTTGAATCCCTGGTGGTTTCATGCTGGGGTCTGCTACACAAACCTGTCTGGGTGCTGTAACTGCGTATGTATTACTGCAGGAGCTGGAAGAAAGCTTTGGCCTGAAATGCGCTGCTGAGCTCCCTGCTCCGCAGCAGGCTAGGTGGAGAGCTCATTCAGAGTGAGATACACCCATGCTCAAGCCACCTGTAATTTAAACTCTGACCCTAGACAAATCAAACCAGCTTTAGGTAGTACTGTGCAGATTGTGTTTGTTTCTTAACTTCCTTTGGGAAACTACAGCCAGGCTGTTCATCGCATGTGCCTGCTCACTGTGCACAGCGGTAGTGCTGTCTTATACCCGTGCAGCTCGCTGGTCTAACAAGCATGGATTGTAATTTATCTCACTGTTAACTGTTAGAAGGTGCTTCTAATAAGCTTAACATGAACATGCAGATTAAATGTGCTTTACGGTACTCTTTTTCCCTAGTCTGATGCTGGCTGGGAGGAATACTATGATTATATTTTCCCAGAAGATACTGCCAATCAGCCGAATCTCAAGCTGCTTGCTATGGCTAAACTCTGGAAGAAACAGCAGCAGGAGAGCGAAGCTGCAGAGACGGATCCTGACAAGGACATTGATGAGAGCCAGTCTTAAGGCCTTGCCTTTCTCTGCCCTTTTCCTGGGCATTGTACAGTATTTTCTTTAGTGATAAATAAATGTATTTGAAGAGTTTTACTATTATTGACTTCAGACTTCTTTGTTTGAAAAAAAAAAAAAAAACAAACCATATTGGAGTTTTGATTCCCTTTGATAGTCCAACAACTGATAGAATTCCAACAACTGGAAGGAGGGGTCATGATCAAGGGCAGGGGGTAGCTGTTTCAGTGATCTGAGAACTGGAAGAACTGGACAGTGGCTTTGTTTTTAGCACAAGACCCACTGTTCTAAGGCTTCTGCAACCTATCCCAGTAAGGATAATGTGACGTGCCAAGACAGCAGATCTGCTTTCTGTAATGAGATGTCTCCAACCATTCTTGAATGATTTTCCAGTAATTCTGTAAAATGTGTATTGATCATGAGGATAACTGAAAACAATAAATCCTTTTGACTGCAACCTATCCAACTTCCATCCAAGTCAGCTTTTATCCCAGAAAACTGATTAGGGGAGATGATAACAGAAGTTAAATATATTGGAACTAGCCCTGAGAAGGCAAATCTGTAGAGATGGTACCACACAGTCTGTGTTTCAATATAGAATGGTTTGGGTTGAAGAGACCTTAAAGCTCCTCCAGCTCCAGCCCCTGCCACGGGCAGGGACCCCTTCCACTGGAGCAGCTTGCTCCAAGCCCCTGTATCCAACCTGGCCTTGAGCACTGCCAGGGATGGGGCAGCCACAGCTTCTCTGCTAGGGGACTCTGCTCTGCGAGCAGGACTTTGTGCTCCAGGTGGGGTGGGCAAGGGCATGGAGACCCAGATGGTTTTCCCCCTGATCCTTGGGGAACAGGGGCAATGCAGGTCAGAGCCTGCTCATGCAGCTGATGCTGATGAGAGTGATGGGCTTTTACCCCCACAGCCACCATGGGTGGGAGCAACAGGATCCACCTGGCCAACTAGAGCAAAAGGGAGCTTGATGAGGGGCTGGCCTGTGTGGGGAGAAGGCTTTAAATTGGGAGCAAGAGGGCAAAGGGGTTGGTGGGGTTGGGATCAATGGGCTGGGGTGACAGCATAGGGAATACTTGCATGGAGGGTATGCTGCACTATAGAGGCATGCTCTGGCTCTTCTCTTGGGAATCCTGTGGAATTAGGAGCTTGTTTGGAGTGCCTGAGACCAGTCCTGTGTATGCAGAGCTCTGCTGCATTGGGTGAGTCTTTTCTGTCTCATTTTGTCCTGGGTTTGTTCATCTTTGTCACTTGTCTGAATGACTCCACTGTTGGAGCCTGTCCTGGAGCACTCGCTGACCATTGTTCTTAGTCAAACAGGCCTCTGTGTTTTTGAGTCACCTCTGTAAGTTTATATCTTCTATTTTAAAGCTTGATTACTGTGGGAGAGGGGTTTGTGACAGCACAACCAGTGGCTGTAACACAGCTGTGTTTTGCACCAGTTACTCTGACTCCCTGAAGCCTCCCCAAAGCCTGCATGGTAAAGCAGGGCTGTTTCATCCCAACAGCTCATGGGAGTGTGTTGATGAGACAAAAATCAGCTTATTTAAGTTCATAGTGGCTCCTATGCCTCCTAAGCTTTAACACTGCCAGTGTCCGGCTGCCCTGGGGAGGGTTTTTTTTGGTTTTGGGTAGTGGGAGGCCACAGCTGTGGTCCTGGTGCACCCCTGTGCACAGTGCAGCACTCCTGTTTGAGAGCAGCTTGTTTTATTGGTGTAAGATGTCCTGGTGCTTTCAAATACCATTTGCCTGTTGTCTCTGAGGAGGGATGCAAAACCTCGCACATGTATTGAGCAGTTGAGGGCTGCTGGTTGAGTGCTTTGATACAGAGCTTGGTTTCCTTCAGGGTCTCTTGTGTATATCCCTGTCCAGCTGATATATTGTGTCTCTTAACTCTACCCCTGTAAATTGAAGTCCCTGAAGTTCTGTTTGTGTCCTGCTAAGCCATAGCCCTGGTAATGACAATTTGCAGTGGGCAGGGGGTATTACTTTTTGTTATTGGCAAGTAAAGAAGCTGGTGGTACCTGTTTAAGCAGGCATGTGCTTAGGAGCTTAAGGAGAGGAGCTTAAGGAGAGAACTTTAGGTGCACCAAATGGAAGGTGACTTCGGTGGGACTGATGCCATCTTGCCAATTTCCTGAACTCTGGTGGATGTTGACTCCAGAGGTGGAAAATGACTTGTGTGTGTGATTTAAACGTTGGGTTGTGATGTCCTATTTTGGTCTCCCCAACAAGAGCAGGTGGCTGATTTGGGGCAGAATGTTAAGAGCTGGAAGTGTTTGATTTATACTTGCATTGAAGAAACAGCAGAGCTGACTTGTGCTGCAGTGAGGGGGAGGCAGGAACCGGGAGGATGCTGTGGGACCAGGTCCCCCTGGTATGGGGCACCTCTGTTGGAGGGACCCAGCAAGCTGAGGGCCTGCTGCTGCCTGGCTGGTGCTTTGAGGTGAGGAACCTCCTGTCAGCGCTGCGGCTTCTTCTCATCGACTGAAACCTGCTCTTTGTAACTGATCTCGAGTGGCACAGGAGCCGGTGCCGCCCGAAGCAGCCTTCTGCTGCCTGCCCCGGTGCTGCTGGGCTCTACCCTGCCCCAGCTGCCTGCCGCCTGCAGAGGGTGCGGTGCGGTGAGCTCGCTGTGAAGCAGCGCTGTTGGATGGATGCAGTGAGCCGGCGCTGTGAAGCAGCGCTGTTGGATGGATGCAGTGAGCCGGCGCTGTGAAGCAGCGCTGTTGGATGCAGTGAGCTGGCGCTGTGAAGCAGTGCTCTGTGGTGCAGTGAGCTGGCGCTGTGAAGCAGCGCTGTTGGATGCAGTGAGCCGGCGCTGTGAAGCAGCGCTGTTGGATGGATGCAGTGAGCTGGGGCTGTGAAGCAGTGCTGTTGGATGGATGCAGTGAGCTGGCGCTGTGAAGCAGCGCTGTTGGATGGATGCAGTGAGCTGGGGCTGTGAAGCAGCGCTGTTGGATGGATGCAGTGAGCCGGCGCTGTGAAGCAGCGCTGTTGGATGGATGCAGTGAGCTGGCGCTGTGAAGCAGCGCTCTGTGGTGCACTGAGCTGGCACTATAGGGCACTGCTGTGCGCTGCGGTGAGCCTGAGGAGCTTTGCTCTTCCCCTGCCTCACCTCTTCCCTACCAGAGAAGAGGCTCGGAGCACCCCAGGCTGCTGCGGCTCCGCTGTGCTCTGGAGGACAAGGCTGGAGTGAAATGAAATTGGATGTCAGAGGTGCAGAATCCAATTACAGCGCGCGTCAAGAGGCTGAGGCTGAGGCTCTGGCAGCGGCTGTACCGCCCCCGCCGCTGCCGAGCCGCGCTGCCCGCTGCCTGCTCCCTCATTCCCTGGGGCAGCTCCGTCTCCTGCCGCGCTCCTGAGTTCCGCCCCCCGCACAGGGACGCGTCCCCCGCGTGTCTCAGCGGCCCCGTTGCGCCCCGTGATGTGGTCACTGCGCCTGCAGGGGGGCTCGGTCTGATGTGAAAAGAGGACGCGCGCCGGCAGATGCCTCCAGGTCCAGCTTCCCAGTGCCATGGGTGCCCCTGGCTCCTGTCCTGTGTGTGCCACTAGTGCTGCAGCACACGGGTGGGTTGGTGTCTTTCCCTTTGTTCTCCCTGGGGATAGAAATCAAACCTGTTAATGCTGAGTACCTGAACCGGGGCAGGTTTCTGCCAGAGCCTGGTTATTTACGGGACTTCTCAAAGTGGGTTTTGTGTCACTGCTCAAAGGTCTGTTGTTCATGTTCTTCATGCCCCATCCCTGGCAGTGCTCAACGCCAGGTTGGACACAGGGGCTTGGAGCAAGCTGCTCCAGTGGAAGGGGTCCCTGCCCGGGGCAGGGGTT
This sequence comes from Lathamus discolor, assembly GCF_037157495.1. Lineage (NCBI taxonomy): Eukaryota > Metazoa > Chordata > Aves > Psittaciformes > Psittacidae > Lathamus > Lathamus discolor. Next base: position 125,602,992 of record NC_088888.1, read on the forward strand.
GGAGCTGGATGAGCTTTGAGGTCCCTTCAACCCAGACCGCCCTGTGATTGTTTGTTAGGTTTTCTCTTTGCACTCTGGTTTATGTCTGTGTTCTGTTTCTCTGTTTGTGAGTCATTTCCTTGAGCCCACATCAGGTGAATTCCTGGGTTTTGCAGTTCACACGGAGCTGGAGGCTCCTCAGGTGACAGCTCATGGTGGGGATGAGTTTGGGGGGTCCTGCAGCATCCTGCACCCCTGCCCTTCAGCAGTGCCTTTCCCCAGTGCCATGCTCCGGAAGGGTGCAAGGGCTGTGCGCATGGAGCTGGGTCCTGACATCTGTAGGAGCCTTGCAGAGATGGTTGGAGCATTAGCAGAAGAACCATGACCCAAGATGGCACGGCAGTGATGGCAGAGAAGTGATGTGAGGGGTTTGCAGGGATTTGGCTGGCTGGGTGGGCTGTTGCCACTACACCTTTGGGATTTATTCTTTTCCAGGTGAGTAGTTCTAGATGAATAGAATAAGCTGCAGCTCACAGCAAAGGGAGTAACCAAGATCTGCCCCAGAAACACTGCGTTAGCACATAAGAATTTGATGTAACCCTGTAGTTATGTGTAGTTATGTTTACTGGGGATGGAGAGGGATGCTCTGGCAGACCCTGGACCCATTAGCAGCCACTCGTCTGACCCTCCAGCTTGTGGCTTGCAGGCAGACCCTGAGCCATGCTGTATCCCCTGGCATTGCTCCTCGCAGCATTCCAGCCCTTGGCTGCAAGGACAAGTGCTCCTCTGTCATCCCCTGCACAAGCACCAAGTGCTCTGTGCTCTGCTCCTCGCCCTTGGGGCCTGTGTTCTGGAATGGGTGTTAAACACTTGTGGCCGTTTGTTCTCTGTCCGTGTACTTCATTCCTGCAGACCTGCAGGATGCAATGTCCAGGTCATGGAACCCTTGTGCCTGCCTGGATTTATGGCCCGGCTGTATGGGAAGGCAGGGCTCCTGCTGGAAGGTTTCTGGCACTGAGTAGATAACCTCTGCTGTCCAGGAGCCCCTGTGGTGCTGGCTGGGGAGCCCGGAGCAGGGGGGACCTGCCTGGGTGAGGAGGGGATGGGGCAGCACATACCCTCCGTGGGGATCTCTGCTGCTTGCCCCGTGCATGGGCCAGGCAGTCGCTGCTCCTTCCTGCGTGGCTGTGCAAGGAAAAAGGGCTTTTGCCACTGCCCATCCCCTCTCCTGCAGCTGCTCCAATGTCTTCAGGCCAGTTCCAGCTTGGTTTGATGGGCCAAGGGCTTTTGGGGTACAAAATGCCTTTAAACCTAGCAAAAATCCCATTCTTGGGTACAGGAGGGAATACTGAGCAGCAGATTCATGTAGTGGGGAGATAATCCCCTCACCTTTTATCTGGTGGAGGAAGATCTACAAGGAGTGCAATGGAAGGACTTTAGGAGTTAGGATGTGTTTATTCCGGAGCAGTCGTTTAAAGCCGGTTTTGCTCATGGAGCTGCTTGTTTGAGGCGGAGCCCTTCATGCATTTTACACTCGGGCTTGTGTGGCACAACTCAAACTTTCTGCCCCTGACTCGAGAGGGCTCCCAACGCTGCTGTTACAGCAGGAGCCGAGCGCTACTTGAGTGCACAGGCTGTGGTCACTGCTTGGGGTTTGGAGAGCCTGGGTTTTGTTTCCTGACCCGTGATTGTGCAGGCTCTTTCCTGAAGCTGCTTTTTAGCGGCTCTAACAAGAACGTCCCCCTTCGTGAGAGATTCGTGATCTTGGTGCTTTCATTCCACCTCTGTACATACAAGCAGTCAATGGAGCACCGCTCTAGAGAGCAGATGAACGTTTGTCTCTGCCTGTAGGTTGTGTGCTGTTAGTGGAGGGCTCATCTGCCCATAGAGGGGCTCAAAGGCCAGGTTAAACCCAGGGCCACATACTGAAAACACTCCTCCTTGGTCCCAGCCGGGCACTGTACGGGGGGCGAACAGGGAGCACACGAGGAGAAGCTCTGAGGTTAGAGCATGCTGGCGTTAAAGCTGTACGAGCTAACATGCTGCAAACGGCGCGTGGCTGGTACTCCTGGTGCCTTAAACAGGAAAGGCATTTTGTTTTGGAGCTGATTTCCCTTTACCTCCAAGCTCTGCTCTGTGTCCCTCGGTGCCGTTTTACCTCTGGTAGCACGGTGTTTATTGAATGGGCTCCCAGCTTCCTCTGCACCCTGCAGTGTGAGCACAGAGTCCTCGGCTCAGACTGTGTGTGATGAGCAGCAGAAGCCCCATCCTCAAGGTATGGGCGGTCTGCAGGCTCGTGTGCTCGCGTCCTACGCAAGGAACAGATCTGTGCCCAGTATTCCCAGGAAATGGTGCGTGGGGAAAGCAGGATGGCAGAGGAACAGAGCACTCTGCCCTCCCCTCTGCGCCAGTCCTCAAAGGGCTCTGCTGTGGCTGACTGCATCCTTGGAAGAGCAGCACTTGTGGCCCATGGTGAGGGCAGCAGCAGGAGGGTGATGCTGCATCTGTCTCTTGCTGCTTGAGGCTTGGGAAAGGAGGCCCACTGTGTCAGGGTCTTGGGCAGATTAGGTGAGACTTTTGTTTTGATCAGGTCGGGCACTTTGAGGGTAAATTTGCCTTAGATCTAAGGCAGAAGCTCTTCCCTGTGAGGGTGCTGAGGCGCTGGCACAGGGTGCCCAGAGAAGCTGTGGCTGCCCCATCCCTGGCAATGCTCAAGGCCAGGTTGGACACAGGGGCTTGGAGCAAGCTGCTCCAGTGGAAGGGGTCCCTGCCCGTGGCAGGGGTTGGGGCTGGAGGAGCTTTAAGGTCCCTTCAACCCAAACCAGGCTGGGGTTCTGGGATAAGTAGTCTGGTGGGAGTAACTGACATGGGTCACTCGCCGGAGGACGGCAAGGATGCAGTCTGAAATGCGGATGACTCTGATGACAGCTTGCCGGTGGCTGCAGTGTGGGCAAGAGACTGGGAAAGATGCAGGCTTCCCAGCTTTCCCTTGCTTGAACTCTTGCTCATTGTGAGTGTGTCAAGTCTCTCTTCCCTCCCTAAACCTCACGTCTGTCAGTGAAGATAGAGCTTCATGTGCAGGATGTGCTTAGAGCACTGTCCTGTTCTAAGGTGAGGTTACACGGCATGTCTTTGGTGTCTGCGCTGGGACCTTATGGACAGGATGGAGAAGCTGTCTGAGCATTTTAGACTCTGTGTGTGTATGAGAACAGCAAAACTCGCCTGTCTTTGGAAATGCATCATCCACGATTCTTCTGCGTTGCTGACTGTGGTACTGGAGTGCTGTGGCTTATTGCAGTTGTGATGTGTGGCTGCAATTGGTCATGTGAGCTTTACAGTTCCTCGGTGATGGTGTCAGTGCGATGCCGACATAACCCAAATGTGGTTTTATATCTTCACCCTGCTGCAGAGTTGGAAGCAAACTGCTCTCCAAATTCATCCAGAAAATCAATGTCCTCTACAATAAAAGTTGGAGAGAGAGAATATCCCAGTGAACTGTCAAGCCTGAGTAAGCAGCAGTAGCTGCTATGGTTTAATTTGTTGTTGTAAACTGGATTGCTCTCACTTAACAGTAACTGATTTGGAAGCAGGAAGTAACATCACATTTTTATATCACCAGTACCTGTGACCGCTGGGTCTCTTCTGGAAACCTGAAATGCATCGGGATTTTTTGGACATGTGAACGAAGTAGCTGGAAATGGAGCAGCTGACGTTGTCCTGAGCTGCCAAAGCACCTTTTGGGAAGTCTGCTGCACAGAGGGGTGCTTAAAAGGCAAAACACAGAAATAAAGCCATGGGTTAGAAACTGCACGAGAAGTAGGAAAACATAAAGGCACCAAACGGTGAAGGCTCAGTATAAAGATGCTGTGACTCTGTCCACAATTGATAACGGTGGTTAAGTTTCTATAGGGAAGTTTTCGGGGCTTAGCAGCAAGACAGCCGTGTTCACACTGCACTGCTTGTGCCTTCAATGGAAAACAGCCTGAGCTGTCTCATGGGCATGTGGGAATTGGCCGAGCGCGCAACACCTGCACGGGCAAACTTGGTGTGATGGGGGTTAGAGCAGTGGGTCAGGGGCGGCTGCATTGGGTGCTCCTTTTGCTCGTGGGTATGACACAGGAAACAAAGATTTCTGTTAGTGGTCCGCAGCAGCGGGCAGCTTCCAGCCTAGGCCTGTGCAGTGGGTGTAGGGAATTCCCTTCTGGAGCTGGCTGTATCCGTTTGGATAATATTAGCAAACCGTGAATTTCATGGAGAAGGAGAGGACCCATACAAGTCACATCAACAGTTCCATCCCTGGTGATGTAGCATCTGACTGACTTGGACTGAGAAGCAGCAGCATTCACCCTGCACACGCCTGCCTGGGAAGCCGGGGAAGGGGAGGCCTTGTCCAGAGTGGAGCAGACTCCTGACCCCACTTGGGAAATCCTGTCCGGCGACGGAACCCATTTGGGAAGTCCTGCCCAGCAGCTACGGGGTGAAATCGGGAGCTGAAGCCAGCGCTCAGACGGCAGGAATGCTCTCTGCTGTCTCCATGGCGCCTGGGGCAGTGCTGAGATGCGGTCAGCTGTGCCCAGGCGCTCTTTGGTTTTCCTGTCCGGGGGAAGCCTGGGTGATGGAGTTTGGCTGCTTTGTGCGGAGTTTGCACCCTGCCCGGAGCGGCCGGGTGGGAATGGAGGAGGGCGAGAGCGCGGACGCTGCCTGGGGAAGTGACCGGGTGGCATCTGAAAGGATAAGAAACCTGTGAGAGCGCTGTGGCTGATCATGGAGCTCGGGCTGGAACTGTTCCCTGCATTTTTAATGTCCCTGCTGGGACGAGTCCAGCTGCTTTAATGTTTAATGCATGCACAGTAATAGAAGCTGAGCTGATCTCCGTGGGCCCGTTTGTTCCAGCACTGTCCAGAAGGAAATAAAGGAAATTCTATTTCAAACCATGCTTTGGTTCCTGATCCTGGGGGGTGTGTGTGTGCGTGCATGTGCGTGCGTGCGCATGTGTGTGTGCGTGTGTGTGTGCGTGTGTGCATGTGCGTGTGTGTGTGTGCATGTGTGTGTGCGTGTGTGTGTGTGCGTGTGTGTGTGTGTGTGCATGTGCGTGTGTGTGTGTGCATGTGTGTGCGTGTGTGTGTGCGTGTGTGTGTGTGTGCATGTGCGTGTGTGTGTGTGCGTGTGTGTGTGTGCATGTGTGTGTGTGTGTGTGCGTGTGCGTGTGTGTGTGTGTGCATGTGTGTGTGCGTGTGTGTGTGTGCGTGTGTGTGTGTGTGTGCATGTGCGTGTGTGTGTGTGCGTGTGTGTGTGTGCGTGTGTGTGTGTGTGTGTGCATGTGTGTGTGTGTGTGTGCGTGTGCGTGTGTGTGTGTGTGTGTCCAGTTCCAGGGAGGGCAGGCAAAGGCAAAGGGAGGGCTCTGTCCCTGAGCCTGTCCTCGACTGTCCCGGGGGCAAAGCGCACTCTTGGTACAGGGACACAGGGACTCGGTGACCTCGGCAGGATCACGGGCTGGAGGAGAGGCTCTCCTCAAGTCAGGCTCAAGTGACTTCAGTGGAAGGAGGGGTTTGGTTACAGAAAATCAGCTGCTTCCAGGCACCTCTCGCTGAGCTTCACAAATATTCTTGTAACGCTGAAGCCAAGACTCTTCTGTCCTGAGCACAAAGCAACCCCAGGGCTGGAGCACTGACTTACTTAACGCTTCCCAGTTAAACCCCTTTAATGGAGCTGGAGGCGCTCCAGCTCCCCAGGGATGCCTCTCACGTTGGGGTGGCAGGGGGGTGATCTCGGTGGGGTGTGCGCAGATGCTGTTGATGCAGTTACGCTTTCAGATCAGCTCAGTATTTAAAATGGTGTTCTCTGGTTGCTGGTGTTCCACGTGTGCGGTGCCTCGGAAGTGAGACGCGCACTTGTCACACTTGGAGTTTTATTAGTAGAGGGTGAGAGCTGGGGCAGAGCTCCCTGCCTCCAGACATGAGAAGGTGCTGACCACCGTGTGCTGCTGGTGATGTGCTGCAGACTTTTGGCGTGGGTCCATAGGGTCTCATGTTCTAGCTCTCCACTCCCTATATCAAGGCAGGGCTTTTCTGCAGCGGCTCTTACGTACTTCTGCCTTTATTCTGTCTTCGTGCCCTTTCAGCGCTGTGCAGCCCTTGCTGGAGCCCATTGAACTTGTGAGGATGGAGAGGGGCTGTGGGAAGGGCCAGAGGCAGTTTCCCCAGGCTGGGGCAATACCTGCACAGCTTCCCTCAGCCCTCGGCCTGGAGCTGGAAGCCCCGGGTCTGTGGAATGTGCAGGGGGTACCCGAGGTGGCAGCCAGACTTGTTTCTGTTGCTCATAGGTGCCTTCTAAGCTCCAGGTGCAGGTTGTCCCCTCCTTAGCTGCAGAGCTCTTCAATAGGCCCCTAATTTGTACTTACTTTATGCTCACACTTATTCTATGCATATTATATGAAAATAGCATACTTACACACAAAACAATGTACTTATTTTACACTGATTAAGAACACATTTTACCTGTGTAAAGGTCCCTTCAACCCAAACCAGTCTGATTCTGCTGCTGCAGTCACACTGGTGACCAAGGCTCCATGGGATAACGGCCCCACTGGCCATGCAGGAGAATGAGCACCAGGATGCTCCCCATGGGGCTGAGCCAAGCCACAGCCCCAGTCAGACCAGACGAGGAGGATGGGAAGGAGACTGCTTTCCAGGAGTCCCTGGTGACACCCAGAGAGGGAGGATGGCTCCTGCAGACGCCCAGGCTGTCCCTCAGGCACTTCTCAAAGATGCCATCGTGAGTAGCACGGGTGATCCAGCCTGCAGACAGCTGCATCTCCAGCATGAGCCTGGCTCCCCGTGGCTTCTGCCCTCCCAGCCCATCCAAGGGCAGATCCATAGACCCAGAAACCAACCTGGGAATGAAGGGAAGGATGCAAGTCAGGGCTGTGAGATCATATTCACTTTGAAGAGAGTCTTTTTTCCATATTTACTGAGCTCTTCACATAATAGATCCCCAGGGCAGGAGAGCAACAGCAAACACACATTGTGTTGGCAGCGGCATGCGCTGCTCCCCTACAAGTGCAAGGCTATCCCTCTGGGAAGGGAAGGAAGCACTCAGCAGTGTGGATGAGCCCCCGGAGAAGAACCCAAATGTTCAGGAAGAGCACAAATGATCCAAGTGCTCTACCAGGAGGCAGCAGAACAACCCCCCAGATCAGCAAGGCCTAAAGAGCACAGGGATGAGCCCTGAATCGTTCAGCATTTACCAGGAGCCCCGACTCCCCCAGCTTCTCCCAGGTTGAAACCCTGCCTTGCAGTTGTCAGCAAAGCCCATGAGGTAGAGGAAGATGCTTCCTCCCTGTCCCTCCTGTGGTGGCAAGAGAGTCCCCAGGCGGTGCAGATGTGCAGGACTGGGATGTTTCTCCAACAAGAGATTAACACAACAGAAAGTCCCAAAGGGCTTTAGATTAAGTGTTTTAAAGCAAAGTCACACAAAGCAGTCACAGCTGCAGGTGAGCAAAGCAGCTCAGCAACTCCAGCTGCTTTTGGGAGTGTAGTTAGTTAAGGTTTGTGGAACAGAGGTGGATTTCTTATTCTGCGTTGCAAGTATTAGAGGCTGTTAAGAAGAGCATGCAGGAACTGTCTGTGGAAGCCTCACCTAAGAATGTGCCTTGATTTGCATGAATATGAGAGAAGAGAATTCAGATGGCTTGGAGGATACCAAAGCATCAGTCTCTGTGTCAGCCTTTCTGGCTGAGAAGAGCATCTCCTTTAAGGTCAGGAAATCGCCCTTTACGCACATTTGCCTGTTCAGTTTTTAATCTTTCTTTTCCAGTTCTGTAAATAGTGCAAGAACGGTATCAACCGTGTGCCGCCAGCAAGCTCATTCTCTTGCTCCAAGCTATCGGGCACAAATGCACTGCAGGGCTGGGTTGTAAATTGAGTCGGATTTGATTCTTTTCTACGTCTGTGTTATTCTGAGCTCTTATGTAAACACTTGGAATGCAATTTCTGTATATACGTGGTTGTTATGCAACTACCCAGTGCAGTGATGCCAAAGGCATCTCATTTTCTTCTCGGTGGCTTTGGGAAGCAGTGATTGAGCATTCTTCCTGGGGAAAGCACAGAGAATGAAAGTGAAAAACAGTCATCAAAACGACAGAAAACAAGGACAAATGCACATTTGGAAAGGGGCAAAATCAGAATGTTCCCAAGTTGCCCAACTATTTATGGCGGCTCTCGCTGGTTGTGTGATTACAGCTTCAGCACCACTTGACTACATTTGTTCCCTATGGAAATTGTTGACTGGCTCAATACATACATCTGCTTTACAGCCCATGCTGAATACATTCTTTATGTATTATTGATGAAACATACTTATTTATAGCAGATGATGTTTAGCAGGGTAGCAGTGAAAGCCCTGCCAGAGATGTGTTCCACCAGATCCCTAGTGCTTTTCAAGCAATGATGAGTGCATCCCGAGAGCAGCTCCAGGAACGTGCTGGGTAAATCACAACGTTCTGTAGGTGTTATCTGCAGGAGCAGCTCTCAGCAATGGCACTGGGAGCCACATCCCTCCTGGAAACCTCTTTGAAGTCACGAAACTGCTTCACATAAGAAATGACTTTTGATTTAAATTTATTTAGTTTTCCAATTAATTGATGTATTATTGTAATAAAGTATTACTGGAGAGGGGCTTTGGGCAAGGGCCTGCAGGGACAGGCCAAGGGGAATGGCTTGAACCTGCCTGAGGGAGACTGAGCTGAGCTCTTAGGCAGAAGCTCTTCCCTGTGAGGGTGCTGAGGCGCTGGCACAGGGTGCCCAGAGAAGCTGTGGCTGCCCCATCCCTGGCAGTGCTCAAGGCCAGGTTGGACACAGGGGCTTGGAGCAAGCTGCTCCAGTGGAAGGGGTCCCTGCCCGTGGCAGGGGTTGGGGCTGAAGGAGCTTTAAGGTCCCTCCAACCCAACCCAGGCTGGGGTTCTACGATTCTGTGTTAGCATCAGTGTTTGACACAAAGGCTCCGTACAGAGTCAAGTGGTTTTGCGCTCTGGTGCATCTTGTCTGTAACGCGCTTGTGCTGCCAGCTCCTGGGAAGGAGGAAAATAACTGCTGCGGCTGCACCAGGCAGAGCTTCCAGGTGCTGGTGGAAAGGACCCGGGGCACATCTCATGTCACAGGTTTTGCTTTGCCCATGCTTCTGCTGGGCTGCCATGCTCCTCGCGACAGGGGGTGCCGGCCGAGCCGCACCGGTGCTGGTGAGGGCCCCACGCTCCCCTGCAGGGCTTACTTTAGGTGAGGTTCATAGTGAGGAGTCGCTTCTGAACTGATCTATCTTAATACGCGTGGCTGGATTTGCATGGCTTTCAGAGCCGAAAGTCCAACACATCGTCTGCTTAATCCTCCTTGAGTCAAAGCAAACACGCACTAAGTGGGTTCTAGAAATAAATGCCCAGCTTTACACACTTCTGCTTTCAAAGTAATGGTTGAAGTCTGAGGTTAAACAGCAGTGAAATCCTCATTGCCTTCTCCCTCTGAAAGCAGGGCAGGAAGGCAAAGTTGCCTTGCTCGGCCTCGGAAGTGTTCTGCCTCTTTGGTTGTGGCTCTGAGTTTGTTGTTCAGTGTCTTGTATGAGTGCGAGCTGAATGCAAAGGCTTTTGGTATTAATCATTCAGGTTATCTGGCAGCTGTTCTATCTTTGCATGGCTTTGCATCGCTGCTCAGAATAATACCATAATGCCACATCATCCAATTACATTATTTTCTCCTCTTTTCATTAGGAATGTGCATTATCTAAATGCCTTCCTATGAAGGTGGGGCTGGGGGAGAGTTTGCTGCTGTGCAGAAGGAAACTAGCTTATTTTCTGGTTTGCATAATGTTCTTGGAGTCCTAATATAATGTTTGCAAGCATGGATATTTAAGTTGCCGTGGGCTGTGGGCAGGAAATAGGCTTTGCTCCTTCTCATAGCAGTTCTGAATGCAGAAAATAGTGAATTGCACTTAAAAGGGAACTAAAGCTGTTTCTTTTTTTACCTTTATTGTCAATAGAAACTTCTACAGCTGAAGAAATACGTTACCCTTTTACCACCTACACCACGCTGCTCCTCCTGCATTTTGTTCTGTTTCAGTCACACAAACAGTTGTATTAATTTTTGTATTTAATTTCTCATGCATGTAATAAAATCCCGCTCCTTTGTTAATGCAGCAATCTGAGCAAACACAGTATAGCAGCATTACAGGAGAACACTTAATCCCCCCTTGTTTCTATCCAGTGTCACTGCTCACAGTGGGGGGGGAGTTGGATTGGATCTTTAAAGAGCCCCTCCAACCCAAACCAGCCTGTGATTCTGGGAGGTGGTTTTGACTTGTTCAGGTGTGAAATGATAGTGTTTCTGTGCAGGCAAGCTCAGATCTTGCCTTTCAGCATTTATTACCCCATTTCAGTAAATACTACGTTTCTAAACACATCCAGGGTTTGGTGCATCTCTGTCTATACATTTTCTATCTCAAGGCTTTAGGAAAGTGTGGCTGCAGGGAAAACCCTCCATCCCAGAGCATCCTGCAACCTGCAAGCTGGAGGCTGCAGCCCCTGCCTTGGTGCTGAGGCTTTTCTGCTTCACTGCATCTTGGGTGAGATGAGAGCCCCTCAGGGAAACAAGGAGCAAAGCTGAAACCTTCACCTTCCTCTCCCTCAAAGCGAGTGTGGCAGCATGATTGCCTCCATGGTTGCCCAGGGGGGTTGTGAGTGCTCCATCCCTGGCGGTGTTCAAGGCCAGGTTGGACGAAGCCTTGTGTGGGATGGTTTAGTGTGAGGTGTCCCTGCCCATGGCAGGGGGTTGGAACTGGATGATCTTGAGGTCCTTTCCAACCCTGACTATTCCATGATTCTATGATTCTATGACTCCAAAAGCAAGTGGGAAGAGATCCAAATGTATTTGGTCTTCCTGAGCTCCCTTTGAATAGGGAAACCTTAAAACCAGGGGCTCAGCTCACATCCCCGGGGGCTCGGCTCTACAGCAAACCCATGAATTATCTCTACAGCAGAACTCCCTGTGTCCATGCCCATCCAGAGGAGACACTGGGCATGTTTCTTATGCAGGAAACCAGGCTGTGGAGGGGGATTGGCTGGGATAAACTGATCCTGGAAGTGACGCGACATCTGCCGCTGCAAAGCACCACCTCAGGGTGCTGCCAGGCTTCCCACTGGCAGCACTGCTGGCCAGGGCTTTGCGTCTGTTGCGTGCTATTAAACTGTGCCAGGCTGAAACCCGGGCAGGGACTGTGAGGCGGGTGTAAACCCCGACCTCTCCCAAAGTGCCTGCTCCTCTGTCTGCCAAACGGCTGGGCCGGGAGCGCTGCGCGCCCCCGTGGGTGCAGGGGGGATTTGCCCATTGGCAGCCTCCCAGCAGAAGGAAATACCCCTGCAGTTAATGCAGGCTCAGAGCTGGGGGTTGCTGACTCGCAGCATGTGCACGCACGGCTCTGCCTGCAGGCAGCGTGTCAGAGCTCAGCGCCTGGGTCTGGTGCTCCGGATGTGAACTAGCCCCCTGTGCAGATGTAGCTGAGCTGCTGACCCGTCCTGCACCACATCCCTGAAGGGGTACCCTGCCACAGGACACTGCTCCGAAACGTTTGTGTCCCTGCACAGTGCCTCGGCAACAAAAATGCTGGCTGGCAGGTGAGAAGCTCAGGGATACCTGAACAGAGGCACCAGTGGCGACCAGGGGCTGCGAAAGGCTTGCAGTATTTCATGGAACCCCAGCCTGGTTTGGGTTGAAGGGGCCTCAAAGTTCCTCCAGCTCCAGCCCCTGCCACGGGCAGGGACCCCTTCCACTGGAGCAGCTTGCTCCAAGCCCCTGTGTCCAACCTGGCCTTGAGCACTGCCAGGGATGGGGCAGCCACAGCTTCTCTGGGCACCCTGTGCCAGCGCCTCAGCACCCTCCCAGGGAAGAGCTTCTGCCTAAGAGCTCAGCTCAGTCTCCCCTCGGGCAGGTTCAAGCCATTCCCCTTGGCCTGTCCCTACAGGCCCTTGTCCCAAGCCCCTCTCCAGGTCCCCTGCAGCCCCTTTAGGTATTTGAAGGCTGTTGTAAGGTCTCCTCTGAAAACTGCAGAAGGGAGGGAAAAGGGGATCTGCATCTTCCTGCAGATGAGATGAGTCCGGAGCGCTGTTGCTACAGGCACCATTCAAGCCTGTTTCATTGTACCAGATCTGTGGCTGAAGTTGTATTCATTGCAATGCCAAGCCTTCACCAGTCTTAACTTTTTTCATGTCAGTGCAGCTCTCTTCTGTAACTGAGTATTTTTACAATACCTTTTGAGATTACTTAAGCATATTGGAAAGCAAAGAAAGGGGGAAAACCCTGTAATCCCTTTATTGCCTGTGTGGTACAGATGAGTCTCCTTGAGTACAAGAAATGCAAATTTAGTCCTATACTTTAGGTTTGAATTCTCATTCCTGGGCTGGTGCACACCCGGACTGTAGAGTGTGCGTGTCCACACACACAAATCCTCATTCATTCCAGTATTCAAGTTTTTAAAGGATGAAATCTTTCTTTTATTAAGCTCACCTTTACTTGGGTGTAATCTTTGAGTAAAATACACCCAAATCCCATTCCCAATGAGGCAGGAGTTAATTCAGCTTTTCCAGTTATCCTTTCCTCTCATCAAAACTACTTGTGACATTTCTCCTTGGCGTGAGGGAGTATGGCTATTGGGCAACGGCCATTATATGTATGTTTGAAACAGTGATGCATTGAGCATGTGTGTCCTAAGACATCTGTTGATATTAATATGAAGGTGGATTCTGTATCCCGTAGTGCAAATTTCACAATCTGAATGCACAACTGCTTCCCAAAACCGAGAGATCCAGGGCTTGTCATCTTGGGTTAGATGTCAGGCTTCTCAAAGGAAAACGTAGCTCAGCTGGCGTTGCTCCTGCTGTGTGGTATAGACTCTTCCTTACGTTGAGTAGTAAGAAAGAGGAAAATGCTGCATAGAAAAGGGCAGGTTTCCTGCCATTCTGTACTCACATCATTTATGTGGGGAAGGGTCCCTGCTAGGATCTGGCAGCTGCAGGGAAAGGTGCAGCTGGCAAAGGGACACTCAACCCCCTCTACTCAGCCTTGGTGAGGCCGCATCTGGAATATTGCGTCCAGTTCTGGGCCCCTCTGTTCAAGAAGGACAGGGAATTGCTTGAAGGAGTCCAGCGCAGAGCCACAAAGATGATTAAGGGAGTGGAACATCTCCCTTATGAGGAGAGGCTGAGGGAGCTGGGTCTCTTTAGCTTGGAGAAGAGGAGACTGAGGGGTGACCTCATCAATGTTTACAAATATGTAAAGGGTAGGTGTCAGGGTGATGGAGCTAGGCTTTTTTCAGTGATATCCAGTGATAGGACAAGGGGCAATGGGTGTAAACTGGAGCATAGGAAGTTCCACGTTAACATCAGGAAGAACTTCTTTACTGTAAGAGTGACAGAGCACTGGAACAGGTTGTCCAGGGGGGTTGTGGAGTCTCCTACACTGGAGATATTCAAGGCCCGCCTGGACAAGTTCCTGTGTGATGTACTGTAGGTTACCCTGCTCTTGCAGGGGGGTTGGACTAGATGATCTTTTGAGGTCCCTTCCAACCCTTGGGATTCTGTGATTCTGTGATTCTGTGATTTAGATATACATGGCCCTTTGCAGTGGGTTTGGCTGGGCAGCACCAGCACGATGGGTGCGGTGAGCACAGCTGAGTGCTGTGCTGAGAGGCAGTGATGCGTTTTCCTCTTGAATACGCAGCGCCTGCTAGTGTAGGTGTTTAAATGCATACAGATCTACTTTGTGAAGCCAGGAGCTGCGCTTCCTGTCCACTGGAGCATGCAGCGAAGGTAATGGGCCTTTTCTTCTCTGAAACGTTTCTGCGCTGTGGAGTCGATGAAGTCCCGGTTATGACATCAGCACCTGCGTGATCCCAACAGCATTTACACAGAAAAAGGCCCAGATGCACATTCGATCCTGCAGACACGTCCTGTGCCCACGGTGATCCGTGACTTGCGTGCTTCGTCTGGGAGCTGTGGTGGAAGCGGCTGGGAGTGCAGTGGGTCACAGGGACCGGCCAAGCGGATGAGCTGCCCAGGGCAGAGCTTTAGCTCTGTGGTGTCCCCAGGCTGTGCTGCAGCCGGGTGTAAAGGGAAACGGGGAGGGGGGCAGAGGTGAAGGTGGCCGCTGGTGCAGGGAGCTTTGCCAGGCAGTGCTAGCAGGAGAGCTGACCTGACATGGCTGTTCCAGGCTGGGGGTGATGCTATGGGACACTCGTCTCTGGAGAGATCTCACCTGCTCTTGCTGCAGGTCTCGTGTGCCTAAAGGCTGATCCTGGGATACGGGGGCTCGCTGGAAACGCTGACGTAACAAAGCAAAACAGGAGGGAGTTTGGCAGAATTCAGCTTCCCCCTTTTAGTCCTCGTGGTTCTGCTCTGCCACACTGCGGTGTTGGGGGTGGAGAAGCAGCTCTGAAGGTGAATGGTGGTGCCCTGAAGTTCGTACTCGGCAGCATCATTCCGGGATAACTCACCCTCTCCTCCAAACGTCTCCCAGCGCAGGTAGGTTTCTGTTCCGTGCTGTGAGCACTGCGAGCCCAACCTGCCCGGTTCAGACAAGCGCTGCAATTCCGAACCTGACACAACGGCTCCTGCAGGGACCTGTTCATTTCATTTAACGTTTTCTGCCTCCCTCTGAGCTGATGAAACCCGGAACAGCAACGGGGAGCAGCAGAGACTGGGACGAAGGTGCCCCAGCGTCAAAGGGAGGAGGAAGTGCCCTGACAAGGGTGGTCCCGGCGGAGCAGGAGCAGATGCGGCTCGGGAAGGACACGGCCAAGGGGGCCCCAAGCTGCCTCTTCCTCCCTTTGCTGCAGCAGCACCTGGAGCCTGTGCAGAGCTGCCCGGGGAGCGCCGCAGGGTGGAACGGGGATAACGCTGCTGTACCCCGTTGGGTAACTGACTCTGGGCAGCCGGCACGGCTGGGGCTGCTCACCTCCATCTGCGGGTTGCTCTCACGTAACCCGCTGCAGATTGCAGCTTTTGGCTGCAGTTTCAGACCGTGCACGATCTTCCTTAGACGGGTTTGAGGGGTTTTCCCCTTTCCACGTGTAAAGCAGTGGGAAGCTTGGAAGAGCGTGATGTGCAGGGGGAGGGCTTTGCTGGCACTGCCTCAAACCTTCCTTTCCAGGGGTCTGAGAAGAGATCCTCAGGCCTGCGTGCTCCTGAGACAAGGGGGCAGAAACGTATCCGTGCACACATCATATTTCAGTGTATCTTCTGAGGCTCATAAATAACGAATTGTACGGATCTGAGCCTTTCTCTCGGAGCAGAGCAGCTACATCTGGGCATTCAACATGTAATTTGGACCTGAAGTTTGAAGAACGTCCATAACCCTGCCTTATTTTAGCTATTAAACTTGCTCCTACCTGCTTTTCATCACCAGTGGAGATTGATGGGTCACCCCCGTGGGTTAGAGAGCAAAGCTCAGGGTACTATGCTTCTAACATCCCCTAAAGCAGGCGGCATGAGCCAGGGCAGGAGAGGAGATGTGCGTGCCAAGCTGCTCCCTGAAGCTGATGACAGAATAGTTTTTCTCTTTAATTTTGGCTAAGGACACTTATGTATTTTTACTCATTGTTCTCCTTATTTTGCTTCAATTCTGCCAGATGATTCACGTCAAAACCTCAGACACTGGCAGTGAACAACCTACTGCTCATCAGAGCGATCCAGGAACTTCCCTTGGGAATCGATCTCACGTTGTTTATATTCCAGCCCCAGAGATGTTCCAGAGCTGCTGCTTTCAAAACCAGTAAGAATCCTTGGGTGCTCTGTGTTTCTGCCATTCAGGTGTCTGCGGTGCTTGGAAACGAACATGACACCCCTCTCCTTTCTAAAGGAAACCTTGCCTCCTGTATCTGGTACCTCTCTGACTCAGTGAGAGCTGGGAGGCCTCGGGCTGGGCAGAGCCAATGTGGTTTCATTAAAACCCAGCTGCCATTGTCATCCAAGACTAATGTAATGGAGGTACACGTGTCTGTGGGCTCTTAGCACAAGGAGGTGTATTGCTGCTCTGTCCCGTTGAAAACAGAGCAAGGCACTTTCCAGCAGCAGTTCCTTCTTGTCTCTGTGTCATCTGTGGGTGAAGGGAATGATATTTCTGTGCTGCACAGAAGGGCTTGAGCTGTTCTTCCTGGCAAAAACTGCTTTGCTCTTGCTTTAGTTCATACAAGCACTTTGTAACACTCATGTTTGGGCAGGCAGCATGTCTAGCTATTTCTTCTTCCTTTCCTATAAGACCTCCTCACTTTTTCTCTATGACAAAACTGCTACACACTGATGCTGGCTTGTGCCATCTCCTGTTCAGTCGGTCATACTTAAATAATGATGGCATGTTTCCTTTTCCTCTTCTCCATCATCTTGGAGAAGGACATCCCAGACATCTCTGCACGTAAGGACAGCTGTCAGCTGCTGACACCCCTGTTGTTTGGGGTATGGCTCTCCTGGGAGTCCAGTTGGCTCTGTGGGATGTGGCTGTATGGCCTGGACACAGCTGGTCCCTGCTGCCCCAGGGCCGGCTCCGATGGGGTAATCCAGCTCCACCACCAGCACCTTCTCCTGCCCCTGCCTGCTCCCCCACCCACTGTTAGTGCTGGTCTATGCTGGCATCTGGCACTTCACTGTGGGGCACCAGCACCTCCTCTGCAGAACGGAAACGAAGCTGAGCCAGGGTCTCACATGCAGCTGTGATGCCTGACCCTGTGCTGCCAAGAGCCAGAACCTGGGGAGGGAGGGAAGCCTCTTCCTCTGCCTGGAGGTGTGCGTCTGAGCCAGGTCCTGCCCCGGAGAGGTAAGGCTTTGGCCTTCGGCTGCAGCGGATGCTCAGCTTGGAGCCTGCCTCGTGCTCTCCAGAGAGCAGGCAGACGCCTGCGCCTCTTCCTGCCATTCCGCAGCAGGCAGGTCCTGCACAGGAAGCCCCGGACACTGCAGTACCCAAACAACACATAACCCCCAGGACCTGAAGGGCAAAATGTTGTGAAAGTCAAAGAGGAACCAGAGCCACAGCTTCTTACAGTGGTCTCAGTGCTGTAGACCCCAGCCAAGCCACACCACGTGCTGATGCTCCCTGGACCCTGCAACCTCCTCACCCTTTCAATAGTCCTGATCTGAACCGCCAAACACACCCATGTGCCCATATGGAAATAGTGCCCTGGTACTAAGAGTTGTATTGCTCTCATCTGCATAATTGCTCTCCCAGCTGGCTACACAGTTGGATCTTAACTTCACCAAGCTGTTCATCAAGACCCTTCTTTCCCGTTCCTACGCGCGCAGTGCAGCCTGGTTTGTGATTCACACAACCGTAGCACACACTGCTCAGGAAGCTGCTGCTGTTTTTCTCTTCGTTTCCTTGTAAATCAGCAAAGCTGCTGGGTTTTCAGGGAGGGGGTGATGTGTTTTGCAGAATGTCACGTCACCTCTGGGGCACTGTGAATGAATCTGCATAAGGTGTTGAGTGGATTTCTGGGAAGAGGATAATGTGCTCAGGGTGGACCTTCAGAAGAATCACAGGAACTTCTAAGCCCACGGCGCTGCTTTTCCCAGGGCCTGGGGGCAGCAGCATCAGCCGTGTGCAACGGTGCTGTCGATGAACTGGACTGTGGTCAAAATCAGGTTGTTGTGTAATGCAACAGATGGGATCAGATGGGCTCCTGCTCCCTCGGGCTTCATGCTCCACATCAAGTAACCTCATCAGAGCACCTCTCGGGCTTAGGTCCATTGGGAAGGAGAAGATAACCTCAGAAAGTGCAGCAGAAGTGCGCTGGCACTGAGCAACTGCCAGCCTTGCTGCTGACAGACAGCGAGGGGCTGTTCTGTGCAGGTTCTGGGATGTGTGCTGAGTAAAGCAGGTTTGTAAGTCCTGTCTTTTCGTCACTGTTAGAAAGAATGGAAGCTGAACACTTTAGAAATGTTAAATACCACTTCAGCACTGAGTTCCATGCTGTGACAATCAGATTTGCTTCTTTCCATCAGTGGAAACAATCTTTGCTTTTCCTCCATCTACAGTAACATTCCTGCCTGTTTCTCTTCAGAGGTTTCCTATACAAAAGCCCCAGTGGACCCCTGAAGGGTTCACTGGAGACCTGGAAACAATCCCAGCACCTCTCCCCTAATCCTTCAGGAGAGGATAGAGAGTGGAGAAAGAGAAGCAAGAGCTGGGAAGCCCACGCAGCTGGATGGTGGAATGACCCAGCAAGGTCACTGGACTTGGTTGTTCGTGTCTCGCTCAGCAGTAGGAAGCTGAGCAGCTGCTGGATGCACGATTATCGCTGGCAGGCTGGGGCAGGACACTCCCTATGGGCGCACGTGCTCTGCCTCAAACATAAATCAGGGTTTTTCCTTAAATTTACACTTAAATCCTGACAATTTCCCAGCACACTTGTGCTCAGAGCCTGTGCCAGTGGTGCCGTGTGCTGCTCGCTTCCTTGGCTGGCTGTGGACACTGTACTTTATTGTATGACCTCTACCTCACACCCCGCTGGGCACTCTGCTCTCTCCACATGCATTACGTTACTAATGGAGAAGGTCAGTGGCCAGTCATTTGTCATGTGAAAAACATCCATTTGGTAAACTTTATGAAACCAGAGAGAATTTAATAAATAACTGGTGCTTTGCAAGTGCCTGTTGCACATTGCACATCGCTGCTTGGTCCTTGGGATGCAGCAGCATGGCTGACACGGAGCATCGGGGTCCTGGGAGACAGGACAGCCCTTGGAAGCTGCAGGTTGACAACAGCCAAGAAGTGGCACACTGCAACACTGTGAGTGTTCAAAGCAAGGAGCCTCCAGCCACACTGAGCAGGCTGAAGGGAAGGATGGAGTAGGGAGCTGGGACTGCCTTCTTTCAGAGGTGGTGGTGCCGGTTATGTGTGTTTGCCACAGTGGTGGTCTCCTTGCCGTGGTGCCTCCTGCAAAACCAGAACCACTGCAGAACGCCCCAGTACCTCTGGGTGTCTGTGTGTGGTTTGGGTCTACTGGGCAGGTGTGGTGGTTTCTGGGTCTAAGAGCAGAAGTGCCCCAGGGAGGACACGTGCAGTGCTACCAGGGGCATCAGCTGCCCAAAGCCACGGTGCTGCTCAGACCTTCCCCCAGCTCTTTATGACCCATAAAGGGAGATCCCAGCCCTCACTCAGGCAAATCCTAAATGCCAGGTCTGGAGTTTTAGGGAAGGCAGAAACAAAACCTGCTTTTAAAAAATGGTTGAACAGATCTGTGGCCCCAGACCGTCAGTGGCTGCTTTGCATCGGGCTCAGAGACAGCTTCCAGCTCAGGGAACCGCTGAGCACTGGGGAGGGCAGTGCTGGGACAGGCCATTTGCCAGGCATGCCTCTGTGCAGCTCCTTTCCCCTGCCATGTGTTGTTGGCCACCCTTGAGAAGATGCCGATGCACAGCTGTCCTTACCTAGCAATAAGGCTAATTCCTTGATGTGTGCTGTCCTTGTTCCAAATGCTCATCTGTAGCTTGCTGCAGAGGATGAGACAACTGTGGAAGGGTGTTGGGTTTTTTACCTTTCCTCTTGTAGCTTTTTGCTTATAGCTGCTTTGTTAGTGGAAGATCCCTCATACCATGGCAGGAGGGGCTCACGATTGCATTGGCCTGGCTATTTAAAATACTGAAGTGCTAGTAATGATTCGGCAGGCCACAGTGGGCACATGGAAGTGAGTTGCGAGCAGCCAGCTCAGGGTGAACAGTCTTGTTTAATCTTGTCCTTTAGAATTTACGTCATTCTAAATCTGGCTACTGGATGCGATTTAGCTTCCATGAAGGCACATCTTCACTGCAGCAGGGGATTGTCCCCTCCAGGTACATGTGGTGTCTTTTGGGAAAGAAGGAAACAGGGAACTGTCCCTCCTCTGGTGCCTGGCTCCTGTAGGAGCATCCCTCCCTGGGAACGCAGCCCCTGCAGCCTGCTCTCAGGTTTGTGTTTAACAGGCTGCAGACCTGGGAGGCAGCAGCGTGAGCATGGGGCAGGAGCTGGCCTGGTGATGGGGAACCAAGTCTCAGGTTCGCCTCATTTAACTGTGCTCTCCTGCTTGCTCCAGGTCGTTTAAAATCACAGCATCTGCTCTGCAGCCTGTTCCTGAGACCACAGTGGCCTGAATAAGGTCTCTGCAGCAGCTTTTTTGCACCCTGAGAGGTAGGAGGGCAGAGAGCAAACACAACCAGGTGAATAACTGTAAAGGTAAACCAAGGCAAGTAAACGCTGATGCTTTTTGGAGGCTCAGAAAGGTGGTTTCTTTCCTGTGGCTCTTGTTTGCAGTGAGCTGCAAGCAAAAATGGGAACCATTCAACAGCTCTCTCAGCTCCCCTGCCCAGTGTGTTTCAGGTTTGACTTGTTTCCTGTGCCCTGGTGAGATCTTGTAGTCTCTCCATGGACCAGACCAAGGTCTGTAGTCAGAGGAATGGTTCTCACTCTGTTGGTAAAATGCCAAGGAAGCCTTTCAGTGGGATGGAAATAACAAATGTGCCAAGTAAGGACGAGCATTACAGCCCTCAAGCAAAGAAGCCTCATTAGTCCGTGGGTTTGGTTATGGCTTTGGTTCTTTACAGCTCAAGGTCTGTTTCGGGTGGCCCTCTACACCTCCGGTGCAGCAGGGCTCTAACAAGTCGTTGCGCATTTACAGCCAGTGCTCCTTGGTTGGGTGCCTGCGAGCTCCCCTTCGTGCTCCTGGGTACCAGGAAGGCACATTGAGTCTTCCTGCTTGGAATGCCCAGCGAAAACCAATGCACTGTAAATCTGAATACAGGTACTTTCCATAACTTCTGTTTAAAGCGCTGGCAAAGAGTCGCGTGACTGCAGATTATCCTGGACTGAGATCCCCGCTCATACTTGGGCCATTTTCTGCAGGTCTTCCTTTTCTTTTTAAATTATTTTGATTTTCCCAATAGAAAATTCCCCAAGGAAATCTCCTCAGGAACCAGAAATGATGTTGGGGTTCCTCTGGAAGCATACTGCTGTTCTTCACTGACCTCCAGCAAAGACAATAACTGTAAAGGTAAAGAAGTCCCAATCAGTAGGCATCTTGCAGGCTTCTCTGTTCAGATGCTGAACTGAAGGGCTGCATTGCTCTAAAAAGCAGAATTTAAGGGTGGAATAGCATGAAGAAACGATGCTACTACAGCAGGCCAAAGGTGTCTGAGAAATGATTGGAGGGGTTTTATTTGCTCTGCAAACACCACCAGATTAAACATAAAATAACTCAGGACTATTGATGTAAGTCATAGAATCATAGAATCATAGAACAGTTCCGGTTGGAAAGGACCTCAAGATCATCCAGTTCCAACCCCCCTGCCATGGGCAGAGACACCTCACACTGAACCATCCCGTGCAAGGCTTCATCCAACCTGGCCTTGAACACTGCCAGGGATGGAGCACTCACAACCTCCCTGGGCAACCCATTCCAGTGCCTCACCACCCTAACAGGAAAGAATTTCCTCCTTAGATCCAATCTAAACTTCCCCTGTTTCAGTTTTAACCCGTTACCCCTTGTCCTGTCACTACAGTCCCTGACAAAGAGTCCCTCCCCAGCATCCCTATAGGCCCCCTTCAGGTACTGGAAGTGCCAAAAAGCAAAACCTCCAAGTGTCGAAGTCAAGGCTGACCGGATGAGCTCGCGGTTTCCAGTCTGGGTGCAGTGTGAGTAAGGGGTTAAAACCCGTCTGATTTATGGAGATTGCAGTTCTCAGCAGATCCCTGCGCGCAGCATTGGCTGCAGCTCCCTGCTCTGCACCAGCGGCTGCGTGACGGCAGGTTCCCATCTCAGAGTCATTCACTGCACTTCATCAAAACCCACCCCAAGCAGTGCCTCCATAAACCAGCAAGGCCTTCAGTCCGCTTAAAAGCACACTTTAATAGTATGGGGCTTGGAGCAAGCTGCTCCAGTGGAAGGGGTCCCTGCCCATGGCAGGGGTTGGAGCTGGAGGAGCTTTAAGGTCCCTTCATCCCAAACCATTCCATGGATCTATGATGGGCTAAGATGAAGATTTTCAAAGCTGGGCAGCTGTGCAGAGAACTCTGGTGTGTTTTAGGGTGTGCAATTGAAATGGCAGAGGTGGCTGAGCTCCCAGGGCAGACTCTTCCCCTCTCCCCTCACCAGCACCACATCCTCTCCCCTCTTTGGTCAGCTTGATAAGCTGATTCCTTCTACTCCTTCCTTTAGAACTGGCCTCCTGTTCTCTTGTTCAGTTTCCAGAGAGGTTGTTGGGATTGTTTGCATCCTCCGTTGGGAGTACGGGTCTGGTGGCAAGATTTCTGTCAAAGCTTCTTTTCCACTGGTGATGGCTCTTGGCTGCACGGGGGTGGTTACTTGGGAGCATTTGCCTTGCAGGAATCCTGCCTCAGCTCCGAGTTACACAGAAATGCTTTTTTGCACTTGCCTTCTGGTGACAGATGAGTTTCCACTTCCAGGCTGCTGTATTTCAGTAAAACAGGAATGTCAAACACACACTTGCTGTGACAAGTGCTTGTTCCAAAACCCGTTGTAGGGGAAGCGCCCAATCCCTTAGGACAGACAGGCGTTCTGGTTGCCTTCTGAAGACGAACCCCTGGCACAGGTATCTCCTGGCTGTGGCACTTTGCTTGCTTTTGCATGTTTTTTGCCCAGGTCAGCACTGGGGACGAAGGTCACCAGTGGGGATTTGATTGTGTCCGTGCACCACCTGGACTCCCATCGAGGCACCCAGAGGCCACGCGCTGTCCCTTCCCTTTCAGTGAGCCTGGGAAGGGGCCCGGCAGACCCATGGTGCGCCGTGGGGTGAGCGGCAGGCTCCGGGGGCTGTGTGCAGGGGGGCACTCTGCAGGCTGGCTGCAAACACCCAAATCTGGTGCAGGAGCAGTTTGCCCCGCTGCCTGCACAGCTTCGTGCCAGTGACCATGCGGACCGCCCTGTGCCTTATCTTCTTGGTCTTGAGATGCAGAGAAGCAGCAATTCAAAGCAGCTTGCGGATGTGCCTCATTTTAGGAGGGTTTTCTCTGTTGGATCTCAAAGATTGCCTGGTTCCTGTAACATGGAGCTCTCTTCTGTCTGCTCACAGAGGAGCTAATGACAGAAAATGGCTTTTACCCCAGCTCTTCTCAGCCCACCAGGGATGCTCCCATCAGCTCACAGTGCAGGATGCTTTTGGGAAGCCCACGGGATTTTAACTCTGGTCTTTCAAGTGACGTGCTGGACCAGATCATCTCTAAAGGTCCCTTCCAACCCGAGCAACCCTGTGGCTCTGTGAAAATCCCCCACGGCTTTGGGGATAGGGGTGCCTCGGGTTTCTGTTTTCTCTGTTCTCCCCTGCTCAGGAGCCTCTGCACATCTCCCTTTCTCCAGGCAGTGCGGCTTTCATGAGCAAACAGAAATAAATCTTAGCGGGAGCTTTGGATTGTTATCCCTCCTTTCCAGACCAAACTCATTCAGGTCTCTCCTGTGCGTTGTGTGATTGCCTCAAATCAAGGGTTGAATGCAGGGAATGACGAACGATACCAGGGAACAAGAGTCTGGTCTGCAGACCAGTCAGTCTCACCTCTGTGCAGGCAGGGCCTTGGAGCAGATTCTCCTCGAAACCATGCTAAGGCACATGAAAAACCATGAGGAGGAATCCAACCCACCCGCCCCTTCAGGCACATCCTCCGGTAGGAAAAGCAGCAAAGCCTTCTCTTTCTCCACTTTTTAGGCTGGTTCTTGCATGAGATAGAGCCCATTAGCACATGTGGGTGACGAAATGGACCTGTGCCTTTGATGAGGCTCTTGCATTTCGCTGCTGGAGGGGCTGTGTGCAACTTCAAGGAAGAAGCAGAAAGAAGCACCTTGCTGAGCTTGCTGCTTGCCCTCGCCTGACTGAGGGCAGGGGAGCGGGGAGGGTTTGCTGGCGATGAAGTCTTGCAGTGATGACAGGGGGGGTTTCCAAAGAGCGGCTCCTGCAGTTCGATGCAGCGCTCCCATCCTCTGCTCGGTTTCCGGGCCTGAGCAAATCTCTCAGTGGGCACTTTTGAAGCGAACAGAGGAGAACTCTCTGCTGGTGTCGCTGCGGTGTCAGAGGGCACATTAACACCGTGCCGCAGGGAGCGCGGGAGTCTCTCTTCTCACTTGTTCTCCCCACAAGTCCCTGCAGCCCTCGGGGTTTATTGTAGGTAAATAACAAAACCTCCCCAGAGCGTACCCTGCCTCTTCCCCTGTTAGCAAAAGGAGCCGGTGCTCCTGCTGCCTGTAGGATTTAACCCGGCCGGACCTGGCAGGGACCCAGCTCGTGTCGTGTGTCCCCACCAAACTCCAAGCAAGCTGCGGTGGGGAACCCTCCTGCTGGGCTGGAGTGAGGGCAGAGCTGGTGCCCGGGGACGCTGACAAGTGTCAGCCAGGGAAAATATGGAGCTTGGGGGGGAACAGGTCCCCCAGGACCCCCGAGCCAGCGTGTCCCCCCGAGCCAGCACGAGGCTGCAGCCTGCGCTGTTCTGCACTTCCCACTCCTCAGTACCTTGTTCTGAACACTCTCAGCACTGCTTTTGTCTTGTATTTTCCTGCACTTGGAGTAATCGCTGCTCCACGCAGTCAAACCACTGTGGATTATGGCAATTTGGAGGTGAAAGGCTTTTGGATGCTGACTTCGATTCTTTTGTGTGTGAGGAGGGAACAAGCCCCACCATTCAAACATGGGACAAGAGAAACAAGCATGGCTGCAAGAGGCAGCATGGAAGCAGAGCTGGGTGGGAGCAGCCCTGGAAAGCAAGCCATTAAATTGGATCCTGTTGCTTTCTGCATTCAGCTCAATGGGCAGTGCTGGAGCTGTGACTCACTGGACCACCACCACTGCTGTCTAAAAATACCTCGAGAACACATTTCGGGTTGATGTTTCAGTGAGTCACACTCCCCAACAAAAGGGCTCACGGAAAACTTGGTGCATTGATGGAAACGACTCTCACCTCCTCAAACGCAGCAGTAATTTGAAAGAGCAAGCTGTTTTCACATGGGCAGGACAGCCAGTTTTGGACAGCAGCAGGGAGCAGGTGGGATTTGGTCATCCTATTGCATCCATCCCTGCTGTTATCCGGGGACCTGCATTCCCACTGCAGTCATTCCATAAACAGCCTGGCTTCCTCATCAGCTTCCATACCGAGGCTTCAGGTTCCTGGGGCAACAGGAGCCTCTGAGGCTGTTCCCAAAGTAGTGCCTCTGCAGGAGGAGGGGAAGCACCCGTGGTGAGGCGCATTGCGAAAGCCCTGACGTGGAGTCAGGGTAGGTTAAACACTGACTGTCCCCTGCAGCGTCAGGACGTGAGTCACTGCTCGGGTCACCCGAGGTCCTGATGCTGCTCTGGGGGCCGAGCTGCTGCAGAAGAGCATGCACAGCTGTCAGCGTGTGTGCTGGGAGCAGCGCAAGGGACAGGCCACATCCAGCAGGAACAATGCGCACCAGTCACAGGCTCTCCTCAGCCGGTTTTGGCGGAGGGGTTTTGGTCCCAGATGATGTCTCCCTGATGGCCTCCAGGCAGGGAAGCTCCTGGGACAGCCCATCCTGGATCTGGAGCAAGGCTCCTCTTGCTGCACAGCAATGGGCCTCTTCCACCGGCAATCAGGGATCTAAAGTGGAGACGTAAACCTTGTTCATGCTGATAAATAACGCTGCTTTCCTGTGCCAAGTACTGAATGTCCAGCGATCCCAAGGGAGGTTCCTCTCCAGTGTCAAATAGGCTGTGAATAAGCTCTCTTTTTCCCAAAGCTCTCCCATGGACGGCAGGGAGCAGCTCTGGGGACAGCAGGGTAATCCTGCTGCATTCAGGTAACCCCTGCTCTGCTGGGCCCCCCACCCAGGAGCCCACGGCCTGAAGCATCCATTGTGTGAGTGTTAGCAATAGCTTTGGGAACAGGAACTTTTCAGAGTCACTTCCAGCTTATCACAGGGTCTGTTTCTAAAGCCAGGGCCTCGATACTGTGCTCACCTCTGCCCAGCAGAACAGGGCTGCATTAGGAAGCAGCATATTCCTGTGGGTCAGTTTTGGTCCAGCATCAGCAAGCAGCAAGAGAAGCAGGATGTGAGGGATGCAGATGCTGAAAAAGGTGTCTGGGTTGTCACCTGCATCTGCAGGGCCGCGCTTGCTCCCAGCCACAATGGGAAGGGGAGGACATCCCTCCCCAGGGGCTACGGCGGGACTTGGCCATCCTCTGCTGTTACCTTCCCTTCGGCTGGAGCTGCACGGTTCCCAGTCAGCGGTGTGTCCACGAACAAACAGGGCTGCAATGCTCCACACTGATGTGTGTTCTTGTGCCTGTGGCGCGAAACAGCCTGGGCAGTTCTGAAGTTAAGAGCATAAGTGTTGTGCTATTCGGGTCCCTTCTGACATCAGTTCAGTTCCTCTGCATTGAACAGGGACTGCATTCCTGTCCAGAATAGCTCCAGAGTGAAACACGGCTGTTTTCTATGAACTTTTATTGTGGGTAGGAAAAGAATGGGATGGGATACTGCTTGAGGCAGTTTGTAGGCACAAGGAGAAGGTTTATACATGAGAGGACAGTGAGGTGCTGGAATAAAGCCTGGGGCAGATTTAAGAGCAAAGTAAGTGATTCTTCGCAGATGTTAGGATATAGCTGCCTTCAGGCAGGGGGATGGCTGGGTCCCACCTCGTGCTCTCTTTTCTCATCGGTGACACCAGCGAGGGGCAGAAGATCCCTGGTTGTGTTCAAAGCCATTCTAGCAGGAAGCCACAGCAGCAGACCTTTCAGCTGCATGCAGAGTCCTGGAGGGCTGTGCATCAGCTGAAGAGAGGGGACAGGGCGCACAGAAGGGCCTGCCCTTGCATCAGAGCACAAGAGCTGAGAAATCTTTTCCTGGTTCATCTGCCAGGAGGGAAGGGAAAGGGCAGGTCCTGCTCCTGCACGTGGGTTTGCTCTGGGTGCTGACCCTGTCAGCTGTTACAGAGAGAGCACCAGCATCCCACCACGGGCACCCGCGCCCTGGCCTTGCTGAGTGCTTCCAGTATCTGCCTCCACTCTCTCTTCTGTTAAGCAAACGGAAGGAGAACTTGTATCGTCCAAAGCACAGAGAGCTCTCTCCATATCCTTGAGGTCCTGTGGGGGAATTCCTCCATCCTCTTGAATGGAGACGTGGGCTTGAAGTGCTTGGGCTTCTCTGAGCACCTGGGGAGCAAACCTGGGAGAGTGGGCGCTCGGTGGGGCTGGGGCCATGGTACTGTGCCACTGCGTGGGCCTCTGGAGGCATCGTGGCACCCTGAGCTCCTGTATCCATCCTGGCAGGTGGAATTGGGAATGGTTGGAGATATGTTGTGAGTGCAGGGGGAGGAAAACGCAGATCCTGTGGGCTCTTGTTCCTGGAAAATGTCAGCCAACAAGCAAGTGCTGCAGGTGGTGAGCTGTGGGGGGCTGTGGCGGCTTTTGGATGACCTTCTGCTGTAGGAACACCGGGGAAAACATGGAGGAAGAACAAAGGTTTTGTCCCAAATGGAAAAGGAGTTTGGTGCCCAGGAGCAGCTGTAAGGGGTGGCAGCTCCTCAGTGGTGATGGGGCCAGGCTGCTGCTGTTGGGATGGCTGGTCTGTGTCCACCCCTGTGTGAGCAGCTCCGTCCTTCCTGTGGGTCCTTGCTCAGGAAAACCCTTAGGCAGAACATCCACTGAGCGTGGCGGGGAGCCTCCGTGAGGACAACGTGTGCGTGCTTTCCTGAGATGGGAAAACTCCCTCCTGTTGATGCCAGAAACCCCTCTGCAGAGAGCAGTGCCTTCCCAAAGGCAGGCAGCCCTCCAGGCTGGGCTCTGCCCGTGGCTGGCAGGCAGGATCAGGCAGGCAGAGCTTGCCTGCTTTCAGCCAACAGAAGCCCTGGGCCTGAGCAGTGCTCTGACTCTATTAAATCTCCAGTTTTCCCGTGCAAAACCACCCTACTGGGAAAGCTCTTGACCACTGTACATCTCTGCCCGTGTAGAAACTGGAGGAGGAGGAAGAGCAGCGGGTGGCGTGGCTTGGGTGTATCTGCTCGCTCCTGCTGACGGGCAAAGCCCAGACCTTTGGTGGCTGTGTGTGAAAGAGCAGGTAACAGCATTTAAGGACTGAGTCTGTCTTACTGATGTGAGCTGCAGGAGTCTCTGCACCATGGGTCTGCTGTGGCCCTGGGGCTGGGCACGCAGGGCATGCAGAGCAGGGCCTCTGCAAGTACCGGTGTGGTGGTGGTGGTGAGGGTGGCAATAATGGTGATGGTGGTGGTGACAGTACTGCTGGTGGTAGTGGTGATGGTGCTCGTGCTCCTGGCAGCGGTGGGCACCTGGAAACCTGCCCTCAGCTCCCCGTGCCTGCGCATGTCATAGAATCACAGAATCATAGAACAGTTCGGGTTGGAAAGGACCTCAAGATCATCCAGTTCCACCCCCTGCCATGGGCAGGGACAGCTCACACTGAACCATCCCACCCGAGGCTCTGCCCAGCCTGGCCTTGTCCTGCTGGAGAGCCCACGAAGGGCTGAGAGCAGAGCCCCACGCGTTCAACGCGGCGGCCGCACGCGCCCTCCGCGGAGGGAAGGGGGAGCGCGCAGGGAGGCTCCAGCTTCAAGTGAGGATGCGCCGGGCCTGACCCCGCGGGCAGCGCCCGTGTCCCTGCCGCAGGCGCTGCCGGCACCGCCCGCCTGAGCACGGGGGGCAGCAGGGGCTCCGCTCCTGGAGCGTGGGGACCGGCCCCGGGGGCCTGCTCGGAGCGCCCGGTCCCTGCCGCAGCGGGTCCCAGAGCCGGCAGCGCAGCGCGGGTGGTGGCAGCGCAGGGCAGGGGCGTCCCTTGGTGCCGGCTCCTGCCCAGCCCTGCTGCTCCTCCGGCTTCACAGGGGCCCAGGCACAAAAGCTGCCGATGCTGTGCGCAGGGGTACCCAGAGCAGCCCTTCCCAGAGCCCTTCCGCCAGCCCGCAGAAGCTGCACCGTGAGCCGCGAGAAGGGGTCAGATGGGGCTGAGGCCAAGAAGTATTTTAACATTGTTTTCTTGAGACATTATTTATTATTTTCTTGGGACATTGTTTCATTGGAAGTTGCCTCCTGAGTGCCCCCACATGCTTCTGCAGAGGTACATGAAATCCAGTATAAATAACCGTGTGCTGGGCTGCACCCCCCGAGCATGAGCAGCAGCTCAGGGAGGGGATCCTGCCCCTCTGCTGTGCCCTGGGGAGACCCCCCTGCAGCCCTGCTCCAGCTCTGGGGCCACAGCACAAGAGGGACGTGGAGCTGCTGGAGTGAGGGCAGAGGAGGCCATGGAGCTGCTGCGAGGGCTGGAGCAGCTCTGCTCTGGAGCCAGGCTGAGAGAGCTGGGCTGGGGCAGCCTGGAGAAGAGAAGGCTCCTGAAGGGGAGACCTGAGAGCAGCTCCAGTGCCTGAAGGGGCTGCAGGGAACCTGGAGAGGGGCTTGGGACAAGGGCCTGTAGGGACAGGCCAAGGGGAATGGCTTGAACCTGCCCGAGGGGAGCCTGAGCTGAGCTCTTAGGCAGAAGCTCTTCCCTGTGAGGGTGCTGAGGCGCTGGCACAGGGTGCCCAGAGAAGCTGTGGCTGCCCCATCCCTGGCAGTGCTCAAGGCCAGGTTGGACACAGGGGCTTGGAGCAAGCTGCTCCAGTGGAAGGGGTCCCTGCCCGTGGCAGGGCTTGGAGCTGGAGGAGCTTTAAGGTCCCTTCAACACAAACCAGGCTGGGTTCTGGAATTCTGTGATCTTTTGGGTTTTATTTTTCTAGCCCATGGCAACACCCCACTTTTGGCAGTGGTTTTCCCAAGCCCACTGCCAGCATCTGAAGCAACCAACTGAATGACTTTCTAGTAGGTCTCTGTCACTGAGCTGAAGCGCTGTTGTTACTGTACCCACAGCAGGAAGCAGCCCGAGAGGTGAGGATGTGGAGGGAGGCATGGACAAGGAGGTGGGATGGCTGTCGGCACAATCCTGTGCTGCTGAGGCACCCGCCAGGAGGCTTCAGTACCTGGTCTGGTTCCTTCCCTCTGCTTCCTTCCTCCTGGGAGCGAAGGGATGAGCACAGGGAAGGATTTGTACGTCAGACCCTCTGAACAGCACTGCAGCCTGGGTACGGCCCGGAGAGACCCGCAAGTGTGAAACAAGGGACTGGCATGTACAGATACAGCAACTGTGCAAAACACGTTGGAAATAACCTTATGAGGTAGCCTTGCTTTGGAGCGTATGGGTCTGGTTACTTATTTGGTCTGCTCCCTGTCCTCCCAAGCAGTAGGAATGTAGTTTGTTCCTTTCAGCAGGGTATAAACATTTACACTCTCCTTTCTGACCCTATCGCTTTGATCTCCTCCATACACTTTTCCAGGAATGCCTACTGGCAATGGAAAAATGCATTAGCCTGAGCTAATTTGTTTTTCCTTTATATACAAGTGCATTAAGCCTTGGGAAATGGGGCAGTGAAGTGGGATTGTGGAGCTGCAGGGCAAAGCAGGGCCTCCGTAACGCCGTAACAAGGTTTCTGGGGTGCGTTTGTGGTAAGAGGTGGTGGAGATCTTGGGTTGTGGTAGTTGTACTCCTTAAAAGGATTTGATTTCTCTTCCCTGGTACTGAGCATGTTTTGCCATCAGAAGAACAAACAAGAAAGGTGTCTAATTGCTCTGCCCTTTCTGAGGACTGTTCTACGTGAGTAGGGAAGATTTGGAAGGAAAGAGAAACTTATGAAAATGTATAAGCATAACTCATGGGGTCAGACTGTGAGTGAGCATAAATCAGTTGCTCCTTTTTGGACTCATTTCTATCACTTTTGAGGAGTACAGTTTTTGTCACACAGTATCTCTCATGTTTTCCCTTTTCCTGGCTATAGCTGCTGCTCTGTGCCTGGGCGCGGGTTCTCTTCCTCCCAGACAGGATTCTCTCGCACCAGAAGATGCACCCCAGGTCCTGGCTTTGTGCACCAAGAGAACATGAAGCCTTATTAGAAGCCTCTGCCTCTCTAACACAGCTAGCATTGTCTTGGAAACCAAACCAAGGAATTAGCAAAACCAAAACAAGTGAGAGCCGGAAGTATTGTTAAAACCACTATAGGCGACTCGGCTGCCTCTGCAAATAGGAGCTTGCAGATGTACAGTGATGGAACTCTGGTGTTCTGCACTTCAGCTGAATTCCAGATGCTGAGTGTGCTGGGAGGAGAGTGGGCCTGGGGATGCAGCCCTGCTCTCCTGCCTGCCCTGCCCAGGTACAAGAGCTCATGCTGCGGATGTGGCTCGCTGACCGCCCCTCTCCAGAGCTTCCTGGTGGCCAGGTCTCTGCTGGCTGTGATACCCTGAGCGGGATCCATGGGATGGGTGGCAGAAACTACTCTTGATGCCTAAAAGTAGTGCTGGGTGTTCCGAGTGCCTGGCGCCCAGGTTTCTGGTGGAACCGTGATGCTGGTTGCTGCAGCTCTGCTCTTTCTTGGTTCTTTCCTTTCCACCCCTGCACTGCCTGCTCCTGCAGCAACATCTCCCTGAACTTTACACACCCAGGGAGGAATGTTTCTGGTTTGTCTGCAAAAAACGCCACCCCTGTGCAATCTGCTCTGAGGAGTGAGAAGAGAAGGCTGGGATGGCGTGAGCACCGGAGCCCAGGGAAGCTCCAGCCGGGATGCTCTGCGCCGCTGGTACCTCCATGCCTGCCTGGTGCTCACGCCTGCTGATGGGCAGAAGAGGGCAGAGCTGACAGGCTGACCTGCGTCCTGTAAGCCATTTAGTTCAGCTCTCTGCTGCGATGAGCCTGCTGCCCCTGCTTGCAGAGAGGGGCAAGGAGATTACTGTTGTTTGCCTGCAACCCATGGCACTTGTTCATTGACCTCTTTGCTTTGCTTTGGGAGCACAGAGCAGCTCGAAGCACAGCACAAGACTTTCTGTGCTTCGTGTTGAGTGCTCAGCCAGAGACCTGTGGGCGCTGTTTCTGCGCTGCCCACGCGATGCTAAGGGAGGACCGGTGCATGGCCAAACCCCACCGTTTACATGCCCTGAGCAGCCAGTGCTGCTATGAAACCCTGGCTACCAGAGCCATGAGACTGGGCGTGATATCACGTTCACCTGCCTTTGAAGCAGACCATTTCCTGCCGGGGAAGGCAGAGCTGTGGTGCCTCTCCCCAAGCCCTCCCTCCCTCAAAGGCTGCAGCACTGGAGGGAAGCGCACTCGCTGCTCTGTGGAGTGTCACAGCCCTTAAGTCAACCTCTGAATTTTGGGGGCTTGACTCATAACTCCTGAAGGGCCGGGGCTGTCTCTGCAGTCGCTGGCTTCCTGCCCAGAGACAACCATAAAAAGGCATGTTTAGATTTCTGCGGCATTCTTCATTTATGTCAGAAAATACAGCAGCGCGGCTCAGACAGAGCCAAATACGGGCACTGCAGTGGCTCTCCTCGATCATCTCCCTTCGAGACAGGGGAATAACCCCGACTCCAAAACCTCTTTCCTGCCCCAACCCACACCTGACATCAGGGACAGATCTATTAAGGCTGTTGAAACCTTTCTACTCTTAGTGTGCTGCTTATGCTACCGCAATGCCTATCTGCAAGTCCCAGCATTCCCAGGATGAGGAATTCTCTGCATTTGTGCCTTAAAAAAAGAAACTTTTTCTGCGAGGAAGACGTACAAGACAGCACAGCCCCAGGCATCGCAGTCATGAGACAAAACAGTGGAAATCAAGAGGTTTCTTTGTTTTCAAACGCTCTAACACAAGGTATGGCCCAGGCAGGTGACGAGGAGCAAGGGCAGCGTCAGGCCATCCTTCCCGAGAGCACACGAGGTGAAGAGGGGCTCTTTGTGAGCACAGAGCAGCTCAGGGTGAGCAGCGCCCTCCGCCTTGGGGCTGCCAGGGGCAGGATTTACCCGTCCTCTCCCTGGTCACACCAATGGGCTCGTCCTGGGGCGTTCTGCAGCTCTGTTCCATCCGCATCCAAACATGGGACTGTAGAGAGAAGGCAGAGAGAGCTGGGAACTGGTCAAACGGCCTCTCCCCTTGTGTAGCCTGAGCCTTTGCAGCCGATGCTCTCCTGTGAGCAGTCCCCGCTGGAATGAGCTGTTTCTCCCGCTGAGGTGAGGACATCCCATTGCTCATCTCCTGTGTACTGCAACAGCTCCGGTGGGCAGCCCTGGAGGAGGTGGCTGTGAGCTGTGTGCCCTGGGCACAGGATGGCTGCACCCCCCCTGCCCTGGAACCTGCCGCTTCTTTCACAGCACCACTTGCTTTCACCCCTTCATGTTTATCCTGCTCTTCTCCCTGACACGGCCCCGAGGCCACGTCCACCCCATCCGTTGTCCAAGGAGCTGGCAAGACCCTTCACTTCCTCCCACAGACAGATGACTGCCACGGCCCCACGGGTGAGCAGACATTTCTCTCCCACATCAGCTGGCAGACAGATATTTCATGGCCCTGCCAAGCCCCTGCTCTCCTCCTCTTCTGCCAAAAGCACTGCCAGGGCTATTGCTGACCTTTGCCTGAAACACCCCATCCTGTGGCCCACCAATGAGCTCCTCCATCTTTGCACATGGTTGGTCCCCGTGCCCCAGCACAGCAGCACAAGCCAAAGTCTCCTCAGCTTCATCTGCCCAACCTTTTTAGCTCTGGCCGTGAGAGATGGGGCTCTCCTATCCCCTTTTGGCAGGTTGTCTGAACTGTCACTCGCTTCTTCCTTTCCCCCTCTCTGCCAGATGCTACTGGTGTAAGTGGCCAATGGTCAGGGTCCCCAGCCCAAGGCTCTGCCACCTCTTCAGTTTGTGCTCAGCAGCCAAGACTGAAGGGGGGTTGATCCTGTGGGAGGTAGGAGCAGCCACCTGGGCTCAGCTGAAGAAGTGGCAGGGTGCTCGGCTGCAGGCTCTGCTGGGTGGCACAGGGGACAGGCATGCTCCTTTCCCCTGAACAGCTCTGTCAGAGACCCCTGTGACTGCAGCCAGTGGCAGCTCTGCCACCAGCATCTTCTTAAACAGCATATCCTGGAGGAACAGCTCTGGGCGGGACCAGAAAGGTCTCACCAGATCCACTCGCCTCCATCTGATAGCTTCCGACAGGTCCGGGGCTCCCTGTCCTCCCAAGGCAATCTCAGCCGAGGGCTCCGTTAGCCCTCCTGCTGCACCTCCTTTGCCACAATCAGTGTCTGTCACCACCTGCCCCATACACCGTGGCTGTGGAAAACAAGTTGCTCACTCCTTGAGGCAGCCCTTTGTGTATTCAAAGCTTGCTCCCACCTCTGCCCCTGCACTTCTGCAGCCTTTCTGCTGGAGGAGGCAGACCCAGCTCCCGCAGCCTCCCTGGGCCAGGTCAGGTCTCCTGGGCCTCTGCTCGCGAAGCCTCAGAGCTGCACAGAGCCATGAAGGTCAGCTCCCAGCCCGAGGAGCTCGTTCCTGCTGGCACCAGCGTGAGTGCCTTTAG
This sequence comes from Lathamus discolor, assembly GCF_037157495.1. Taxonomy (NCBI): domain Eukaryota; kingdom Metazoa; phylum Chordata; class Aves; order Psittaciformes; family Psittacidae; genus Lathamus; species Lathamus discolor. The sequence continues at coordinate 125,637,355 of NC_088888.1, forward strand.
AACAAGAGCTGAAGGGGCGGCAGATGCGCGTTGTGTGATGGAGATTTCTGAACGTCTCCCATAGCCAAGGCTGAGCAACGCGGTGCCATCCACGGAGGGGACTCCACCAGCTCTCCACCATCTAGGGAGAAGTGGAGAAGAAACTGCATGTGGAGAGGTGGCAAGAGGCAAGGGATGTGGATGTGCATGTTTAGTTCATGTGTCTATATATGTGTGTGTATGCCTCTAAATTAGAACTTGTGCTTTTTTTCCCTATTAAAATATTCATAGACTTGCTAAATCTTGCATTTCTATCTGATGAGGCATAGGCAGCTTTAAAAGCCAACTTCTTGCAGTCAGGAGGATTTAAATTCTCTTTTGTCAGATCTTTCTTTTTGCTGTTTCCCAGTCATTTCTACCCCTTCTGACTGGCGAGAAGCACACCTGAAGAAGTGACTGCACCGTGGTGGCAGGAGGCAGCGGAAAGAATCCACTTGTTCTCTGACAAGAGAACAAATCTCAGTGCACTTTGTTTTCCCAAGTCAAAGGCATGATTTTACTGCACCTGGTTCGTTACCGCAGAACATCCCAGCTCCCGTCCCAGCCTGGCAGCTCTCAGATCTCGTTACTTTGCCTGGTTTCCAGGTTTCTTCGAGGCAGCAGGGTCTGGCAGTGTCAGGCTGTCCAGAGCAATTCATGCAGCCTCTCTCCTGAGGTCTGGAGAGGTTTGGTCCCCAGTGCGTGCCTGGGTGCTCCTCGGAGCAGGGCTTGCAGCATCCCGCTCCTGCTGATCCCAGCACACGTGGCTGGACGCTGCTGTGCCTGTCGGAACGGTCTATGTATCCAGCCACTGTCACATCCTGCAATGGCAGCGAAGACATCATCTGCCAGGGAAAGAGTGCCTGGACACCTTAGGTACCCAGTCATCATGTGCAAGGATCTCTGAACAGGTGAAATAAGTTACAAGGGCATGTATGGACAGGCCAAGGGGAACAGCTTTAACCTGCCCAAGGGGAGACTGAGCTGAGCTCTTAGGCAGAAGCTCTTCCCTGTGAGGGTGCTGAGGCGCTGGCACAGGGTGCCCAGAGAAGCTGTGGCTGCCCCATCCCTGGCAGTGCTCAAGGCCAGGTTGGACACAGGGGCTTGGAGCAAGCTGCTCCAGTGGAAGGGGTCCCTGCCCGTGGCAGGGGTTGGAGCTGGAGGAGCTTTAAGGTCCCTTCAACCCAAACCAGGCTGGGGTTCTGTGAAGCTGCAAGAGACAACAAAAGTGATACTGAAGTCAGGCCAGGAAGAATGGATAATGCACGTAATGGGAGAAAACAGCAGTGGACTAAAGAGGAGGACGGATAAGCAAGGTCATGAGGAAACACAGGTTTCTCCCATTTTTCCCCTCCCTGTTTTCAGGCAGGGCAGTGTGTCCCCTCATCTCAGTTCCACACTGCAAAAGCCACCCCATGCCCTGGCTGAGGAGCAAGAGGCTCAGAGCGCAGCAGCCCTGCAGCACTGATCCCTCAGTGCTCAGCAGCCTGAGCGGCTCCTTCCTGCTCCCTGAACTGAGGATGCCCAGGTCAGAGCCCCGGTTTGCTGCAAGGGGAACAGCCAGGTCCTGGCCCCTGCGGAGCTGGGAGCTGTGTTCCGGTGCTCAGGTGGGCTCAGGTGTTCCAGCAGCCCAATCAAGGCAATCAGCAGCGGAAGGAGCTCTGGGGAGGAGAGGAGGGCACTTGGGGGTTGATTGCTGCCTACCCTTACAAAACCAGAAGGAGCTGGGATGGGGAGAGCTCTTGTGCTTTGTGGTGTTGGTACTGGGCTCACCGGGACACAGCCAGGTCACCCTGAGCAGCTCAGGCTGTGGTTTTCTTATCAGCGGTAAGTAAACATTCTCTCTCAGTCCTGCTGGGTGACTGCTCTGTCCTCCAGTTCATGGAGTATTTGCTCATTTAGAAACTCTTGCTACTTCCCCTCTACCTGCCATAACCAAGCAGCGATGAAGCAAGTGTCACTGAACCCTCAGTGGCGATGTGGCAATAGGGATCATTAGTTATTTTGTGATAGTAATGCTGCTGGGTTAGAAACTGGTCACACCAGCACTTCTGGCAGGCTGGATGTGACAGCAGCTGCTGGCAAGGTGGTGGTGCCAGAACACGGGGGTCCCACCACCACTGCCAGGACTGTATGTGCATGCCGGGGTGCTCGGCAGCCCAGCTCAGTGTGCCTGCCATGGGAGCAGAGCTTGGGCAGGGTTTGTGCTCCTCGGCACTCCTTGCACAGCAACAGACTGCAGAGCAAGCGTTTGGGTTTAGGTGTCTACTAACGCTCACTCCATTTATTAATGTTTTCAGCATTGGTGTCATAGCTGATGGTCATTCTGTCTTTAATTGGCTGGCAGGGGATAGTGGGAGATTAAATTAGTGCAGGTACTCTGAGGACATTCTGCACAGTCAGCATAGGCACCATTCACTGCAGGAGGGAGTATGTTAACTGCTTAAAAATCACCCCTTGCCCCAACTACCCCCATAACAAACTGGCCTGAAACCAGTTCCATGTAGTTTTCCTTTCTTTCCTTGGGCTTTTGAGAGCTTGGAGCAATGATTCACACGGCCAGAAACAGTGTCCTGTTCATTAGGAAGCAAAGCTTGTGGAGCTGTTAGGGCCGTCTGCTCTGTGGTGCCGCACACCTGTGTCTGCTCAGTCACTTTGAATACAAGGTGGCAAAATACCACCTAAAGACAATTTGCTTTTTCCATTCAGCCGCTCAATTACCCCCCACACCAATTGCCACCAGCTTTCCTTGGTATTACCTGAGGTCAGCAGAGCCTCTCCTGCTGGGGACTTCTGGATGTGGTTTGATTGTCAGTCTGGAAGAGGGATTCCTGCCCAGTGAAGATGCAATGTTTCCCCCTCAGGTGCTGCACTGAGCTGCCTTTGACCAGCCATGGAGACACTTCCCTTTGCTGAAGGGGTCAGGTCCTTAGTTCATTAGGTGTGGCAATTCCTGGCTGCCAAAGGGGTTTTCAGTCATCTCAGTGTGTCTTGCTCAAGGTGACCTGCTGTGGGCGATGTCTGAGCCTGTGATGCTGTATTGGCCTAGAAACTCCACTTCAAAACTCAGCCATCTCAAACCCTGTGTTACTGAAGAGCTGATTGCCCAGTACAGATCTACCAATTTGATTCAAGATGCAGGTGAGGTATGTGGATCCGTGTGATGCTGCTCCAAATGTTAAGGGCACTCTGCTATGGATGTGTTGTTAAGCATCATGTGGAAAAGCTGTGTGGGGCTGGGGTTTATTGGTTGGGGTTTGTGTTTTGGGATCGTGCAGTCAGGGCTGTGATGAACACAACAGAGGAGATGCAACTTCATCTCGCGGTGTGCAGCTACATTATTTCCCCTTCACCACAGAGATGTAACACCCCAGCTAACGTTGAGCATGTGATAACTTGTGGTCCACTAAAGATAAGCAAAAGCTCTTTCCTTATCTGAAAAGGAAATGTTCACAGCTCTGCTGTAGTGCTCAAGAAACACAGTGCACAACTCTAGTTCTCAGTGAGGCAAGGGAATATTAGTACACCAGACGTGGTTTATGTGCACTGCTTTGGGCTGAATTCACCATGAGCCTTTAGAAACTTGCTGTGAACTGGAGCTCGAGTATCAAACACTTTATCTGGAGCTAAGCAACAACAAACTAAATGAGAACACCCCATAATTTTTGTTCATGCTGCTGTGCTGCACCTTTCCGCTTCAGAGAGAATAACCCGGTACGTTTCTGTTCCCCCTAGCCTCCAAAGAACAGAGGCTGACCTCCTGGAGGCTGCAGTAGGTGTTCTGCTGCTCTCGCCTCATCTCCCACCACCTTGCATTGACTTAGAGCTCCATCCTACCGGCTGAGATCCCAGTGCCCGGCTGTAGTAATTGGTTTTCCTGAAATACTAGAAGTAGTATTTAATCTTTGTCTCCTGTGGTGATTTACACCTCTGGGCAAAGGTTAGCATCCATTATAGGGAATCACAGTTAAAAAACCTGAGGTTTAAACCCATGCACTTGTGTACATGCACACTCTCCGCTTTACATGCGCACAAATGCATCCCCCTTGTTCATCCGAGTGCAAGGCAACCGCTACCCCAGGAATCTCCCAAGTGCTGTGTTCGAGGAGGGCTGTGTGCAGCATCCAAACCAAATGGACTCTGTTGTTGCCATGTCTGTATTAATGCATTGCCTGGGGCCAGATCCCATCCAATGGAATTCCCCTCTCTCACTGCAGAGAAGAATAGTCCCTGGGTGGGTTTTGATTTTACCCAGATGTGTGTGGTTCAGCAGCATCCACCAAATCCTCTCTCCAGAGAGAGACAAAACATCGCATGCAATGGCAGGCAGAGGAGGGGATAGAAACTTCCCTCCTCTGTATATCGGCTTGGCAGGGAAGTTGTGGAATCTTTGTGGGGTTTTCTCTTTTCCCAAAACACCTGGAGCTGTTCCCACCAAACCAAGGGTGCTGTTCTGGATGGGCCTGGTAAGAGACTCTGATCTCCTTCCGGCTGACACCAAGGGACCTGTCCAGGCTGTGCTCTGGAGGTCCCGCTGATGACCAGGGTGAAGCACTGAGTGCTCGACACACCAAGAGCTGGGCTCATGGGAAGAGCTGGATAGCGCTGTGCGGACAGGGAGGGAGATGGGAAGGGAGGGTGCAGGGACAGGAATGCCACGTGCAGCTGCTCTGGGGTGAGGTGTGAAGGCAGCTGAGAAGTCACAGAAGCCTCTGGGTGCTTTTGGTACTTCAGGACAGGCACAGCGGCCAAATGTTCCCGATCAGGTGGCAGCTTAGGTTAAGAAAAAGCTTTGTTCGTCCTCTCACGCAGGCACGCACCACCCCTCCTGCAGCTCTGCTCCGCGCTGGTGTACGTGGTACCCCCCTGCTCTCAGAAGTGCTGTGCACACAGGCAGGGGCTGGGAGGAAGGGGTGGGTGATGTCGGGGCTGTTGTTGGTTGGCTGCTGCAATTCCTCTGCTGCTGTGGCTTGTGAGAGCCGCGGACCTGCCCCAAGCTCTCTGTAGGAAGCTATAGGACATGCTGGGAATGGCTTTGCACGACACATGGCGCAGTGCGCCCACCCTGCGCTGTCTTTGGGCTAACGCGAACTCCTGCTCAGAGCCAGAACGTGACCCCGCTCCTGGGGCTGCCTGGTCCCACCCTGGTCCAGGCTGTCTCCTGCGCCTCCATCCCGCTGATGTACAGTGAGCACCGAGTGAACAAACCCACCTGAGAGACTGCGCAGGGAGGGAAATGTGACGGTTTCACACCTAACTGAGATCCTCCATCCCTGTAACTGCCTGCGATGTCCTTCCCTTTGCCAGTTTAAGAGCACCTTCGTGCATTTCCAGTCTCACCCACAACACGTGGTTCAGCCAAGTTCACCGCCACACTGCCAACGTGCTCGTGCCCTCCAGGCAAAGAGAAGCTTTCAAGCACTCGGTTGCAACCATTTTCGCATGTAGAGTTAAATCTAGAAACCCTCCTTTTCGGAGCCGCTGGGAGCTCTCAGAAAGTGAGGGCTTTCACTTGGGGCGTTGGGAGGAAGGAACAGTTTGTTTGTTGCAACCGAGGCATCCATCTGATGCACATCAGCTTCAGCAAGCTTCAGCCAAGCAAGCGGCAAATTTCCAGGATGACCATATGTATATTGCCCTGGATCTGGACTCTGGGAGCAGCCTGGTCCTCGGCACCGGCGCTGCATCTCCTGGCAGTGAAATGTGCAGGAACGTCAGTGTCACGGAGCCAGTCCAAGGAACCTCTGGTTCACTGCAAGTGGGAATGCTCAGCCTGCAACCAGCGGGCCAGGCCCTTGGCTGTTCTGGTCCTGACGGCTCTCCTGACGCTGGCTGTGTTAACCTGGTGCAGCTTTTTAATTTCCTTTGTTATTTCTCTTCTCCCTCCTCATGTTTCTGATCAGTCTGGGCTTATTTTATGATCTTACCTGGGTGAGATGCAAAGAACTTGCGCTGCCCAGCCAGAGTTCAATGGCTCTTTTGAGAGGCACCACAGCTCCAAAGGCTTGTTTTTACCAAAAATCAGAAATACCGGAAAAGCAGTTGGAGAATGGATATTAAGAATACAGAAATGAATATGTAGAAGGTGAAATTTAGGTTGAATTCATAAATTGTCTGAATTTTCATTTAGCAAGGACACTTCCTTGTCCCCAGAAAGATACTTCCCGTTTTCCTTCCCCAAAAGTGTTCAAGGCCAGGTTGGCCGAAGCCTTGGGTGGGATGGTTTAGTGTGAGGTGTCCCTGCCCATGGCAGGGGGGTTGGAACTGGATGATCTTGAGGTCCTTTCCAACCCAAACTATCCTATGATTCTATAAAAGCAGCTACCTTTCCACAAGCTCCCCCACCTAAGCAGTGATCTTCATATTGCTCTGCTTGCTCACAACTGCCTGTGGGTCAAAGCACAGGGGTGTTGGTGCTGCTCACAAACAGCAGTTATTCCACTCTCTCCTGATCAGCCGCACTTGGAGAGGGGTGTTCCCATGAGGGTGTGTACGAGGGAAAAGGGCTGCACAAGGAGAACTTTCTAAACACCTGATGGGGGGGTGGGGGTGTGTGCAGAAAGAGCATAAGACTAAATGACAGGCAGTGGTTTCTAGAGTGTGGTGGAGCAGTGTGGATTTTGCATTAGTAAGACTTTGCCAAAGAAAATAACTAGGGATGCAGGAAGAATAGATGTGGGCTTTTTATTCAAATCAAATAATGGGAATTGCTATTTGCATAACATGACTGTAATGCTGGGGACAGTATATTGACTGTTTGGAATCAGAGAACCCCAGACTGCTTTGGGTTGAAGAGACTTTAAAGCTCCTCCAGCTCCAACCCCTGCCAGGGCAGGGACCCCTTCCACTGGAGCAGCTTGCTCCAAGCCCCTGTGTCCAACCTGGCCTTGAGCACTGCCAGGGATGGGGCAGCCACAGCTTCTCTGGGCACCCTGTGCCAGCGCCTCAGCACCCTCATAGTGAAATTCAGCAGCAAGATCAAATTCTTTGTGTAGCTTCAGCTTTACTTTTAAAATCATACCTTGGGGAAGGTGGATAATGTGGAGCGGGGGAGGCATCTTTTTCTCTCTTTGGTGTTTCCAGCCAGAAAACTCCCGACTGTTTCAGTGAGCAGGGCTGGGTTTAGACACACTGGTCTGACTGTTCGAAGTATAATAAGGACACTGATCTGGGTTAATTCCTGCCAAAACAGGAGCCTGGCTTCCTGTCCACCTGCCACCCAGCCTGTGGATCCAGCCTGTGGAGAATGGATGCTTCAGGCACTGCAAACCTTCGTACTCCTCTGTATGCAGACGGCTGTAGGGAAGTGATCAGGGAGCCTGGACCTATTGCCCCATCCTGCTGCTGGGCCTCACAGGTTGGGTTCATTCCTTCCCCAAGAAGAGCCTCTGGGATGTGCTGGTGAGGAGAGGAGCAGTCGCCCCTGCCACAGGCACTGGGGTGTCAGACATCGGGGCCTGGGCTCTGCTCCTGAGAGCAGGCTCAGTCCAGGGCAGGGCAAACAGCCCTTCCCTAGGGATTTACTGACCCTGACTAAAACCAGACCTTGAGCACCAGGCAGTCTTCTTTCAAAGGCTGCTATTGACTTAGTGTACTGTAGCCTCTGTAACTCTAGGGCTTTGCGAGGAGCAGAAACCAAGGGCTCGGTTGCTTCCCTCATCAATGTCATAACCTGTGATTATCCAAAACGTAACAGAAGATGGCCACAAGGCCCTTTACAAGCAGCTGGTGAGAAGGATACCAACTGCTCATCTGAGAGCTTGGGGCAGCCAAGGTGGGTTTGTCACGGGAATCCAGCCCGAGTGACCCCGTTCTGCACCAGGACATTGTCACACTCTGGAGTCCTATGGAATTGCAAGATACTGGTGGCATTGCTGGCATAAGCCCAAGGGGCAGGCAGTAATGGATGGACAGGGAAGATGCTTTCCTGAAGGTGCCAAAATTTAGGGGAGATCTATGGCGTTTCCATGAGGAAGGATCCCATTCCTCTTCCTTCTCCAGTCTTTTGAAGCAGACGCTTAGCTGGTGGTACCTGGTATATCCACATCCGCTAATGGAAAATCTCTCCCAGCCAAGTTCCTGAGCATGGGAAGCAGAGATTTGCCTCCCATTTCTTATTAGGATTAGAAAAAAAGCTGATGTTGACCAGAAGTTTAATTTTCTCTCCTGATTTTTCTCTGCCCAGGCTCGAGTTTTTGTTTAAGGCAATTTGAAGCACGAAGATATTTGGGGTTAACAGGCAGCATTAACTGTTGAACTCCTGGGAAGCAGCCTGATCGATCAGCAGGTCAGTGCCAGGAGCCTTGGAATGCTTCCTTTGTTGGTTGGGGTTTTTTTGCCTACATAAGTCAATTGCTTAAACTGTGTTTAACTTCCACGGGGTCGGTGCCGCTCTGATTTACAGCGGCCTTAATATTATTTAAGTTTGGAAATTACCAGCAGTAAATCAAATTTAGGTCATTTTGCTCTGGAACAGGAACTTGCACTGAGGATTGAGTGCAGTTGAACTAATCCACTTAAAGTCAAGCAATGACTTAATTTAGATTATTTTTCCTGAGCATGTCTGCCTAGGTAAGGCTATTGCTTCCTCAGCTCTGGTTACAAAATGCAGTGTCCTGATGTGTGTTCTCTCCATGTGCGTGGCATTTGCATGATGGGCTGTTAAGTACTACCAGAAATAATTAGGGTTAATTTGCACTGAAACAAATGAGGGTGCAGGTACCTTGTGTGATGCAGCTGCCCTTTTTCTGAACAGTGATTGCTCACCCTGTGAATGGCGAAGTCTTGTCTTTCATGTAGGGAGCCTCATTTATCAGTGCAAACAAGTGGAGCTCTGGTTGATTCATTAGGAGTTTGATTCATGGCAAATTACTGATTTCTCCCTAATTGCAGGAGGGAATGATCTTGTTGCTTTCCCAGCACAGCTCCTGTACATGTGCAGGACTGTTGGAGTTCTCTCAGCAATTGCCATTCCTGGGCAGCTCAGCCCCACTGCTCTTCAGAGGGTGAGGGCCTGCCCAGGAGAGGTGTTACCTGAAATGGGATTTGAGGAATACCTGTAAGGGACAATCACAGAACCCCAGACTGGTTTGCATTGAAGGGAGCTTAAAGCATATATATTTGCTGTGAAAAGCTGATATTCACTGGGTCTGAAATGCTGAAGGTCTTGCAGACCATAAACCATTGAATCTATCTCACTATAGTGTAATAGCTATCCTACAGCTTTAACGTAATCGAGCTGTTCGGAAGCTCAATTACAGCAAAGCACTTTTTGATGAACTCGTGGCTGCTCTGTATCCAGTTAAGGAAGTTTTAAACTACCTTTTTAAGTTTTGAAAGCTGTTTTGTGCACATTTAGCCCTGGCACAATTAACAGATAAAATTGCCCAGTAAGTGATGGGGTGGTTTAAACACATGTAGCCACCCTTTTCTGTTCTGCACGAGAAGGGAATGCTGCATTACACCAGCCAATGGGCTATTCCTGCCCTCTCTGTAGTTTTCTTCCACATTGTTCCCTTGCTGCTATGTTCCAGAACGGGGAGCAGCCCTGACAGCCCTTGGCCAGGCTACAGGTGACGTGACCCAAGGATGCCCTGGCCAGCAGGTTCTGGGCTCTTATTTATCAGGGAGGGGATTGCTCTCCTTTTCCATTAAAAGAGTTTTGCACTTGTTTTCTGAGGCCACGTGTGCTATGGCCACACTTGCGATGCCCAAGGCACCCACATTTACAGTGAAGCCACTGTATCTTGGTGAGATGCCTTCGGGGAGGCTGTAACTGGTGCAGTGGAGCAGGTCATTGCGGGAGGAGTCAAGGTTCCCATGTGTTTAAGCCTGTGTTGTTCAGCGTCTGATGAATAAACCTGACATTCCCCAGAGAATGAAAAGTTTTATTTTAACAAAGCTGGTAGAGGCATGCGTTAGAGACTGGAAATTCCGTGTCCTGTTTCACGTATTGTGCGGCAGGTGGGTTTCTCCATAGGACTGCTCTTAGGCGGCTGTGTTAGTTTGCATTATGCTCCCTCCTCACTAGATGTCTCCAGGAGCAGCGTAGGTGCTCCAGACGTGTTGCCTGAAAGACCAGAGGCTGAAACGGAGCTGGAAGGGAGTCTGAGCAGTCCGGCTGCTTGAGCGCTGTAACTGCTTGTCCTGGAAACGGAGTCAAGCTCTGCAGCACAAGTGATGTGCAGAGCGCCCAGAGGCGCTGCCCCCCTGCCAGCATCCATGGCAGCTTTCGAGCAGTGTCCCTGGACTCCAAAGCGAGCTGGGTCACAAACCAGTGCCCACCATTTGTGCATATTCGTGCTCAGCTGCTGAGAAATGGTGACAGGTTTTGTCAAGTAACATGTTTACAGGCAGGGACATGAGGGCTACCACTGGGCAGGAGGTAATACCCTTGCTGAATCTCCTTCTGGGTCTTCTGCTAGCTCAAGTGTGGTTTAGTCCCAGTTTAGGACGCCAGTGAACCTTCCTGCATAACTTCTTCTCCATCTTCTGCTATATTGGAGTTGGGAAAAAAGTGCTAAGCGATGAACCATGTATCTAATCACTGGAAAGATGAGCACAGCTTCCTTCCCCTGATTTAATTAGCTACTTCAGCTGGGCCAGTAAGTTCAGGTAGTTCAGCCAAGCAGCAACATTTCCCCCCTGTAATTGGGAATTATCTGATGAAGCTGCAGCACTGCAAACTGTTGCATCAGCTCGTATGTGAAGTGCTGATGAGCTGGTTTCAGATACAGATCCATAGATTAGCCCAGGGATCCCTGTGACATACAGGTCCTTCCAGTGCTGAGGGAGCAGACAGCCCCTGGGCTTTGAAGTTTTGACACCTCTCCTGCAGAGCACGAGCCCCTCTGCTGCCAGCAGAAGCCATTTCCAGCCTTCACAAAACACAGGCACATTACCAAGGTGGCAATGGAAAAGGGGGAAGGAAGATGGGTCTGTGTCAGGAGGGAAGCAGCACAGAGTGGTCTGGGAGAGGGTAACACCAGAGCAGCTGGTTCTGCCATGCCAAGGCAATAAGGGCCCTGGAGGAACCCTTGGACAGGACTTGCTGGAGATGCCAGGTTGGAGGGTGCTGAGGTGCTGGCACAGGGTGCCCAGAGAAGCTGTGGCTGCCCCATCCCTGGCAGTGCTCAAGGCCAGGTTGGACACAGGGGCTTGGAGCAAGCTGCTCCAGTGGAAGGGGTCCCTGCCCTGGCAGGGGTTGGGGCTGGAGGAGCTTTAAGGTCCCTTCAACCCAAACCAGGCTGGGGTTCTGTGATGCTCCCAGGCTGGGGGTGATTACATGCAGGCAGGCGGCAGGGCAGAGATGGGACGAGGAGCAGCAATGGGCTGGTGGGGACTGCGTGAGGCAGAAGGGGGATGTGCTGTGTGCTGTCCTCTCACAGACTGGAGCAGCTCCTGGCGACCCTGCCATGGACCTTCACCGCGTGTCCCTGCAGCAGCCCCGCAGCCGCCTCGGGGGGGACAGTTTGTGAGGAGCGGTGCAGAGCTGAGCCTCGGCTCCTGAGGCAGGACCTCACCTGCCTGTGACCCACCAGCTCGGTGCGACAGCAGGGTTCTGAAGGGTCTAACTCGTAACCCATATCCCGTGTGCTGGGATGCCAGGGGCTTGGCGTGGCTTTGCCTGACATAGTGATGAGTCTCGCATTAGCAGCTTGAGGCCCAGCCAGAGAGGAAGGGGAGAGAGATTCTGTCATAAAGAGCTTATCAAGTCCTTGCATGCAACAAGGAAGCAGCAGGAGTTCAAGGCAGGCAGCAAACAGGAGGTGCTTCCATGCAGGCCAAGGGAAGAAATCCATGTGAGAAATCTGTTGTCTGCAGGAGGGGGTTTCCGGGGGACAGGGATACGTGAGCAAGATGGGGCAGAGTCTCTGACCTGGGATGCTTTTTTGGAGGTCAGCATCCTCCCCTGCAGGCCACCGCGGGGGTGCTCAGCAGCAAAGGTGCAGCTGGATCAGTGTTCATCTGGGTTTTATATTGGATTCCTTGACCCTTCCTAGGGCTTTTCCAAGGTGTAAGCTGTGAGCTCTGGATGTACAGGGTTAATTCTGACGCTGCCGTTCGCAGTATTTGCACACTTACCCAGCCCGTTTTGCATTTCAAAAATTATTTTTGGCCTCGGAAACAACTTCCTGTGGCAAAGGGTCCTGGAGGGCGATTTCTCCTCTGTGCAATAGGATTTCATTTGCATTTGTTTTGAATTTTCTGCCCTTTAATTTTGTTAAGTGGTGCTGGTTTGTGGTGCTCTGGGGCAGGTAGAGTAGCAGCTCCGTGTGTTATTCTGCAGCCTCTTACCAAGGCAGGATGCAAACAGAGGTACCACTGGCCTCGCCTGTGTGTGCTTGTGGGAGCAGAGTGCGAGGGCACATCAATAAGGAGATGCAGAGCTGCTCTATTTGCAAACCAGATCACTGGTTTCAGAGTGAACAAGCTGGCTGCTGAAAGGGCAGAAAGGAAAGCAGAGTCATCCCGAGGCATTCAGCAACGAGCTATGCAAGACATAACCTCAAACCACAGGAAGCCCTGACATCCCATGAAGTAACAAATATTTTTCTATTAATACCAGCGGTTTATTGCCTCTTTCATCCTGAAAGAGCCCTTTCTGGCTTTTGTGCTTCGCAGACTCAATTCAGTAATTGCTTATCCAGGTATTCCCAAAGATGGGTCGATAGCAGGGGCTTAACCACAGGGACAAGCCTCTGTGGCAGCCCTGGGGCGGAAGAACTGGGTCTGTCTGATGGCAGAGGGGGATGTAGATGTACATACATACACGTACAAATGCAGCGCGCGTTGTTTCTGTCACCTGTTTGCTCATGTATTTAATTGCAAATCTTCAGTCAGGTGAGGACACAAAGCTTTAGAAAAATCTGTCTGAGCGAGTCCAGAGGAGGACGGGAGCAGGAAAGCCGGATGTCACTGCCCCCCTTCAGCACCAAACCCGGGCCCTCCGGGACAAGGCAAGCCAGAAACCAGCTCTGTCACAGCCTTGTTTATTTTCCTGAACAGCTGAAAGGCTGAGAGCTCATCCCTGCTGCTGCCCCGTACAACAGGCATCCCGTCACCGACGGGAGGGAGAAGCAGCACAGATGGCATGGGCACATGCAGGGGCATGGTCTCTGAGAATGGACCTGGGGCTCTGTTTTTACGCTGCTGTTGGGAGACGCAGAATCCTAGAACCCCAGCCTGGTTTGTGCTGGAAGGGACCTCAAAGCTCCTCCAGCCCCAACCCCTGCCACGGGCAGGGACCCCTTCCCCTGGAGCAGCTTGCTCCAAGCCCCTGTGTCCAACCTGGCCTTGAGCACTGCCAGGGATGGGGCAGCCACAGCTTCTCTGGGCACCCTGTGCCAGCGCCTCAGCACCCTCACAGGGAAGAGCTTCTGCCTAAGAGCTCAGCTCAGTCTCCCCTCAGGCAGGTTCAAGCCATTCCCCTTGGCCTGGCCCTACAGGCCCTTGTCCCAAGCCCCTCTCCAGGGGCACGCAGCCTCTGCTCTTGGCCGAGCAAAGACAGCTCTGTGGCACCCGGATGCTGACCCTCCAGCTTTGCTTCTGGCTGGGCTCGGGGCTCATACGCTGCTGTGGCCCCATGGGGAGCTCCTGTGCACAGCAGATGTTTCCATTCTGCAGGTCTTTCTGTTGATGTGTTTCAGCTCCCCCAGTTCCTCACCTTCGCCTCCCTGGCTTCCCCCTGTGCTCTCTGTCCATCTCCATGGCTCCCTCCAGCCACTGCCGACTCTGCTGCCCTCTGCATGGTGCTGGCCGGACTCAGGTGTATCCCACAACATCATTCTCTGCCTCAGAAAGTTCTGTTTGCTTGGGGAGTATGAGAGCATGGGTTTGTTAGCTCTGTGGTAGCGATGGGCCTCCATCTTGTTGCAGGAAGGTCATACTGGTGACTCCTGAATTCCCCACAAGCATCCAAGTGCAAGCACTTTTGCTCAAGAGAGAGGAGAACTACCAGCCTTCATAAGGCAGACACCCACCTTTATCCAAGGGCAGGACCTTAAGCTGTTTCATCTAAGCAGGTGCTAACTCATTTAAATGCTCTTCAATCAAACGGGAGCGGGTGCAGCCGGAACTGCTGCGAACTGTTTCTACCTGGAAATCCTATCCGCTGGGCAGCCTTTCGAACCACTTCAAAACCAGAGTGTGAGTGCATGGCTGAAAGGAAGTACTTTGTCATCGCTTGGTGTGGCGCTGCCCATCAGCTGAGGGAAGACACGGCACCCTTCCCTGCTCTCCATCAGGAAGATGTGGTGACGTTCCTGATGAGCAGCAAAGGAGTTGTCTGCCACCTCCCCCAGTGCAGTCGCCTGGATTTACTGACACCAGCATCGCCAACAGACGGCTTTAGGGTGAGCAGAGGCAGAGGAGGGTCGCCCACATGGGCCTTCTCACCAGGGGGTCCCATGCAGGAAGGAGAGAGCAGCCAGCAGCATGCTTAAGTGCAGCCCCTTTGTGGTTTGCAAAGAAGAGATGTGTCTAAGGCTGATGGGTTGACAGCTGGTGTAAGCCAGCCTCTTAATTTCACAGGAAACAAGCAACTGTGCACAGCCACCACCATCCTGCCAATAAACTGCTTAAAACACATAAAAGCAGCCAACACCCGAGAGAACAGAATCACAGAACCAGCCAGGTTGGAAAAGAGCTCATCAAAGGTCCAACCATTCCCCAGCACTGCCAAGGCTACCACTGCCCCATGGCACTGAGGCCTCGTCTTCACAGTGTGTGAACGCTTGCAGGGACGGTGACTCCAGCACTGCCCTGGGCAGCCTGTTCCAATGCCTGAGCACCCTCTGGGGAACAGCCTGCTCCTAATCTCCAATCTAAAATGAAAGATGAAATGGTGAAAACTTCTGTTTAGACAGAGACCTGGGGGGATGGCACAAGAGCTGTCTGTGAACTGAACAAAGTAGTGCCCTAGACTGAAATCCAAAGCAAGGGAAGCTCCTGTTATTTCTTTCTGGTTCGCCAAGGCTGCCTTAGTTGGGTCTCCAGCAGCAGCTTTGTGTGTGAAGTGCATCACCAGTACAACTGGGTGATTGCATCAGTCAGATGCCCCAAGCTCACGGAGGGTATTGCCCAGCCCTGATCCCATGGTGTCCCTGATCTGCGTGTATTTGGGCAAGGCTCCAGGGCAGCCATCGTGCATGTCCAGCCCCTGCTCCATCCTACAAACTGACTCAGGATGCTGCTTGCCAGTTGGGCATCGCAGTCTCTGGCATCCTGGATTCTGGCTGGCTAACATCTACCTAAGGGCGCTGCTCCACATTAATCCTGAACGTTTTCCTCCAGAGTTGAAAACTCTTTGTGAGCGCAATCTGCCAGTCCAAACAGAAGAAAATCTCTATTTGGTCTGAAAGTAGAACTTGGCATAGTTGCAGGGGAAAATGCCAAGTACGCGAGGCTGCTCTCCTTGAAAGAGCCGTGTCTGCTCTTTAGCTCCAGTAAGGCACATCTGGCTGTCAACTCTGCACATCTGTATCCTGTGATTTACACAGTTTTCTCCCCATGCTTTATGTGGTTTTATGCTGTGATGAGGTTCTGGAAAGAATAAAAGCACATCGGCAGAGCTCCTCTGCGAGCCAGCTCTCTGGGAGCCGAGGGTCCTAACAAAGCTGGTGGGACCTCCTTGGGAGCCTGGAGCAAAGCCTTTCCACAGCCTCCCAGGAGAACACGGAGCAACCAGCAATGCGAGTAGAGACCTGTGGACATTCACGTGCATTGCTAGAGCATCACAGGAAGCACCTGGGAAAAGAGGAATTTCCTTAGCACCCCTGCTCTTTTTCAGCCCCTTTTCAGGTTTAACACAGACTTGAACATCATTGCACTGATTAAGATTTATAAGTCTGTCTTGTCAAGTTTGATCTGTATCAAGACTGGTTCCTGGCCTGGCAGTTCCAATGAGAGTTTCAGCTAGTTCTTCGGCTGCTGTTTCAGGCAGGATCCCACCATGCACAGGTACCCAGACACTGACTGGAACCCATGAGCAGCTGCTGAAAGAAGCAACAGTTTCCTGCCCTTCAAAGGCTGTCAGTAAAGGAGAGGAGGTGTCTGTGCCTCTGCTATCTCCTTTCCTCAGCCTGGCTGATGCAGAAGCCAGCTAAATAGGATTTCCTTGCTTGAATTGCAGAAGCAACTCCAAAGAACCGTCACAATGTCTTTAATGTCCATCTTTGCTGGCTGGCCCTCAAAAAGCACTGAGATCATCAGAGTCACCTTTTTAAGAGGTGGGATCAGGTGGGACATAGCTGTGATCTGATGGACTGAACGTGGCACATCATTAAGGTCCCACACTGTTAGGAGATCAAGAGGTGCTCCTCAGAGAGTATCCAAATGGTCAGATGAGAAACAAGAGTGAAAGAAAGGAAGCGGATGAGGTGATATAAAGCAAACTGAGTATTCAGCAGTGTGTCGGTCTCCTCTGTTCTTTCTTTAGCAGTTCTTTTTTTCTTGCAGAAGGCTCCTACAGAAGATAAATATAAGAGCTTTTCCCTTGGAAGGGTAACATCCACAGCACTTCCCTTCCTTCTATTTCCTCCTGAAGACAGATCGGTGCAATGCCTGCTCCTCCCACACGCTGGTTTATCAGTGGGAGAGGAGTGAAGTCTGCTCCCCAGAAATGGAAATGTTTCACAAGTACTTACTACGCTGGTAAGGAATTTGCTAAATCACTTTGTGATTCTGAGTGGGGAATGTGTTCCTGAGCTACCCGGTATGTTCCCAGCCTCAGTCCCCAAAACAGCAAGCTTCCACCTCAAGCAGCTCTGCAATGGGACAACAGGAGGCTTGTGGTGGGGGGGGTGAATGATGACTTCACAGCGGCTCTCAGGGTCACTCTTTTGAGCAGTTTCAGACATCAAAAGGACATTCAGATCCAAAAGGAATACTTGGGGAGTGCAGTCATCGTTCCCTGTCCTGTCAGCAATGGGGGCACTCGCCCCAAGCTCCTCTCCCCTGAAGCTGGCTGATCGGTTTCACATGGTGTTGATCAGAGCCAGCTGTGAGACAGCACCATCACAGACGGGGTGACTTACTGTGGTGTGTGACAGCACTACAGGTTTCACAGTTGTTTACCATGGGATAAAACCTGTCCTGCCAGGGGGAAGGGAGTGTGTCCTACCTGGAAAATCCCCAAACCAAAACAAAACACCTCTTCCATAGTTACATCCCGGGACAGTGATTAACTTGGTCTATTTACTCCGTGCTGGGAGCTGACTCTGCCCGCCCGAGGCCAGCAGTGACACCGGCACTTCTCAAGTTGTGAGGAGGAGCTCAGGCAATAAATCTTTAAGAGCAGTGTTGGGGACTGAGATCCTGCTTTAGCTCAGAATCACAAGAAACCCTTGAAAGAGAGGGTGGAAGCCAAGCGGATGAGAAGATGCTGTGCCCAGAATGAGACCGTTTGTAATGGGAACTGATAGTAACTAAGCAAAATTCTTCCAGTGCCTAAAGGGGCTGCAGGGAACCTGGAGAGGGGCTTTGGACAAGGGCCTGTAGGGACAGGCCAAGGGGAATGGCTTGAACCTGCCCGAGGGGAGACTGAGCTGAGCTCTTAGGCAGAAGCTCTTCCCTGTGAGGGTGCTGAGGCGCTGGCACAGGGTGCCCAGAGAAGCTGTGGCTGCCCCATCCCTGGCAGTGCTCAAGGCCAGGTTGGACACAGGGGCTTGGAGCAAGCTGCTCCAGTGGAAGGGGTCCCTGCCCGTGGCAGGGGTTGGAGCTGGAGGAGCTTTGAGGTCCCTTCAATACAAATCAGGCCGGGATTTTATGAAAAACATCAAGAGTGGTGTTTTCATTTATTTCAGTGTCTGTGTGCAGCTAGCCATGGTGCAACTCTCTGGCCATGGTGCAACACTGGCCATGGTGCAACACACCAGCCATAGCAACTCTTGAGTAGCATTGAGACCGTAGGAGCAGATGCATTTCTTCCCTTTCCTTGTTCATCTCATCTGAAGGTGGCTCTCCAGTCAGAAAGCATTTCGCTGCTGTGGGCAGGGCGATACGTGGGTCTGTGTTGAACTGAGGGTGCTGGGTGACTGTGGCTGTGCTGTGCCCCAGCTGCCTCTTCTGCCAGCTCCCAAGGGCTTTGGACATGCATGGAGTGGAAAAGCCTCACAGAGCAAGGGGTGTGGAGGAAGCAGAGCTCCTGCACGGTGCCCCGTGAGCACTGTGGAGCTGGGGCAGGCAAGGACCAGGATGAGCTCTCCATGCTGCTCTCTGTGTCTCAGGTTGCTGTCAGGAGTATTTTAACTTGGAACGATGAAACCTTTGAAACATTTTTGGAGTTTCTGTTCTGTCGCTGCATCAATCTCCTTTGATTTGATTCAGTGTGTTCACACTGAAGATGGTGCTGCCCATGTTCTCACACTCTCCTCCCATTGATCGCAGCAGCCTCCCTCGCTGCTGCTGCTGTCTGGATGAGAGCACCAAGGGGCCGGAGGTCCCAGTTATCAGTGCTGCTTTAGGGACTCAGGGTTCAAATCCAGGCTCTGCCAGATGTTCCTCCTATGTCCTGGGGCAGATGTGTCACTAACCCCAGAGGCCTTCCTGAAGAGTGGGGTAACAGTGTCTCTTCATCACTGCAAGCCCTGCAGAAGCAGCAGTCTCCTCGTGTGTGCACAACACCCTGGCTCCAGCGCAGTCAGTGGGGTTTGTTAACGCTGCACCAACAGTTCGGAGGTTAAACAGGGAGAGGGTGGAGGGTTAGGGATGACTCAGGTTTTGGTGAAGGGGCTGCCTGGTGCTGTGGCCAGTGGCACAGCTCCATGTTGGTGCCGTGGTTGGTGGCACAGCTCCATGTTAGTACTGTGGTTGGTGGCACAGCTCCGTGTTGGTGCCGTGGTTGGTGGCACAGCTCTGTGTCAGTGCCGTGGTTGGTGGCACAGCTCCGTGTTGGTGCCGTGGTTGGTGGCACAGCTCCGTGGCAGTGCCGTGGTTGGTGGCACAGCTCCGTGTCAGTGCCGTGGTTGGTGGCACAGCTCCATGTTAGTACTGTGGTTGGTGGCACAGCTCCGTGTTGGTGCCGTGGTTGGTGGCACAGCTCCGTGGCAGTGCCGTGGTTGGTGGCACAGCTCCGTGTCGGTGCCGTGGTTGGTGGCACAGCTCCGTGGCAGTGCCGTGGTTGGTGGCACAGCTCCGTGGCAGTGCCGTGGTTGGTGGCACAGCTCCGTGGTGGTGCCAGCACACCAAACCGATCAGCTCACACCTGTCCCTGCCCAGGCCCGTGCCCAGAGGCATAGTGGTCACAGGCCTGTGGGAGAGTTCTGCCCGCACTGGCTCCTGTGCAGGGCCGGTGGAGCGGGTGGCTGCTCACCCAGCTCAGAGCAGAGTGTAAGCAAGGCAGGAATCACAGCTGCAGACTGGTTTGGGTTGGAAAGGACCTTAAAGCTCATCTGGTTCCAACACCTTCACTAGAACCAAGCCCACAGTAAGAATTCTCCAGAGTGTGTGTATATAAAACACGGAGGCCAAGGCCGGCTCCTGCTCTGAGCAGGGACCTGCTGGTGAGCAGGGATGGGGTTGGTTGGGGGTTTGTTTCTAAGCGCAGCAGCAGAGGTCAGGCACTGACGCGTGGTGGGTGATGGATGGAATGGATGAATGGGCGAATGGATGGACAGACAGATGGAAGGGTGCATGGATGGATGGGATGGGACGGATGGATGTATTGATTGATTGATGGATGGATCTATGCATGAATGGATGGGTGGACCAATGGATGGATTGATGAATGGGTGGGTGGGTGAATGAATGGATGGATTGATAGACCAATGGATGGATGGGTGGATCAATGGATGGGTGGATGGCTCAACAGATGGATGGATGTATCTCGATGAATGGGTGGATGGGTGGATGGATCAATGGATCGATGGCTGGATCTCGATGGGTGGGTGGACGGAGCAATGGATCAATGGATGTATCTGGATGGATAAATGGATGGGTGGATGGATGGATGGATGGGTGGATGGAGCAATGGATTAGTGGATGGGTGGATGGATCAATGGATTGATGGATGTATCTGGATGGATCAATGGATCGATGGATGGATCTCGATGGATGGGTGGATGGAGCAACAGATCAATGGATGTATCTGGATGGATGGATGGATGGGTGGATGGATCAATGGATCAATGGATGGATCTCGATGGATGGGTGGATGGACGAATGGATGGGTGGATGGATCAATGGATCGATGGATGTATCTGGATGGATAAATGGATGGGTGGATGGATGGATGGATGGGTGGATGGGTGGATGGATCAATGGATCGATGGATGGGTGGATGGATGGATGGGTGGGTGGATGGATGGGTGGATGCATGGATGGGTGGATGGATGGGTGGGTGGATGGATGGGTGGATGGATGGGTGGATGGATGGGTGGATGCATGGGTGGGTGGATGGATGGATGGATGTATGGATGGGTGGATGGATGGGTGGGTCAGTGGATGCATGGATGTATGGATGGGTGGGTCAGTGATGCCCGCGGCAGCAGGAGGTCATGCGCAGGCCGCGCCAGCAGCACGGTCCGGGGGGGCTGCACGCGGGGGGCTCCGTGCGGCGGCAGCTCGGGAGGTGCCGCCTCGCCGGGGGACGCCGCGGGGCCGGGCGGGGGCAACCCCGGGCGCGGCGGCTCAGGCCCCCGCCGCGGGGCTGCGCGGAGACGGAGGGAGGGGTCCGGCCGCGGCCCAGCCCCTGCCCCGTCCATCGCCCTCCGCCGCGCTCCCTCCCTCCTCCCCCGGCCCGGCCCGCCCCGCCCGCCCGCGCAGGGGCGGTGGGCCGGCGGCCGGCGCGCAGGCGGCGGGGGGCGGGTAGGGGCGGCGCTGCGGCCCCGGCTGGGCTCGGCGCGGCGCGGCTCGGCTCGGCTCGGCTCGGTGCGGAGCAGCGGAGCGCAGGGAGCGCGGCCGCGATGGGCGCCTCGGCGGCGGCGCGGCGGCGGCGCGGGGCGCGGCGGCGGGGGCAGCTGTGCGCGCTGGCCGCCCTGGCCCTGCTCCTGGCCGGCTGCGCGGCCGGGCGCGGCGGTGAGTCTGCGCCGGGGGCCGCTGCGAGGGGCGGCGGGGCGGGCGCGGGGCCGCGGCGGGCGGGCGGGTCGGGGCGGCCACCTGCGCTGAGGTGAGCCGGGGCCGGGGCCGCGGCCGGGGCCGCCTCCACACCCCGCTCTGGGCGTGCGGGCCGGACCCGGAGCGCGCCCCGAGCCGGCGCGGGGGTCGCTGGGCGGGGAACGTGGCCCCCGGGAGGGGAGGGAAACTTCGCGGAGCGCCGGTCCCGGGGCCGGCGGAGCCGAGCGGCATCCCCGGGGCCAGGGTCTCTGGGGGCTGCCCGCTGCTGCCGGTACCGCGGGGCGGGGTGCCGGGGCCGTTTGAATGGGCTCCCGGGTGCCGGTCTGGAGGAAGAGGTGTTCTGTGAGAGTGGCCGCGGAGCGTCCCTGCCCCGGGTGGCCCCGGCTGCGCGGAGGGAGAGGGCAGGAGGGCTGCGTTCTGCGCGGCGAGTGTGGGAGTGTGAGCAGGGCTTAGGCAAGGCTTATTTTCCTTTAAGTGAAGGGGAGCGTTCCCCTCCGTGACTTCAATTTGCTTTTTAAATAAACAGACGTGTCTGAAGGGTTTGCGGTGTCCAGCATGGTGTGAGGAATGCTCTGATGTTTAGGAAAGAGCACAAACACCAGCTAGGACTTGAGCGCAGTTTTCTCTTGTGTTGTATAGCAGCGTTTGGATGGAGCTGGAGATCTGGGACTTTAGTGCCCTTAAATTGATCAAATTATCATTTTTCTTTAAATACATGTATTGTAAAAGCTATGCTCTTATTCCCTGAATGTGGTGGCTGCTTCTGGGAAGGCCAGGGAAGACACGTGAGCATCACTGTAAGTAAACAGGGGTGTATGTGTGTACTTAAGTACGTTTAAGCCTGCCCACACAGTATGTGTGGCTGTGTGACACTAACACCAGCCCTTATTTTCCGTAACTTCAAAGGCTGCCGGTGGGAAAGTGCTTCCCCTGGGCCCGCTGCCTCTAGTGCCGGTGGGGCCAGACCCAAACCCGTTTCCCGTTGATGGGAAGTGGAGCTATCACCAGCCCATTTGCCACCAGAGCAAGCTGGCTTCTTGGTGCTTGCCTTCGCCATGTGAGAAACTGTAGATGATAGAGCAATCAAGTTTCAGACCTGTATTAAACAGTGCTTAGCTAGCTCTGAGGGGTAGTGTGGATCTCCATCCTGTGCTTTGCTCTCCTGGAGCATGGTTTTCCCGCTGGCGTGGAGAGAGCTCCATCCGCTGAGTGAAGGCGGCACAGACGGTGGCGGTCTGCGCGCAGGTGGATTTGGCTGTGTTTTGCTCCAATTGCCCAGAGTGGTCCCCAACCTCTCCTTGGGGCTCTCACCGCTCTGCTTTGTATTGGGGGAGTGTCTCGCACTGCACTGTCTCACACTAGCTTTGAATTAATCCAAGAGATGAGAAATAGCATTTGGGGTGACAGACATGGCACCTCTGTGTGTTGGCTGCCGCATGGAGGCAGGAGCGGCTGGAGGAAGAAGGGATTTACAGGTGGGAATTTTCCACAGCACCCACTGCATCTGCTGCCTCTCTGTGGGACCTCAGGGGGTGGGCTTTCCTGGGAGCCCCGCTTACAGCCCGCAGCGTGGTGGCTCTGCAGTTTGTGTTCCTGTTGTGACTGGAGAGGAGGTGGAAGGATGTGTTTCAGTTCAGTGATTGGAATATTTCTCCCATGTAAAAGTGTGTGGTTTAAGGTCAAACGCGACTTTTTGACTAGGCTGTAGTGTGTTGGTATCAAGTGGCATCTCCTTCCTGCTGCCTGGTGGAGGCAGCAGCTTTACCTCATGCTTCCCGGGCAGTTTTGGCAGCAAGAGGTGGTGGTACCCAGAGCATACATAGTGTACACGGCTGGTGCACAGCTCACTCGCATCCTTGGTGCCAGAGTCTGGTGGTGGCATGAAGCTTGGGATGCAGTGGAGATGTGGGAGCAATTGCTACTCCTGCAGAGCCTTTACATGGACGTGCGGTGCAGTGCAGCAGCCCCAGGCTTCAATCATGGTTTTAGATGATAAGTTCTTACTTTTAATGCTGCTGTTTTTCTTAGTGCCCTTCCCTGCAGCCACTGCCTCTGCCACAGCCTGGAGCCAGAGGAGCATGGCTTTTCCAGTTGCACGTGACCTCTGTTCGCAGAGGGCTGCAAGGTGCCAAAGCCTCATTCAGAAAGTATATGTACTTGCGTCTACCCAAAAGAAATAGGCTAGAGCTCTTGCTGAAGAAGAAGGTAACAACATGATTTTAGATGATAAACCAGCTGCAGTGGGTGACTTTGTGGATAGGACATAAAACGTGTGTTGCTGTTCTGGTGGCTCCCGCTGCTTCTCTGGATGACTTAATGGCTCCCTGTCCCTCTTGGCTGGGTCTCTGAAACAAGCCATCCTTCTCAAGTCACCTGGATATCTCTTGATGCTAAATGATGTGTAATAATAAAGTGTTATAATATTATAATGTTTATGTAAAGGTCATTCAAAAGATCTTTATATTCAATAATGCTCAGGCTTTCAGAAATAGATGCACTGGAAATTAAGAAGAAACCCAAGTTCACAAAGTTAATCTGTACAGCTGGGGTGCCTCTTTCTCTCTTCCAGGCAGTGTAAGTCCATGGTTATGCCCTGACATCCAGGAAGTGACGCTGGTAAATAAGAGGTGTAGCTGAGATCAAATGCAGGCCTGCAGACCCCAAATACAGCTGCCAGCCACTGGACTGCCATCTGCTTCTTGGTCTGCTGAAGTGGGCTGGAGATCAAGGAAAGTTACAGAAACATGAACTTGAACGGTGTGGGTCGCTTCCAAAACTCTCCCTGACTCTGCCACTCTTGCAGAAGGAGCCCGATAAAGCATGAAGCTCTCCCCACATAAGTTTAACTCAAATTCTCTTGTGAAGAGAGGGAGGAGTGGGGGAGAGAGACTTCTTTGTTATACGAGACCATCTTTCAATTGTGACGAAGCAGGTTTTTCAGGGGAGGCCTCTGAGTCAGGCCTTTTACCAGTTTGCTGTCATGGAGAGCAGGGATAGCAGTCAGTGGGATTTTTCTTTTCCTCCTTCTGTGTGCCAGTGTTTTTGGCAAGATGGTAAGGAAAAGCCGGGTCTGATTCTGCAGCCCTTACTCATGGGGATGGGCACGTCCAAGGAAATGGAGTTGCCTGCGTGATTCAAGCGTGGAAGATTTGGGTTGCTTTTAAGTCTTGTTTTAACTTGACGGGACAGAAGTACCCAGAATGGTGGAGCAGGCCTGCCAGGGGCACTTTGACTGGCTCTGAGGCTTACTCCAAATGCAAAGCTTGGACTGTTTTTAAAAGGCTGATAGTTGCCTGGTTCTTCCTGTGGGCTGAGAGCATCCAGTCATGCCCAGTGTGCTGGGCTGCACACCCAGGGCGTGAGCAGCAGTCTGGGGTGTCCAGCAGTCCAGACTGACTCCTGCAGTCCTGTATCCAGCTCTGGGGCAACAACACCAGAGGGATGTGGAGCTGTTGGAGCGAGTCTAGAGGAGGCCCCGGAGCTGCAGCGAGGGCTGGAGCAGCTCTGCTCTGGAGCCAGGCTGAGAGAGCTGGGCTGGGGCAGCCTGGAGAAGAGAAGGCTCCTGAAGGGGAGACCTGAGAGCAGCTCCAGTGCCTGAAGGGGCTGCAGGGAACCTGGAGAGGGGCTTGGGACAAGGGCCTGTAGGGACAGGCCAAGGGGAATGGCTTGAACCTGCCCGAGGGGAGACTGAGCTGAGCTCTTAGGCAGAAGCTCTTCCCTGTGAGGGTGCTGAGGCGCTGGCACAGGGTGCCCAGAGAAGCTGTGGCTGCCCCATCCCTGGCAGTGCTCAAGGCCAGGTTGGACACAGGGGCTTGGAGCAAGCTGCTCCAGTGGAAGGGGTCCCTGCCCGTGGCAGGGGTTGGAGCTGGAGGAGCTTTGAGGTCCCTTCCAACCCAAACCATTCTGTGATTCTATGATTCATGTCATGATAACACATGTACGGAAAGCTTCTAAGCAGTGCTGGTTGGCATGACGGGAGATGGGGAGCAAAGATCCCAGCATGACCGCCTTCCACCCTGTGCTGGCTGGAGGACCTCACAGGACTGGAATGAACTGTGCAAGCTGTTTCCTCCTGACCATTTTGTCATGGGCCCTTCCTCAAAGGGCTTTTCCTTACAGATCTCCTTACTGCCAAAATAGCGTTGATGAACCTTGGTGAGACAGATCCTGGTCCTCTAGCTGGGAATTAAGTGAAAACTCCCTCATTTCGTTTGAATGTTTTGGTTTGTGCAAACCAAGAAATCCAAACCGAACTTCAGAGGTCATGCTATGAAAGCACAAAAGCAGTTGTTTTCCTCACCTCTTCAGTGAAGCGTAATCCTAGCTTCAGTGAGAGTAATCCTAGCCCAGATGTAATGCTGTAATCGTTGGACCCCTGGATGTGGGAATTTACCCTCATAAACTAGGGAGAGGCATCAGGCCAGAGCGTGGTATGTGACCTCTTTGGCAGGGAGCTTGTTTGGCCTTGCAGGAAATGACTTGTTCATTTATCTAGTACTTGTTCAAGGTCCTGCACTGACAGAGGCTGAGGTCTTCTGTTGAGCAGCTTGTGGCTCGGGGAGCGGCAGGGATGAGGCTATGCAGCCCTGTGTGGAAGGAGCATAGGCGAACGTGCTTAAAGATGTGCTTCACTTTCAGCACATGCTCATGGTACTGACAGAGCAGGGTCAGTGCTCTGGCTGTGAATCTGTGCTTGCTGCAGGGTCTTCCTGAAGAGCTACCTGAAGAATATCCACATCTCTGTACCTGAATCCAACTTCATTAAAATGTCATGGAAGCGCTGGGACACGTGCCAGGCTGGTCAGCTTGGCAGAGCTGGGTGCCCAAGGTAAACCCCGGCACACCACCTGAAACCACAGGACCTTGGTCCTCAGGATGTGGATGCCAGATGCTTGGGAGTTCCAGATTCAGCAGGGCACGAAGGCAAATGTTGCTGGCCACCGTCACTTTTCATAACCAGAGTGAAGGCAATGCTGTGAGATGGTGGACAGCAGAAAAACTCAGTAGTTGCTATTCTTTTAGTGCCTGCTAAGGGAAGGTAGGCTTGTGGTTGCACATCTGCCTCTGCTGATCCAGCTGTGAATGCTCAGTCTTGCCCTGGCCTCTGTATGTGGCTGCTCTTGCCCCCTTTGCCTCTTGTGTGGCCCTTAGCGGCATCTTCTCAGTGAGCTGACCCAGCAGAAGACAGCCCACGAGAAGCAAAGGAGGTTCTCTGCCAAATTAGTCAACTAAGATGACTTGGGGAGGGGTCTTAACAAGCCGTGGCTGAACAGAGAGCCCTTGGGTAGTGACCATGCCCAGAATGGCAGTGCTTGTGATAAGCTGGGCATGGCTTGTTGGTTTTGCCTAAGCCCTTTTTCAGTAGTTCCTTCCTGCTGCTAGTCTTAAATGGTCCTTCACATTGAGAAGGCTGGCTGGTCACACCACCGGGTTTGGCTATAGATTCTTAAAAGGAAAGGCTGGGTTGGGCCTGTCACACATTTGCATGGCAGGTATGGCTGCAGCTTCCGGGGAGTGCGGCACTGGAAGAAAACCTCTTCTGGGATGGGAGAGGATCATCCAGGAGATCAGCAGCCAGCGCTGTGACTGGAAACCCCTACACCCCTGGAGCTGACCCAGCTTCTAGCTGTTAGTCTGCTCCAGGGCTTTTTTTTCTGTTTTGTGTCTGTTGTTGTCTCTGAATGGATGGTGACCCTTTGGTAGCTAGCGAAAGAATTTCTTTTTCTTTTCCTGTCTCTTTTCTTGTGGTTTCTGTACCTTTGGAGTGGTTTAAGTTACCCTTTTGAGCTTTTCTGTCCACAAGGAAGCACAGAAAATCTAGTTTTCATGGAGCCTAAGAGAAGACTTGAGGAGGAGAGCCACGTCTCATGCAACCTGTCATGGAAAACTTGGGTGTTTTGTTTTTTCTGATGAAAAGCACATGGAGCACAGAGCCGGAGGGATGCAGCTTGTTACTGCCATTGCTTGGAAGCCAGTGCAGCAGCTTCATGCAATTTCTGCAGAAGGGCAGGTTTCTTCTGCAGGCACAGGGATCGAATGCTGCTCTGTGGCTGGAGCTGCACCTTGCTGTCACCAGGTCAGTCTTTAAGCATGGGATTTTGGCAAGCACACATGAGCATTTTCATCAGCTTTGTTCTGCTCTAGGTTTTACCCTTAGTATCGCCATGAGTCAGGTCAGAGCAGTGCCAAGAGCCATTGGGAACCTCATCCTAATGTTTTTCCACTGCTGTGGCTTCATGGGAAGAAGCAGTGGGTATGTCCAGGTGTGAGCAGGCTGTTTATAAGTCCCACCACTTCAGTCATCATATCCTGTAGACATGCTCTCAGAAGAGTAGAGTTACACAGCCAGTAAATCTTTGTGGCTGGTCTGCAGCAGACCAGTATTAAGCACAGCATCAAAGGGGAATCCTGTGAAAATGGAAGCTGTAAATGTGTGTAATTTGCAGCTCGTCAGTGGGTACCTGGCTGACCCTAAAGGGATGAAGGTGTTTTACCTCTGCCTCCCCATGCAATCATTGCTGGACTGTCAGGCTCTCCTCCAGCTCTGATCAGCCTGTCCTTCTGTTATTTACTGCCAAGGGCATCCTGACTCGAAGCTTGCAGTTAGCTACTCAAAACCCCTAAGGGGCAGTTCCATCTCCTTTATCATGTCTACCAGCAAAGCTTCTGCTGTCTTTCCTAGTGTTCCACAGAACGTTAAATCTCTACAGCAGTTAGAAAAGTGCCTGTTCTGCTAAGACTTGGATCCAATTTTGTCAGTTTGGAAACTGATAGCAACAGAGTTGCCTTGGTATGGAGATGGCCATGGGATGAACCCACTGTACCTGGGGGTTTTGGCGGGTGTCGAGGCTTCCATCGCTTCGGTGGTGGAGCCAACTACATCAAAGGAGCATCTGTACCTCTGTAAGGCATTAACTACATGCAGTCAATGTGTTTGTACCGTATCATGGCTGGATTTCAGCTAAATACAGATTTAATCACAAACTGGGTACAGTCTCTAGATGCTAAGCTTTTCTTTGGGAGCAGGCTGAGAAAACTCTGGAAATGAGGGAATTTCCTCATTTCCAGTGTGTTTTGTTACTGGGAGGTAAAGAAGGACAAGGAAGGAAAGGAAGCAGGATGGGACATGGCATTAAGCAGCAAGGGCTGATGAGTAGAAGCACACAGTAACTGGAGACAACCTCAGGCTGGGTGAAAAGCTGAAACTTGATGTGGACTGAAGATGTTTAAGCTGGATCTTTTTGGCAGTATCCCTGAAACAAGGAGCACTGCACCAAGGGCTCCAGGGAGAAGTCCTAGGTCTTGTTCTTCTTGAAAAGGGGGGTGGTGAAGAGGAGTCCAGATGTGGTGTCCAGGGGGAAGTCTGCGTGGGACAGTACTTGCTGGGACTGTGTTTGCCTTTTATGGGCTTTTTTGGTGAGGAGGGATTGCTGAAGAGGTAGGATTAATGTCATCTGCCTGGAAGCCCTGCCTGTGGGAAGCAGATGGTCCCCAGGTCCTGCCTGGGACCTGGAAGCTGCCTGCAGGCCCAGAGGAGAGGGTGCGTGTCTCCTGTCATACGTCCTGTTCCCCATTGTCCTCTGTCCTTTGGCAGGCCAGGTCAGGGATGCTGCTGGAGGCCAAGGATACACCTTTCATTGAGGGAGAATAGGCAGTGCCAGGGTGGGTTTGGAGGCAGGATCTCGTTGCTTTGCAGCATTCCTGTGCTGAGCTGTGCGCGAGCAGCTGTGCGGGGTGGCTCTGCTTCACAGCCTGGTCTGACCTTCCTGCACCTCCAGTAGTGTGTGCGGTACTTAGGCTAGCAGCCGTGTTTGTGTGTCCATAGGCACTAGGCCATGCTCCAGGGGTGAGTGCTGAACGTGCAGCATGTGAAGTGCTGTGCTCGACTTCGTGTGGGCTCGTGTGTGTACGAGGTTAGCCAGCTCCTTCCCGGCTCAAGCGTTCCTCAGTCCACAGCCTCTTCAGAGGAAATGAGGTGAGTGAGCGCGTCCTCAAATTGTAAAGTAGGGAAACTGAGACATGAGAGGAGTGTGTGGGACTCTGCTGGTATGGGGATGATGGAGACCAGATGGAGTGGAGATCTGCAGATGGATTTATGCATCAGTCATGGTGTTCTGACATGTCCTTGCAGATCAGCCACGGGAAGTCTTTTGTGGCCCTGCAGTGGCTGAGGGATAAAAGGCAGGGCGTTGTGTGTGAGCACTCTGTATCTTGTCTGTTGCAGTGGTGGAAGAGGAGAAAGACGTGTTTGGATAGTGCTGAGCGTGCTCTTTGAAGGAAAACTTGGGTATGCCAAGGCTCATCCTTGGTATTTGCTCCTGCAGCAGGCATCACTTATCAAATGGGAGCTTCAAGCAAATAATAGCTCGATTAGGAATGAGCCTGCTAAAATCCAGGGAAAGAATCTTTTTACTATGCAAGCCAAAACCATGCTAACTGAACTGCAAACAAACTGAAGGGTCTGCTATAATTCTCATTGAGAGAGAGACTCAGCTGTTTTTATTCCCTAAGATGGCTAGAACATCCTGTGACATAAAGCAGGAGGAGAAACGAGCCTTACATGGATTCGTTTCTCCTCTTGAGGGGATCTGCCCTCCAATTCTCAGTGCACCTCGTCGTGATAGTTGATTTGTGTTTTGTTGCCAGCTCACAGGGAGAACAGAACAGAAAGAAACTCTTTCATATGAACATTGCACGCTCTGATGAAGCGCAGCAGTTCATTTTAGGGGAAACAGGCACATAAGCCATGTCAGTTGATGTTACACACAATAACGTGTACTAAAAGGCTCATAGCATTTAATCTGCATTGTTAAAAACAAGTAGGTATGTATGGTGTGCAACTCCACAGGGTGGTGGCAAGTAAGAAAGAGCTGCTAAATGCCTTGCTTTCATGCTCAGTAAGTGCCGTGCTGTACAGGAGCTGGTGAGGATTCTGGCCATGATCTTGTATACTTGAGGTGTACATTCTGCTCCCTCCTCTGCAGCAAGGTGCCGTGGGGCTGCTGCAGGGCTCAGGACAGAGGATGCTGTAGAACCCTGTGGGCAAGCGTTATAAACTGTGCAGCAAGAGGAGATCTTGTCAGTGGGGTGGTGTAAAGTCCTCTTGAGGATGTAGGCTGCTGGGCAGCGGGGTGGAGCAGTCCCTTGGCATCGCCAATGTCCAGTGCCACAGTTAAGATCTTTTGACAGAGCACAGGTTTTGCATTTCAGGTCTAGATGAGCACAGACCATCGTGCCACAGTATGGAATGTACTGGCTGGTGCTGGAGTTCTCGTGAGCTCCATTGTGAAAACTGAGCTAAAAAGACGCTTGTCCCAGGGAGCTTCCCTCCAACCCAGTGGACTGTCACATACAGCTTGCTTGTTCATGATACGCTGCTTCAACAGATGACATCAGTTGTGCTCTTGTCAGGGTGTTCCTTGCTGGGGACTCCTCAGAAGGCAGTGTGTTGGAGGAGAGGGAGGAGGAGGAGAGGGAGGAGGAGATACTTAAAAAACCCCCTTAAGTTAATTTTACTGCTGACAAAGTAAAATGGATTATGAGCTTCACGTTCTTTGGATTTAGGCTCGCACTAAATCAGAGGCAGCATCAAATCAGGCTTGATCAGAAGTGAAGTTTCCCAAGAACGTAACTGGGTAACGTGGAGGCCTCTTGAGTCAAGCCGTGATGCAAGGAGAGGCTGCAGGAGGGCTGCCTCGGCGCTGCTGGCAGGCAGGCAGTGTGCTTCATGGGGAGCGGGTGGAGCTGGGACGCCGCAGGAGCTGGTGTCACCTTCCTGCTGGGGCTGGGTGTGCAGGTAGGGCTGTAAGAGGGCTTACTGGAGAGGCGCTTCCCGGGTGCCTTATCCTGGGAATGAGCGGCTGCGTGCGTCACCAGTGACCTGCCCCGCGCAGCTTTCCCGCATGGCCTCCGGTTTCCCTTCCCCCCGGATGTCCAGAGCTTTGGTCAGAGAGAACCCACGGACCAGCCGGTGTCAGGGGAGGCCAAGGAGGAGCCGCGAGGCTGCGCGTGTCCTGAGGGACAGGAGCTGTGTGGCTGCGTGGCGGCACGAAGGACCCCCCAGCCTGGGCCCGGTATTGCCGTGCACAGGGGCCGGGTTGTGGTGGGGAGGGCGGCTGGAGGTGGGTCAGGACCTGGTGTGGTGGTGGTGAGCAGGGCCAGGGCCGGCCTGAGGGTGTGCTGGTGGGTGGCCGTGGAGGTGAATCAGCCTTAATGTGGAAACTGCCTCCGTGCTGCTGCAGAAAAGTCTTTCACAGGCAAGGTGGTTTCTTGCTAGGGTGGATCTTGAAGGAATCGGTGTTTTTTTCACCTTTATTTAGATCCCATCTACAGGGGATCAACCTGAAGGGGCTCCAGGAACCCTGGAGAGGGGCTTGGGACAAGGGCCTGTAGGGACAGGCCAAGGGGAATGGCTTGAACCTGCCCGAGGGGAGACTGAGCTGAGCTCTTAGGCAGAAGCTCTTCCCTGTGAGGGTGCTGAGGCGCTGGCACAGGGTGCCCAGAGAAGCTGTGGCTGCCCCATCCCTGGCAGTGCTCAAGGCCAGGTTGGACACAGGGGCTTGGAGCAAGCTGCTCCAGTGGAAGGGGTCCCTGCCCGTGGCAGGGGTTGGAGCTGGAGGAGCTTTGAGGTCCCTTCAACCCAAACCAGGCTGGGGTTCTGTGATAGTTCCCCAGTCTTAGGAGCTTCCTGCGATGAGCGACACAGGACCTGGTCACTGCTGAGCCCCTCCTGAAGCCTGTCCTTCCTGCGGGGGGTTATCGGGTGTCCGGCCTCACCGTGTGGTGAAGGAGCACTGCTGGTGATCAGAGAAATGTGAGAAGATTATGGAAAGATAATGAAACTGAAGAGGAGAACGATGAAAAAAGCATCAGTTGCCACCCATGGCTGTGTGCTAAAGTTAAAATCTCCTGGGATTTTGCACCAGCTAACGTGTAACAGCCTGTAAAGTGGAACACTGGTATTGGTGCCTTTGTTTTTATAGCCTCCATCGTAGGGCTGTTTTGTGAAAAGGAACACAGGATTTTTGTTCTATTTTGGTGGAAAGCCCGTGTTTTCCAGGGGAAGCACGAGTTACCTGTCCCTGGCGCGCACCTGACGGAGCTCCTGGTGAGCGGGCTGCGTGCCGGCACGGCGCTGCTGGGCACCGGAGGCTGAGGACCCGAGCGCTGGATTCTCCAAGTGTTTAAATTGGCTGTGGTGGCACAGGGCCAGCCGGCACCAGCTGGGAATTGGCCAGAACAGCTTGTCCAAGGTCACCGCAGGGGCCGCGAGCAGAGCAGTGAGTTAAACCCGGGTCTGCGGAGCCTCTCCGGGTAAATAAAGAATGTGTGGTGCTGCGTGGAGGGTCCTGCTGTTCTTACAAGAGAAAGGGACAGTGTCAACCAAGCCCTTGTTCGGGTGGGGTGTGCAGGACCACCCTTTTGTGCCAGGGTCTGTGGTTAAAACAGAAAGTGTTTTGGTCGCATAGTGTTACTGATTTCCTTAAAATACCTCCGGAAATTCTAGTTTGGAATTTTCCTGGAAAGGTGCCCTCCCTGTCAGTGAGTGAGGGGCTGAGCTGAGCTGAGCTGCGCCATGCTCATTTCACAGGAGGAAGGCTGAGGTGCTGGTACCTGTTTGGGCTTGCGTCTGCCTTTATGTCTGCCCTTTTCAGCAGGTAGGGGAACATTCCCCAGTGGAAGGAGTGAGAGTGCAGCGAGTGCTTGGGACGGGGAGTGCCTTCACATCCTCTGCCTGTAGGGACAGGCTGCCTTGTCAGTGAGCTGCAGAGGAGTCTCTACACACTTCAGTCAAGGCTTAGTACAGACCTTCCCCTTCAGCATGTTTCA
Organism: Lathamus discolor; assembly: GCF_037157495.1. Classification (NCBI taxonomy): domain Eukaryota; kingdom Metazoa; phylum Chordata; class Aves; order Psittaciformes; family Psittacidae; genus Lathamus; species Lathamus discolor. The sequence goes on from NC_088888.1 coordinate 125,670,256, forward strand.
AAAGGTTCATATGCTAATGTCACCCTGACCCTCCATTTAAGGGCTAGTGTAAATCCAGCGATAGTGTTCTCTGTTGTTGTCGAGAATGACAGATGTCCTGTTCTTTGAGTCCTTGGTGGTTTTGGGGATTTTCATTAAATTATTTTCAGGAATGGGCATGATGAGTTGTTTCTTCTCTGCTCTGTGTTTCTGAATATTGAGATGGCATCATAGACCACTGTCTTCCTTGTTTCTGTTTTCCCTTTCCTGCTTGTTCAGGCAGAAAAGGAAAGATCAGGACTGACAGGGCTCTTGAGCTGTAGTTATTCATTAAGGTCTGTTTGGTCGGGCTTTCATCGATGGTTTAGCATCATAGAATAGTTTGGGTTGGAAGGGACCTTCAAAGCTCATCTAGTTCAACCCTTTGCAATGAGCAGGGACATCTCCAACTAGATCAGGCTTCTCAGAACCACATCCAGCTTGGCCTGGAATGTTTCCAGAGATGGGGCATCCACCACCTCTGTGGGTAGCCTGTACCAGCGTTTCACCACACTTATAAAAGATTTCTTCCTTATAACTAGACTAAATCTCCCCCCTTTTAGTTTAAACCCATCACCCCTTGTCCTGTGTTTGCAGCACACCTCTGCCACTGCACCCTTTCCCTCTCCCCCCCTTGCTCAAAGGCTCCCTATGTGGAGCAGTTAAGTCGGGTCCATGCTGGACTCATACCACTCTCCAACCCCTTACAGCAGCTGACTTAAGGTGGCTGCTGAGTCCCTGAGGCAGAGCAGAGCCTGTTTCCCACTCAGGCACTGCATCCTTGGGGCATTAGGGAGGTGTTCTGTTGAGCTGTGTGCCTTGGTTCAAGAGCTGACCCAAGTACTCAGCTGTGTTTGACCAGAAGACAAACTCCTGTAGTGTGAGAGCTCCTGGTTTGTATGCTGAGCATACAGGTTAGTTCTGGTGAGGCAGTGAGGTTGCACGAAATGTGACTATTAATGATTATTGTAATTTTGTTCCTGTACATGAGCAGGGCTCTTCAGAGAAGAGCTGAAATTGTGTTTCCAAAATCATGGACTGTTTCCTCCACAAGCTGAAATGTGGGGATTTCCAAGGTGCTTCCTTCTTGTGTCTGGAGATCCTTTTATTTTTCCTTTCCCCCCTTTTTTGCCCCCCTCCAACCCTTGAAAGGTTTTTTGCATGGCCTCACCTTGGTATGGATGTGGAGGGAGAGCAGGAGGGGCCGCATTAGATGCCGGGGCTGCCAGCAGCCGTGCACAGGGCTGCAGAGCCGGGCTCTTGCTGGGGGTTGCCCCGCAGCTCATTGCTTCAGTCACTCTGGTGGTACAGAGCAGCGTCAAACAAGCAGGAAGGCAGCTGTGCTCTCCCTGCCCCGTTCCATGGGTGCTGCAGTGCATGTGTCCTCCTCAGGGCAGCTGGGGCTGGCCCCCATCCGCTAAGGTGAGCTCGGGCGGCGCAGCCCCGTCTGCGCGCAGGGGTGGAGTGGGGCGCGCCGCTGGAGGAGCGGCCGGGGACAACCTGAGGCAGCTCAGTGGTGACACCTGTTGACTGGGAAGATGCTGTGCCAGCCATCTGCGGGCGGCAGGGAAGGCGAGGTGCGGGGGGCGAGAGCCTTGCGGAATAGAGGAGGCAGTGTCTGGTGCTGCGCTTGCATTAGAGGAGCCTGGCGTGGGAGGGAACCTGCAGTAGGACACCTCTTACTTCTTCCAGACAGGCAAATCTGGCAGTTCTACTGGGGCAGTTTAAAATGTGCCTCCAGCTGTGGGATTCCCAGCGCTGGTGGGCTTGGTCCCGCTTTTCCTCATTACCAGGCTTAGTTCTAGGTGTGTTTACTGACTTCTAATAAATATAAGAAAGAGGTGTCCTGGGGCTTCCGTATACATTTGTCTGTAATTAAGGTAGGATTAATTGCTCAAAATTGTTTTTGAGGGCCTGTTATGAGATCAGCAGATAGGAGCATGGGATAAAGTACATAATGAATACATTACATTATAAATAATGGACACAGACAGTGCAAAGGCATCTCTGAAAGGTAATAGCTCTTTCAATATTTAATTAAGCAGGTTCCGTAGGGAAAAGACTCGATGTCACTAAGGTAATTTTCAGCCTGGCTTAGTGACGCATGGATCAGTCAGAATGAAGGCAGAAGCCTGCACGCAGCTGGGACTCTTGGTAGGCACAGTTCATGGTAATCACAGGGATGTTTTGTTGGCTGGAGAGCTAGTGAGGAGGGATGATGTTGAGGGTTGATAGAGAGGATAGCACCTGGAAGATTGGTTGGAACTAGTGCTTTGCTTCTTTCCTTGAGCTGGAGCTGCTGGTCTAGCAGCATACAAGCCTTGTGCTTCTGCCTGCTTTGTAGAAGAAGCAGGCTTCCCATGAGGAGCATGATGGATGGTTCTCTCCTGCTCTTACAGCCTATTTGCCTGTGGCTAGCTGCTTGTGGCAGCCCCAGACCAGCTGGCTAGTGGCAGAGAACAGGGTTGAGTGAAGGAGCTAAAACCTCTAAGATGCTGTGTGAGTTGTGAGCCTTCATAGCCTCTTGAGCTCCTTGTGGTGGTTCCTTCTGTGGCTCTTGCTACCCAGTCTTAATGTGAGCCCCACACAGCAGGAACGAAGGAGATGTGTTAGTGCAGGTAGGTCAGTTTTGTAGGGAAAACGCACAGCATCACTTATGAGGCCAACAGCTGCCATCAACATAGAATCAGAGTCACAAACTGATTTGGTTGGGAAGAGACCTTAAAGCTCCTCCAGCTCCAACCCCTGCCACAGGCAGGGACCCTTCCACTGGAGCAGCTTGCTCCAAGCCCCTGTGTCCAACCTGGCCTTGAGCACTGCCAGGGATGGGGCAGCCACAGCTTCTCTGGGCACCCTGTGCCAGCGCCTCAGCACCCTCACAGGGAAGAGCTTCTGCCTAAGAGCTCATCTCAGCCTCCCCTCTGTCAGTTCTTATCTGTGATGGAAGTTGAGTCTCACAGGTTTTCTGAATGGAAAAAGGACAAGTGTTGCCCATCTGCAAGGTCTGGCTTCCCACCCATGTCCCCAGCTGCTCATTTTCCATTTCCCATCTCCTCCGTGCTCTCGTTTCATTATGTATTCTGCCCCATTCTCACAGCAGCTCCACTGCAATTTCACCCATGCCAGGGTAGTATATGGTTAAATGAGATGCTTTAGTGCAAGGTGGGGAGATGTGGGAAGGCTGCAATGCCCAGGCTGCCCTCCGGCATGTCTCCCAGGTCTCTTGGTGAGGCTCCCTGCTTTGTATTTCCCTGTTGGCTGTAAGGGAGCCTTCCTGAATTTCATAGCACATGAAGGGTGCTTTTAGGGCAACAAAATCCATCTTCAGTGTTGTGCAGCGGAGCTGAATATCAGAGCAGATGTATCCTCTGGGGCCGAGACCTTGTCTCTGTGCTGCGAAGTGCCTGTGTATGTTTCCAGAACTATGGAAGCAGTAAATAATAACCATTAAACAAATATCAGTTACAGATTTATGCAGTGTTGTTGCAAGGAAACACAAGAGGAAAAGAGTTGTAGGGCAAAGGGAAGGGGGAAGTAGTCTTTTTAACTTGAAAACCATGTTTGTGTTGAAACTGGACACAAAAAAGCTCCCTTTTCCCTGTTGCTTGTTTATTTTTTGCAAGATTCATTTCTTGTCCTTTATCTTTTGTGGAGAAGAGCATAAAAAACCCTCCTCTGTTCTTTTGTGGTAGCCCCCCCATGATCAGAGTGTTCTGGTGTTCAGGCACCAGACTGGGAGCCAGGGCTTGTGACAGTCTCTTTTTCTTCTTCCTTTCTTTCTTTCTTGAAAAGGGTGGCTTATTTTTAGTGCTTGCAAGACCCAGCTCACTGGAGGGCCACAGCAGGCCTGTTCCACCCGCCAGCCATGGGAGCGTCACGTTCAGTGAGGGAGCAGGATCTGCTCCTGCTCCTTGTGCCTTTCTCTGCTCTGTTTCTGTTGTTCCATCCCTTTTGGCAGCCCCAGGACTGTGTCCTTCAAGAGTCAGCTCCAGGCTTTTCCCTGAGCTGGAGGAGCAATGAGGAGCCCGATGGGCACCGGGGCTGGGCCAGGGCCCCTGCCGAGGCTGCTGCCCTCCGATACCTCCCTGGGAGATGCTGCTTTGGGATGCAGGGTCCTCTCTGCTGGGGCGTCCCTCCAGACACAGACATGGCCCTTGGCTTGCAGGGTGGCTCGCTGCTGAGTGTGCAGCAGAGCTGCAAGGGTGACATTTCTTGTAGTCTGTAGGGTTCTGTAAAGGATTTGCAAAGATTTCCTGGAGAATTCTCCTGGTGTAAAGTCATGGTTTCTTTTCTCTTTTTGAGGGGTGGGGGAGGAAGAGCTGTTCTATTTCTTTTCCCAACATGTCTCTATGGTATTTTGAAACTACGTTTAATTCTGCAGAATTGTATTCAGCTAAAAGTGCAAAAGAGGACAAACTAAACCAAAATAAGATACTTTATTCCAGGTCGACTAAAACATTTACTCTGACTCCAGCCATCCTTCTTCCTGCTGTGTCGGCTCCGAGTTAGGAGAGAAAGACATAACTGGGAGGAAAGGGGCACTGCCAAAACAAAAACACTCCCATCAAACCAAGTATTAGCCTCTGTCGCGTGGGTTTGGAAACAGCTCATTTTTCACTGCTCTTTAGAAGGTAAGTATCTCCATCAGAGAGTTGTGCTACTGCAGCGCATCACCCAAGCCTTCCAAGAACCAGGGTGCTGTTTGGTGGCAGTGAGGATCTCAATTACTGCTTTTTCAGCCATGTGAAGTCTTGATTTCCAGGTTGAAGCCGCCACGGGATCTTGGAACTGTGTAGAGATATCGTGGTTTAAGCCCATCTGGCAATCCAGAACCATGCAGCTGCTCACTCACTCCTTCCCCTTCCACCCCCCCACTCCCGTAGGGATGGGGAGGAGAACTGAAAGAATGTAACTCCCATGGGTTGAGATAAGAGCAGTCCAGTAACTAAGGTATAACACAAACCACTGCTGCTACCACCGATAATAATAATGATACGGGAAATAACAAGGGGAGATAATACAACCGCTCACCACCCACTGACCGATACCCAGCCTGACCGAGCAGTGGTCTCACCCTTCCGGATAGCTGCCCCCAGTTTCTATACTGGGCATGACGTGCTGTGGTATGGAATGCCTCTTTGGCTAGTTTGGGTGAGGTGTCTTGTCTCTGCTTCTGCCCGGCTTCCCCTCCTCCCTGGCAGAGCATGAGGCTCAGAAAGTCCTTGGTCAGAGTGAACATTACTGAGCAACAACTAAAACCGTCAGTGTTATCAGCGCTGTTCCCAGGCTGAAAGTCAAAAACACAGCACTGCACTAAGAAGGAGAAAAATGACTGCTACTGCTGAACCCAGGACAAGAAAGTAGCACTGTTATGGATGAGAAGTCAGCTTTAGGTTATTCTCGGTTCAGAGTTGCTAATTTTTTCCTTGCTGTCTACCATGAGAAAAGAAAACCATGATGTGTGAGTTTGATACAGCAGCCTGGGCTGATTTGGGCAGCCGTCCATAGCCCACTCTTACTACTGCAATTCTTGCCCTTTTTGCCTTCCCCTCACCTCCCCTCTGAAGTCAGAGGGACCTTTCCTGTTGATTTTACTGTGCCATCCAAAGCCCATCTTCTGGACAGTAGCTCAGGGAGATTTTTGACCAACGTTTTGGACAGCTGGCAGCTGGGAGGGTTGGTGAATTGAGTTGAGGAGGTTGCTGACAGGAGAAAAGGGAGCTCGGAGAGAATTTTGATGAGATGCAGAACAGGGAAAGAGCGGGGAACTTTGGAGTTCTGAATGCACTTTGGGTTTGCCCAACATCCATCGCAGGGGGAAGGGCAGGGAGCATGGCTGGGAGGGGGTGCTTGGGAAGGAGCTTGAGTCAGGGAGAGGAGCTGCCCTGAATACACGTTAGGGAGGGCTATTTATTGCCCATCTTCTTTTTGTGCCTCTGAAAACTTCCTGTATTTATTAGGGAGGAGAAAAAAGTGCTGACATCTACTGCAGGGCAGTGCAAAGGAAGCTGCTTTGTTATACCCCTGAAATCCACCTCTGTAGCAGACACAGATGCAATGGGAGACAAAACCAGACTTAGCTGGGCAGTATTAGGAGATTGTCTCATTCCTGGAACATCACAGGGCAGAAGAAACGGGCACCAGCTCTGTCAGGAGAGGTGCAGGGTGCCAGGGCGCAGTGGAAATCACACCTGGCAGGAAGCAGAGAAAACTTCGACAGCGTCCAGACCTTCCATTTGTAACTGGTGACATGTTAATGGCGTGAGAGTGCCAGTGAAGAGACCCCTGAGAAATGGGGGCAGGGAATCAGGTTAAAAATACCGAGTGCTGTTGTGTAGATCAGTGGGGAACCGTCGCCTTGAGTGTCGTGTGTGTTGTAAGCAGGGCAATAGGGGAATGACCAAGGAAAGAAGAGGAAAATTCCTAGAGGCATGTGAAGATTGTAATAAGAAGAAAAGTACTGTTTAGTTGAGAGCTGGATCCCAGGAGGCATGATAGGGAGATCTAAAAATGGTATTTTTACCAGGTGCTAAGCTGTTTCTTTCGCACTTCTGTGTAGAGCATGAAGTGAATGCTCAGTGTAATGGTCAAGGTGGCAGGAATAATTAAGAAAACATGAAATTCTGTACAAACGGGCAGTGAAGAGTCCGGGAACCCGGGAGCAGTCACATCTCCCATGGCAAGTTTTGGCACAAGACAGCGAACAGGAAATTTTACCTTCACTTAACCAAGCCTAACCCCAGCACTGTTCATGATGGTGGAGGCGCGTACACAGAAATCCATGGCTCGCATGGAGTCTGAGCATTAGAGATGAGTTACACCTTCTGCCGGGTCTGAGGTGGAGGCATTTTACTGACCCGGAGAGCTAGCAGACCCAAAGAGCTAGCTTTTGAGTGATCAGGTGTTTCCTGAACCCCCTCCTGTTTATCTGTAAATAAAAGCCTTTGTCAAAATGCCAGTTCTATAAGAATATAGGATGTCACAGAGCTCATAAATGTACAGAAATCAATGTTCTTCCATGCTCTCATGTTCTTGAAAGAGACTGTTTCATCTCATTCCTGCTCTGCTTTCCTTGAGGAAAAAATGCTGTTGCTTTTGGCTTTACCCATGCCCTTTGGGAAGGTAAAATGGGATGCGTGCCATCTGTGTAAAGTTACTTAAAATCCATTCTGGGAAGACTTCTCAGGTTTTGAAGCAAGTGAGAGAGGTGAAGCATGCTCCAGGTTAAGGCACCTTCCCAGTGCCTGGCTGAGCTGCTCATACTCAGCACCCTTGGTAACGGGGTGCGTGATCACTGTGGTGCGGTCCAGGGTTGGCACAGAGATGAAGTGCTGCAGCACGTTGTTCCTTCGCCCCTTAAGGCCCTTCTCGTGCAGTGAGCCCGAGTCCTCACCGTTCTGCAGCAGGGATGAGGCTACTGCTGCTTTGGGGAGAAAAAGGGAAGTGCTCTGTTGGCATTTAGCTGCTGAGCACAAGGGATGGCCTAAGTACCTTAAACAGAAAAACTCGGTTTGCGTCATGCAGCGTCTAGGTTTCAGCCTGTCCTCCCCACTACGGCACTGCTGTGGTGTGTTTAGTTACTGCATCTGCCTCCTGCTAAGAATCATACAAATGTGTAGAGAGAAGCAGGTCCTGTGCAGAGCTGAGGCAGATGGAGAGTGAAATCCATGACAGAGACACGGAGCATGTGGTTGAGGTCACAGGGAATTTGTGGCAGAGTGGGGATTAAACTTCCATCTCTTAAATCATTACCTCATGTTCTGGCTGCAGGCTGCAGTTTGTGTGTCGCTTATCTTTGACTTGTGCAGCCAGGAGGGGAGTTTTCAAAGTATTTATGTTCTGGGCCTCTCACTCCAAGAGAGACATGGAGGTGCTGGAGCGGGGCCCGAGAAGGGCACTGGAGCTGGAGCAGGGCCTGGAGCCCAAGTGTGATGGGGAACGGCTGAGGGACCTGGGGGGTTCAGATGGAGAAGAGAAGGCTCAGGGGGACCTGATGGCTCCCTACAAGTGCCTGACAGGAGGATGGAGCCAGGAGGGGCTGGGCTCTGCTCCCAAGGAACAAGGGATGGGGCAAGAGGAACCGGCCTCAAGCTGCCCCAGGGCAGGTTTAGATGGAGCTGAGGAACAATTCCTGCCCCAGAGGGTGCTCAGGCATTGGAACAGGCTGCCCAGGGCAGGGCTGCAGGCACCGGCCCTGCAAGGGTTCACAGCCTGTGGAGACGAGGCCTCAGTGCCATGGGGCAGGGGTGGCCTTGGCAGTGCTGGGAGCGGTTGGACTGGATGAGCTGAAAGGGCTTTTCCAACCTGGCTGATTCCGTGATTCTGTGATCTCTTGCAAAGATACTTTTCCATCCCCCAAGCTTTGCTGCACAAAGTGACACAGGTGATGAAGGTCAGAGCTGTGGGTGATGCCCAGCATCCCCAAATGCAAAGGTTCATGGGGTGCCCATGGGTGCCAGCACTGCAAGGGGTGCTCTGGGCAGGGGGAATGGCTTGAACGTGCCCGAGGGGAGACTGAGATGAGCTCTTAGGCAGAAGCTCTTCCTGTGAGGGTGCTGAGGCGCTGGCACAGGGTGCCCAGAGAAGCTGTGGCTGCCCCATCCCTGGCAGTGCTCAAGGCCAGGTTGGACACAGGGGCTTGGAGCAAGCTGCTCCAGTGGAAGGGGTCCCTGCCCGTGGCAGGGGTTGGAGCTGGAGGAGCTTTGAGGTCCCTTCAACACAAACCACTGTGATTCTAGGAAAGCTCTTCCTGACCTTAAAGTTTTCTTTGCCTTCAGGGTGGGAGCCGAGGAAGGCTCAAGCAGAACAGGTGTGGGAATGGCCCTTTCAGGTGGTCGGTAGCTTTTCAGAGTTAAAATAACCCCCAAATCACCTGTTTTACTGCTCCCCATGTGGTGCTGTTGTTGACCTTCAGAGCATGCTCTGCCTGGGCTGAGTTTGCAGCGCTGCTCCCAGGTGTTCTCATGAGGGTTCGTGATGACCGGGAGGGGCAGAAGCTTCTTGAGGCCCTTGGTGGCTTCTGTGCTCTTTGCTGGGGGAGTGCTGGTGACGGTTTGTTTGGAGGTGCGTGGCACCGGTGCCTGGCTCGGTGGGAGCACTGGAACTGAGAAGGTGAGTGCATGGGAGCGCGGAGGCTGCGTTGTTCCAGAGGTGCGCCTGGTCTTTTGCCTTACTGAGAGTGCATGTGAGGGAAGACGGGTACAGGGGCAGTGCTTTCATGGAATCACTGATTTGGAAGGGACCTTAAAGCTCATCCAGTTCCAACCCCCTGCCATGGGCAGGGACACCTTCCGCTGGGCCAGCTTGGAACTGGATGAGCTTTAAAGTCCCTTTCAATCCGAACCATTCTGTGATTTGCAGAAGTGGTGAGGATGGGAGGTCTGTGGGCGTTGGTGAGGTGATGCTGAGCACCGAGGTGTCCTGGTGCTCTGGTGCCTTGAGCAATGCTGCAGTTAGTTCAGGTGAGTCATGCCCACCATTAAGACACTCCTGCAGTGCCTGGTTACACGGGGACCCTGAGGTCTCCTCTGTTATTACTGTTGCCGGTCTCTCCCTTAGCTGTGCCTTTGCCTTGTCAGCGACTCTCGCAGCACACAAAGGCAGGGCTGGCACTGTGCAGTGGAAGGTGCTGGTCCCTGGTTCTGGAGCACATCCCATGATGCTGCTCTCAGGCATCGGGTGTTCTTCCCAAGCAAGCTGTGCCTCTGCCCTGCGCCTCCAGCTCCTGCTGTGTCCAGTTAGGTTTGGAGGCCTTTGGAGGCCTGTTTATTAAGGCTCTGGCCATTGTGCCCTGCTCATGTTATGCAGATATTACCAGCAGTGGTGGGTCTTCTTCCCAGCCCTTCTGCACCTTCCCATGCAGGTCGGCATATGTGGAAATACGGCTTTGAAATCAACTGTGAGGAACAGGCTGCTCTTCAAAGCTGGGTGCTGGGTTTCTGGGGTTTTTGTTTGTTTTCTTTTTAATCCCCCCCCCCGCCCCGAGGATGCTCTATTTATGGTCTTTGCTGCTGCTGATTTTGAAAGGAAAGCATCTCCCAAACCAGTCTACAAAGAAAGACAATCAATTATGAGCTGCTTATGCAATCCTGAGCTCAGATTGTGCTGTGACAACCTGCAGGAGATCTGATAAAGCCGTGAGCAGGGGCTGCCTGGGCACACACTTGAAGGGCAACTTGAGCAATGCTGTGGTTAATTCAGCTGAGTCCTGCTCTATGGAGAGGATTCCCCCGGTCTGTCTTGAGGTAACCACACTGCTACTCCCCTCCTCTGCTGCTCTCTTAACAGGGTGACTGTGCTTGGCTGTTACAGCTTTTTTCTTTTCCAGGAATACTTCCCTTTTGTATTCAGTGGAGGAGAATTTCAGGGAGAGGGAGATGATTCAGTGAGCTGAAAGGGGAGTGTGTAAAACTGGCCCTCTAAAACTGCTACCATCAAAACAATGGATAGAAGGAACCAATGAGAGGAAGGAGGGCAGGCATGTTCCAGCAGAGCTGTGCTGGCTTTGGCGTTGGCCAGCAGGATCCAACAGTCTGCATGGAAAGTCCTTCACTGTCCGTGAGAGCTGAGGGCTCCGCCAGCTCTGCGCAGTCCCTGGCAGCGATGCATCATGCTTGTGGGAGGCCATGGTGATAGATCGGGCCCTTTGGCTGGCCCTGTCAGCTCTGCACTGCACCAGCTTGCTGCTCACCAGCACATGGCGTCTTCACTGCTCTTCAGCATTATGGGGCCACATCCTCCACTGTTGTAAATCAGTTCTTGCACCAGAGCTCAAGGAGTTATCCCAGTTTCCCCCAGCTGAGCATCATGCCGGTGTAGTTTTTAGTACCCTCCCCCCATTAATTTAAACTTGTCCCCTGACTCAGCCCCATCCTAGATGAGAAGGGCTGCGATACACTCATGTCGAGGTACCACCATACACCAGCCCGATGCAGGAGAGCTTTCCATGACCTTTCCTTAGCAAACCTAAAGACCCCGATTCACCCACTTGTCTTCCTCTTAACATTTTGTTGTTGTTGTTGTTATTTTCCACTAATTATGGGGTAATGGATGATTTTGGAGGCTTTGATGAAATTACCTCATTGCTTCGTGGCCAGGCCCAGGGCAGGGGGATTGGAACTGGATGATCTTAAGGTCCTTTCCAACCCAAACCATTCTATGACTCTATGAAGTGTCCTGATTTCAGTGATGGGGACATGGGGGTATTTGGTTTTTAATCAGCAGCCTGGAGAGAAAGATGCTGCTAAGTTTCTTTCCCTCAAGTGGTGAGATACACTTGGAGGAGAGGCTATGCGTATGCATTAAATGCTCAGCCTCCTGCTTAGTGTGAGCTTGCTGTATTGCTTGCTGCATGCTTGGATAGTACAGCGTGTAGGGCAGGGGCTGCTTGGGTGTAGTGCCGTGCATAGTGGTGTCCCCTCCAGTCTACAGCCGCTCAGTGCTACTGGGCCAGCAGTAAGGACCAGTTCAAACTGGCAGTTGTACTCCTTTATAGCACAATAAAAAGATCTAAAAGGGTCTTCATCTGTGTAGTTGTGTTAAGTAAACCTGTATGGAAATAGTCTTTGATGGGAAGCCATGTGGCTGAGTGCAAGGCAGGTGAAATCACAGAGTGGTTTGTGTTGGAATGGACCTTAAAGCTCCTCCAGCTCCAGCCCCTGCCACGGGCAGGGACCCCTTCCACTGGAGCAGGTTGCTCCAAGCCCCTGTGTCCAACCTGGCCTTGAGCACTGCCAGGGATGGGGCAGCCACAGCTTCTCTGGGCACCCTGTGCCAGCGCCTCAGCATCCTCACAGGGAAGAGCTTCAGTCTGCCCTCTGTCAGCTTTTCTCACCTAACCTCTATCACGTCTTATGGAGGTGAATTGGGGTGGTTTTGTCACATTCAGCTATCAAAGTCATGCTGGACCCTGAGCTCTGCACCAGGTTTCTTTGTTTCCTGTTAGGAATTGGGTGTCTGCTCTGAGGCCCTGCCGTGTTTTGGGCTCGTTGGGATTCCTGTGCCCTGATGCTGGAAATAAATATGCTTGTCTGCAATTGGTGTGCTGTCGGGGCGCATAGGGATGTTGTATCCCATCATAAAGTAGGAATCTTCTTGCTGAGAAGTGCAGATAGGTGTGTTGAGCTGTGTTTCTGCAGTGCTGGAAGTTGTAAACTTCAGGCAGAGCCTTCTGGAATAGCGTAAGGAGCTCTCGAGTTCGCGCGTGGGGATCTGGGCCGCACGCAGTGTTTGCAGGAGTTCTGAGCGGTTTGGTCAGTTCTTCATTCCGCTCGGCTTCGTTTTCGTGATTGTGGGTAGAAGAGCTCAGCTCTTGCTGGAGAGCCTGTTCCTGGCAAACTGCCACCCCGCTCGGCCGGGGCAGGAGCACACACACCGATGTGCTCCCTGTCGCCTTAAGAGAGGCACAGCCCGTGGAAACGCACCGTTTGCTTTGCCTTATTGTACTGTGAACTGCAGTGCAGGCACGGGGGCAGGGAAGAATGACTCCTGTGCTCATTGTCCGTGGGAATGTCTCTGGGAAGAAGCACAAATAAGCTCTCCGTAACCTGGGTTCTCAGTCTGTAATGCGAAACTGGTGCTGGGTAACTGGAGTTGTGGAAAATACCTTGTGGTTTTTTTAGTGCTTGAAAAACATAATTCATCCGCTTTGAAATATGCCATGCTCCAGAACTGTGGAAAAACTGCCTATTGTAGCAAAGTTTTTAAAGATGTCATGGTATTACTTTATTATAAAGCCAGCAGCTAAGACATTAATAAGAAAAATGTCCAATTTGTACACTGGCCTGAACCAAATGACAGTGTAGCTAATGCAAGATGTTTAATAGTCTTTGCCTCTGCTGAGAAAATGACAGAAATGTCTTTGGCATGCTTCCCATTAAAAATCATCCAGTTCTGAATAACTGCAAAAAGAAAGAAAGCCATTTACTTTCTTCTTGCAACCTTTCCTATTTCTCCTTGGAAAGAAGAGTTTTGCTCATTCCTTGCTGTTCTTGTAGGATATTGGAATTTTGTTCTACATTTTGTTTCCTGTGATTTTAGTGTATATTGAAATCAAGGGATGGGGCCCTCCTTTAGTGACACCAGGGCCTAGGCCCTGCAGCCTTTGGCAGCTGATGTGGAGCTTCAAGTCAGCGTTAAGCTCTGCCTTGGAACAGGTGAGTAAAGGGTTGCACAATCAGACCTGAGGAGCCAAAAGCACATGTTGCAAAAATTTGTTCTCAAAGAAAACTTGTGATCATTGCATCTGCCTTTTTGAAGCTGTCCCGAGGAGGTGATTGTGTAATATTTGTAGGTCAGAATATACTTGTGTGTTTTGCACAAGTGAGCCGGAGGTGCTGGTGCTCCTGCTGTGGTTTTGTGGCAACCCAAGGGGGGACCTCACCAGTGCAGGTGGGAATCACAGAATGGTTTGGGTTGGAAAGGACCTCAAAGCTCCTCCAGCTCCAACCCCTGCCACGGGCAGGGACCCCTTCCACTGGAGCAGCTTGCTCCAAGCCCCTGTGTCCAGCCTGGCCTTGAGCACTGCCAGGGATGGGGCAGCCGCAGCTTCCTTGGGCAGCCTGTGCCAGTGTCTCACGGCTGGCATGGGAAGGTGCTGTGGAAGCTGGGTCTGGCTATGGTGTTGGTGGCATGCTGTCATCCTGGTCGTCATGAGATGCTATGGCTGAGGTGATGTCCCTGGTGCTGCTTCACTTCTTGGTGGTGGTGATTCTGCCTTGTGCCAGCAGCTGGAGCCGGGAGAGATGCTGCCAGCTCAGAAGGATGGTGCCTGCTGCATCCACCAGATGGTAAGGTCTGTGCTGTATGCACGTGTGAAGAGTTAAACCACAGCTGGCACCAGTTCTTCTGGCACTGAGTCTGCCAGCACACAGATCCAGGTTCCTGCGAGGCTGATGGGTGTGCAGCCTATGCCCCGGGGCCAGGCATTGAGCTGCCTGTGGCCCCCCGGTACTTGTCATAAAATGTCCTTGTTAGCAAGGTTAGGATCTTGATGTGTCCCTGTTTTCATGGGGAAATCCTTGGAAGGCCAGACCTTTGCAAAAGCATCTCCCTGTTTCTGTAACTTTTGTTTTCTATAGCTCTGTCAAGCCAAGTGTGTTTCAGAGAGGAGACACCAAAGGCAGGACTTGGGGGTCAGCAGATTGCGAGTCTTGCTGTGGAGTAATCAACCCTGCTTGAACCTGGAGGTACTAGAGGAGAGCTTTTAACGGTGCAAGTCACAGCCACATCCCAACAAGTTCACCCATGGACCAGCTCTGCTGCTATTTACGCTGATTTGTGTGAATGCCAAGTGTAGCCTTTATAAACATTTTTAATGCCAAATTAAGCTTTCCGCCTTCCAAAGTCACCTCAGATGACTCTCTTGTTCTCTACCTCTCGCTTGGAGAGGTTTGCCCTCTGGGAGGGAGAGGCGTTATGGTTGGGGCAGCAGGAGGGTCTGTGCAGAACCTGTGAGTGCTGCAGCCCTTGCAGGTTCTCCTCCTGCCTTCTCTGTGTGCCGTGGTGCAGCAGTGGGTGCTTGGGGACGAATCTGCTTTGGAAAGAGCTCGTGTGTGGAACTGAACTGCTCAGCTTGGGTTTACCGGAGTGTTTATTATTATGGGAGATGCCTGATGTTGCACTATTGCATGTGCTCCTCCTGAGAAAATGCTGTTTGCGTATGTTTAGCTTGCAGTGTAGGCTCTTGCCCCTGCTCACAGACTAAACAGACAGCATTCTCTAAAGTTTGTAAAGCATCACAAGTGCAAAGTCCTTGAAGCTTCGCATACCCCTACTTAGTTTACTGAGTTAAACACTTTCTGCTTAGAAAAGAGGGGTGCTTGAGGCTGCTGGCGCAGCTGTGGATGTTCCTCAGACAGCACACACCTGCCTGCCTTGGGAGCATTGCTGCCCTCGGAGTGTGATGCAAGTTTCCAGGCAGGCCCTTTCCAGGCATTGCCTCCCCATTGGTGGAGTGACAGGAGAGCTGCCACGGGCAAGACAGAGGGGTCTCAGGCTGGCCACCTCTCTCAATGGAATCAGTCAGAAAATCTAACGAAAGGGTTCGGAACTGCAAAGAACCTTTTCCTTTATCCTTTATCTGAGACATTGCCTCCAGATCTCAGTTTTCCACTGCTCTTTGCTTGTGGTCCGTCTCCAAAGTGCTGGTCAAAACGGGGAATAGCTCAGATTTAAAGGTGGTTTTGCAGCATCAGGCATTGGGTGCAGACTCCAGCTTCCGTGGACCCCTGGTGCTGCGAATTAATTCCCTGCATGGAGTAGAGCTGGTTATTTCCAATTGTCCTCAAGGTTCCATAGATGTTGGACAGACAGTTGCGTATTCTCAGTGGGCAGGACAGCCAGGCCCTGCCACAACACAGGAGACAGTCCATGGGCAGTACCAGTGATAGGCACGTGAAGAGCAGCTTCAGTAGCAAAGTCCTTGTGAAGAGAACCCATGTTCTGCTTGGTGGAAAAGAGGGATGGGTGCATGGAAGTCTCTCTCAAGTGCTGTTTGTTATTGGATGTGCTCAGGGTCTCTGCTGTGAGAGAGCTGATTTGGGCTGCGTGCCTGCCTCAGGCAGATGCGAGAGAGGGATTTTTATTTTTCCTCCTTGAATCTCAGCCTACATAGGATGCACAGGATTGACACATGAGCACACGCGTTCAGCTCGTGAGGCAGACATGGCATATCCAAGGCTGACGAGCCTTGTGCCAAGAACATCATGGAAATCAGCCAGCTGCTTTTGTTGACATTGCTAAAATAGTTTCACTTCACAGCACCAAGGCAAAGCTGAAGTGGGGAGTAAAGCAAAGAGCCAGGAGTGATGAGGCAAAGTGGCGCGTTACCTTTTGTGGGGTTACTTGCTCTGTACTTGCACTCGAAACCAGCCTGTGCACTGAGCCTGGGTCATGAAGCAGCTCCAGTGTGATGTGCTGAGCTGCTCCCTGAGCACTGGGGTTGGTGTGGTGTGTCTTCACATCTGTCATGTACAAACTGGGTTTGGAGCCCAGTGAGTTGACTCTCTGGTGTGTTTCTTGCCCAGCTATTGCTGCCTGCACTTGCTTCTCAATATTCACTTTTAAGTTCCTTGTGGCTTCTCAGCAGCAAAGTCCTGGTGCTAGCCACTTTCATCCTTCACTGGAGTCCAAGATGTGCTGCGTCAGACTCCTTATTTGGCTACTCTTTGCTCCATCCTTGCCTTCCAGATGGTGATTCTTGTTTCACTGGGTTGATGGCCTGGGAATAGAGTTTTGGGGGGTTTCTTGGTATTCTCAACCAATCGTGTAGCACTGAAGCTTCAATAGCGTACAGCTGGTTTGCAGTCAGGTCTGGGGCTTGCTGGCAAAGAAACTGGTGAGCAAAAGTCATATGGCTGATGTTGGGAAGCCGAGAGGTCAGTCAGTGTACAAACAAGCTTGTTAGGAGGACAGGACATGGTGAAGAGCACACTTAACCCGCCGGGTCTGAAGCAGTTGACTCCTGGTTTATCCCTTTTCAGTGTTATATCAGGTACTTGTCCCTGATGTTTACAGATGTTTCTTAATGGGTGGGAGTAGGGAGAGCTCCTGCAGTGACTTGGAGGCACTCTCCGACTTCGTTGGGTTTGTGTTGGGTGGGATAATGGTGTGGTTGGGCTTAGGAAGAGCCATTTTGTGAATGCCAGACGTTTGTGTCCAGTGCTGTATTTCTGAGGCCTCCTTCAGAAGCAGGTTGGATTGCAAGCCTAAACAGAAATGTCTTAAATGTTGTATAAGCCTGTGCAAAATTCAGCAGCATTTTGCTGATGCTTAAGAGCAGTGAAACGCTACAGAAGTGCTAAGTTGAGGTGGTTTTGCTGTGTGTGGTGGTTTGTAGGGTTTTTGTTTTCTGTTTTATTTTGGTTTTTATCCAAAACAGCAGTGGTTCTCCAGTGTTAAACTGACTGAAGCTTACAACTTCTTGTGAAACCACAGATGCTCTTCTAGTATGAAACTGTAAAGTTGTGGCGGAATCAACCCGACTTCTAATGTTTCTGGGGCTAACTGGGATGTGGAGCTAATGGTAGCACGCCTTTCTAGAGGGATTAGAAACAGTGCTGTTTTTAACCCAAGGGATATGGGGTTTGAAATGCAAATGTTTTGGCTGCTTTCCCTGTGCAGTCTCATGTATCTACTGCTCTTTCGGTTTAGGTTATGATGCCCTGAGCTATTCTGTGGAAAGTAATGACAAATGGAGCGGGAGACAGCTACTGCAAACGGATGAGAACGCGACTGATGTCCCAGAGGAAGGAGGGCAGCCGTATGTCAGAAATTGCACTGAACCAGGTAGGAATGAAAGTTACTTCAGGCTCCTCAGTCTTACAGTTGACTTTCTCACCTCCAGGTATCTGTGTTGGCATCGCCTTTACTGCCACAAACTTGCACTTACTAATTTTTAAGTCAATAAACATGGATGTTGTTTTTCTTTTGTGCATGCAATGTATGGGTACTGCAAATTCCCTGAGCAGCC
Source organism: Lathamus discolor (assembly GCF_037157495.1). Lineage (NCBI taxonomy): Eukaryota > Metazoa > Chordata > Aves > Psittaciformes > Psittacidae > Lathamus > Lathamus discolor. The sequence continues at coordinate 125,687,744 of NC_088888.1, forward strand.
AGGGCCCAGAGGAGGACTTGCTGTCAGCTGGAATACAGGACAATGTTTAATACATACTAATAGCCAAATGCTGAGATCATAAGCAGCATGTCTTCTGTGGTTCTTGCATAAACACTGCGTGCGGTTCTAGCAGTGGGGTTTGCATAGTGACGATGTGTGTTTATAGGATTATTACCTGAGAAATCAGTAGGTAGTCACATATTTAGTGCAAGTACCTCCATCAGCAACGGGCCCAAAGAAACCCAGTCTTCTGTAGCTTGAGGTTGGGTTGATCTGCTGATGAGAAATAGGGCTTAGTTTGCAACGTGGCTTTTTCTTCAGGGAGGGTCCTTAGCAGGGTCCTCTTCATCTCCTTGACTCCTTGTCCTGGGTTCAGCTTAAACCAGGGCACTCCTGTTTTTATGGAACTTGTGTCCCAGCTCCTCGGGGATCTGCCTGCAGCTGGGGTTAAGGCACACTGGTGCTGGTATTTAACTGTAGGAGAGGAGCTGATGTGCTTTTGTACTTGCCTTCCCTGAGCCATATGGGGTTCTTTGTCAGTGTTTTGTACTTGTTCTGAAAGAGCCCCCTCTGTTTAGAGGGGTGTTTCCTGTCCCTTAGTTAAAAGGAAAAATCACTGCCAATCCTGTTCAAAAAAATTTTGTGGATGATGGAAAAAAAGAATAAGATAGGGAGTCTTCAATTTGCATCCAGTCGATTGCATTATTTTTATTTCAACCCAAATATGTGTCATCATAATAGATAGCTATTAAAAGAGAAATTTTTATAAGGACTGCTCAGTCCTTTCTTTTCAAAGCAGAGCTTGGATGTTATTTCCTCACAGTTCAGGGAGGGAAGGGAAAGGTGTTCCTTTTCTCTTCAGGACTTATGTAGGTTACGTGTCCCAAGAGAAATTGCAACAAATACAGTTCTTGCTGTGCTTCTCTGCCTATAATTTTTCCTCCGGTATAATCCTTAATAACAGTTCTGGACAGATGGATGATTATAATCTTTTTAGCCAGAAAAAAACAGTACAGAAATTCTTCTTATTCCATTTTTCTTTTGTTTGCATATCTCCCATATAGTGCAGATCCAGTCTTACAGTCTCACATCAGCATCTGTAGTAATCTGGGTACATCAGCACCTGCTATCTCACCATCCTCATCAGCTCTTTCTGCTGCTTTCCCCAAATGGAGTGGCCTATAGAAAACATTTGGGATTTTATCCGTGGTGTGTGGGGGTGTTTTTCTCCCCCTTTTCCAGAAGAGAACATGGTAATTATTAAGCACGTTGTGTAGTGTTTCAGGAGAGAAGAAGTAGGAACGCATTGGTGAATTTCTGTTTGTAATCTGAATTGTCATGCGTTACAGCAGAATACATTCTGTAATAGCAAAGTGACTGAAAAGAAAACAGAAGCAACAAAGTTCAGGTCCCATGTGTTGTTTTGTGGATTTCCTTTTGGACTGTTAGGGTGGTGGAAATGTCAGTCGTTAACGCTGGGATGGGTGGCAGGCAGAAGTGTTTGAGTTGTCTTGGTTGGAATGGGAGAGGGATGCTGTCTGTGGAAGTTACCTGTTGACTTCAGTGAACTGCATGTCATTGCAGAACACTTCAGTCCTGCTTTTCAGCAAGTGAAGTGAGTAGAAGAGCTGGTAGAAGCAATGCTGTAAATAGCATTGCTATGTTGTCTTGTTCTGAAGGGGTTCGTGCTGTATATGATAACTCCACATGAGAAAGCAAAGTGTGAGTTGTGCTCTAGGAAGAGTTTCAGAATTTCCCATTTTCACTGCAGCTCAGAATGGTGCCAGGTTTCTGAATCCAGCACAAAATGGATCGTGAGCCCATACAGCTTCATCCTGCTGCTCTCTTTCCTAGTGCTTAAGAGTGAAACAGCCATTCAGGAGATGAAATACGATGGTGATGGAGCTGAGGTCAGTCTAAACTAAAACAAGGTTAACCACTGCCACTGTAGGTTATAATCACGGTATAATCTGGTTTGTATTGGGGGGACCTTAAAACTCATGCAGTTCGAACCCCCTGCCATGGGCAGGGACACCTTTCACTAGAGCAGGTTAGGATGAGGGGACCTTTGGCATGGCTCCTAACAGCAGCCTTTGTGTTTAGAAGTGTAGAAAGTAGAGTGGTTCAAATCAGTGTATGGCTCTGACACTAATGATAGTTGCTGTTGATCGGAGCTGGTGGAAAGGTTGATCCACAGGCTTTTAGGGCAGCACAGTCTTTCCATGGCCAGGTTAGTGCTGGATGAGGCCCCTGGATGGCATTCAGCTCTGAAGTGACTATTGAAAGAGGCCTGAATGAGTGCAGCAGTGGAGAGACACAAGAGTTCCCCAGGCATGTCTGCGTTTGCCTTCTTCAAGTGCTCGCTTGTACAGTGCTGCTCGGGGAAATTGGGACAGTTTGGCTAAAATTGTGATGTTGCTTAGCACAACCCACCTGTGTTGTGTCACACAGCCCTCGGGTGCCTGTTGTTACTTGGGAATCAGCAGAGCTTAAACCTCCTCAGCATCCCCACAGGACGTGCGCTCATGTGCATTTGGCCTTCAGATGCTTTTCCTTCCCTTTGATGAGTATTGGTAGGAAAATGCTTCCTGAAAAGATGGGGTAATTTTCCTGCTTAGTTCCAAAATTAAGTTGCATAAACACCTGCGGCTCAGCAAAAGTGAGTGTTTAAGAAAGCAGTTTCACCTCTGCTGTTGGGGAGGGAAATGAAATGCCTCGTTTCGAAGTGTTCTGTGGGTTTTTGCAGCCCTTGCCTTCTGTGGTCTGTTGGCAGTAAACATGTTTTTGCATGCTAAAGGAAAGATTCTTTTTCTGTAAATGCACGTGGAGTTTTAGGAAGCCTGGCATCTCATTTCTGAACTGCTGGGTTCAGTTTCTAATGGTTTAGCCAGTGGGCTGTCTAGTGGCATGTAATCATCAGAACTGCTCCAAATGGCTTTGCCTGCTTTTCCTTTGAAACATACACTGTAGAAATATCACAGGGGTAAAATGGACTGAATGCAGCCTGGAGATTTTTTTTTTTCTGTGGGTTTTTTTGTTGTTGGGTTTTTTTGGGATGTTTTTTATCCTTCTGTAGTTTTCCACTCTGAAGCTGTTGCGGTTGGAGTGACAGTGTGGTCTTCTAGAGCAGGTACCTTCAAAGCACACTGCTCACTGTGTGCTACGTAGCCCCAGTTCACTGACCCCTGGGGAGTTTGAGCCCTGCAGCAGGGCTCTGGGAAATAAATCTGGCAAGGTTCAGTCTGGAGGGTGGCTGCTCCTGTCTCTGGATAGCAAATAAGAGGGGACTATGTTTGCTTTCAGAAAGCTGTTGAACTTGGCTGGTGCAGTGACTGTGTGGTAACCTTTCTGCTTGCACCCTTGCCCTCTCAGCGCTGATGGAGTTGGTGGTGTGCATCTGGCTTGGTTAAGGTCCAGCTCTGAGTGACTGGCTCCAGAAGCAGTTATAACCTGGTGCTTAGCTATGGATGATGTGTGCAGGAAAGAGCACTCCCCAAACAGTCAGGGATGTAGCAAGGCATGGCGAATGGATGAGGTGAAATCCCAGCCTCAAAGCACCCCTGTCTTTGTGATTGTACTAGATGCTGTGGGATCCGAGTATCTGCCAGAGTGCTTTGAAACGTCAGTTTAAGCCTCACTGCTGTGTGCCCTGTTAGCAGAAAGAAGCTGAGGAATATTCATTGTATGCTCTGCCCTGCACCTGTTGGCTGTGTTTGGTTGTGTTGAGCACTTGCGGACACAGAATGACAAAGCAGCCCCCTTTCTTTTCCAAAGAGCCTCTGGGTTCTCATCCCCTGTTGCCTTGTTTTCCAGTCCTGTGCTCATACCTACTTGATATTTGGGTGTTGAGGGTGATGGAGGCTTCTTCTTGTCCATAGGTAACACAGACTTCTTGCCTCTTGGCCTTTGTACCTGGAGGTAACATGCCAGTCTTCGACTCTTTTCTAATCATCCTTCTGCTTGTTGCCTCTGTAACATACAAGGAGTAGTATCTTTACAAACCTGGGTTTCGCTTTAGTGGGGTGCGGATGGGGTCGTATTTCCTTGCGATGGGAAATAGGGAGACACAGAAGACAAAATTCATCTGGAATTTCCCTGGAAAGATGCTGGAAGTAGCTGCTGGCAGAGTGAGCAAGGCTGCTCCTGCTCCGATGCTGCCAAGGTCAGGAAGGCCTTCTTCACCAGCAGATTACAGTATGCTCTGTGAAGAGTGATTCCTCCTCCCTTCTTTTTTTAACTCCTGTCTGAACCAAGCTGCAATTAAAAACCCCCCAAAGCCAAAACCCAACAGGACAGTCGCTTTCCCTCAAGCAAAATTCATTTTTCTTAGCAAAACGAAAACAAATTATTTTTGTTTGGGCAGTCAGAAACCCTTGCTCCCACTTGTTGAAACGCTGCAGAAACCAACTGCTGTGAGTTTAGTGACAAACTGTGCCCACGGAACATCACAAGGATGTTCTTCCCTCCCTCTGCTGTGAGAGCTTTGTGAATTTGGCAGGAATTTGTTCAAGCTGCTGCTCCCACACTCTGCTCCTGTCTGTTGGTTGCTGCCTTCCATTCTCCCTGCTACAAGGGGAGACTGGGCTGGGCTCAGGGTGTGACCCCTGTGGAGTGGGGGCTGAGAGGACTCCTGCACACCGTCATCCGCTTTAGTTTTGTTTGCCCCCCTTGGCGCTTTGCAGACAAGGTTGTCGCTTGTCCCAGGAGTCCTGTTCCTGGGCCTTGGGGTCTGCAGTGTGTTCTCCTGTGGTAAGAATGCAACCATGAGGTCTGGTGCTCTGGGAGCAGGGGTCCGTCACAGTGGTGCATTGTCGCTCTGGGAGGCTGCTGTGCCCCTGCTCGTGCCGAGCAGCACAGAAGGGCTTCATCAGCTCCAAACCTAAAGCATTTGAAAAGCTTGATGTTGGGTTGGAAGCTCAGAAACAGAACCAAACTCCATGCCTGCTGCTTCTAGGTTTGTGTGCTGGCACGGAGATGGGTTATCTCTTCCTGCCGTCAGGAAGGAGCGATGTCTTCCTGCCTGGAGCAGGGGCTGAAGTGATGATGCTGTCACCTGCCCTGAGAGTGGGTCTAGGGGACAAATGCCAGCGCTGGCAAAGCTCCTTGGCTGACATCAGCTTCGGAACTAAGTGTTGTCTTTGTGCAGGCTGCATGTCCCTGCGGTGGGTATCGGCTGTGGGGAGCCCATGGGGCAGCTGCTGGTCAGGAAAGAGCTCTTCCCGGCCGAGCCTGCCTCCTTGGGTTGGTGGAAGCATTGGGGATGATTTTCCTGTTCACATGTGTTGGCCGTGGGCTGTGCACAAAGGCAGCAAGTGCAGGCAGTTACAGCGCTGGGCTGGAGCATGTGTGCCTGGCTCCCTTCTCATTAGCTCTGTGGTTGGTTGGGTTTTGGCAGCTGGAGCATGTTTCTGGAGCCAAGTTCAGACCCAGGTGCAATTGGGTCAGCAGAGACATGCGCACACCATGTCCCTGCTATTTACACCCCATGTCGAAGGTAGGACAGGTCTTGTTGGACACAGGGGAGAGCGTGACTTGATTTTGATTACAGATGCTCTCATCAGCCTGTGCCAGAGCAGTTGACCTGTGAAAGCTGTGAAGAGCTGCAAGGAATACATAAAGATAAGTTGAGCTGCTGGAAACTGCTCTGCTGCTTGGTTATTCATGCAGTGAGGTGTTTGGAGGGTATTTCCCACCTTTCTGACTCTTGGAATGGTTTCTCAGGCTCCAGGAACTCTCTGTACACATCGGAGCAATGTCTCCTCTCTCGATGCTCTCTGCACACATCGGAGCAGTGTCTCTGCTCTCTGTGCTCTCTGCACGCATCGGAGCAATGTCTCTGCTCACAGTGCTCTCTGTACACGTCAGAGCAATGTCTCTGCTCACAGTGCTCTCTGTAAATGTCTCTGCTCTCAGTGCTCTCTGTACACGTCAGAGCAACGTCTCTGCTCTCAGTGCTCTCTGTACACGTCGGAGCAACGTCTCTGCTCTTGGTGCTCTCTGCATATGTCAGAACAATGTCTCCTCTTGATACTTTCTGTACATGTCAGAGCAATGTCTCTGCTCTCGGTGCTCTCTGCACACATTGGAGCAATGTCTCTGCTCTCAATTCGCTCTGTACACGTCAGAGCAATGTCTCTGCTCTCAGTGCACTTAGAGGTTTTCTTTTTTAAAATTTATTTTTTTTCTTGCAATGAAATAGAATGAGAATTGATTTTCCTGCCTGGAGAAAGGTTTAATCCAGCTGGTGTCAGTGCCAGGGTCAGTGTGCCACCAAATGGGTGCCATTGGTGAGAACTTCAGTGACCAGCAGATCCTTGGACTTAGCAGGGAAGGATTATGCCAAGAAATGTTAACAGGGAGGAGCTATTTAACATTGCAGAAGCTGGCCAGGGGAGTGGAAAATCCAACATCTCTTTCCCATTCAGAACAAGGAGGGTGTCTTACTCAATAACACGCTGTGTCACGTGCAGGACACTACCAGGCACAAAAAGAGCAAATAAAGGAGGATAAGAAAGGATGACTCTTCCTGCCTTTCCCAGGGAACGTCCTCAAAAGTAATTTGTCTTATTTCAGCTTCGAGGACTAAGGTGATGTTTTAATGAGGTGTGGTGGTGGTTTAACAAAGTGGCCATCAGGTCATGGAGGGGATCCTGCCCCTCTGCTGCGTTATGGGGAGACCCCCCTTCCAGTCCTCATCCAGCTCGGGGGCAGCAGCACAAGAGGGACATGGAGAGGTTGGAGCGAGTTCAGAGGAAGCCATAGAGATTCTGCGAGGGCTGGAGCAGCTCTGCTCTGGAGCCAGGCTGAGAGAGCTGGGCTGGGGCAGCCTGGAGAAGAGAAGGCTCCTGAAGGGGAGACCTGAGAGCAGCTCCAGTGCCTAAAGGGGCTGCAGGGAACGTGGAGAGGGGCTTGGGACAAGGGCCTGTAGGGACAGGCCAAGGGGAATGGCTTGAACCTGCCCGAGGGGAGACTGAGCTGAGCTCTTAGGCAGAAGCTCTTCCCTGTGAGGGTGCTGAGGCTGGCACAGGGTGCCCAGAGAAGCTGTGGCTGCCCCATCCCTGGCAGTGTTAAGGGCCAGGCTGGACACAGGGGCTTGGAGCAAGCTGCTCCAGTGGAAGGGGTCCTTGCCACAGGCTCCCTGTCCCAGCTCCAGGTTGGAGCTGGATGAGCTTTGGGGTCCCTTCCAACCCAAACCAGTCTGGGATTCTGTGACACCAGCTGGGTAATGGTGGTTGATAGGTGGCAAGCAGGAGCCCTTGGAAGCCAGATGTTCTCACACGTTGTGCCGATGCAGCGATGCACATGAGTGGGCTGAGAGCTGTGGTCCTGCCCTTCCTACCACGGCGAGGGGCTGCATGCTGCAGTGCAGTAGTGGAATGATCACCCACAGGAGCCTCACAGTGCCCCTGGCGTCTGGGCTGGCTGTGCACGTGTGCACACATGGTGCTCCTTGGCTGCAGTGTCAGAGCATCAGCCCCAGGCTTATTGGCACTGCAGAGCTCCTCGCTCTGGGCTTGCTTTGTGACTTGGACTTGCTGCTGTGTTTATAGCCATGCTTGGCTGCTCTGGTGGTGAAGCTGAGCGAGGCACATGGTTGAGTCAGCCTCGGTGCTGGGTTGTGCCTGTGCCATGGGTTTGCTGGGGTTTGCTTTTGGGCTGTGTCTGGCAGTGCTGGGTTGTAGGGCCTCTTTGAAATGCAAGGTGGTCACAGGTACTTTCTTGTGATGCTTTAGTCATCTGAGGCAGCAGCGGCCCAAGCATCACTCAGTGGCACTGGTGTGTAGGTGAGCGTACCACGGGACTATACCTTGACCACATGTTAAAGGGGAAAGTTGGAGCAATTGCTTTTTGCTGGGTATTTGAAGTCTCTGAACTGATCTCCAAATCGTGCAATTCTGTGGAAAATGGAGCTCCCTGTGCACATGCAGGAGGCCGGTAGCATTCTTTTTGCTGAAATCTGCCAGTATTCCCGTGTGGCTATGTGTGTGACTTCAGGAGCTGAAGATCACAGAATTGCAGAGTGGTTTAGGTTAGAAAGGACCTTAAGGTCACCCAGTTCCACCCCTCTGCCATGGGCAGGAACGCCTTGCACTAAACCATGTCATCCAAAGCTCTGTCTAGCCTGGCCTTGAATACTGCCAGGGATGGAACAGACACAGCTTCTCTGGGCACCCTGTGCCAGCGCCTCAGCACCCTCACAGGGAAGAGCTTCTGCCTTATCTCCAGCCTGAACTTCCCCTGTTTCAGTCTGAATCCATCACCCCTTGTCCTATCACTGCAGTCCCTGATGAAGAGCCCCTCTCCAGCATCCTTGTAGCCCCCTTCAGACACTGGAAGCTGCTCTGAGGTCTCCATGCAGCTTCTCTTCTCCAGGCTGAACAGCCCCAATGTTCTCAGCCTGTCTTTATATGGAGAAAAGTAATACAAGCTGTGTGATTAAAATCAAGTGGTGGCAGTGCTCTTTCCCAGTTCATCCTTGGTGTGTTCTCTTGCATTGATGAAACAAAAGAATCGGAGAAGGGAGGGGAGCTGAGTGGAAAAGCAACAAAGTAAAACCCGGATCCCAAACCCAGCATCACCTCTATGGTCTGTAGGCAGAGGAAGGGTGGTCAGCTCCTGTGAACCCATAGTGCCCTCATCAGAAAGCTGCTGTTTTTGCAGAATACATCATTGCATGGGTATCAAACCACTGTAATTAAACTACTGCTTGTTCAAATAGAAAAGAAACTCATTAGACCCACTGGCTCCTGGATTATGAGTATTCAGCCTCCAGCCCTTGGCATCGCAGCGTGGCCGAGATGTGCACTGGTAGTCTGCAAAATCTCACCTACTGGGACTCGTTTGCTTCAGTGGTGATACTTGTGACTAGTGTGTTCCCACTGTAATTGTTTCTGTTGGAAATCACTATTGTCATATGCTGCTATGCAGTAGAGGCATTGCAGAGTGTTTATGGAAGATTTGTATGTCATGCTGGGTGTTCAGTGAAGAACACCAAGGGATAATTCACTGTTGCTACCCAGGAAGAATGTTAATAGTCTTGAGAAATAATGACAAGACAAAAAAGTAATAATCCTGCAGAGAGCACAGAACAGATCTTAACCTGTACACCTGCTGCTATCAAAGACACAGGAGGACAGCATTGGAGAGCCAGTCAGAAGCACAACCCAGTTTGCATGGTAGCTCTTCCTAGCATCCCATTTATCTAGTTGGTGTGCTGTAGGCTGCCAATGAGCTTTACTGACAAAACCTGAAATAGGGAATGCTGGACGTGGGTTTGCCAACCAGGGGAATTTAGCAGTAACAGTGGTGAGAGCACACAGGTGCAGTAACCCCCATAGTTCAGGTTCACATCTGGTACCTTGAAGAGATTGTTTAGTGCAGATAATTTCTTACTGCTTCAACCCTTTGTTCCTCTTTTCATCCCTGTCCCTCCAGCTCCACAGCCAAGTGGATTTGCCAAAACTCAAACTTTAGACTCTTGTATCTCAGTGTTTTGTTAACGTTAGGCTGCTTAGTTATTTAGTGTTTGAAGTACTGTGCAAGGGCTTAGGAGAGAAAAGTGCTCAGCTGTGGACCATGCAAGATAGGCATAGATAGGGCTATGGCTTCTGATCTCTCTTTCTGGTCTTCATTAGGCTGTAATGAAGTGACCCAGCTGCAAGCTGCTAGTGACCATTTAGTGACCTGTTCTCTAGGGATGGCTGATCCAGCAGCCTTTGGCTGATGCTAACGGTTGTCTAGATATGAAATACTGACTGCTACCCCCTGTGGTGAGAAAGCTTTGCCTTATACATGCTTATACTAAAGATCTGCGAGACTGGTAACTTGGAGCATGGCACTGCAGGCACTGGGCTGCATGCAGCCCACACATGGTGGCTCTGCATGGAGAGGGATGGCAGGAGGGCACCATGCTGGCATGCTTGTTCCTCTGCTGAGGGGACATGGAGCCCATGGAGCTGTGCCTGCAGGAGCAGCTTCTCATCCCTCTCAAAGATCAAAACACCCTTGTGGCCATCCTTGGGGTGAAGCCTCTGGTGCCTGAGGACCCGCACACTGAAGTGTGCTCCCTGTGGGTATCCTGGTCATGGACTGCTCTGGAGCATGCTGAGAGCTTGGAATTGGTTTTGCTGTTTTATGGACTTGCCAAACAGGTTAAAAATAGACATGGAGAGCGCTTACCTGATGTAAAGCTGTTCTCTTTTATCCCTGTCTGAAGTTCTTTTCAAAACCAGTGATCCGTCTGGATAAAACACAGGTTTCGAGCTGGGAGCTTGTGGGGTTCCAGTCTTATTTGATGGAGTGGCTGCAGTAAAAATAAATGTAGTTTTAAGAAGAAAGGAAAAAATGAGGTAGAGCGCAGCCCTTTTGCATTGGAACACAAATATTCCCTGAACCAGCTGATGGATCATGTTTGCACACATACTTCATGGAGGACAAACAATTTTTCAGCTACATCATCTCTGAAGAAGCTGCCTACTGGAAAAAATGCAGGTAGAAAATACCAGCATTCTTCACAAAGAGGGGGGAAAATACTTTCTTAAGTACATCATCAGCCAGTAACTGCGTTTATTGTAGCAAGAATCCATGTTGAGAGTAACAGCAGTGGATGGAGGGCCCTTGTGTCTCTATCTTTATTTTTTCCCCTCTGAAGTAACTTTAAGATGCCCAGAAATTGTCTCAGTTTTGTTTTCTTGGGTTTTTTTGTTTTGTTTTGTTTTTTTGGTTGGCTGGTTGGTTGTAGGTGTTTTGTTCTTTCTACCTGGAGAAGGGAGACTTGAACTTCCTTGAACTTCTAGTAAGCCTGGGCTGCTCCTTTGGTTAAATTGTGTTGTGGAAAATGTGGAGGAGAGGTTTATGACACTGAAGAGGAACATTTGCTTCCAAATATTTGCGTTTAAAAGGTGTTAAGAAGCCACACAGGACTTGAGACATGAATAGATAACTTTCTGAACAGGGTTTTACTTCTCTGACACCTGAGGATGCCAGGCAGCTGGAGTGCATTGCATCACTGTAGTAGTTTGAAAAGTCTTCTGTGAAGCCCAAGATCTGACTCTCTAAGGAGGAGGTGGACAAGTTGTTGAGTCAGGCTTGCTTCTTTGGAAGGGAATGCTGGGTATGGGAAGCAGGACTATTGCAGGTTTTTGGGTTGGCAGCTGGGAAGAACCACTGTGGGCCTCTGGTGATGCAGGTCCATGCCAGTGGTGGCCTCTTGCCCTGCCCATATGCTGCAGGCTCCCCGAGTCCTCTCTGTGCCTTGGTGGCAGAATGGCACAGCTCATGCTGGCTGGCAGCACGGCCATGGTTGGGCTGTGCTGATGAAGAGCACACTCTAAAGAGTTAGTACCAGGCAAAACCTGTGAATTTCAAGTGACTGTGTTCATATGTTCTGGACTGTCTGAGGGTGCTGAGGCGCTGGCACAGGGTGCCCAGAGAAGCTGTGGCTGCCCCATCCCTGGCAGTGCTCAAGGCCAGGTTGGACACAGGGGCTTGGAGCAAGCTGCTCCAGTGGAAGGGGTCCCTGCCCGTGGCAGGGGTTGGAGCTGGAGGAGCTTTAGGGTCCCTTCAACACCAGCTGGGATTCAGTGATCTTCCTGATCAAATCAGTGACTGATGCTTACTTGGCAGATGTGAGCTGCTCAATGCAGTGTGGCCTCAGGACGTTACTGAGGTACAAATAACGGCTCACAGCTATAGTAAAAGTAAATGTGTACCAGATGTAGATGTTCTAGATTGGCCAGATACCAGGATAGTTGATTTTTTTATACACCTGAATTATTATTCTGTCATGGTAAATGCAAATTGTCCACTTAAGCATTTAAAAATATATTGCTGTGTTTTTGTGAAATGTCACAGTTCTCCGCAGCATCCTTTTCCCACCCAGGCCCTATTCTGTGAACACGCTTCCTGCAGGGTTTTGTTGTGCTGCTCGTTTTCCCCAGTGAGTGACACTGGCTTTTAAAATATTTTGGAGCTCAGAACAGATGGAAGCTCTCCCAGGGCTGCAGAAGCCTGCAAGCCATGGCTGTGCTGCAGCACAAGCACGGAGCTGGGGACAGGACTTCTGAATCCCTTCTGTCTCCTGACAGTATGAAGAGATCAAGTTGTCTACCTGGGGGCAGACTCTGGGCAGATCTTTAGGTGGTGTAAGTGTGATGGGCTCTGCTGGCTTACATCAAGTGATGGTTTAGCCCTTGATGACACAAAGTGTTCAGTGTCCATTTGCGCAGGTAGGACAGTCCCTCGTGCGGAACTGGAGCAAGGAGAGTTCTGTAGGACCACAGCCAAGTATCCTGTGCCACCACGTTGTTTCCTCCTTCCTAAAGCAGGGGAGGGATGTGGCAGCAGCATCTGCAGCTCCAGCACTTGGTGATGCCTTTGGGCTTTGCTGGTGTGAGGGTTTTGTGTGTATCCAGCCGATCCTGCTCTGTCTGTCATGAGTCCAAAGCACCAAGGGGAAGTGGCTGGGGCTCGGTGCTCTTGGGCATCTTGCAGGTGTATTTTGCTCCTAGTATGGCTTTCAGTGGTCTGCTTAACCTGTGTACCTTCCAGCAGCTCATAGAATCACAGAATCAGTAATGGTTGGAAAAGACCTTTTAAGCTCATCCAGTCCAACTGTTCCCCAGCACTGCCAAGGCCACCACTGACCCATGGCACTGAGAGCCTTGTGTGTGAACACTTCGAGGGTGATTCCACCACTTACTCCAGCCTATTGCAGAGTTCTTCCAGTTTGGATCCCTGTGACGGTTCGGGATGATGTGTGACTTGCAGGACTGTGCTGGCTTTCACTTTCACCCTTGTCAAAACAAACAAACTCTTGTAGTTTTGCAGTACCCTAAAACCAGCCCAAGTACCAAGGCAGAGGCAGACATTGCCGGTGCGAGGTTAGAGGCTGAAATGTAAGATCGGCCTTTCCAACATCACCTGCTTTCACTGCAGCCTGCGGTGGTGTGGCCATCCTGGCATTGCCTCCAGGGAACCCGGCACGGATCAGGGTGGCCTTAAAGATGAGAGGAAAATGTTTGGTTGTTAAAATGTTTTCCCAGGGAAGTTGTGATGCCCAGGGAGGTTGTGGGTGCTCCATCCCTGGCAGTGTTCAAGGCCAGGTTGGATGAAGCCTTGGGTGGGATGGTTTAGTGTGAGGTGTCCCTGCCCATGGCAGGGGGGTTGGAACTGGATGATCTTGAGGTCCTTTCCAACCCTAACGATTCTATGATTCTATGAAAAATTTTGCAGTTGTGATCCCAAGGGATTTGGGAATGGGGTCATTGGTTTGTGCCTGTAACACCCACTGTCCCTGGGATGGGCGATGTGCTTCCTCTTCCCGTTAAAAATGTTACATGTGGTTATGTATCTTGAATTACGATCTTCATATGATACTGGTTTGTCAATGTTTTAAACCCTCAAATTCTGGTTCAGGTTATACAGGGTTAGATACTCCACCTCCAGCAAGCCTCCAAGAATCTGCTTTGATGTTTCGTGTTCCAGTGACTTGTGCAAAGTTTCTGATTAAAGCACATGGAGGACCGCTTCTTCCAAGCTCAGGATCGGAGCGTCCCAATGAGTAGGAAGTCAAGTAAGGGATCTAGGAGACCGGCGTGGTTAAACAAGGAGCTGCTGGGCAAACTCAAGTGGAAAAGGAGAATCTATGGATTATGGAAGGAGGGGCTGGCCGCTTGGGAGGAATATAGGACAGTTGTTAGAGGATGTAGGGAGGCAATTAGGACAGCTAAGGCCTCCTTGGAACTCAATCTTGCTAGTCGGGTTAAAGACAATAGAAAGGGCTTCTTCAAATACATAGCAAATAAAACTAAAACAAGAGGCAATATAGGCCCACTGCTGAACGAAGTGGGTACCCTGGAGACAGAGGATATAAAGAAGGCAGAGGTGCTGAATGCCTTCTTTGCCTCTGTCTTTACTCCTGCAGACTCTCCCCGAGGGCCCCGGATTTCTATAGCCCCAGAAGGAGTCAGGACAAAGGAGGAGTTTGCTTTGGTAGATGAGGATTGGGTTAGGGATCAGCTATGCAAACTGGACATCTGTAAATCGATGGGTCCGGATGGAATGCACCCACGGGTGCTGAGGGAGCTGGCGGAGGTCATTGCTAGGCCACTTTCCATCATCTTTGGTAAGTCGTGGGAAACGGGCGAGGTGCCTGAGGATTGGCGGATGGCAAAGGTCACACCAATCTATAAGAAGGGCAAGAAGGAGGACCCGGGTAATTATAGACCGGTCAGCCTTACCTCCATCCCTGGAAAGATGATGGAACAACTTATTCTTGACTCCATCACTAGGCATATCAAGGATGAGGGGGTCATTAAGAACAGCCAACATGGTTTTATGAGGGGGAAGTCATGTATGACCAACCTTATAGCCTTCTATGAGGAAGTGACTAGGTGGAGGGATGATGGTAGAGCGGTAGATGTAGTTTTTCTTGATTTCAGTAAGGCATTTGATACTGTCTCCCACAGCATCCTCATAGATAAGCTAAGGAAGTGTGGGCTTGACGATCAAGTAGTGAGGTGGATCGAGAACTGGTTGAAAGGAAGAAGGCAGAGAGTTGTGGTCAATGGCGCAGAATCTAGCTGGAGGTCTGTGACTAGTGGAGTTCCTCAGGGGTCGGTGCTGGGACCGGTGCTGTTTAATATTTTCATCAATGACCTGGATGAGGGAACTGAGTGCACCCTCAGCAAGTTTGCTGATGACACAAAACTGGGAGGAGTGGCTGACACACCAGAGGACTGTGCTGCCATTCAGCGAGACCTGGACAGGCTGGAGAGTTGGGCGGGGAGAAACTTGATGAAATTTAACAAGGGCAAGTGTAGAGTCTTGCATCTGGGGAAGAACAACCCCATGGACCAGTACAGGTTGGGGGTTGACCTGCTGGAAAGTAGTGAAGGGGAAAGGGACCTGGGGGTCCTGGTGGATAGGAGGATGACCATGAGCCAGCAATGTGCTCTTGTGGCCAAGAAGGCAAATGGCATCTTAGGGTGCATTAGAAAGGGAGTGGTTAGTAGGTCAAGAGAGGTTCTCCTCCCCCTCTACTCAGCCTTGGTGAGGCCGCATCTGGAATATTGCGTCCAGTTCTGGGCCCCTCTGTTCAAGAAGGACAGGGAATTGCTTGAAGGAGTCCAGCGCAGAGCCACAAAGATGATTAAGGGAGTGGAACATCTCCCTTATGAGGAGAGGCTGAGGGAGCTGGGTCTCTTTAGCTTGGAGAAGAGGAGACTGAGGGGTGACCTCATCAATGTTTACAAATATGTGAAGGGTAGGTGTCAGGATGATGGAGCTAGGCTTTTTTCAGTGATATCCAGTGATAGGACAAGGGGCAATGGGTGTAAACTGGAACATAGGAAGTTCCACGTTAACATCAGGAAGAACTTCTTTTCTAAGCAAACTAGTGGGTCATGGGGTTTTGCTTGGAGTCCAGGGGAGGAAGGAAGTTGACACGGACAGGGTGAAAAAGGGCTGTTGGAGAAGCGTTTGATGGTTTATAAGCCATGGAAAAGGGAAGTCTGGGATTGAAATGGAAATGGAGTCCTAGCTGTAGCAGGTTCTCTAGCTCAGGTGATTTTGTGAGGGCTTATGCTATTTTAAAGGGTGACTTCAGCAAGCATGTGTTGAAATAGAAAATGCTTTAAAGGATTCTCAGGTTTTGTGAGGTTCTGCATAGCTCGGAGAATTACCCATTGGATTTGAAGGGTGCTGGCTGTGGAAGGCACTGCCTTTTACTTGGACTTTAAACCTGGAAATAGAAAACCTCGGTGGTCTATGATGCAGGCTATGCTGTTGCTGTAGTTCACATCTCCTGGGCCAGGCTTTGCGTTTGCCTCCACTGTGCCCCTTCCCTGTGCCTGCAGCACCCCTGTGTTACTCCTGCGGGCGAATGGACACCTTCCCCATCCCTGGCAGTGCTCAAGGCCAGGTTGGACACAGGGGCTTGGAGCAAGCTGCTCCAGTGGAAGGGGTCCCTGCCTGTGGCAGGGGCTGGAACTGGATGAGCTTTAAGATGCCTTCAACACAAACCAGGCTGGGGTATGATATGATTAAAGACTTGTCAGTGCTGAGTGGCCTCTTGTTTAATGCACAACAACTGCAAGGTGCAGGAGGTGGTGTTGGAGGGGCTGCTCGTTTGCATGGCCATGGCATGGCCACCACAGCTGGGCTTCCATCAAAGGGACCTTGTTATCAGGTGCCAAGCCCAAGCTGGTGGTGGGCAGGCGCAGGAGCAGCTCTCCTGGCATAACCCCTTTTGCTACTCCAGGCCTTTCAAGGAGCCTTCCCAACATGAGTTTGGTCTTATTTTAAAGCCTCTTTGTGCTGCCAGAAGGGTAGAAGGAATATGCCTGATAATGAAGAAAATCAGGCAAATGATTGTAGGCATGTGCTTTACGGTTTGGTGGGTCTGTGGTACTTTGCAGGTTGAAGATGGATGTGGAAACAAGGGCCTCAAGCCTTGATTTAAATTTCAGTGCCTTCAGGGGTGAAAGCTGATGTAACTCCAAGATCTGTCCCAGGACAAGTCTTTATATTAGACTTTCTGGTTTGAGTTTGTTATTTTTGAGCTAATACTGTTAAAGAAAAAAATAACATCTGGCCCTGTGTTACAAACGGGATTTTTGTTGCTTGTTTTTCAGTTCTTGCCAGTAGTAAGTATTTAAAAATCAAAGGTCCACATTTTCCACTGATGTAAATTATTTCTGGCTCCACTGACTTCACTGAGCTTACACTAGTTTTAAATGACCAAGGATCTCATACAACATCCTGAGTCAAGATTTGATGCAGTCAGGATGGAGTCTTTATCATCTGTCATTTGCATTTTAAGCAGTGCTTAATTGTATAGCTTTTATACACAGACACGTGCATAAACTCACTTATGCACAGAGTAATGAATTTATATATTAATGCTGAAGCAGTTTAATTGAGTGCGCAGCAGTGGGTAAAATAAAAGTATTTAATTAAAATGGATTTCTTTTTTTCCGTGGACTGCATAAAGAATTTTCCAGACTAGATATTGGTTACCCACATATGTGAGCTCCTCATGATTTCCTTGCTGTCCCCATTAGGAGATGGAAGGGGGGTTATTTATCATCCCTGTCAGTGTTCAAGGCCAGGTTGGACACAGGGGCTTGGAGCAAGCTGCTCCAGTGGAAGGGGTCCCTGCCCGTGGCAGGGGTTGGAGCTGGGTGAGCGTTAAGGTCCCTTCAACCCAAACCACTCTGGGATTCTGTGGTTTTCTTTCTTGGCTCTCTGGCAGAAGGGTGAGTGGCTCTTTTGCTGCCTGGTGCTGGTGGGGGGTGAGGAGGGGGTAAGGAAGAGAGCTCCCTCTTTGGTCCAGGCTCTCCAGAAAGATTTGCATTCAGGATGGGATCAAGGTCTTTTGTGCTAGCTGTGATAAAACCACTCGGGAAGAGAAATCCCCTGTGCTGCTCTCCCTGCATCCATAGTCACTAAAGTGAGTGGTTGGAGTTTTGGCTGCAGTTTGCAGCATGGGAAGCCTCTCTGTGTTTCATGTTTGCTAAGCCAAAGTTCATGGGAGGTTTTCAGATTTATTTTCTTTTATTTCTGTCCCAAATTTCCATACTTTAGGAGATTGTCAAATATCCTAGAATTTCAGGATAGCGTCTGAAAGTGCTGAGGGAGCTGGCGGAGGTCATTGCTAGGCCACTTTCCATCATCTTTGGTAAGTCGTGGGAAATGGGCGAGGTGCCTGAGGATTGGCGGATGGCAAAGGTCACACCAATCTATAAGAAGGGCAAGAAGGAGGACCCGGGTAATTATAGACCGGTCAGCCTTACCTCCATCCCTGGAAAGATGATGGAACAACTTATTCTTGACTCCATCACTAGGCATATCAAGGATGAGGGGGTCATTAAGAGCAGCCAACATGGTTTTATGAGGGGGAAGTCATGTATGACCAACCTTATAGCCTTCTATGAGGAAGTGACTAGGTGGAGGGATGATGGTAGAGCGGTAGATGTAGTTTTTCTTGATTTCAGTAAGGCATTTGATACTGTCTCCCACAGCATCCTCATAGATAAGCTAAGGAAGTGTGGGCTTGACGATCAAGTAGTGAGGTGGATCGAGAACTGGTTGAAAGGAAGAAGGCAGAGAGTTGTGGTCAATGGCGCAGAATCTAGCTGGAGGTCTGTGACTAGTGGAGTTCCTCAGGGGTCGGTGCTGGGACCGGTGCTGTTTAATATTTTCATCAATGACCTGGATGAGGGAACTGAGTGCACCCTCAGCAAGTTTGCTGATGACACAAAACTGGGAGGAGTGGCTGACACACCAGAGGACTGTGCTGCCATTCAGCGAGACCTGGACAGGCTGGAGAGTTGGGCGGGGAGAAACTTGATGAAATTTAACAAGGGCAAGTGTAGAGTCTTGCATCTGGGGAAGAACAACCCCATGTACCAGTACAGGTTGGGGGTTGACCTGCTGGAAAGTAGTGAAGGGGAAAGGGACCTGGGGGTCCTGGTGGATAGGAGGATGACCATGAGCCAGCAATGTGCTCTTGTGGCCAAGAAGGCAAATGGCATCTTAGGGTGCATTAGAAAGGGAGTGGTTAGTAGGTCAAGAGAGGTTCTCCTCCCCCTCTACTCAGCCTTGGTGAGGCCGCATCTGGAATATTGCGTCCAGTTCTGGGCCCCTCTGTTCAAGAAGGACAGGGAATTGCTTGAAGGAGTCCAGCGCAGAGCCACAAAGATGATTAAGGGAGTGGAACATCTCCCTTATGAGGAGAGGCTGAGGGAGCTGGGTCTCTTTAGCTTGCAAAAGAGGAGACTGAGGGGTGACCTCATCAATGTTTACAAATATGTGAAGGGTAGGTGTCAGGATGATGGAGCTAGGCTTTTTTCAGTGATATCCAGTGATAGGACAAGGGGCAATGGGTGTAAACTGGAGCATAGGAAGTTCCACGTTAACATCAGGAAGAACTTCTTTACTGTAAGAGTGACAGAGCACTGGAACAGGTTGCCCAGGGGGGTTGTGGAGTCTCCTACACTGGAGATATTCAAGGCCCGCCTGGACAAGTTCCTGTGTGATGTACTGTAGGTTACCCTGCTCTTGCAGGGGGGTTGGACTAGATGATCTTTTGAGGTCCCTTCCAACCCTTGGGATTCTGTGATTCTGTGATTCTGTGAAAGCCAGAAGATACTGGTACTTATGTGACAAGAGCAGCACTTCCGAAGTTACCTGCGTAGCAGTGGTTGTGCATCCTGCTGCAGGAAAGAAATGCTTCAGAACATACACTTACATATACATGTGAATCACTGAATCCCAGCCTGGTTTGGGTTGAAGGGACCTTGAAGTACACCCAGCTCCAACCCCTGCCACGGGCAGGGACCCCTTCCACTGGAGCAGCTTGCTCCAAGCCCCTGTGTCCAACCTGGCCTTGAGCACTGCCAGGGATGGGGCAGCCACAGCTTCTCTGGGCACCCTGTGCCAGCGCCTCAGCACCCTCCCAGGGAAGAGCTTCTGCCTAAGAGCTCAGCTCAGTCTCCCCTCGGGCAGGTTCAAGCCATTCCCCTTGGCCTGTCCCTACAGGCCCTTGTCCAAAGCCCCTCTCCAGGTTTCTTGAGGTCCTCTTCAGGTGTTGGAAGACCTGAGCCTTTATCTGTGTGCATAAAAAGAGAGATGGGATTAAAAAAGAGCAGTTGTGACCAGTGTATATGTAACCCAAGATAATTCTGAGCCTGCATCCTGATGAATACAGAACCCAGGCTCCTGGTGATGGACAGGCAGGTGCTGACTGGCTGAATGACTTCTTATTAGCACTCATTAATAGTCTGACTGGAGAGTTAGCTTCTGTGCTGATGACTGACTTCCCGGTGACCTGAGCACTGCGATGCTCTGTCCATCCGCAGCTGGGCAAGCTCACCGTGTCCTGGCTTAGTGACATTATGTGCTGAAGCCTCTTGGTAATTACCCACCACACCAGCTTCATCTCCTCAAGGGCTGTTATTAGTCATGAGCAGAGATGCTGTCTTTCCATCACTTAATGGATGGGAGAAGAAAAGGAAAGGAGGAGGTGATAATTGTTTTGTGTTAAAACAGGGATAATTACTGCTATAGAATTCCGATAGAAAACAAAGCAGCCATTCATTATTCATCCTCGCAGCTCAAGTGTGCATGGGCAGAGTGGATTCAGGGCTTCCCTTGGGCTGGGCTGTAGCAGGGCAGTCGCTGGAGCCTGTGCTGAGCCCCTGTTGGCAGACGGCTCCCTCAGGAGGATGCTGTCCTGGGGTCCGTCTGGGCAGATGCCAGCAGACCTGCTGCTCCATCAAACCCAGCCTGTATGTGAGCTGTGCGCCTTGCGGGAGGCCTGCCTGTGTTCCTGACAAACCACTGCCTCAGCACCTCTGAAGAGGGCTCTGTGCTAGGAAGAGAGGTCTGGTCAGGCTGCAGGTCTGTCTGACACTCTCTTCTGGCTCCAGCTCTGTTTAGTGCCCCGCTTGTGGGGGAAAATGCCAGCATAGTGTGAGATGTATTTCCCAGTGGGATTTGGGTCGATGGGCTGAGTGCTGCTCCCCTGGCGTACTCTTGCATCTCCCCGTAATTTGCAGCGTGAGAAGTCAGTGGTTGGTTTCTCTGTATGAAGTAGCTCGTCATGCTTTATGTTCTCTGGGAATTTGAGCATTTTCTGAGCCCTGAGTGAGCCTTTGGCACCTGCAGCCCTGTATGACCAGAGCTCTGCTACTTACCTGTGCCTATTGTAAAGATGTCTCTCTGGCAGGGGGATAAGGAAGGAAATAAACCCAGGTTTGCTGTGTGGAGGCATCAGCTGGCAGTGCTGGTCTCACACAGCAAGCAGGACTAAGGGCGTCCTCTAGGGCAGCGGGTTGCTGTGAGGACCCTGTGTGAGGCTGGATGCAGGGATGCAGCAGCTTTCCAGTAGCCATAGTAACCATCAGAGTTGTGGTGGTAAGTGCCCTGGACCGACAGGCATGGAAATGAGTGTGGCTTCAAGGCCAGGCAGTGAACTAACTCACAGTAATTCAGGTGAGCTGGGCAGATGTGAGTAACCCCTCATAGTGCCTGGTGGGGATGCCCAGATGCCTGTGTTGCCAGGGGCATTTCTGGCACACTGTGGGGTGCCTCCAGCCCAGGCACTCGGGTCCAGATTGATGGACACCCATGGATCAATGTTCATGACTGGGGGGGGTGTTCTTTCTTGTTGCCTCTTTCACAGATCTGTTGAACTGCTCCTTGAAACTACCCTTGTGCGGCTCAGCAGTGCCTGTTCTGCAAGCAGGCCACTTGGTGTTCATCTTCCCCCATTCAGATGGAATGATAGGGCTGGGTTTGTCTCTGCTCCTCCCTTAAGCAAGGTCTGGAAGGATGTGTCTCCAGCATCACTGGGGTCTGCAAACACCCCTCAAAGGTTGGGGGTGGGCAAGGGGTCAGCAATGCTCAGAAGAGCCATGGGCAAGGGAGTGCAAATAAACAAATGCCACTACATAAGCTTTGTCTTAAAGTGAGATTGTGGAAAACCTGCTGAGCCTGAGGCTCCTGTGGGTAGTGCTGAGCCTGTCCCCTGTCCCCTTCCCCAGTACCCAGGATTACAGATTTAACCAGAATGCAGGAGCTGACAAATGCTTGGACTGGGCAATGGAAAGTTCCACCAAGCCACCGCTGCTCAAGTGCTGGGGGAAGCTGCAGTGGGGAGATGGAGCCTCCATGCTTGAGTTAATAGGTTGTTATGTTCTGCTCGCACTCAGGCTTCTCCTCTGGTTGTGTCTTTCTCCACTCCGATTTTCCTAAAAAAATTCCAAGTGAAGCTGTTGTTAGAATCCAGCACATCTCCTGCTCTGCCTCCACTGCATCCATGCAGAAAGCATTGGGATTGAACCACTCTCTGCTGGAAAACACTTTCAGAGGTACTGAACTTACCTTTGGCATAGGATGAATGAGCAGGCTAGCCCGCAGGAGGGTGAGAAGAGGGCCCAGAAACCCACCACTGAGTTATGTGTCTGTTGTTGCTAATCGCATGTCCTGCCAAGTACCCTTGAACCTCTTGGTGGTGGGTTGCTGGAGGGGACATCGGTGTGCAGGCACCATGCATCCGTCATCCCAAGCGCACAAGCACGCAGTGTGAGGGCACAAGCCTTGAAGAGTAAGCTCAACTGCTTTGCCCAGTGACAGTGCCAGTAAAGATGGGATTGTTGTTTCCCTGGCAAATTTTTCCATGTAGGAAATTCCCTGCTGTTTAGAGTATAGATCAGGATCAGATAGCCTTTTAGGGGAGTGTGCTGTCGTTCAGTGTTTCCCATCCTATTTTGATGTTGCAGATCCTAGACATATTCCCAGTGGAGATGCAGACTTGCCTGCAGCAAATTCAACCAGAAGACTGGCATTGCTTTCACTGTCTTTCCCAGCCCCACTGAGGCAGGATGTGGCCCCCCAGGTCCTCTCCAGCCAGCAGGTGACAAATTGTTGGGTGCCCAAGCACTACCAGTGAGGCCCTGGTCCGAGCTTTGCCCCAGGGTGTTCCTTCTGTGCACCCTGCCTATGAACCCAGTGCAAATAGGGTGCTACAGACCTCGCTGGAGCTCGATCAGGCAGAGGTGTGATAGGTTTAACACAAAGTCTGTTGCTTCATTTCAGAGATATATTTTCAAGCAGATCAGACTTAATTTACTGTCTTATTTTCCTACTCCCACAAGAGTAGTGGAAGAAACACATTCTTTGCTGGTTTTATCTGTAAAAGTGAGAAATATATGCACTGTTAAAATCATATTGCTGTGATTAGATGTACAGAAAACTGAAATAAATAAGAGGTGTGTGTTTGTGCTTTGAAGGTAATAGGCTGTATTCCTTGTCAGGTTTTTGCTCTCCATTGATTACTATGTAGGTGCTGTAAACTGTAGAAGAGGGAGGTTATACAATGGAAGAGATAGGCTGTGGGCGTTTCAGGGGTGTTTTGGGTTTATGTTGCCTGTCTGACGAGCTTTATTGCGCAGCAGCAGTGTCTGGGGTGCTCTGGTAGGTAGAAATGAGGTCGACTGAGATTCAGGGCACACAGGAGCCAGCTGTAAGCTAGAGGCTGCTTCCAGCACAGTGACTGACCTGCAGAGCCCTGGATGTGGTTCTCAGTGTAGGTTCATCCTTATTTCTTGATGCGCTAAGCAGCAGGCACAGCGCGGCAGCTCTGCTCATCAAAGTCAGAATGTAACACAGGCAAGCAGCAACGCATCAGGATGCTGTGTAAATATCTGTAAACTGTTTCCATAGGGGTGAAAGTGGTTCCAGAAAAGTAAAGATTCTTCTCTCGGTTGCCTGATCAGTTGCTTCTTTGTGTAATATCATTTTGTTGCCAAATTTACTTGGATTTTAAACAAAAAATTTGTGTGCCTGCATAGGCACCTGATGGCTTGGTGTGCTCTTCTACTTCGGTGCTGAGCAGAGGGCTTGGAGAGGGCTCTGCAGCAGCGCAGGGTGCTGCTCCATCTGCTGCACCTTGGACACTGGTGTGCTTGCATGTGAAGGTGCCTGTGTGCAGCTACTCCAGGTACAACGCAGCCGCTTCCCAGCCATGGAGGCTGGACGTCTGCTTGGTTGCAGGGGAGCAAGGCCTGAGCTTTGATAGAACCCCAGCCTGGTTTGGGTTGAAGGGACCTTGAAGTGCACCCAGCTCCAACCCCTGCCACGGGCAGGGACCCCTTCCACTGGAGCAGCTTGCTCCAAGCCCCTGTGTCCAACCTGGCCTTGAGCACTGCCAGGGATGGGGCAGCCACAGCTTCTCTGGGCTCCCTGTGCCAGCGCCTCAGCACCCTCCCAGGGAAGAGCTTCTGCCTAAGAGCTCAGCTCAGTCTCCCCTCGGGCAGGTTCAAGCCATTCCCCTTGGCCTGTCCCTACAGGCCCTTGTCCCAAGCCCCTCTCCAGGTTTCCTGCAGCCCCTTCAGATATTTCAGAGCAGCTCCACTGCAGAGTCTCCCATGTGCAGTTTGATGGGTGGCTGCAGAAAAAGCTGTGGTGCCTGAACTCCTCTCAGGGA
This sequence comes from Lathamus discolor, assembly GCF_037157495.1. Taxonomy (NCBI): domain Eukaryota; kingdom Metazoa; phylum Chordata; class Aves; order Psittaciformes; family Psittacidae; genus Lathamus; species Lathamus discolor. The sequence continues at coordinate 125,711,736 of NC_088888.1, forward strand.
TTGCCAAAGCAGGCACTGGGCAGGCTGTGAGTTCCTGAAGCTGGAGATGAGGACAGCTCCATCATGGTTTTTGGATGGAAATACTTGGCTTCCAGCACTGGCTGCCGCTAGCAACTTTGGAGACCCATTAAATCCTGAAGCAATTAAATGGATCAGCAAAGTGGGATTATTTTTTTTTTTCTTTTGTGAGATATTTGCCAGCTGTTGTTTATGGAAAAAAACATCCAAATGCTGTCTATGAGAACGGGTTTTAGGTTTCTTTGTGTTTGGGGCTGATTTATACATTATGCATTAGCATGGGACAGCAAAATATTTATTTGCCAGCATGAATATTTAGAGGAAGAATGACTGGGAAGCAGTGAAAAGTGTAGATGGTTTAGCCAGAGATCCAGCAGGACCTTACCAGTGTTAAATATGGTTCAACAATGGAATTGTCAGGGAATAAGACAATAAAATGGCCTTAAAAATCACTTCAGATGGATTGTCAGGACTAGTACCAGTTGGGTAATTCCCCTGTTTTGCTGGAGGAACTGTTTTTGTAGAGCCCAGAGAAAGAAGGGGATCCTGCCTGACCAATTTGGTGGCCTTCTATGATGGGGCTACAGAACTGATGGACAGGGGTAGAGCAGTTGATGTCATCTACCTGGACTTGTGCAAAGCGTTTGACACTGTCCCACACGACATCATTCTCTCTAAATTGGAGAGACATCAATTTGATGGATGGACCACTCGGTGGATAAAGAACTGGCTGGATGGCTGCACACAAAGAGTTGCGGTCAATGGCTCGATGTCCGGCTGGAGACCGGTAACGAGTGGTGTCCCTCAGGGATCGGTGTTGGGACCGGTCTTGTTTAACATCTTCATTGCTGACATGGACAGTGGGATTGAGTGCGCCCTCAGCAAGTTTGCCGATGACACCAAGCTGTGTGGTCCGGTTGATACGCTGGAGGGAAGGGATGCTATCCAGAGGGACCTCGACACGCTTGTGAGGTGGGCTGATGCCAACCTCATGAAGTTCAACCATGACAAGTGCAAGGTCCTACACCTGGGTCGGAGCAATCCCAGGCACAGCTACAGGTTGGGCAGAGAAGAGATTCAGAGCGGCCCTGCAGAGAAGGACTTGGTCGATGAGAAAATGAACATGAGCCGGCTGCAGTGTGCGCTCGCAGCCCAGAAACCAACCGGATCCTGGGCTGCATCCAAAGGAGCGTGACCAGCAGGGCGAAGGAGGTGATCCTGCCCCTCTGCTCTGCTCTTGTGAGACCTCACCTGGAGTATTGTGTGCAGTTCTGGTGTCCTCAACGTAAAAAGGACATGGAACTGCTGGAACAAGTCCAGAGGAGGCCACGAGGATGATCAGGGGCTGGAGCACCTCCCGTATGAAGACAGGCTGAGGAAGTTGGGGCTGTTCAGCCTGGAGAAGAGAAGGCTGCGTGGAGACCTCAGAGCAGCCTTCCAGTACCTGAAGGGGGCCCATAGGGATGCTGGGGAGGGACTCTTCATCAGGGACTGTAGTGACAGGACAAGGGGTAATGGGTTAAAACTTAAACAGGGGAAGTTTAGATTGGATCTAAGGAGGAAATTCTTTCCTGTGAGGGTGGTGAGGCACTGGAATGGCTTGCCCAGGGAGGCTGTGAGTGCTCCATCCCTGGCGGTGTTCAAGGCCAGGTTGGATGAAGCCTTGGGTGGGATGGTTTAGTGTGAGGTGTCCCTGCCCATGGCAGGGGGGTTGGAACTGGATGTTCTTGAGGTTCTTTCCAACCCTAACTGTTCTATGATTCTATATTAAGTGTTTCGTAGCGGGGTCGGCTTTGTTTGGAAGAAGCTGAGCAGGGATGAGTTTTTCTTTGGGTAAGTTTGTTGTATGATGTTTTTGAGATAGTTCTTTTACAAAGCGCTGTTCCGAGAATTCTGTGCTGCTTTGTGACATTCCCTTTTCTTTTTGCTTGCAATGAAAGAATTTTGATTAGAGCTCTTGGTAAGCAGCATGTCCTTGTTTTGTACGAGGCATGTCACAGGAATAATGCTGCTATAGAAGGAGGCCCCAGACTCGGGGAAGTTAATTATATTGCTTGCTGATTGCAAAGAATTACCACCAAATGACAGTTTATGAGCGCTGGGCTATCTTGGGAACAAACTCCCTGAGTGGGCTGGAGCACTGCAGAAATAAACAGTGCAGGGAAAACAAGTCCTGGTTCAGAGCATCAGTGTTGGAACACTGCTGTGCGTGAGGAGCCGCTGCCGCTGGAGGAGCTGGGGCGCCATGGAGATGGCCTGCACCCGCACCGCAGCACGTGCTGGAGGGAGCTCCTTGGGATGAGCCGTGCCCGGGCCCCATTCCCTGTGCGACAGCTCATGGGAGCTCTCCTGATGCTGTCATCTGAGCCCTGAGGAGAAGGGCTTGGGGGTGTTGGGTGATGGAAGCTCCCCATGACCCGGCTTCAGTGAGCACCTGAGCCCAGAGCCCCCCTGTGTGCTGGGCTGCACCCCCAGAGCGTGAGCAGCAGCTCAGGGAGGGGATCCTGCCCCTCTGCTGTGCTCTGGGGATACCTCCCCTGCAGCCCTGCTCCAGCTCTGGGGCAGCAGCACAAGAGGGATATGGAGCTGTTGGAGCGAGCTGGAGTTTCTTGTGCTCCCAAGGCCACGTTTGCATCCTGCACTAACGTTCACAGAGCTTCATGGGTTTTTCAACAATGGTGTTTCTCCATGGATGCCCCAAAACCCGCAACAAACAAAACCAGAACCTCAGGACTTGGCTGGAAATAAAAATGAGTTTGAATGAAATGAGCTACCAGCCACCAGCCCCAGCTGTTGAACCTGCACAACAGTTTTCATCATGACATGTATTAAATAGAGGAGTTGCAAACCTTCCTAAACAGAACTGCTGTGAAATGAGGACTGACCTTTAGCAGCTGCAGAATAACACAACATCCCGTTCCCTGGGAATGCTGCAGGAACACATACAGGAAATAGTGATAAATAACGGATCAGAAAGGTGGAGATTTTTCAAGGTGATGTAGCTCTGCTGGAGCACAAAGACCAAAAAGATGCTTCGGGTGCCCAGGCTGATATATTTAGGGAGGGGAGGAGGTGAAAGCAAAGGAGCCACACGTGCCTCTTGTCCTGTTGTCACACTGAATAATGATAAAAATATATGCAGAGCTGCCCTTGATGTAGCAGAGAACATAGAACCATCACAGAATCATATAATCAGTAAGGTTGAATGAGGCCTTTAATGTCATCAAGTCCAACAGTTGCCTCAGGACTGCCATGTCCACCACTAACCCATGTCAGTAAGGGCCTTGTCTATGTGGAGGAGAAAGCAAAGCCAAACCACCGTGGGCTTTTTGCCCCGGTGGAGCATGGATAGTGGTTTGCAGTTCTTTTTGGAGGCCTCAGGGGAACTGCGTCTGTTTGGCAGGAAGCACATGGTCACAAGCCCGCCGTCCAGAAGGATTCATGATTGTTTCTCCAGAAGGTGCTACTCGACCCGCGGCATGTCCTCAAATAGTAATGTTTTGATACTGTTTTGGGGGTAATTAAGCTGGAACATGTGTGCAACTGTTAAAATCCTGAATGCCAAAAAAGGGAAGCTGTGCTAAGCTCGAATATATGGACTCATCACTTAATCTGAATAAATGTTACCGTTGTACTTGGAGTTTGTGGCATTGCGCTATAGGCTTTTGGCAGGATTTTCGGGGGAGATGAGGAAACAGCAGTCTGTCCAGTAAGATGGTTCCCTCAAGCCTTTTTGAGACTATTCTCTTAGGTTTGCCAAAGTGTACTTGATGCATTCTTCAAAAATCCATTCTGGGCTCTCCAGCCTCCCAGTGGAAACGGCTCTGGAGGGTAAATGCCATGTGGGACAGAGGCCAGATCTGCACATCTCCCTGTGAAGGGTGATTAACTGCTTGTCACACTGCTGTGGGTCAGCTTGTACCCCCAGTGCTCGTGTATTATATCGGGATGTGGCTCTTGTGGTCAAGCTCTGGCAGGAGAAGACAGCAGCTGAGCTGGGCAGCCGCTGTCAGGATGTCCCCGTTGGTGCTTGCACGTTGCCCCTGGTCAGCCCACCCAGGTCCTTTGACAGTCAGTGATGGAGAAGAAATGCCTCTGGAATTCTGGGGCAGATGAAGGCATCAGTGTGGCTGCCAGGGCCACTGCGCAGCGTCCCCAAGTTGGGACACGCCAACCTGTCTCATCATCCCCTAGTTCTGTTCAGTGCCCTTGCTGGGGCTGCCTGGTCACCCCCATTTCTGTCTGTTTTTTCCTATGCTGGTCTAGTAGGAGCCATTCTCACCCCCAGAGTGGGAGTGTTCATAGTCAGGGGTCAAACAACAGAGTGTGGTTAATTGCAAAGTCATTGGTGCATTGGGTGACCGTGGGTGCCACTTCACGTGGGTGGTATGAAGAGCAAGGCTCAGTCACCCCTGTGCCCATCCGTTCAGCAGGGCTGCGGCAAGAGTTGTGCCACGTGCTGGAGATCTGCCTCTGAGAGCCAGGGGCAGAGCTGCAGGTTAAAGCCTGTAGGGAAGGAATCAGTGCATCTACTTCCCTGGTCTGTGTAGTTCAAGAGAGAAAAGTAGTTGTGGCCATTGGTGCTTCAGTGGCCGTAGTTTGTGCGATCTCTGTAACGTCATGATAGATAGGGTGGTCCTTGAAATCGGGGCTGAGGTAAATGCTCCCAGTGTCTCCTTATTTTTACATGGGGATCCCAAACCCAGACAAAATCATTTCACATCTCTGAGCACACAAAATCAGTTTATAGCCCTTACGTAAGGGTGCCATAAATGCCCTGGATAGAGAGCATAATTAAAAACACAGAGCCCTGTAATAGGGGAATTTCCCCATTTCTGTGAGGGAAATAAAACCACCAGGGCATTCCCTTTGCTTGGGTTTAAATTAACCCAAAGTTTAATTTGGTTGCATGCATTTTAGTTCATTGGTGAGGCGAGAGTGAACCCGGGTGGAGATACATCAGGAAATTAAGCTTTACTCCTTAGAAAAAAATGCAAAGCCTTTTGCAGCTACTGTTACACAGGAATTGCCAGGTTGGTTAAGACAAGGGAGGGGGCAAAAGAGATTTTTAAAGCCCGTAGGTTTGTTCTTTGTATTTGCTCTGAGGTTTTGGAAACATTTTCAAGCTCTTTTCTGCACCTGTGAGGATTCAGGAATCCCAGAATTCCGGCCTGGTTTGGGTTTTTAAGCACCCTTAAAGCTCCTCCAGCTCCAACCCCTGCCACGGGCAGGGACCCCTTCCACTGGAGCAGCTTGCTCCAAGCCCCTGTGTTCCAGCCTGGCCTTGAGCACTGCCAGGGGTGTTGCTTCCCTGGGCAATGCTTTCTGCTTGGTTGGTTGGTTTGTGGTTGTGTTAACTTTCCTGTGATGAGCGCGGGATTCCTGTGGGATTCCAGTTTGCGGGGGGAGGTCTCTTGCATGCTGATGGTCCTTATTCCCAACCTGCAGGGCAGGGTGGGGAGCTCCGGGAGCTGCAGGGCACCTGGAGCCCTTGGCCATCTCCTCCCAGTTCTCCCGGGCATCGGTGTTGGTGGGTACCGGGCACTGGGAGGATGCTGGGCTGCAGCGCCACAGGCATGTGGCGGTGGTAGAAGTGGTTTCCATGGTAACCGGGCAGCAGTGTGACATCATCAGCACTGTCACATTTAAGCTTTTCCAAGGCTTTTTGGATTTGGGGATTACATAACGTGCGGCGAGGCTGGGCTGGGCTCTGAGCAGGGCAGAGCTGTGGGTGGATTAGATTTGAACATAACCAATAAACCCAACAAAGCAAACCCACAAATACACCCCCTGCGTGACCCAGGGGTGGCCAGGCTCCTCAGCAGCAGTGCACGCAGTGCTGGTTGCACTGGTGGTTGCAGCAGATGCAGCTGTGGTTGTGCTGGTGGTTGCCACAGCAGATGCAGTGGTGGTTGAAGCAGTTGCAGCAGTGGTTGCCATGGTGGTCGCAGCAGCAGATGCAGTGGAAGTTGCAGCAGTTACAGTGGTGGTTGCAGCAGCTGTTGCCATGGTGGTTGCAGCAGTTGCCGTGGTGGTTGCGGTGGTTGCAGTGGTGGTTGCAGCAGTGGACTCTCTGTGGCAGACCTGCTCCTGGTGCCAGCTTCTGACCGGTTGTCATCTCCCTGCCACCAGGCACCACTCGTGCTGCTGCTGGGTCTTGAGGATGCAGGGAAGGAGCAGGGATTGCTGGTGAGAGTCAAGGCAAGGGAGCACATTCCTTTGCAGAAAAGGGGTTTGGACAAGCTTGCTGTCCCTGAGGTGGTGAAGATTTCCTACGGAGAACCTTTGGGGTCAGGACTCCAGATTGGCCCTAATTCAGCTGTGCTGGGGATCAGAAACTTGGGTTTATGAGTTCACTTGTGTAGGTTTGTACACAGGCATTGCCTGTAGGGCCACGAGAGTGATCGGGGCTGGAGCACTTCCGATACAAAGACATGCTGAGAACATTGGGGCTGTTCAGCCTGGAGAAGAGAAGCTGCATGGAGACCTTGGAGCAGCTCCAGTGTCTCAAAGGGGCTACAAGGATGCTGGAGAGGGACTGTTCATCAGGGACTATAGCAATAGAACAAAGGCCACTGAGTTCAAACTGAAACAGGAGAGATTTATGTCAGATATAGGAAGAAATTCTTTCCTGTGATAGTGGTGATGTTGGTCAGCTTGGACAGGATCTGCAGTATGGAGCCTTGCAGAAACTGGAGCCATGCTGGGCCGTGGGGAGCTGCTGGGCTCTGGGGATCGCTCAGCCGGCACCACACACCGTGGGAATGTGAGCGTTCTGCATAACTCTTCTGCAAAGAGTTCCATGAACTCATCCTGCTGCCTGCAGGTGCTCTGCAGAGGTTTGTGCACAGCTTTGGATTGAAGCCTTCCGACAGAAGGAAACATTTCAACAAGAAGAAAAAGCATGAAGTTTGATGTGGTTCCTTTTTGCTCTGATCAGCATCTGTGCCAGCATCCTTAAAGCAAGAGCCCTGAAGGCTGGTACCCAGCTGTGTCTCCTAATGACATCTGGAACAGAGTGTTCCTGTGTGATTGACTCTTAATTTTTACATTTATCCTGCTGGGAAGTGCTGTGCAAGGCACAGTAGCGTTCAGTATTTCCCAGTATTTTCCCAGCTTCAATTTGGTTTACTCATAAATCTGTTTTGGGAGTCAGTAAAGTGAAAGACTGTCGCAAAGAGCTGGGAGACACGAGCATAACTTGCTTTAGAAGTCTCGTTTATTGCTAAGCATCTCCATCTGAGATTTGCACCAGCTGCAGCGTGTCACCATCTGCATGGCCTCTGCCACGCAGCCAGTCCTTTGCAAAGCTCTCCACATTTCCCCTTTCTTTCTTAAGAACAATAAGTGACGTATTGAGATTGTTCATAGCTTTGTTAATCTGTATTTGGATACATTGAAGCAAGCAAGGTAGACAGGTTATTAGTAATATAATGACTAAAACTATGATTATTCCATGCTTAACGACATCTAGTAACCATCCAGTGATTCCCCAAGAAGACAGCCAAGAATCTAACCAACTAGAAGCGAAAGTAATATCCTTAAATTGATTACGTAATTTTTCTGTTTGAGAGTGTATACTACTTGAGATCAGAAAGATTTAAACACCACATACCTTCAAATTCGTTACATCCGTGACCTTGTGCTAAAAGTAAAAAATCTATGGCAGCCCGATTTTGTAACACAGCATGTCGGATACTGTCAACATCATATAAGAGATCATCTAATATGGTTGATGTGATATTAAATTCTTGGATAGCAAAGCATGCTAGGCTTTTAATATTTCTCCAATTAGTGGCAGCCATCACACCAGGGGTAAAAAAGGCCATTGAGACACCTTCAAGCATGCGTGTGACTATTTACAGACCTTCTTCTCAGCAAGCCTTGCATTTTCCCAGCCGCCACATAGTCTGTTTTGTTCTTGTTAACATAAAACAGACTCCCTCTTGACCTTCGGAGTCTTGGCCCTAAATCAGACATGTTTTACCTACAGAAGACATGAGTTAAAAGGTTATTAGCAACAATGTGAGTGTTTTTTGTTAAGAAGTTGTTACCTGTTCCTGTTTCTGATCAAAGTCATGAGTTTACAGAAAACTCCCACCTTATCAATAGTTGTGTGGCTGGGGTGGGGATGCGCTGTCAGTCTGCCCTGTCAGCAGTGGCGTGGCTGATGTGTGCAGTGGTGAGGGGAAAGGCAGGAAGAAGGAGCATTTTCTCCTTGCATCTCACCAAAGGTCTGGCCTAGAGGACTCTTAAATGTTCAGGGTTTGAACAAGGCTTCGGTGCATGCTCGAGGTTTTGAATTGCTGTTCTAGTCAGGGTGAGAATTTAATGCTTTTGAGGGAAGAAATGGTGCAGTCGCCTGCTTGCTTTTCAGCCTTGTATTGCCTTCCGTTACTGATATGAATACTTTAAGAACCCTTTCTAGTGTGGCTGTCAGAGGGGAAAAGGAGGTGATCACCCTGCCTCTGTCTTCTGGTACAGAAGTGCTTCAGCGTCTGTGACTGTGCACTCCCCGTGCCCTGCTCCTCCTCTCCGTAGACCTCTCCTCTAGTACCTGCTTGGCACTTACTTCCTTACCCAGTTCGTGCGTGACCAGTCCTATGGTTTGTGTCATCTCAGGGTCTTCCCCAGCACTGACGTGGATTTGCTAACGCAAGACCTGAAACTTCAGCATCATGAAAAATAGAGAGGCCACTTTTCAGGTTCCCTGGATGCTCGCTCAGCTCCTGCGTGCTCAGCACCAAGGGAACTGTGGTGCCCAACCAGGACTCTAGGAGCCTAATGTTATTTACCATTTTTCACCATCTGTGCTAAGCTGTGGGCACCCCCAGATACTCATCACCAGACATGAAAAGATGTCTTTTTCCCATCCATGTGGAGCAATGGTACCGTGTCCAGGCGTGCAGTACGGTGACTGTGCTGTCCTGAGAAGTACCAGGTGAAGGCAGGGCAGTGGTTTCACATGTGCTTGGGGGTTCTGGGTGGTGGAGACCTCGCTTCTTTCAGAATAAGGGGTTTTGTCCTTCTTGTGTTACTTCTTCCACCAGGCATTCCTGTGGCCTGTACTTCCATGCAAGTCCCTCTGCTCTGGCAGTGGCTGGGACAGCATGGGGAGCATCTGATTTTGATGACAGCTGGCTGCTGAGCCAAGGGGATTTTATGCTTGGGGCAAAGGAAGAATCTTCATCTTGTTTCTGGCTTTCTGCAATACTTCCTCAGTCATCGTTTGTCTTCACTGTTCTGCCAAATCTGTTTTCATATATGTGTACTTAAAACACATCGTGGTTTTCTGTTAAATTCAACTTAATTTTTTTCTGGGACATTCAGGATAAGGGAGATTTTGAAACAATGCAGTAACATGTCATGAGGTGGTAATCATAGAATCATAGAATAGTTTGGGTTGGAAAGAACCTCAAGAACATCCAGTTCCAACCCCCCTGCCATGGGCAGGGACACCTCACACTAAACCATCCCACCCAAGGCTCTGTCCAGCCTGGCCTTGAACACTGCCAGGGATGGAGCACTCACAACCTCCCTGGGCAACCCATTCCAGTGCCTCACCACCCTCACAGGAAAGAATTTCCTGCTTAGATCCAATCTAAACTTCCCTGTTTAAGTTTGAACCCTTGTCCTGTCACTACAGTCCCTGATGAAGAGTCCCTCCCCAGCATCCCTATAGGCCCCCTTCAGGTACTGGAAGGCTGCTCTGAGGTCCCCACGCAGCTTCTCTTCTCCAGGCTGAACAGCCCCAACTTCCTCAGCCTGTCTTCATACGGGAGGTGCTCCAGCCCCTGATCATCCTCGTGGCCTCCTCTGGACTGGTATATCATCCCCATAGGTAATGCAGAGAAGGTCTTGAAAGATGCTGGATTTGGTTTTAAACACAGAATAAAGGTTCCAAATTTGGGGTTCATGATTCAGCATTCTTCATGTTAATGATTTACAGCAACGAATGTCAAGTTAGTGCTGGGTCTCTCTGGAACGAAAGATTGCCTGGGTCTGAAACAATGACTTATCTTGCAGGCTGACTGAGGGGAGGTGCAGCTTGAGAATGAGGGGAAAAACTGAAATCCAGTGTAAGCCAGTACGTCAGATCCTTGCAGTGGCTGGAAGGTTTTCCTGGGGAGATACACGGCTGACAGTCCGCAGGGTGCGCGGCTAGAGGCTTCCTGGGGGAAAAGGCAGCAAAATCCAGCCGCAGCCACAATGCACCCCACATCCCACCTGTGCCTGACTGCTTGGGAGCTCACTGCTAATGTGTGCCTTTCTGTAAGCAACTTCTAACAGTCTGCTGGCGCTCGGTGCTGCCCCGCTCCCGATGGGAGGCATGGCCTTTACCAGCAGAAAGCAAACAGCACGCGTCTCTCCTTCCTGCAGTCTGCAGATACGTGTGTGCTTGTACTTTTGCAGCCACGCTCTGGAATCACACGGATAGTGACCGGGCCAGTTGTGCTGTTTCCTGACCATGCTTAGGGAGAATCAGAGAATCCCGGACTGGTTTGGGTTGGAAGGAATCTTAAAGCTCACCCAGCTCCAGCCCCTGCCACGGGAGGGTAACTTCCACTAGAGCAGGTTCTTACCCTGGGTGGTTGCTTCCTGCCCAAACCCTGGTTCTGATTTCCCTCTTCTCTTGTTTTCTGTGTGGTGTGTGCTGGATTGTGGCTGTCCAGCAAAACCCGTCACTAAATGTGAAGTCCGGCAGGGACGTCCCTTTTCCTGTGGTGAGAGCTTGGCCAAGCTTCTTGCCTTGCAGGTGGGTCCTGGGACTAAACCAAACACTGCTATTCACTTAACTGGAGCATTTTCATCTGTGCAAAATGAGCTGGGTATCTCCTTTGCATTTCAAATGTGAGTCAGAAGTGAGCTGAGAGTGGGATGGACCCTGATGGTTGCTTCTCCCATTAACGTCGAATAATGTGCCATGTCCGCCCACTGACTTCCCGTGATGGACAGGCAGGCTGTCAGCGTACCTTGGCTTCCCCCATCTTCACAGGGGAGGGAAGGGCCTCGAGGTGTGAGGCTGTTGATCTCCGTATGTGCTGTGCTGCATGCTTCTCCTCCTCCCTGCACTGCAGAACCCTGTGGGAAGCCTCGCTGAGCACTCTTCGGATGCAGCTCTTGCTGCCCGCAGCTCCCCAGCCCAGCCTGCAGAGCCCTCGTGCTGTCCCTTTGCACTCCGGGTCCTCCTCTGTCCCTGGCCGTGCACGGCACAGCGTCTGTCCCATCTCTTTTGCATTGCCCTGGGCTGGCCCTGCTGTTCTGAGCTGGTCCCTCTGTTTCCTGGACTGTCCTGTTTCTTGATGCTTGAATTGTGGTTTATTATGGTGTTACCTTTTGAAGGATCATAAACGGCTTGGTTTAAAGAGAATCATTACCAGAGTGATTGGGGTAATAAGTGCAGTAGCATTTGTCTCTTGTCAAAGAGGAATGAAGGGTAGCATTGCAGTTCTGGGGGTTTATGAAGTGTTACCTGAGGGAAGGCAGCTTCTAAGCATTAATTTTATTTGGTTTTTGCCTTTTTTTTTCTTTTAGCAAAGCACATGTATTTGTATCTGCGCTCAGGGTCCCCTTTGTTTGGTTTCAGGGCTGCTGGGGATGGAGGACTTAGTTGAAAGTAATTTCTTCTGCTGCAAAGAAGCTGGAGTAGAAGGTGGACATGAGGCATGTTGGCAGACCCAGGCCTGAAGTAAAGGACGTCTCTGCAATCTCTGCAAGAGACTGATGGCAAATACCTGCTCATCCTGCCAGGATGGGGTGGGCTGGTGCCACAGTGTTTTATGGTGTTTCTCCATCAAGCTGCCCTGAGCTTCAGTGGGTGGGCGATGCCAGAAATCTGTGCTTCAGTGTGCTTCACTTAAAGCTTTTATCTGATCTCTTTTACTTGAATACTCTGTCTGCTTGTCTTTACTGACATCAGCAACAGTTTTTCACTCCTGATAGGAACGTAAGGAGGAGTAACTTGGGAAGGAGCCAGATGGATTTTATTGCAGCCTGGACATCCTCAGTAATGCTGTCTGGTCTCTGGTGATTTCCCAATCCTCACAATTTTGTTAGTGATGGAGCAGAGAGAAGAGCACTTGACTGGAGACATGGTCTGAGCTCGTTCTTCTGGCACGCAGACATCGGTCGTCATTTTACGTGGAAGCTGAATGTGTTAGATAGCCAAATAGGAGCAAATGCCCAGTTCTTAGTGTTGGGTTCTGGGCCAGTGTCCGTGTCACTAAGCTTCGGGTGGTTCTGGAGGGCGATTCAGCTTGCCCGTATTCTTTCTACTGAATGGAGAGCAGGGTCACCAGGATGTCGTTGGCTAAAATGTAGTTTGAGGTCTTAAGGGCTTATGGAGGAGGTGACTTTTTACAGGAGAGGGAAAGGATGAGAGGGCAAAGGCAAAGAAGTCACAATTGAGCAGCCATGGGTAGGTCCTGGTGCCATGGCCTCGGAGCTGGCATTCATCCATGGGCACCTGCCACAAGTGCGGTCGGAGTGGCTCCAGCTGGACAGCAGGGCTGGTGTCCTGCTTTGTTGTCCAGAAAGCAGGGTGAGGGCTCCTCAGAACGCACCGGGTGCTTCTGCCTCGCTCTTCCTGAGCTGAGGCTGGCGCTGTGCCCGCCGCAGTGCCCGTGGTGAGGGGAGCGGGTGAGGGAGCATGCCCCCGCCGGGCCGGCTGCCTGCCGTCACCAGGGGCCGGTGCACACAGCGTGTTTATGCCATTTCTGAGCAATGGGGTAAAGCAGGAAAGGAGCGGGTGAATGCTGCTGGCAGGGTCTGCGCTGCCCAGCGGCGTGGCCCTGACGCTCTAGCCTCCTGCAGAGGCAGGCAGCCTGGAAACAGTTTCCCGATGGAGTTCCTCAACTGTTGAGTCCCGGGAGCGGTCTTCGTGCGTTTTGGAGTGGCTTTTGCACAGAAGTCAGAATGTGCGCGCTGGGAGGCGTCATGGCCTCGGAGGACTGGGCTGTCATAAGAACAAGCACAACGGCCTTCGCTCTGAGGCGAGATTCAAAGCACAGCTTCCGCACGGAGCGGGGCACGTTCTGGAGCTGTGCCACGTGCGGCATTTCCAGCAGAGATCAGAAAGTGCTCCAGCCCACAGCTCCAGTGAGGCCTCGTTAGGAGCGCTCTCTGCACTGGTGTCATCACACTCAGAGTAACACAGGCTGGAGCAGGTAAATGGGAGAATCCTGGGATCCTCCGGGGATTGTGAAGGCTCAAAACAAGAAAACAACGGCTTGGTCTGGTTTGGTTCAGTTTAGCAAAATAAGGGCTGTTTTTAAATATGTGGTTATTAAATATATATTATATATATTATGTTATTATATTTAAAACCTAAAGTAGTGGACAGCGGTGGTACAAGGACCAGTGTATATTGGTTGGCAATGAATAAATGCAGGATGGAAAGTAGGAATTTCTAGCCATGAGAGAGGCATTCTGGAAGAACATCCCAGAAAGATTTGTAAGGGAACCAGACCAGTCCTAAACTGGGAGCAGTGAGGTGCCGGCTCAAGCCCACCGATGTACAGGAAGCATCTGCAGGACTGGCCTCGTGTGGTATTAAGGGAGGGTGTTTGTGTAGGTACGTGGAGACTAGAGCACCGGTGTGTAACAGCCTGCACAGACGCATGGCTGGAAGAGTCCCTCCCTCAAAAGCTGCGGAGTCTCACAGACCTCATGGGTCTTCTGTCATCTTTTGTACCTGAGCTGTGTGGCGTTGCTGGGGCAGCAGGAGAAAGCGGTGGGATCTTGGTACTTGGGTGGGAGCGTGTTTCTCTTCTGTTACTGAGGTACCATGAGGCAACAAAGATGAGTGCACATGTGCCGGCCGGTCACTTCATCAGTCACTTCAGCTTGTGCTTCATCTCCAAGAAAAAACATTCCTGTTGCTTGCAGTTCAGGGCCAATGTGCTCCCCCAGGTGTGGGATAACAGCTTGTAAATCATTATCTGATCGGTATCTTGCCCTTAAACTTCCAGAGCTGATAGTTCGTGCACTGCGTTCTGCTGACCTATTTCTGTTGAGCATGTTGTATTGGTTTTGGAATAAATCTGAGGGTAAACAATAAAAGCTGAAAACAACGCCAAAGATGGAGGTGAAACATAAACTCTGTGCCTGGTGTTGGAAATAGGATCTTGGCTCTGACTGCCCTCTGTGGGAAAGGGCAGGCATGTTTGAACAGTGCGTTGTGCTGAAACCAAGCGCGGTTGACCATTGCCGTCTCTGGATGCCAGCTTAAAAGGTGTGTGCAGCATCCAGCCATTTTTGGTTCCTGCCCCAGAGAGCAAGAGCTGCACGTTGAGCATCTCAGGCTCTAAAGGCACAGGTCTCCTCCAGCTCTTCCCACTGCATGGTGTTCTCCTGACCTGTCCTGCTGCCTCATGAGCAAAGACATCTCCTTTTCTTTCCGGATTAGGACATGAGTCGCAGCAATGGAGTTGACTATGAAGTCTGTGCCATGTTCATCATTAGTATATTTAGGAGATATAGACAGCTTCTGCAATGGGCCAGACCAAGGATTTATTTTACCTGCTGTCCCAGCTCCTGCACAGCCAATAGCCCTTCAGTGGCTGCATCCACACCGTGGTCTTCAATAGGCACTGACAGGATCTATCTTTCATGAATTAGCCTAATTCGCTGTTTAAATTAATTTAAACTTTTTGGTCTCCACAGTCTACTGAAGTTAAACAACAGCATAATCAGTGTTAACAGCCTATAAAATGCTGGATAGCAGGGAGCTTGGGTGGCTTTGTGTGCCACATAGGGCACATTAGCTATAGCTGAAATCAGTGAGCAGAACATGGATTTTATGGCTTATTATCCCAGCTCTGCCACCATCCCGCTGGGTAAAACTGGGCGAAGAGCCCTTTTGCACAACTGTTTTGTTCACTAAGAAAATACAAGTTGATCTTGCTGTCTGTGCAGCACCCAACACAGTGGGTGAAGCCTTGGGGTCCTTTCCTGAGGAATGGTCATGGTGACCATGCTGGTTTTCTGTTCTGAACACAGGAAGGTCTGCCCTTCAAAATGCAGAGCCTTAAGTGAGCAGATGTGGCCAGCTCCGAGGGAGTCGAGGGCTGTTAGCAAACACCTGTAATGGCTGGGAGCTGAAAGAAGGCAGATTGGCATCGCGGTGTATGCGGTCCCATGGCCGGTGAGCATGGGCATGAGACTGTGATATAGAGCTATTGCACATTGGGTAGGAAAGTAGCAGAGACAGAGAATTTAGGAGTGCTTTTGTATTCCTGGTGTTTCTCTCGTTTTTAAGAGCTGTTGGTTTTTTGCTTTGAGTGACAGAATCTTTGCAAGGGTTTGGGGATTCCCTCCATGGCCTGGTGTCAGGGAGCTCGTTGAATGTCTGTGTGTGTATCCCCTCCTTAGACAGCTTGACAAGCAGTGAATTGTTGTTTAAAGGCAAATTTCGATGTCAGGGAGTTTGGTTGGGTTTTTTCCCTGTTTTAAATAGATCTGTTGTTAGAGAAGCCTCAGCCAGAGCTCTGCTCACCGAGGTCCCTGATGCAGGAATGGCTAAAAGTTCATGGATCCCTTGAAAGTGTTTCCAGTCCCAGTATAAATGAACTCATTATGTTTCAGCTTGGCAGCAGGACAAGGAATGATGGAGAAGAGGGAAAAATCTCAGAGTTAAAAGAGATTTCAAAAGCACCTTAGGAAATGTTCCCAAACAGCCACAAACCCTCCCTGGGGATCCTGTCCACGTATCAGAGAGCTCCAAGTGCACATATCGAGCAGTTCAGAAAGGAAAACTTGGCCACTGGAGCTCTGGGGTGGAAAGCCAGTGGCTGTGATGGGGTGCCAGGAGGTCTTATCCAGTGCAGGCAGAGCTGCGGCTGTGCTGGGCTGACCCAGTCACGAGTCAGGAAGCCTTTCAGGAAACTAATAGGAAAATTCATTAGGGCAGTAATGCTTTCCCCATGCATCTCACAGAGGGTTTCTGCCTTACAGATTAATGTTTCCCTGTGGCTGCTGCAAGAATATTCTGCTTTCCTGATCAATCCAGGCTTGCTATGGGAAAACCGTGTTTTCGTGGCCTGGGATGCAGTGTCATGATGTACTTTGGAAAAAACGTTGGCGTGTGATCCGTGCTGGTGCAAGTTGGCCTTGCTCCATCGCAGCCACCAAAGCAACCTGCACAGTGGGCCAGGAGAAGCAGGTCTGGCACGATAAGGGAAAAGAGAAAATGTGCTACCCTGCACAAGTAGTGGGGGAATTGCCTGGTGGCAGCTGACATGGAAGGTGGAGAGATGGGCATTCTGAGGGAAGGGCCTGTGCTTTGTATCATGCTTAGCAGTGTTGGGTTTTAGCTCTGAAGGAGAATGGGATCAGAATGTGACTAAAGCAGCCACGGTTGTCTCGATGTTGACAGCTCCTTTGGTGGAACTGTAGAGCACCTTCAAAGAGGAAGACCTTGTGAGGAGGCTGGAGTTACAGACACTCTGGAGTCAGTAGTGTTTGAAACACGTGCGTTCTTCACTTCTAGAGCGGGCTGGCCTTTAATTCAGTACGGTTTCTGTTTACATCTGTGCTGGTGCTGCAGCTTGCCTTCCCTCCAGCATGCCCAAGGGACCAGCCAGGATGAGTTCCTTGCACCAGGGTATGTTCCTGCTCTGGTTCATTTAAAACATGGCAGGAAACTTTTTTCAGTGCAGTTAACGTGTTCAGCTGGAGGTGACTGTCAGTATTTAGAGGGGGCCAAACTTTGCTCTTAGTCTTGACACTAAACTACTGTATTGACAGCAAGCCAAGGTACTGGTCCTGGATTTCCACTGAAGTAACTCGGGACTGGAATGGGAATGTGTCCTCCTTCCTTCAACTGTGTGACTTGGATTCCTTGTCCCAGGTCATACCAGAGAGCTGGAGCAGTGATGTTCCCAGCTTGTGCAGTCACCCTGGAGACCAGCCTTCTTTTACCACCTCCCACAACATCCTCATTGCTGTGGCTGGCCCAAGGAGGGACCATTCCCAGCTGCTTGTTGCCCTCTTTGTGCTCTCCAGCAGAATCATGAATTACTCTTTTGCTAGATCTTTTCAAAAGCAGGTTGTCTGGTGAGGAGACACTGTGGTGTCAGGACACCGGTGGTTGCCTCTGCCAGGGAAGGAGTACTGGGAATGGTATCCTGGTCATGAGCGGTTGCATGATGCATGTTAGGGACTTCACACGTATTAAATTCTCCCTGTTCACTGGGAGCTACTCCCCAGCCCTGTGGGACTTCAGGTCTCCTTTCCCCCCAGCCGCTCTACGGACTCCACATCTCAGGAAGGTTCCTCGGGCGCCTGGTGCATCAGACAGCCTGGGCGACCATGGGAGCAGAGGAGGTGGTGGAGGGCAGCCAGGATGGGCCGGTGTGAACTGCTCAGCTCTGAGGAGCAGAGAGCAGCATCCACAGCCTGTGCGGGTCCTGCTCCAACTGCCCCTGCAACCACAGGTAAAGCGTGCCATGGTTTTGGTCAGCTCTGGCCAAGACAAATGACAGGAGGGAGTTCAGAGGCAGAGCGCTGAATAAATTCAAGGCTCTCAGAGTGGGGAGGGAGGCGTTTAACAAAATAATTTCACTTTCCCTGGCAGCAGTGTGGTTTGAGGTTTCGAGGGGTTTTGTTGGGGTTTGGAAGGCATGGGGTGGTTTCTGGTGTGACGCTGAGCCCGGTGGAAACATGACACGGTATTTTTGTCCCTGCCCATGGCAGGGGTTGGAACTGGATAACCTTGAAGGTCCCCTCCAGCCCAAACCAGTCTGGGATTCCGTGATTTGCTGCCCCTGCGTGCTGTTGGGAGCCAGCGTTTGTGGGCTCCTCATAGCAGCTCAGCAGGCATAACAGGGTATTTGTTTAGTCTTCCCTCAGGTGACTAATGGTTAATTAGCAAATGTTAATTGGGAATTGCAGGCTGAGAGAGGAGTGTTTGTGTAGACGTTGTGGTAAACCCAAGGGAACGGGAAGTCTGGAAATTGTATTTCCAAGCCCACTGTTCCTGCTGCTGTGGTATGTTCTCATGTTCGATGAGAAAATGAACATGAGCCGGCTGCAGTGTGCGCTCGCAGCCCAGAAACCAACCGTATCCTGGGCTGCATCCAAAGGAGCGTGACCAGCAGGGTGAAGGAGGTGATCCTGCCCCTCTGCTCTGCTCTTGTGAGACCTCACCTGGAGCACTGTGTGCAGTTCTGGTGTCCTCAACATAAAAAGGACATGGAACTGCTGGAACAAGTCCAGAGGAGGCCACGAGGATGATCAGGGGACTGGAGCACCTCCCATATGAAGACAGGCTGAGGAAGTTGGGGCTGTTCAGCCTGGAGAAGAGAAGGCTGCATGGAGACCTCATAGCAGCCTTCCAGTACCTGAAGGGGGCCTATAGGGATGCTGGGGAGGGACTCTTCATCAGGGACTGTAGTGACAGGACAAGGGGTAACGGGTTCAAACTTAAACAGGGGAAGTTTAGATTGGATCTAAGGAGGAAATTCTTTCCTGTGAGGGTGGTGAGGCACTGGAATGGGTTGCCCAGGGAGGCTGTGAGTGCTCCATCCCTGGCAGTGTTCAAGGCCAGGTTGGATGAAGCCTTGTGTGGGATGGTTTAGTGTGAGGTGTCCCTGTCCATGGCAGGGGGGTTGGAACTAGATGATCTTGAGGTCCTTTCCAACCCTAACTGTTCTATGATTCTATGATTCTATGTATCTGGCAAGTTAGTTGACCCTTCTGCACCTTGCTGAGAATAATGATGCCTGTTTCATGGGGGTGCTGCAGAGATTAGCCAATCCCTTGCAATCCTTTAGGGAAATCTCAGTGGAAAGGAGCCTTAGAAGTGGGAGGAATTAGTATTTGTGATCCAAACACTTTGTACCTTCTCGGGCAGTTCTGAACTCATGTCCTGGCTGGGATTGCTGCGTGCCCCAGTGCACGGCACAGCAGTCATTTGGAAATGGGTTTTGTGGAAGAATATGGAGGGGCACTGATCCTGGGTAACGCTGCAGCTCCAGGGATGCTCCTCTCAGGGCTTCCCTTTCTCAAACGCCCCCAGGTCTCCTTGCTCTGCTGTATGTCCCGTAGAGATGTGCCCTTCACTCCGCTCACTGCTGGTACGTGGTGGCTTTCTGTTCTGTTGTGTTATTTATATGACTTTTCTTCCCATGTTTATCTTCTTCCTCCAGCTCTGTGATGGGGGCAAGTTACATGCAGCAGTCGATGCTCCTTTCCAGGAAGTATCAGTGATGGTCCTTCTGTCCTTTTCTCTTGTCCCGTCATCACAGTGGGGTGACATCGTTGCTGAGGGACATAATATACTGAAAGTCAAGGATGAAGGCAGGGCTCAACCCTTGCTCCTGTGGCCCAGTATGGTTTCCTACACTGAGGATAGAGTTGCTGGATCTAAAGAAATTAGGTTTCTTACTGCCAAGCACGTTTCTGCTCTTGTGGAAGGTGTCCCTGCCCATGGCAGGGGTTGGGGCTGGATGAGCTTTAAGGTCCCTTCCAACCCAAACCAGTCTGGGGTTCTGTGATTCTGAACTTTCTTCTTCTTTAAGCAACATTTGTTCTTCTGGGTGCAGTTAATGGCGCACACTTGGCCTTAGCCTAGTCACAGGCCTTTCTTCAGGTGCAATAAAGTGTTCCGTATCGTCCCAGCCAGTCACTGGCCTCGCTGCCCAGGCTGGTGGGTGACTGGTGGCACATGGCACCTAAAAGGTGTGACCTGAAGGGTGCCCAGGATTGGGAGATCTGGAGATGAGCTACCCGGCGTGAGGGCAGCGCGATGCATGGCCTCCTCTGGCCATGCTGTGTGCCAAAAGATGTTTGGGTTTGGGACGAAGGAATGCTCGTCTTTTCCTGCTCAGGAGTTGCTGTGCATCCTTCAGGAAGGGATGGGGGGGCCTATCCAGATGTGGCTGGGGGCAGTGCGGAGGCAGGGCAGGACCACAGAGCTGGCAGCTCCTCTATCAAGGGCTGCTTTCCTCTCCTGTTTGCTGCTGATAACTGCAGATGCAGATCCATAAGGCAGATACTGTATCTGGCCATATTTATCTTGTTCCGCAGAACAGCCGGGAAGATTTTCCTGGGTGAAGAGCTGTGACTTTCGATCTTGTTAATATTCAGCTGCTCTTTGGTGATATTTTGCTTTGTTGAGACCTGTCTTAGAAATATTGCTGATCTTCCTGGCAGCGTCCGGAGCAGGAGCACTGTAAATCTCTGGTATTAGTGACTGACAATAGCTCTCCAGTATTTTACTTCCTGAGCAGGCCATAAGAAACTCTTTTACTTCAGCTGATTATTAGACATTGGTTGAGCATGCATCCTATGGGAATTGTGGACAAGCAGCAAACATTTGGCGTTAAAATAGCACGTATATAGCTTCTGGTAGGATACATTAAGCATGATTTAGGGTTGTTGTTGATGTTTGTGTGCTGGTAAGGGTATTCCTGATCTGAAGCTGGAATTCCTGATTTTGTACTGTTTGGTTTTTTTCTCCAAAAGCTGTTCCTGAAGGTATCCAGAGAGAAGGTGCGAGAGCCTCCATGTGCATTGAAAAATGTGGTCTTGGGTCACCAGGGTAAAGCTTCCCTGCAGATTTTGTCCCTAGTTCACTGCAATAACTAGTCCTTTTGCAGTCCCTTCTGTAGGTAGTTCTGCATTCATCCTGGATTATAGCAGCAAAAATCCGATTCACGGTCTCCTTGCTGAGGTTTCCATATTGTGTTTGCCATAAAGAATCTCTCCTTGAAGCAGTGTGGCTGCTGGCAGCAGGAGACACAGAGATGCCAATTTTAATCAACGCTTTTCATTGCAAATGCAATTTTCAGTTTATTTGGGATGAGGAGAATTTCTCACCACATGGCCTTGCCAAAGGCAGCCCTGAGGAGGGCGGGACGGGTCAGGGGTGATTCTGCAGCGGTCCCACACACTGAGCACCTGCAGCGCCTCTGGGGCTGCAGCACGGGGGAGGTGGCAGCGAGGGGAAGGTGATAGGGTTTAAATTTCATTTAAACAGGGTGCCCAGAGAGGCTGTGGCTGCCCCATCCCTGGCAGTGCTCAAGGCCAGGTTGGACACAGGGGCTTGGAGCAAGCTGCTCCAGTGGAAGGGGTCCCTGCTTGTGGCAGGGGTTGGAGCTGGAGGAGCTTTAAGCTCCCTTCCAACACAAACCGGTCTGCAGTTCTCATTATGGTGTACAGAGATCGGGCTGCCCCCCCAGAGTGTCTCAGCACTGGGATTACACAGACTTAACTTGCCCAGACCCCCTCTCCCAGATGCAGCCAGCTGTCTGCAGAAACACAGGAGTGAACCGTGCTCTAGTTCATGCAGAGCAATGGGATTAGTTTGCTAGAGCCCTTCTCATCAACTCTGTTCTCAGCCCTGTAATGTTTGTTTCCTTCTGACTGATGTGAAATGATAACCGGGTTGCCTTTTAAATGTCTTGTGTGTCCAGTGAGGTGTCCCTGTCCATGGCAGGGGGGTTGGAACTAGATGATCTTGAGGTCCTTTCCAACCCTAACTATTCTATGATTCCAGGTTTTGTGCTGGCAGCTCTAAGGGAAAGAGATGCCTTAACTTTCAACCTGCAGGGATCCGGCAGAATTAGAAATGGCTCAGAGCTTGCAGGAGGAGGCATTGGAAGATGCTCATGCACACACTTATTCCAGCCCAGCCTGACTTTGCACCTCACTCTGTTTACAGAAGGGAAGAGCTGCCGCTCGTGATTCACTGCCTCTTCTACTGCTTGCATCTATGCTGCTCCCTGCGAGCCCAGCGGCTGGTTGGACACAGCATGTTCGTTAGCTCGCTGGCTTCTTAAGCTGTGTTTCTGAGGCACGGCACGAGGCTCTGCCAGGCAGCGTGGTGTCATCTTCCTGGTTCCTCTTAAGCATCCCTGTGTCTCACTTGCGCGACACTGAACTCTCTTGCCACCTTGTGCTTCAGGAAATCTGGTTTAGCTTCAGGATGCTGATAGCAGCGGTGTGTGTCACATGTTGTAGATGATGTATTCCTTCCTTCACCAACAAATATGTCTGAGTTGGGACCTGTTTGGTTGCTGCTTCATTCTCATCTTTAGTAACACAGCTGTGCTTGCTGTATTTTGTCCACTGCTTTCTTTGCTAGGGGTGAAAGGGGCACCCTGTCACCTTAGGGTGAGGCTCAAGGAAGAGCCTTGGATCTGAAGCTGTTTGTAGGATTACAAAGCTTACTGCTGTGAAGTCATCTAAGCTACTTGTGCCTAGAGGGGTATGGCAGTGCTGCTGTGTGTGCCTGCGGGAGGTGTTGCTGCAGCCGGTTCCAGTCTCACTGTGGACTCTGGCAAGAGCAGAGCTGGTCCCAGGGCTGAGCACCTCCTGTGGGCACCCTGTGCTGGCCCAGCCTCGCCAGCTGCCCCTGCAGGCATCACTTCTGGGGTGTGCTGGCTGGTGAGCGAGGCTGGCTGTTGGCCACCAGCAGGTCAGTGACGTGAATCTCCAGTCTCCTGAGAAACTCTCTTGCGTTTCAGTAGTGCTTTTCCTTTGAAGCCAAGCAGTCATTTTGGAGGCTCCTGCCATAAACCAGGTTGTTGGCATGCACAGGAGCGCCTTGCCCAGCTGTGAGTGATCCCCTTTTCCCAGACCACTTCATCACACTCTTCCTCACTGTTTCATGCCCACTTCCTGGAGATGTCAGTGACAGCTGAGCGCTCAGCACCTTGCCCCGTGAACCTTGGCAGTGTTTAGTGTTGTGTTGTGCCCTCTGTCCTTTACAGACACCTGGAGTTCCACTGCCAGTAGGACTTGCACGTCTCTGCCCTGGGTTCAGCAGTAGCAGTCATTTTTCTCCTTCTTAGTAGCTGGTGCAGTGCTGTGTTTTGACTTTCAGCCTGGGAACAGCGCTGATAACACCGATGGTTTCGTCTGACCAAGGACTTTCTGAGCCTCATGCTCTGCCAGGGAGGAGGGGAAGCCGGGAGGAAGCAGGGACAGGACACCTGACCCAAACTAGCCAAAGAGGTATTCCATACCACAGCACGGCATGCCCAGGATGTAAGGGAGAGTTACCCGCAAGGGCTAGGGCTCTGCGGGGTTGGACGAGGTCAGTCCTCGGTCGGGTGGAGCTGGGTGAGTTATCGGTCGGCTGGTGCTGAGGTGTTGTATTCTTTCCTCTTGTTATTTCCCTTATTATCATTGGTGGTAGCAGCAGTGATTTGTGTTATACCTTAGTTACTAAACTGTTCTTATCTCAACCTGTGGGAGTTGCATTCTTTTTGATTCTCCTCTCTGTCCCTCCGAGAGTAGGGGGAGGGCAAGAAGAGGGGGGAGTGAGAGAGAGATGGCGTGATTTATGGCTGACTGGGTTTAAACCACGACAGTCTCCCTGAGTCCTCCCTGCTTGAATGGCAGCCGCAGGGAAGGCTGCCTTGCCTACCCCATTCCCCGAGGGGAGGTGATCACTAGTGAGGCACACACAGTGCTGGGCAGGCTCAGTCTCCTCCAGCTCCCTGCCTTGGCTTCGACTGGCAGCCCAGCAGAAGCAGATGCTGTGCTTGGGCGCCTGCGCTGCTAGAATAGAATCATAGAATAGTTTGGGTTGGAAGGGCACCTGGAAACATGCTGTCAGAGACTGCCTTGGGGTACATGGTGTGCCTGAGGGTGAAATGGGAATGTTTGTGCAGGAGAGGGTGGGAGGCCCTTTGTAAGGCTGTTTGCAGATTATTCACAGCAAAGTGTAGCAGTTATGCAAAGGTTATGCCACCAAGGGGTACGTGGTATTTAGCTGTGTGATTGCCACTGAAATCCATTGCCCTTCTAGCTAAAGCTCCCTGAAGCATTTTGGAAGTGCTTAGCACTTTTTCCCTGAGTGTGACACGGAGGCATGTGGGTCAGAGCAGGAAATCAGCCTGTGCAGTCACCTCTTCAGTGCCAGTATCATTCTAGGCTGAGGAAAACCTCTTTCTCACATGCTGAATCACCAGAACAACTCAGAGTCTGGCTTGTTTGCTGCAGCCATTTACAGTGTATTGCCTTTAATACCCGCTGGCATCTCAAGGCCTGTCCTCACAGATTCATCACAGAATCCCTGGTTGATCCAACCCAAAGACTGGTTTGGGTTGGAAGGGACCTTAAAGCTCATCCAGCTCCAACCCCTGCCACAGGCAGGGACACCTTAGAATCATAGAATAGTTACGGTTGGAAAGGACCTCAAGATCATCCAGTTCCACCCCCCCTGCCATGGACAGGGACACCTCACACTAAAATGTCCTTTTTATGTTGAGGACACCAGAACTGCACACAATGCTCCAGGTGAGGTCTCACAAGAGCAGAGCAGAGGGGCAGGATCACCTCCTTCGCCCTGCTGGTCACGCTCCTTTGGATGCAGCCCAGGATCCGGTTGGTTTCTGGGCTGCGAGCGCACACTGCAGCCGGCTCATGTTCATTTTCTCATCGACCAGCACCCCCAAGTCCTTCTCTGCAGGGCCGCTCTGAATCTCTTCTCTGCCCAACCTGTAGCTGTGCCTGGGATTGCTCCGACCCAGGTGTAGGACCTTGCACTTGTCGTGGTTGAACTTCATGAGGTTGGCATCAGCTCACCTCACAAGCGTGTCGAGGTCCGTCTGGATGGCATCCCTTCCCTCCAGCGTATCAACCGGACCACACAGCTTGGTGTCATCGGCAAACTTGCTGAGGGCACACTCAATCCCACTGTCCATGTCAGCGATGAAGATGTTAAACAAGACCGGTCCCAACACCGATCCCTGAGGGACACCACTCGTTACCGGTCTCCAGCTGGACATCGAGCCATTGACCACAACCCTTTGTGTGCGGCCGTCCAGCCAGTTCTTTATCCACCGAGTGGTCCATCCATCAAATTGATGTCTCTCCAATTTAGAGAGAAGGATGTCGTGTGGGACAGTGTCAAATGCTTTGCACAGGTCCAGGCGGATGACATCAACTGCTTTACCCTTGTCCATCAGTTCTGTAGCCCCATCATAGAAGGCCACCAAATTGGTCAGGCAGGATTTCCCCCTAGTGAAGCCATGCTGGCTGTCACCAAGCACCTTGTTGTTTTTCATGTGCCTTAGCATGCTGTCCAGGAGAATGTGCTCCAAGATTTTACCAGGCACAGAGGTGAGACTGACTGCTCTGTAATTCCCCGGGTCTTCCCTTTTCCCCTTCTTGAAAATGGGGGTTATATTTCCCTTTTTCCAGTCGTCGGGAACTTCACCTGACTGCCATGATTTTTCAAATATGATGGCCAGTGGCTTAGCAACTTCATTCGCCATTAGACCTTTTGGTGACAGAGGATTCTGCTGTAGAACACAGAGCAAGGAGGGTTGCACTAGTTGAGATAAGTGGAAAGCCCCTTTACAGATTGCTGCATTGTGCCAAGGTCCCTTCCTACCAGCTGGCTTTTCCTTCCTCAGGTGGTGCTAACCCTGAAACTCAGAGCATGCTTCTTCCTCCAGTGGCACTCTGAGCATCCCTCTCTCTCAGGAAATGCTGGGGATAACTGAAGGGCCTGTGTCACTTGTGCTGATAGAGCTCTGGTGGACGAAGCACTGGTGGTGCCTTTCTCCATGCTCAGGGAAAGAGAACCTGGAGGAGATGCCTTTCTTTGAACTCATCTGCCATAGTTCTCATTTGCCGCACCGTGAGCATGGCCTCTTGCAGTGTAATGAAGCTGTAAGCATATCCTCTGAAGCTGACTGGAAGCCTAGGTGGCTGTTGTAAGGTATAATCCCACTTTAAAGACACTCTTATTTGTAAAGATAATCTTATTTTAAGACTCCTGACTTTACCACGGTAAAGCTTCCATTTAGGTAGGAGGGGGAGGAAAAGAATATAATTGGGATAAAATAAATGAAAAAAAGAAAAAGGAACCTAGTATCTTTGTAAAAAAGATGGTCCTTTCTCTAGCCACATGTAAAGCAGCGTCCTGCCCATGTGGGGATTTACATGTAAATACAGCTGCCCTTGTAGCTTCCTCTTTTTTCCTTTCCTTTCCTTTTTTGTTTCCTCTAAGGAAGGAGGAAGCACATAGTGTGTGCACCACTGTTCCTCTTGGGCATTAAAGGCCTGAGGGCCTCGCAGTGCACAGAATGTCCCTTCAGGAGCCTTCTCTTCTCCAGGCTGCCCCAGCCCAGCTCTCTCAGCCTGGCTCCAGAGCAGAGCTGCTCCAGCCCTCGCAGCATCCCCATGGCCTCCTCTGGCCTCGCTCCAGCAGCTCCACGTCCCTCTTGTGCTGCTGCCCCAGAGCTGGAGCAGGGCTGCAGGGGGGTCTTTCTTTCCCTCCTCCTCTTGCTGACTGTGGATCACAGTTGAGGTCATTCCCTGCTAAGATGTGCAGCTTTTCGCAGACGTGGGGCTTGCAGGATAGGTGATGGAGCAGCCTTTCAGATCCCTGTCTCCAGTTTCACAGTCTCACGTAGGGTTTCATTGCTGGAAATGAAAGATGAATTACATGGGAGGGGGCACACAGCTATTGAGCCAGGCCTCTTCTGCACAGCCTCCTTACGTCTGTGCCGAGGGACTCATTTATACCAGCTGAGATTCTGCCCTGTGGCTATATCTTGTTTGGAAGGAAGTAGATGCCTGGGGGGAAAAATACCCAGAATAAAATACTTATATGAATAATCTTATGCCTTTGCTGTCACCAGTTCTGAAAAGGTTTTTCTTGGATGCTTCAAAATACATAGAAGGGAAAAAGATAAAACATTTTAAATAATGTCTATCAATGACAGCCATAGCTGCAGAACATAAAGCTTCTTAGTAATGTAACAATGTTGGTTTGGATTGATATTAAAGATGTGAGCTGCAAAGGACGTAAACATTAAAGAAAAGGGAAGCTGGTGCTGAGGGAATGATTTGTGGACATGAAAGGAGTTTTCCTCTGTTCTCTTTTCAAACTTAGAAACCTGCAGGAAATCATGGTTGGCTTTTCCCAGTTTGCTGGGATGGGCTTTGGGAGGCTGAAGACTGTTCTGCCGACGTAATGTCCGTCTCTAGCAAAATGCCTCCGTTGGTATTTTCCAGGGGGGTTGTGGAGTAGCAGTCCTTGCAGAGATCCAGACCCTCGCTGAACCCAGCCCTGGGCAGCCTGCTTGTGAGGCACTGCTTGAGCAGGCGTTGGGCTGGTGCGACCAGTCTTGATAGAGTAATGCCTTCTCAGGACAGTGCCTTTAGAATAGCAGCTGGTGCCAAACCATTCTTCGGCTCACAATTTCTTCTTTTGCTACAGTAGGGCAATCATGAGTTTTCCTGAATTACACAGATTTCTACAACTTTAGGGTCAGGTGGGACCCAGGGGATGTAACCCTACATCCTTTTAGTCAAGGCTTCCTGACTTTTGTCGCAAAAGCTTAGTGACGCACATGTATACTTGCAGGGTGTCAGCTGGGGTCAGGTTACCTTCAGAATCCTTTTGGGAATAAAAAATTATCAGGGATCCACTGAAATCAAACCATCCAACCTTTGTGTTCAGTTTTGTCTTGATGCATGAGGGAATTGGAGGGTTTACTTCTTCCTTTCTGCTGCTTCTTTCTGCCGTCCCAGCAAAATGCTTCTTCCATGTCAATGTAGAAGGTGTATAAAAGTTTCTGTGTGTAAAAGATGTTAAAAATGTAAAACATCATAAAGAGGAACAGTTCTATCACCTCTTCTGTGTGAAAGTGAGACTTCATTCTGATTAAACACTCAAGGTCAAGTCATTGCAATAGGACACCACAAGTGGGGGATAAAAGGAGCTGCCTCTGCTAATAAAGGCCATGGGGCTGTAGCAGTGCCGGTGATGCATCATTACCTGCTGATCTGTCACTGTGCAATTAGCAGGCTGATGCTGCACGTTCGCAATGGCTTCTGCCAAGGAGAAGCTGGAACTCTGCAGCAGTCTTTGCTGTCCTGCATCATGGCTTTGCTCTGCGCAGTGGTCCGTCAGTTGGAGGAAGGTGTAAGTGTGGTCTGGGACAGAGGTAGTGGAGAGGAGCGTCAAAGCACCACCCCGTCTCCAGGGAGCAGCACCTGGACCTTCTTAGCAGCCTTGCATGGACATGCTCCACAAAGCTGGCATCACCATCGTCACTTGTGAGCTAATAAGCATGAAGCATCCAGATGGCAGAAATAATGTGTGTATTGTAGCAGAGCCTAATGCTAACTCCAAGCGATAATGCAACGTTCCTTGGGTATCAGTAGCAATGTTCTGTTCTAAAATGGTAATAGAGTGCGCATTTGCTTATTAGGAATGAATGTCAAGCCATTCACCATCATGGAAATATCCTGTTTCCATGACTTTGATAAATAGCTGCTGAAGCTCATGAATTTTTAATAGTAGTCCTATATTTAGGGGCTTTCAGTTTCTGAGAGAGATAAAAGGCTTTTCGGAGATGGAGTTCTGGAAGCACCTTGTCTTCTGCAACTGCTGGTACCTATTTAAAGCCAGTGTTGTCTTTCTGATATATGAATATTATGCTGACATTGATTGATATGATTTTTATGCAGGAGATTAGGCTCTAAGCCTGCCTGTCACCATAAAGCAAAACATGCAACTGCAGAGGAACCTGCTGTGTACTTTGCTTCATCTGTATGTGATGCTTGTTCACTTTTCCCCAGTAATCGTAGTATAAACCCAACTGCACTGATCCCCTCTTCTCATGAGGCTCTCCTCCTTCAGACAAATTAATATGGATAGTATTGTGTGTGTATGCGTGGGGGGATGTATGTATGTATGTGTGCATATAGATAAGTACATGTCTGTGCATAAAAACGTGTGTGTAGCCTCTGTAAGACCTTTTGATAGAGCACATAGCTGGCACTCAGTTTATGGCTCGGTGCCAGGCAGGAAAGCGATGTGCACACCAGCAGCCAGGCCGCGTGGCGTGAGGTGAACACGCTCATGCCACCTCTGTCGGCTCTCCTGCCAGCCAGCGGGATGGCAGGGACTGTGCTGCTCCTCCAGCTCCATGTAGCTCATCAGGGAATAAGTGCAGTTCACCAGCAGTAAAACCACGGGGACTTTAAGCATCCTTTTTGTGCAGAAACCAGTAAGGACAAAAATGGAAAAGCAAAACTGGAATCCCTAAGTGAAGCTCCAGAGGAGAGGGCAGCCCACAGTCCACCATGAGCCAGCTCTGCTGCACGCTGGAGCCATAGTCCTTGGTCCTCATTCTGCTGGCACTGCTTGGTGCTCACAGCAAAGCTTCTGATTGGATTTCCTGAGGATTTGGACCCCGCAGCTCGCTCTTTCCAGCTGAATCCCCCAAACAGCGCTGAGCTCCTGCATCAGGGGTGCTCTTCTGGAAAAAATGAGAGCAAGCTGGAAGGATGGCACTATATAGGTAATGAGAGAGGAGACAAAATCACTTGAACTTCTCCCTGTGAAATTCAGAAGCTGAGATGGGGAACAAAAAGCGTGCACTCTGTCTGGGCTGTGCTGGAAAGCCAGAGATTCAGTTTCACTGCTCCCAGCCCTCGGCATTCGGTTTCAGAGGGGCGTTGTGACAGCCTTTCTGCTTGAGTCAGTTTATAGCAGACCACTGAGTCAATTAGAGATCCTCAGTTAGAGCTAATTGCCAGAGTGCCCTCGGTTTAGGCAGGGCCGTGGTGGTTTCCATCAGTGCAGGATCCAGCTTGGTGCATCCAGTTCTTTTTACGCTCATCTCCAGTTTTCAGCTGGCTCAGGATGGTTTGCAATTGCTGGAGAACATCTGAATTTTTGTGCTGTAAGCCATGACAATGAGCAAGCGATCGTGCTCATGTGGTGAGTAGTGTTGATGTGGTGAGCCCCCAGGTTGGGTGCCAAGACCTTCCCTTGGTCAGGAGGTGCTGGGAGGACCATGGATGCTATGTCCACCTGGCTGGGCAGAGGTGGGTTCTGTGTCAGGGTCAGAACTGAAATGTCAGTCCTTGGCCCTGAAATGAGTCTGGTTCAATCTGATCCCCAGAAGCAGTGGAAGGGCTCAGTTGGGAGGCTCTGGACATTTACTTCATCTTCACAAATGGGAGCTCTGACTGGTTTTAGAAAGTAAGTGATTTATCAAGTTTCTTGGGACAGCACATGTATCAGTCTTCTCTGGTCACTGGCAAGTGCATGATTAATGCATATAGCACTAAGAAAAATGGCAAAATCTCAGCCTGAAGTAAGGAAAGAACTAGTGACAGGGTAATTAGCTAGCTGAGAAGCCTCCCAATTAGGCCTGAACACGATGAACTTCATGGTGCAGTGGCTGAAGGATTGGATTAAATAACCCCCAAACCATTAGAAGCTAACACTGAGGAACATGTGCAGGCAGCGGGAAGCACTGAGGGTCCTGGGGGTACATTTGGAGGAGCAGACCGGTGTTCAGACATCCTGATACATTGAAAAAGGGTCTGGAGAAGATGTGACAATGTTCAAAGGGCACAAGTAAGTGCACTGTGCTGTGGGACACCCCCCCAGAGCACAGACTGGGGACTGCCCTGCCTCGCCGACCCAGCTGCTCTCTTCTAGGCTGGTCTGCTGGTAGGAAGTACAGACCATGTGGCCTCACTGTCCAGAAATAATCACCAAATAATGTAAAACACTGATTGCATCAAAGTAAGAAAATAGTTAATGGGATGTCTAATGTAAAATAACAAGGAGATTGTGATAGCTTTACGTATTTAGAAATTTGAGGGAGCTTACAGAGTATTATGGTTGCTCCACAGATGAGGCTGGGCAGCCTAAATGTTGGATTAATTTCCAGGCAGCAAATCCCTGCAGTGATGGCGTGTGAGCAGCAGGACTGCGGCAGGGGGTGCGGAGCAGAGCCTGTGCCCAGGGCTGGGGCAGCGGATCCGGAGCAGAGCCTGTGCCCAGGGCTGGGGCAGCGGATCCGGAGCAGAGCCTGTGCCCAGGGCTGGGGCTGGGGATCCGGAGCAGAGCCTGTGCCCAGGGCTGGGGCAGTGGATCCGGAGCAGAGCCTGTGCCCAGGGCTGGGGCAGGGGATCCGGAGCAGAGCCTGTGCCCAGGGCTGTGCCCAGGGCTGGGGCAGCGGATCCGGAGCAGAGCCTGTGCCCAGGGCTGGGGCTGGGGATCCCGAGCAGAGCCTGTGCCCAGGGCTGGGGCGGTGGGGCTGGACCCTCCGTATCATCCTGTAGTTACAGCAGCTCCACACCGTGCTTTGCCCCAGCTCCCAGCCAGAATCACAGCATCCCCCTTGGCCTAG
Organism: Lathamus discolor; assembly: GCF_037157495.1. Classification (NCBI taxonomy): domain Eukaryota; kingdom Metazoa; phylum Chordata; class Aves; order Psittaciformes; family Psittacidae; genus Lathamus; species Lathamus discolor. The sequence goes on from NC_088888.1 coordinate 125,742,878, forward strand.
GTCTGTGCTTTGGCCAGGCTTCACTTGGCATCCTCCCCTCGCAGGATCTCACCATCCCCTTGCACTCCCCACCACACCCCCAGGTACAGGCACCCTCTGTCCTTTTGCTTGCCAGAAGCATTGCCAGCTTCTTACCTGGCAGTACTGGCTTTGGCTGACCCAAGGTGGAGCTGCCTGCTCGGGAGAGGAGAGAGTAAACAAGAGACAAGATAGAAACATTTCAAAGTTGGCCAGAAACAGTTTTGCTGTAGGGTGTTGCTGACCCCATCGCCTGCTCAGGTGGAAAAGAAGGAGGTCAAGGCTGAGACTTCAACACTCGGGTTTCTTCTAAAGAAGTCCAAACCAGTAGCAAGGAAAGAGTTGAGAACATTTTAATTTCATCATCGCTTTCTGCCTTTCCTGCTTAAGCAGGAGACTGTCAGCGTTTGGTGAAGGGTGCAAAAATAAATAGGTAAAGCTGAAGCCTTCATTCCTGGGAGGTGAAATGACAAAAACCAGGGCTCTTTGTTCACTGAAATGCTCAGAGACTAAAGTCTGAACTCCTTCAAACGTTATGCTGCTGCTCTGAAGTGGTACAGATCCCTTGTGCCCATCTCAGGGTGAATTCTCAAGGAGTGAGAAGGTGGGAGGCTGAAGAGCCTGTCAGCAAATACCATCCCTCATCCATGAGGATCTGAATCTGTGATCTGGTGCTGAGCAGGCAAGTGAGACAGCTCTTCAGTCCATCGCTTCTGCTGTTGACTGGAAGCTGATGACTTCTTGAAAGAGGGGTGAGAAGAAAATCCCAGATGAGGAGCACGGCAGGGGTGAGGTTCGTCACTCGTACGATGTGGCGCCTTGTGCAGGAGACCTGGGAAATCCTGCCAGGAGCCAAACAGAGCCAGGGAATGAGGTTTTGGCTGTGTCACACTCTAAAACACTGGCTTAAACTGGATGTTTTTCCATCATGCAACCTGTTACTGAACATTATGCCCACTAGCACAGCAGACTGGAAGCACCAAGTGCTTGGGAATTGGCTCGTACACATGCAGACCAGTTGTGCATAAACTGGGATCATTTTACTAAAAGCACTGGAAGCCCTGGTGTGCCCCCTTCAAAACGTATTCAAAAACACTATCAGGAAGGGTCCTTTGTGAAGGTAACTGGACTGCTGGCCTTTCAAAAATCTGTTTGGGACTGAGCTGGGATTCATACTTCAGCTAAGCCGAGGGGTTGCAGGACTGTGTTATACCAGAAGCAGAATCAGGGTGGTGGTGGTTAGGAAGGACATGTCCTTCGTGTGTCTCGGAGTGTAAAACCGAAGTTGTTCCTCTCAGGAGAAGGGGAGGCCTGGGGGGGGGGAGCCGGGGCAGATGGAGCATCCTTCCTTGGATGTGGGAATATCCAGCAGTCCCAATTGCAGGATTGAAATGTGGAGCAAGGAAATACTAACCAGGGGCTGCTGGAGGCAGAATCAATAGCAAAATAAGCAGTGTTGCTTTTGATGCAAACTGATATCCCTTTGGCTTCCTCTGTGATTGCTACCTGTGGAAAGAATAGGGTGTTTGAGGCTAGTTCTAATAAAAAGTGATTTTTCCTCTTTCACAGGACATAGAACCCCAGCCTGGTTTGGGTTGAAGGGACCTTAAAGCTCCTCCAGCTCCAACCCCTGCCAGGGGCAGGGACCCCTTCCACTGGAGCAGCTTGCTCCAAGCCCCTGTGTCCAACCTGGCCTTGAGCACTGCCAGGGATGGGGCAGCCACAGCTTCTCTGGGCACCCTGTGCCAGCGCCTCAGCACCCTCACAGGGAAGAGCTTCTGCCTAAGAGCTCAGCTCAGTCTCCCCTCAGGCAGGTTCAAGCCATTCCCCTTGGCCTGTCCCTACAGGCCCTTGTGAAAGGATGGAGCTGCTGCCCTCCCTCGATAAGGCTCCTCTGGCCCTCAACCCAGTGCTGGGGTTTGGATCTCTGCTAGCAGCAGTGGTCAGAGTGTTCGTGTAGGGATTCTGCTCCACAAGCTGCCACGGCTCTGGGAGGGCCAGGAGGCTGCATTCAGCGAGTGGTTGGTTTGGAGCTCAGAGGAGCTGGGCAGAGGTGTGTGTCTTGTCTCTCGATGCCACGCGTGGGCAGGTCCCCTGGCAGGGCTCCTGAGTCTCTTGGCAGGTTTCAGAGGTGATCTCTTGTGATGCGCTGCCTGCTTTTTGTGCATCCAGGCCCCACGAGCCGGCTGGCACTGGGTGTTTGGGAGTCATCAGGAGGTGGTTTTGAGCTCATTCCACAGGAGGGGGAAGCTGCAGCTGCCTGCCCATGGTGGCATTGGTGCTGTCTTCACTTGTTTGGCAAAAAGCTGTTCCATCCGCCTGGTGCCTCAGCTCTGTGCCCAAGCTTCTGCCTGTTCTGTCTCCAACAACTCCTGTGTGGGTCTGTGGTCACGCAGAGCAGGGCTGGTGGCATTGGGCACAGTAGTGAGTGCGCTGGAGCATGCAAGACAGAGGTGTAGCGCATCTGTCCTGCACCATCGTGTGGCTCATACTTAGCTGGTGGATTGAAGTTTCAAAACAAGCAGGTGAGGGGAGAGGAAAGCCCTAGTGTCTAACAATATGATTAGCTATGCCTGCCGGTAGCTTGAGCGTTATGTGGCCACTGCATGACCAGCATCCTGTGCGTGGAAAGGGTAATGTCTGGTCTGGAGGAGCATCTGCACCAGAAGATGTTCCCAGAGCACGTGTTTAAGCTACAATTTTGCCGTGTTTTGATCCAAGACCCAAAAGCATGTTTTTTTTTCAGGAGGTTTCTTGGTTTGTGCTGATCCAGGCTCCCAGCCACCCCTATAGCAGGAATAAGCATACTGGGGGAATTTACTCTTCTCCTTTAAACTTATGTCATCCCTGAATCTAGAACTTGGGATCTTGAGAGATTGAAAACCTCTCCCTTTTCTCCCCAAGATAAGAAGAGATGTGACAGCAGCATCTGTTCCTTTCCAGGTGGCTTCATAAAACTGCTTCTTGAAAAAAATTGCCTTTTTTTTGTTAGCCTGTCCATCAATATGAACATAATGTAAATATTTGTTCCCCAAAATAAAGCTAAAGAAATAGAGACTGTATTATGTTCCCAATCAGAAGTAGTCCAGGAAATCCAGAATAGCTTGTAATTAAGCCAGTAAGTTATTAGGAATTTCTGGCAGTTCGTGTGAGGACAGGAACTAGCCAGAGATTTGTTCTTTTCTTGCTGTGGTTTTGCTAAGAACCTTCCTCATGCCAGTTATTTCTGTCCAGGATGTGTGGCTGATGATGGATAACTTTGCACAAATATTGCATTTGTCAGGGGAAGCATCTTGATCTGAGACCAGCTGCGCTTAGGTCTGTAGAACTTTTAACTGCGGGCAGTTCTGCTAATGTCTCTGTGCATTTCCTTCTAGAAGCAGTAATTGCTGCTAGTGAAGGAGTATGGGGGGGACACAGACAGAAAAGTAAAACCTGCAGCGTGTTCCAAGGAAACACAGAAATACCAAAGCTGAGAGATCCTGGAAGACAGTTGCCAGAATCTTGCTGTTGACAGAAGTAAGTCTTCTACCGAACAAAAGAAAATATAACCTTCTCTTTAAAGGTCATTTGTTGTTGTTATTTGACTTAAACTCTCTCTGAACCATATGCCGTTGCATATTATTTATTAGTTCTGATTTCTTCCCCGTTTGTGTTTAGATATGTTTGCTTGTTGTCCTCGAATCTCAGCTGCGCCTCTGACCTTGCAAGCTATTCATCTGCATTGAGGCCAAGGCAGAACCTTTTTGACTTCATGAGGGCTCTACTTACATGTAGAGGTTTGTTCCTTCAAGGCTTTGCTTTCTGCAGCTGGGAAAACATCTGTTTCAGGGAAACCTCTTCTGGATCTGAGTCTTGTTTTGTGTGTGAACGCTTGGCATAACGGAACAGGCACATGATGGAGCAGGGCTTGAGCCTGGGGGCATGGTGCAATACAACACACAACCAAGAAAGGAGGGAATGACAGAATATGGGGTGTTCAGGGTTGAGCACTTCACAGGTGCCTCATTTCAAAGGAAATGCCCTTTGCAATTTCTGTGCAACTCTGAACATCTTAAATGCTGAACAGGTGAAAATCAGATATGCATGGAATTACAAGCAGCTACGCCATTAGGTGTACCAACAAAGCTATGTATGTTTTAGATGTGTGTGTTTTACAGGTAGATAGAGCATCACTACAGCCTAAAATCGTGAACCTGGCCAGAGCTTTTTGTGCTAGAATTGGTGCTGCTAGGCAGAAATGGGGCTTCCCAGGAGATTTACTGAAGCTGTTTGCATAGGTGGATGGATGAGGAAACTTTCCATGCCTGGTGCTCTCAATCAGTGATGTCTCAGGAGTGCTTCCTCCAGAATAGGAAGGAGCGATGTTTGTTCTCACTTCCCATGCAAATGAGCTGCCAGTTTTGAATTCCCCATGGTGCATGTGGTTCATCATCTCATATTCCCATTCCTCTGTATTCTCCCTCCCTTTCTTTTCTCCAGCCCATCCATAACTTACAATGTTTGACAAAAAATGCAGAGCTCTCCCATATCGTACCGTGAGATCTCTCCCAGTCATCCATGTCTGCCTTGTCTGGCTAATCCTGCCGAGTAAACGGGTACTCGGCAAGGCTCAGCATCCTCAGTCATGATAGCTGATAACAGCTATCTGTCATTGAAACCTGCTTTGACTCGGCTGTTAGCCTGTCCCGTTCTTACGGGAAGCTGAAGATCAGTGAGAGGAAAAATACCCATCCGGCATGGTGTAAGGTGATAACCCAGACTTCATCTACCCTGCCAGCTGTGGTTAACCACAGCCCCTGAGCCCTGAAGCCTGTTCAGTTCTGTGCCCCTCACTCCAAGGGAGACATGGAGGTGCTGGAGCTGGGCCAGAGAAGGGCATCGGAGCTGGAGCAGGGCCTGGAGCCCAAGTGTGATGGGGAACGGCTGAGGGACCTGGGGGGTTCAGATGGAGAAGAGAAGGCTCAGGGGGACCTGATGGCTCCCTACAAGTGCCTGCCAGGAGGATGGAGCCAGGAGGGGCTGGGCTCTGCTCCCAAGGAACAAGGGATGGGGCAAGAGGAACCGGCCTCAAGCTGCCCCAGGGCAGGTTTAGATGGAGCTGAGGAACAATTCCTGCCCCAGAGGGTGCTCAGGCATTGGAACAGGCTGCCCAGGGCAGGGCTGCAGGCACCGGCCCTGCAAGGGTTCACAGCCCGTGGAGCCGAGGCCTCAGTGCCATGGGGCAGGGGTGGCCTTGGCAGTGCTGGGAGCGGTTAGACTGGGTGAGCTGAAAGGGCTTTTCCAACCTGGTGGATTCTGTGATTCCATGAGCTGCGGCCTCCGAAGGATCTGCCCTTGGAGAGCAGCAGACCCTGCGGGGGGTGAGAACGGAGGGAGCTGGGGAGGCAGAGTCCTTTTGTGTTCCTGGTGATTCAAGTACATAAATCCCTGAACGAACGCTTACTGATTCAGGTCTTAGGGAGAGCGATTTTAGACTGATTCAGTCACTGGAGAAGGTTCTGTCGTTATGGAGAGCAGAAAAAAGTAGTGTCCTACAGGGCTGAGGATGTGGGGTCCTGCGGGCTCTCTTGGGGGGGTCTCTCGAGGGGGTATAGGACCCTTGACTTGGATGGCAAGGCTCCCACTGTGTGGTGTGTGCCTGGCCCAGGGGAGGGTCTGCTTCCCATTAGGGAGCTCTGTGTTTTCAGCTGGTGAAGTGACCAAAGGCTCTTAGGGGTGTCATGGGGAGCACTGGGGCCGTTCCCTCTCCCTGGACTTTGTGTCTGTGGTATGAAGCGTTTTGTGACAGCGAGCAGGAGCTGGGGATCAGTGCTGGTGCTGCATGGGGCCAGGCTGGGTGCCGTGTCTGAGCAGGCAGGGACCTCCTGCAGTGATGGGATCCCTGTGCTGGCCAGGATCCGCGGGTCTGCTGCCTGGAGAATGGGATCCACTCCCTCCAACACAGCCACTGCGCTTGTGTTCTGGAAAGCAGCCCGGCAGCTGCCCGCTCCACGGGGACACAGCATCTCGCAGCCCTGCGGACTGAGGCTGATGTTACCATGGGATTTAGACCCTGGCAGGACCCCACAGCATTCCCCTCGTGCCGTAATTATCTGAAGAGGCGCTTTCCAATAAGACAGCGTAGCTAATCACCCAGAATGCTTTCAGAGGAGAAGTTCATGGGGTGAGTGGTCTGTGACGGGATGTTCCTGTGTGGTTGGCACCTAGTTTGAATTCCTCGGGTGGAACTCAGGGTCTTTCTGCAGCACCCGAGCGCTGCTACCACCATAACGTGTCCCCACATGGGCAAGGGCTGCACCCTCCAGGAGGGGCCCCACGGGGTTCAAGTGGAAATGTGTGCTGGTTGCAGACCGAAGCCCTCTGCTCACATGTTCACATCTCTGGCCATGGCTGCTCTGTTTCATGTCATGCTCCGGCAGCTCTTCCTTTGTTCCACAAAGCCTGGTTTCCCAAGGCTGCTGGTAATAAAGGGGGCGTCAGGGTGGGTGCACAGCACCAGTGTCCAGGGCTGGCCTCTGAGATGGGACCGCCACTGAGACCACTGGGACCATGCCGTGCGGCTGGAGTCAGGGGAGCTCCATCCCGCTCCTGCAGTTTTCCCTATAGGAATCCCCTCACCTGGCCACGTGAAGCAGTGTCACCTCACCCTGCTTCCCCTTCCAGGAAACCTTGGACAACCCCGGGCATACTCCCGCCCCTGGACACGACAGAGGTGCTCCGGGTGCGTTGTTGATGGAAGCTGAAGAGCCGGGCTGGAAAAATGCAGAACTGCTTTTGTTGGGTGTGTTTGCCCTCAGCATCCTTTGTGCTGGGTGTAAGCTTGAGCTCATCGACGCGCAGTAACCCAGGAGGTGGAAGTGCGCATCAGCTGCCTGAGCGTCCACCATCAGTGTCTACGCGTTGGTAATTAGAGGTACCAGGAATGCTGTCTGCACTTTCAGTGCTGGTCAGAGCCAACCCTGTGAAGTTGTTGCAAGGTCTGGGACTGTGCCATCGGCCGTGCAGGGGATGCTGCAGGGTTTGGAATGGCTCTGCCCCACGCTTGCTTGGCCGCTTTTTTCTAGCAGTTACACAGAATCACAGAATCACAGAATCCCAAGGGTTGGAAGGGACCTCAAAAGATCATCTAGTCCAACCACCCTGCAAGAGCAGGGTAACCTACAGTACATCACACAGGAACTTGTCCAGGCGGGCCTTGAATATCTCCAGTGTAGGAGACTCCACAACCCCCCTGGGCAACCTGTTCCAGTGCTCTGTCACTCTTACAGTAAAGAAGTTCTTCCTGATGTTAACGTGGAACTTCCTATGTTCCAGTTTACACCCATTGCCCCTTGTCCTATCACTGGATATCACTGAAAAAAGCCTAGCTCCATCATCCTGACACCTACCCTTCACATATTTGTAAACATTGATGAGGTCACCCCTCAGTCTCCTCTTCTCCAAGCTAAAGAGACCCAGCTCCCTCAGCCTCTCCTCATAAGGGAGATGTTCCACTCCCTTAATCATCTTTGTGGCTCTGCGCTGGACTCCTTCAAGCAATTCCCTGTCCTTCTTGAACAGAGGGGCCCAGAACTGGACGCAATATTCCAGATGCGGCCTCACCAAGGCTGAGTAGAGGGGGAGGAGAACCTCTCTTGACCTACTAACCACACCCTTTCTAATGCACCCTAAGATGCCATTTGCCTTCTTGGCCACAAGAGCACATTGCTGGCTCATGGTCATCCTCCTATCCACCAGGACCCCCAGGTCCCTTTCCCCTTCACTACTTTCCAGCAGGTCAACCCCCAACCTGTACTGGTACATGGGGTTGTTCTTCCCCAGATGCAAGACTCTACACTTGCCCTTGTTAAATTTCATCAAGTTTCTCCCCGCCCAACTCTCCAGCCTGTCCAGGTCTCGCTGAATGGCAGCACAGTCCTCTGGTGTGTCAGCCACTCCTCCCAGTTTTGTGTCATCAGCAAACTTGCTGAGGGTGCACTCAGTTCCCTCATCCAGGTCATTGATGAAAATATTAAACAGCACCGGTCCCAGCACCGACCCCTGAGGAACTCCACTAGTCACAGACCTCCAGCTAGATTCTGCGCCATTGACCACAACTCTCTGCCTTCTTCCTTTCAACCAGTTCTCGATCCACCTCACTACTTGATCATCAAGCCCACACTTCCTTAGCTTATCTATGAGGATGCTGTGGGAGACAGTATCAAATGCCTTACTGAAATCAAGAAAAACTACATCTACCGCTCTACCATCATCCCTCCACCTAGTCACTTCCTCATAGAAGGCTATAAGGTTGGTCATACATGACTTCCCCCTCATAAAACCATGTTGGCTGTTCTTAATGACCCCCTCATCCTTGATATGCCTAGTTATGGAGTCAAGAATAAGTTGTTCCATCATCTTTCCAGGGATGGAGGTAAGGCTGACCGGTCTATAATTACCCGGGTCCTCCTTCTTGCCCTTCTTATAGATTGGTGTGACCTTTGCCATCCGCCAATCCTCAGGCACCTCGCCCATTTCCCACGACTTACCAAAGATGATGGAAAGTGGCCTAGCAATGACCTCCGCCAGCTCCCTCAGCACCCGTGGGTGCATTCCATCCGGACCCATCGATTTACAGATGTCCAGATTGCATAGCTGATCCCTAACCCAATCCTCATCTACCAAAGCAAACTCCTCCTTTGTCCTGACTCCTTCTGGGGCTAAAGAAATCCGGGGCCCTCGGGGAGAGTCTGCAGGAGTAAAGACAGAGGCAAAGAAGGCATTCAGCACCTCTGCCTTCTTTATATCCTCTGTCTCCAGGGTACCCACTTCGTTCAGCAGTGGGCCTATATTGCCTCTTGTGTTAGTTTTATTTGCTATGTATTTGAAGAAGCCCTTTCTATTGTCTTTAACCCGACTAGCAAGATTGAGTTCCAAGGAGGCCTTAGCTGTCCTAATTGCCTCCCTACATCCTCTAACAACTGTCCTATATTCCTCCCAAGCGGCCAGCCCCTCCTTCCATAATCCATAGATTCTCCTTTTCCACTTGAGTTTGCCCAGCAGCTCCTTGTTTAACCACGCCGGTCTCCTAGATCCCTTACTTGACTTCCTACTCATTGGGACGCTCCGATCCTGAGCTTGGAAGAAGCGGTCCTTGAATGCTAACCAACTATCTTGAGCCCCTTTACCGCCTAGTACACTTTCCCACGTGGCGACATGGGTAAAACACCAGCAAAATGATTTATTATCGATACATTAGCATAGATTGGCTGTCTTGAATTTTAGATCATGCCATTGTAATGCAAATGCCATTTTAATATTGCGGAAAGTAAAGCATTTTTATATATTTTTCTAAAAAGTCCTCCACCCTCCTGTCAGAGTATGACTGATCCTGATTGCTTTTTGAAGATTTTCACAGTGCCTTGCTCTCCTGCTCTGTGTGTTTTGAAGCTGTTCCTGTGGAGTTTGGCTGCAGGGACCGGTGTGCTGCAGAGCGTGGGGCTGCCCATGTCCGAGCCAGTCTCCAGGCAGTGGTAGCTGTGAAGCTGAATGTGCCCAGAAGCTCCTGAGCCCCCTCATCTCCCCATGTCTGCAAGCTCGCCCCGGCGGGTCCCTGCTCTGTGAGAGGGACAGGCTTCGGGCACAGAGCAGTTGCTCCCTGGTATATTTGGTAGGGCCCGCAGCGCTGTCAGAGTTGATACGGTTCAGGAGATGCTGTTGGAGAGTGAGGGAATTGGGCCAGACAGTGTGCAGGCAGGTGGTGAACGTAATGTTATTGCTAAACCTGAAACAGTCACAAATCTCAAGCTTGAGTTTAAAATAATGAATTTGAGGTTGGGAGGTTGGGAGCGGGAAGGTAACTAATTGTTTTAAGGTATATTTATATTTCCCTGTGTAAAAAGCTGTTGGCATTGATTCAGAAAAGGATGCCTCAGGTCACATCTAATATATCTTTCTCTCATAGATGGCAATAGTAGAAGTAAAAGAAACCTGTTGGCTTTTGATAAGGCGCTGTAGGGACAGGCCAAGGGGAATGGCTTGAACCTGCCCGAGGGGAGACTGAGCTGAGCTCTTAGGCAGAAGCTCTTCCCTGTGAGGGTGCTGAGGCGCTGGCACAGGGTGCCCAGAGAAGCTGTGGCTGCCCCATCCCTGGCAGTGCTCAAGGCCAGGTTGGACACAGGGGCTTGGAGCAAGCTGCTCCAGTGGAAGGGGTCCCTGCCCCTGGCAGGGGTTGGAGCTGGAGGAGCTTTGAGGTCCCTTCCAACACAGACCAGGCTGTCTGTTGAGCAAACACGTGGGGTCAGTTCCTGGTGCTTTCTCCAGCTGCAGCTGTTTGTGCTCAGGGACTTCCTGAGCCACAGGACCAAGCTTTCTGTTGCTAGCCTTTGAGGGACTTTTCTTCCACTTCCTTGCTTTGTGAAGCTTTGGAAAATTCGGACCTGCAGCACTGTGATGATGAGCTGCCCGCACGCTGTGTGAAAGGTGCCTGCGGACCTGCACCTGCTTCCCATGGCCCCTCTCAAGCTGTTGGACCCTTTTCTCCTTCTCCTTGCCACTCAGTGTCTGAGACCCCTACTCCAACGCTCCTTTTTGAGGTCTGTGTTCCAGAATGCCATGTTTGATGACCTGTCCGTCCTCCTGGCTGATGTCATTGCTGCTCTGTGCATGTTCGCAACTGCGCCCGTCCCAAGATGGGAGGACCAGCACGACAGAAGCTACAGCAAGGAGTGCGCCTGTGCAGTGGCAGAACGACATTCCCCTGAGTTCTCTGTTCCCATTGTGGCTGTTGCTAATGATGTGTTTGCTTTCCTGTTGTGAGCTGGCACGCTCCGAGCACCTCAAGCCAGGCACGGGAACAAACATTCTGTCATCTGGGCTTAGACAAGAGCTGGCACCCAGCTGCTTGGAACAGCCACATGTCCCTGTGTTTTTCCAGCTGCAGGAGTGTAGTTGTCCCTGGGACTTCTAATGACAGCTGAAGTAGCATTTATATTTTGAGTAGCAGCAGTCCCTAAATGTTAGAGTTGCGTATCAAAATCCTGGTTCCTAATCCAGCCAACTCATGTCATGGGCTTCTGTGCTGTGATGGGACCTTTCAGCCCACTTCTTTGGAAACAAGGGCAAAACAGGGCCCAAACAGGGGCCACTGAGCAGAGTAATTATCCCGGAAAGCTGTATACAAATACAGGCTGTGCCTCTCCCACTGGGTATTGGATGCTTTGGGATTGCAGTGCCTGGTACTGGTGTGACTTACCTCTGGCCATGAAATAATCTTGGGCACGGCCAGAGAAAATGAGCTGAGTTTTTAAACTTCTGACAGTTTAATGTGCTGGTAATTCATTGCCGAGGCTGAACATCCTCGCTTCTTCCTTCTGTGGAAGTGGTGGCAGATTTCCCAAGGGTTTTCGTGTCCCTACACTAGGTACACTGCTAGCAATGTAAAGGCTGTTTTAAAAAATGAGTGTATGTTGCAGCTCTGAGAACTATTGATCCAGTACAGTGTCATTTTGTTGGGGTTTTTTAAAGGATCCTTTTGGAAAGGTGGAAAAATCAAATAGGAGAGGGGAAGAAGTGGCAGGGAAAGAGTTTTTGAAAGGGTAGCACTCCCTGCTGCTGTCCAGAAGAACGGTACAGCAGCATCTTCTCTGCACATCTGTCCTTGGCACAGTGCACAGACTGCCTGAAGTAGCTTGACAGTGCAGAACAGGGGCAAATTCGTATTGCGCCAGTAAATCCTCTGAGTGGTAATGTGGATCATTTTGTAAGTCAGCTAAAACTAAGGCTGAACAGGGTTCCAGTTTTAATGAATTGCACACTGATTGGGAATAAGGAGACAAGAATTTATTCCAACTCACTGTATTATGACTAAAATAACTTTTCCTTGTTGAGCACAGATACAGATTCTTCTCCAGATCCGGCACGCGGGGCGTGCACTGCGGTGCCTTGTGCATGGTCCCGTGGGAGCCAGCAGCAACAGCTCCACGGCTGCTGTGGGCTGCAGGCAATGCCGTACGCCTCATGCTTGGAAAGGGTGGGCTCCCCTGTCTCTACAGCAGCGATGCTTAGACTGGAGATTAGGAACAATTCCTGCCCCAGAGGGTGCTCAGGCATTGGAACAGGCTGCCCAGGGCAGGGCTGCAGGCACCGGCCCTGCAAGTGCTCACAGCCCGTGGAGACGAGGCCTCAGTGCCATGGGGCAGCAGTGGCCTTGGCAGTGCTAGGGAATGGTTGGACCGGATGAGCTTAAAGGGCTTTTCCAGCCTGGCTGATTCAGTGATTCCTGTCTGAACACCTGAGGTCGTGCTGTCAGGTCTTTGGCTAATGCAAAAGAGCACAACTTTTCACACCTATTGCGATTTCCTCCTTTATTTAGCCTCCTATACATCCATACCTTGCTGATAGTCATTCAGTTCCTGTTACTTCTGAATACTAATAATTCTAATATTCACTAGTAATTTTACAAGTTGCCAATACAAGATTGAACTGCACCCAAAACCTTCCACATTGTGTGGAGCTGCACACTCCTGCAAACATACCTCATATCAGCTGAAAACTCAGACTGAGTTGCATCCATCTGAAGGCTGGAATTCACATGCCTGCAGTAGGAGCTCTGTCAGCGCAGGATGCTGCAGTGCTGATGATGCGGGGGCACCGCTCTGGCCTTGGCAGCTGGCATTGTACCTGATACCCACACAGCGAATATCTGTGTTGGTGCTGAGTGCGTGTGAAGATCCTGCCTTTCTGCAGATTGCAGACCAAATACCTACAACGTCTGCAGGAGGAGAGTGGATCAATTGGGCAGAAAACTTTCATTCTTTGAGTTCAGGTTCATTGAGAGGGCAGTGGTTTTTTTTTTCCTGGTGTGATTCAAAAGAAGCCTGGCAAAATATGCCCCTATTTTCTGTACAAAAGCTGTGGACTCTTTTAAGTAAAATAACTGTATGAGCTTTTATACTAGCTAAATAGGGCAGCTGTTGTTGGAGTGGTGTTCTAGCAACACCCTTTATTTCTTCTTAGAAAGGAGCTCCTGTGTTTTGCAAAGCTCTCCTCTTATCTGTACTCATCTGCACCTGATGCAGCTAATAAAAATGCAGCAGATTTCAAATTTGCGTACATTATTTTCTAACTGCATAGATTCACGTGTAAGCCGCCGCAAGCATTTGTGTTCAGTGTCGCAGAGAAGGCAGCGCTGGGCAGAGCAAGCCTCAGACACCTGAGATGTTTCTCTAATCTGAAGGTGCATTTTGTTACAGAGTGGGGGTGGGAACCTGAACTTGAGGGGGATTCGGCATTTCTGCTTTGCACAGAATGGATGGAAAGATTCCCCACCTCTGCCGGTAGTGACAAGCTTGTTCTGGTTTTTTACTGTGGGGTTTTTCCTGTATGCTTTTAATTATAGAACCCCAGCCTGGTTTGGGTTGAAGGGACCTCAAAGCTCCTCCAGCTCCAACCCCTGCCACGGGCAGGGACCCCTTCCACTGGAGCAGCTTGCTCCAAGCCCTGTCCAACCTGGCCTTGGTTTATCACATGTTCAAGGGTATTGCTGGTGTTACTTCATTGCAGATTCATCTTAAAGGTGCCGTCTATAGGGCTCCAGTAGCTCCCACTGGCTTGTTAGGACTTGTTATAAAGTTTACCAGTGGGTAGGAATACAACTCACAATATTAACCTGAGTCTTTTGAGTGGTCTAAAAACCACTATGTAAAAAAGAACCTTTTCCCCCTCAGTCACAGTGTCTGAGTAGATCAGTTGCTTGCGTTAGTTACGAAATTTAAGACATAGATACCTTTTGCTCAGTTATTGATTCACAGGCAGCAAAGCTGTGAGAGTGAGCTGGGCTGGTTTTCCATTTAATCGCCTATGGAATTGCTAATTAAATTGCAATTGCTGGAGCTTTATTAATAATAATGATGTGAAAGCCAGGAAGAACATAGTTTGAGGTCTTTCCGACTCAAGGCAGAATATGCAGAACTGGCCATTAGGAGAAAGCCATTATTTTAGTTGTTACTGAGCAATTCAAATGTGGAATTACTAGCAACACCTGGAATACCAGAACATCATCTTCACGCTTGCTTTTTAGTTTATAACCAAAAGCTATTCCTGCAGCCTAGTTGTCAGACCGGCTTTTGGTGCTTTATAATTCAATCAACATCCAGAACAGTAATAAAGCATTTCAGTAAATGGAAGTAAATTGTCTTTAAATGACTTGCAACACCATATTTGCAGTAAGAGTTACCCATCTGCATTCATGCTCTTCTCAACTGTTCTGCTCATTACTTGACTTAGGAAAGAAATGCTAATCTAAGAAATAATATTGCTCTTCATGAAAGCACATTGAGCAAGCTGAATTGCTGAGTTGTTTTCTGGGTTGGTGCAGTGGCCGTCATCTGTCCCACATTAGTGTGTCATTTCTAAGGCTTTATGACTCTCTCGGTCTTAAATTGCATGATGAAGCAAAGGTGGAGTGCAAACCTCTTGGTGTATAAACTCATTGCTCTGGAGCTGGTGCTTTTCTCTGCTGTAAGGAAGAAGGGAGAATGTTTGAGCAACCAACAGGTCATGGCTCTGCTTCTGTCACCTCTTGCTGCAGATGTCAAAATGTCCCTCTCTTCTCTCCTGATTGTTTAGAAAACTGCCCAAGCATCCACCTAGCCCAGCATCCTGCTTCTGGAAATGGCTGGTAGGGATGCTTAGGGAGAAGTGTAAGCTACAGAGCCTGTAAAGATCAGTTCTCCTACCCATGCCCACCCTTGCTAACTGCTGACAACAGGATTTACAACAACCACAGTTTGCATTTAGATTGCCATACTTAATATCACCGACAATCCATGGAGGATCTCCTCTGGGGCCTTTCCTGCTTTGCTGCCTGCCACAGCATCCCTGGGGAATGAAATCCACCATTTTATAATGTGCTGTGCAGTGGAAGTACTTCTTGTTAGCAAAACCTGCCACCTGGTAATTGCAGATGGTGGAAGGAATCGGAGGGGGTTACCATCTTCAGTGCGTCACCATCTGACCATCTTCAGCATGTCACCTTCTGACCATCTTTAATGTGTCATCTTCTGACCATCTTTAGTGTTGCACCTTTTGACCACATAGAATGCCTTCTGTTTTTTCTTGCATGAGCTGGGCTGCAGCAAGGTGTTGCAGAGGCCTGAGGAGACCATGATCATGAGAAGATCAGTGAGGTCAGAAATGGGATTTGCTTTTCTACTTTCCCCACCAGTGAGCAGCTTTCCTGAGAGAAACGGCATCTAGTTTGGGTTGCTGGTTTTTTCCTTGCTCTATCATATCATTAGACTAGATATCATATCAGACATCATATCATGACTAGATGATCTTTTTAGGTCCCTTCCAACCCTTGGGATTCTGTGATTCTGTGATTCTGTGATTAGCTGACATAATTATGTTTCACATGAAGTTTCTTCATGGTTCGCTTCTGCCAACAGATGCTCTTTCTGAAGCTGATTAGACCACAGAGTCTGCCTGGTCCCACAGCCTCACTGCAGAGTAAAGGTGTTTATCTTTCATCCCGAGCAACAATGACTTTGCCTTCGAGTTTGCTGCAGGTAAAAAGCTGCTGTTGGGGACATGGAACAGGCTGTGCCGAGGGACAACTCCGGCACCATCCTTGAGTTGCTGTGGGCAGAAGCTGTGGATCTCTGGCTGAAGCCGTTTCACACAGACCTGCTGCCAGCCCTTGGGGAAGGTGGAATTGTTACCCCTTCCTATGGCACATGTCATGCACCTTCGCAGGAAACTTGCTTCAGTCACACATCACCCTCTTGAACCACTGATGTCTGGAGGACTTCAGCTGGCCATTGCACGTAGGGTTCCAGCTTGTGGGGCTTTGAATTAGCACTAACCCTTCCCGATGGAAATCTTTGCAACAACAAAGAGTTGCACCCTTGGGGTTTTTAGTATTTGATGTCTTTGTCAGAACCTTCTTTGCATCACTGGCACCATACATCAGATGTCTTGTTCGTGTTGAGGATGCCTCTGAGGAGGCAGAGTGAAGTCTGGAGGCAGGGAAAGGATTTGTTTTGATCTGGAATTTCCAAACCTGGCCCTGAGCTGGGTTGCGTCCCCTCCACCTGCTGCTGTCTGCCACAGCTGGTTGTCCTCGGAGTGTTTGCTGTACAGGGAAGTCTCATACCTTGATGCTGTCACAAGTTCAGTGGGAGACACCAGGCAGGCTAAGGAACGAACCCAGGTGAGAGGTGGTTTGCCGCAAGTGCCTGCTGTTGGGAAGGGCGCTCGAGGGAAGTCGTTGTCCGTCTGGACATGGATACATGTTACCTGTGCCCTTCCCATGGGCAGGTGGTACTGCCAGCTCGAGGGGCAGCTTGAGCCTGTCCATTTTGCGTACAGAACCATAAGTCAGAAATGAGTGACCCATCACCACCTACTCTGTACAAGCTGTTTCCTTGAATGTTTTCGGGAGAGAGCAATGCTGTGCTCTTGGGATTTACCTGCCTTCCCCAAAGCATTTGGGTACATAATGTTGTGGTTGCCACAAAAGCAGATTAACTTTTGGGAAAAGGCTGTAATTGCCAGAGGACAAATTAAGCAGAACTAACAGGGAAGCAAAACAGAGCTTTTGGTGTGGGCTAATGCTCAGTAGAAGAGCTCAGGCAATTTTACATGGTGTTACTTAACAGCACGCGCGGTGGTTTTGAGTAGCTGA
This sequence comes from Lathamus discolor, assembly GCF_037157495.1. Taxonomy (NCBI): domain Eukaryota; kingdom Metazoa; phylum Chordata; class Aves; order Psittaciformes; family Psittacidae; genus Lathamus; species Lathamus discolor. The sequence goes on from NC_088888.1 coordinate 125,759,565, forward strand.
TTAAACATCTGAGCTTTCCCTTTCCCCCCGCTTTTGCAGCTCTCCATGAATTCCCCAATGACATCTTCACAAACGAGGACAGGAGACACGGAGCTGTGGTCCTGCACGTCCTTTGTGTAAGTTCTGTGACTTTGCATTTCTTCTCATGTCGGTGTGGCCAGGGCTCACTGCGCTCACCGCAGGCTGGTGCCACTCCTGCCCACGGGGGATTCTGCTCTCAGTCGTGGTTGAGAGCGAGTTTCAGTAGCTATACTGACTGCAACCTACCTCAGTTTTACATAAACCCCTTTTAAAAGCCCCAGTGCAGCCCATGAGCACAACGCATGCTACCCAACACTATCAAGTGATAAATTCCTGTGTGTTATTTCAACCAGACCAGCTTTGCTGAGGCTGGCAGCCAGCTGAGGTCCCCTGCCTTCCACAACCCCAAGCACAAGCGTGCTGCAGGGTTGGAAGGTTGAGGGAGGACATTCATGTAATTGCCTTCAAAAATAAGTCTTATCCCCATAAATTTCCCCCAGAAATCCATGTGGCACCCCGTATGACATAGCTGTAGAAGAAAGAAATTATCGTAGAATCACAGAATTGGGTTGGAAGGGGCATTAAAGCTCATCCAGCTCCAACCCCCTGCCACAGGCAGGGACATCTTCCACTTGAGCAGGTTGCTCCAAGCCCCATCCAGCCTGGCCTTGAACACTGCCAGGGATGGGGAATGAGAGAATGTTTTCTGTTTAGAAAGATTATTCACGGGATTGATTAAAAAACATAATAATAATGTGGGTCTCCAGAATTCCACAGAGTGGTGAGATTGCTAAAGTGAGTTTTTCTTCCTGAATATGTGAAAGATCGTAACTTCTCATTTATTAAATACAATTAATATGTGTCCTGGATCCTCCTGGGAATTCTGGAGGACATCAGGCAGGCAAAGGATTTGCCTCAAAATTCAGAAATGTGCCAAGAAGACTTTAATAGCTGCTATTTTAAAGACCTTACTAATATCAGAAATCTGTGCAGAAATTTGGGCTTGAAGTCTTGTGATTTCTGCCCAAACAAGTCAGTGTAAGTGGTGTGCTTGGGCAAGGCCAAAATTAAAGACACTCAGGATAAATGTATTTAAATAACCCTTGGTCTGTCAGTCCATAGACACTTGGCCAATGTTAGTGGACCTTGTGTTCAGCAGCTGCAGTACTCTTGCAGCAGGGAGCACTGTCCCTCCAAATCCATTCGTTGACCTTTGTTAGGCAGATGAAGACAGTTCTTTATTAACATTATCTTCATTGAAGAACTGCCAAGTTGGTGCTTGGGAGGGGGAAGAGGCTTTCTTATGCAGGCATGAAAATACCTGCTTCTATTGAACGTTTAAAAGCATTTAATAATTTTCAGTCAGCTTAGATGAGCAGTTACCATTAGCAGCGTGCAATGATTCATGATTTAAGTATAAATGAGATGGTATTGCATGTTTCATTGCTAGTGCTCTGTGTTATGATTTCATTTTGGCTAAATGGCTTCAACAATTTGTTGAGTAACATCGCAGTTGAGTGTGTCTGGCAAGCTGAAGACTCCCGAGTTTCCATGGGAACATTGAGTGTGAAGGTGTTTTGGAAAGGGAGCACTGGGCCCAAGCTGGATCTTTCAGCACTCGGAAGAATACTCCCCAAAATTCATCTAGACCCTTGCTCTCTCAAGGGAGCATCATGCAGCAGCGAGTCACCCAGAGCCTCTCTGCAGCTGGAGAGACCTTCAGAGGTCTGAGCAGGGGATCACACCTGCCTTGACATGCATCTCGTCCAGTGCCTGTTTGCATCCCGAGTGCTGATCGCTTCTTTTCCTGCCAGTCAGTGCTCTCTGCCTCCGGCAACTTTTGTGGTCGCTGTTGGTCATCAGTTAACTTGAGAAGCTCTGTGAACTGCTCTTCATCTGTACAAAAAGTGTGTGACCATCATGTACTCTTGATGAATACAGGTAGCCTGTTGGCACCTGGGTAACTGTACTGCAGCTAATACGAAGAAGTGTTGGAAGAGTTAAGGATGGAATTAACTGTGCACAGTTAAATACATCTCTGCTTGAAAAGCAGCTAGCAGGCTCCTGTGCAGCTACTCCAGGCAAAAGAGGGTGATTATAGCAGCACGTTGCTACCTTGTAATCACACGTTTCTTACATTTTAATGCAAAAATCATTTAAAAAATGTCTTGACTTAGAGGAATAGGTTTAGAATGAGACCATTAGAAACTGAGCTGCTAAAATCCCTCTTAAGCTCTGCGTGATCCACACCTCTGAATGTGTTTTTTCAGGGTATTTAAAAGAGACAAGACCTGGGCTGTAATTTTTATTAGTAGCAACTAATATTCTCGTACAGTTGCCCACATAAAATAGGATTTGGGTTATTTTCCAGTCTACTTTAAAGTAGATTGGGCTTCATAATTGCTCTCAAGATAGTTTCTACAGGCTTTTTTTCAGTTCTGAATAAGCTGAGCATACTTTTGACATATCTCAAAATGGGGTTTGGAGGACTGAAGCTTCAAGATGAAATGTCTGGTTAAGTGTAAAAAGAAAAATCTGGATTTAGTGAGAACTAGATGTAAGCATCTGCGGTCCCAGCAGAAACCTGCCTCTGGTTTCTTCCCCTCTAGCAAGCAGCAAGATGGACTCCTCGGTCCATCGCTGCTCTGTAATTCTCCACGGCAGTTTTACTGATCAAGAGTCTTTACTGACCATGCTCCAGTCCCCGAGGTGCAGGACTCACCTGGATTCACCCTTTCCAGCACTGTGGCACTTGGGGACAACCTTGGGCTGTTGGAAGCTGTCACAAGGTGCACAGGTCCAAGGCTGCCGGGATCAGCTGAGAAGTTTCCCAGTCTCTGTCCTGAGCTGTCAGCTCTGTGAATCCCAAGGGAAGCTCCCCCAAGCATCTGTGGCCCTGGTACAGCCCCTTGGGTGGAGTGGGAACCGGAAGCAGCAATGACAAATCCTTTGCCTTTGCTGTAGCAAACTGTAACCCATTGTCAAAGAAAACCCTGATACTTGGAGAAAACAGAACAGTCAGCATTTAGCAGCCTGCCTCTTTAGTCTGGCTTGAAAAGGGTTGTCATGGTATTGGGGGATAAACACTAGTTGTGTTTTTTACCTTCCAGCAATGCAGTTGCCAAATGTGTGATCAAATCAGAGCACACAAATGCCCTTTGGGGGGGGGGGGGGTACAGGCACTGTGTCACATTGTCTGCAGCAACATTTCTTCTTGGGTTTGAAGAAGCTGGATTGTAAAAGGGGTTTGTCGTGGCAAGGAGAACAATGGAGTAATGATTAGCAGGTCATCATCATGCTTCTCTTGTTTATTGACCTCCTCTTCAACTGTGTTTATTCATTTCGGTAGAAACTGGTTCTTTCTCCTCTCTCCCTTTGCCCATACTCCTGTGTTTATTTCTGATAGGGGGCAAATGCTATAAACTGAGGCCTTGGGGATATGCAGTAGATGACCTCTCAGGGGATTCCCAAGGCATCTTCTTATTGTTTAATAAAGTGAAAACACAAGGACCCTGGCGGATCCCATGGTGGAGCAGTGCAGAATTACTTTACATAAAGTGATGCTTCATGAAAATAAGAGTAAATCCCTAAACACTCCAAAATCTAGGAAAAACTGGGCAGAAGCAGTTTAGCAGTAGTTTTAGGTTTGAGCTGAAAATAGTTCAGTTTAAAAGAAAAGCTGACCACTAAAACATATGACAGGTTTGGAGCCACAGTGTTTCATTTCCCCCTGGATACTTCTTTGGAGCTAATCAGCTGATTGCTTCGCTGCTGTTAATCATTCTGTGTCCTCTCTGAGATGAGGGCACGCTGCTGTGGGCAGTAACACCCCCGCCAGGTTGCTGGTTCGGTATATTCAGGTTGGAGGGAGCCAGGGTCTGGGGTTTGAGTCTGGTGGTGTTCACTGCTGAGGGCTCCAGAGTACAGCCTGTGGTCCAGCAGCCCCCCACCCCCCAAGAGCTTCCCGTTGCAGTCTTGACGCTGTTCAGAACGTGGTTGTCCCGGTGTTCTCGTACCACTTCACGTGTCCCAGCAGATGTGTTCCTGGCACCTGTGCAGACCCCCAGCCCTGCCATGCCCACAGACCCTGGAAGATGGGCTCCGTCACCTCCATGAGGCACGGGAGGGCAATTGCTTTGCTGAGTGATCTGTAAGGTTTTTGCTGACGGCAGAAGAAGGAGGGTTTGGGAATTGCTGTGTGTTTCCCATTGGAAAGCCAGTGGGTGGGCAGTCTTCCCTCCCTGCCCTGTCACTGCCCTGTTATCCTAGTCCTATTTGGTTCCTATTTTCCCAGTGTGGTGTCCAGGACACGGTTGAGGTCGAGCTCCTCCCCGGGCAGAGCTAGGCAGCACATACGGAGCAGGGTGAAGGAGCAGGCTCTGTATGTTGCAATCCCTATTTCAGCGGTCCCTCATGCACCTTATTTCCCATCATCCTGTGTAGCCATGGGAAGAGGATGCTCCAGAGGAGCACCTGCTTGTGTGAGCCCCTCAGGAAATGCGGGTTGTTCTGGATGCATCCTGCCTTTGTTACTGCACCGAGCCACAGACCAGCCACATCGCATTTCTGCTGCACACAGCTGTCTCATTAGGGTGATGGTTTTCCAGTGTTTGCTTTAGTGATGCTGCGCCGTACAGACAGCTCGCTACTGAGTGCACAGCCTGCTGCTCCCAGTGTACTTGGACTCTGTGGGTTCCTTGTTCGGTTGTTCAGGGTTTTTATTTCTATTCAATAATGGAGGCGTAGGTGTTTTTGTAATGCAGTTGGAAAGCCCCATGCTTGGTTACAGTGATGTTGGTGACACCCCTTGGCTTGTGTGCCTCTGGTGGGAGCAGCCAGGAACGGTCACCTCTTCCTTTCCCTACTCTTGGGAAGACGGCAGGGTTGTGGGAATTGCTGGCTCCTACAAGCTTTCTTGTGAAAACCTTCTTGCTTTCGCTCAGCGGAGCAAGTTTTAATCTGAGTATGAAGATTGGCACAGGAAACTCAAAGAACCACTGGACAAACACGAAAAGTTACCATTTATGTTCTGTGCAACAGACCATGAATTTCGAGTGAGATACTTAATCCTTTCATGCAGAGATTACAGTTACTTCTCTGATGCTTGTTAGAACCATAATTTTCAGATCAGTCCTAATGTAATACTTAATCTGGGATTTATAATCCTTTTGTTCACGGCCATTACTGTTCCAGAATTTTTTAATGTCCTTCTGGGGAAGAAGAGTGTATTTTCAGTGGGTTGCCTGTGTAAAGAAGTCTATACCTTGACTTTGAGCCAAACACAACTAAATGATGCTGGGGCTGCGACTTGTGGTTTGTGTTTGGTCCACGGCGCTGTCCCCTGTTGTGGTTATACACGTCCCCAGCTCGTGGTTTGTGTTTGGTCCACGGCGCTGTCCCCTGTTGTGGTTATACACATCCCCAGCTCTTCCCATAGCACACCCGCGTTCCGCAGCTGCTGCCTGCATCCCCCGTGGGTGTTTCATGTGCGCTGCTGAAATGTGCTAAACCTGCTGTTCCCATGGTCCTGCGAGGACAGACCGGCGTGTGCCAACGGAAGAGCAACAGGACTCTGTTGGATTCTCACATTAACTTAGTTGGAAGCAGGTACCACCTAATCAGAATGTTGGAGCCATGCTGTGCCCATTCTCGACATCTGATGTACACAAGAGACCTGCTTGTGCTGATCATAGAATCATAGAACAGCTTGGGTTGAAAGGGACGCTGGCTGTCTTCCTTCTTTCCACATAAACCAGCCTGCACTGGGCTTCATCTTTGCAAGTCTGACGACATAAAACTGTATTTCCTGGTTGTGTTCCTGCTGGCCCAGACTCTAAACCTGATCTGGTTTTGTTTGTTTTAAATGAAAGAAGCCCCTCCAAAAAACCCCAAACAATATCCAAGGAAGTAACAGTTATTGTCCTCACGTGTTCACTTACAGGGTAGCTGCCAGTGTTCTAGCTTGTGAACCAAGCTTGTTTTCTAGCCAGATACTCTTTAGATTTAGACACTTTGTATAGTGTTGCACTCAAGCCAGTTAAATAAAACTGGGGAGACCCATGGCCAAAACCAGATTCGTGACAACAGTGAGGTCATTGAAGACAAATGTCCAGCACATAAGCACATAAGTCCAGCCTGCTCTGTTCTGCCAGCCTGGTATTAACACTTGCTGAAGTGGCCCACCATGATCTTGCTGCCTGCAGCAGGCTTTGGCTCAGGACGTTCAGCGGATGCAGCCGCATGTCCTTTTCCGTGACAGCAGCCTCTTCACATTCGCTTTTCCACTCCTTACTCGTTTCAGTCCCCTTCGGCCTTTTCTCTCGGACGTGATCTTGGGAGGACAAAAGAAAATTCTCTTGTCACCTTTTTGGGCTGTGGTTGTGCCCTGTAAAAATCAGAACAGAGAAGCAGCTTTTGTCCCTGCCTGTGGGTACCGGGACATGGATGTGCCTTGCCATTCTCGTTTTTCCTGGAGACAGTGGAGACCCAGCCCTCACATATTTGAATGATCATGTAAAAGCTCTCAGAAGGATTTTCCTAAGCTAAAACTGATGGATGCGATGTCCACCCAGACTGGGGATGTTTCTGGAGAGCACTTCGTGTGGTGCAGAAACTGCCTGATCTGAGAAAACAGGGAGAGCACAGAGGAGGCAAAGACCATGTGCGTGTCACGAGTGGAAACAGATGCTGAAGTGACCTTGTTTGGCTTCTGAGTGTGTCCTCTTTTTTATTTCCTCGCCACCCTCACTGGGCCTTGCTCGGCTTCAGGAGGGCTCGTCTGCCACAACAGCAGCAGATTGCAGGAAGCCCAAGCAGCCATATGATGCCCTGTGCTCTGTGACTGTAGATTATGTCTAATGTAGAAGATGCACTCAATTTATTGGGATGATGATGTACAGATTAGTTTTCTTGAAAGGCATTACTGTGTATTTGGGGAGGGAAAATGATGGCATAACCCACTGCAGATTAATACGATTAGCAGATCAAAAAATCCAGGCTGAAGTTGGGCACCTACCGTCCACTGTATTCAGTGGGATTTGGCCACATAACTCTCTGGGGTTGTTTCTGATCCTTCCTCCTGCGATGCACAATGCCTGTGAGCCGTTTGCTTCCTTTGTCTTGGTTCATGCAGTTACTGTTGGTACCATGTCAGCAGGTAGTGCTGCCTTTACAAGATCAAGGTCTTTGCTGCACCCGGCAGAGCTGTAGACCTGGAATTGTGCTGACGTTCGTGGTCCTCTGTGCAATTTTGCAATGTAAGAGTTTCATAAAGTGTAAATTATATTTGTTCATGTTTATGAGTAGTGATAGAGGAGCACAAAACCTGTCCTAAGTGGCAAGCTAGCATCAAGTCTTCAAGATGGTGTCAGAATCATCTGTTGTGATAAATTCCTATCTCTAATCCTGAAAAAGAATATACTTGAATGATTTTTGAGCTTGAAAAGCTTTCACAGCTGAGATTGTCACAGAAATCACTGCCTTCTGCAGCAAAGTTGTAACTAAATTCTGGCATGTTAGAATCTGCGAGTCTGGGAGACTTGGGGGGTGTAAACTTGTTGCTGAAAGTTAAAGCATGAACAGGACCCCAGAGGTCGTTTTTATCGCTGCTTTCTTCCCAGGGGAAAAAAATACTCTGGTCTCCTCCCATCAGCTGAGCTTCAGCAGTAAACCACAGAGACAAGCAAAGCAGGAGACTCTGCTGGTGATGGGATAATAACTCTGTGCTCGATAGGATCATGACACTGATTTTCTACAAATATTGGCCACTTCACTCTAGTTACTAACTTGAGCTGCACTACTTGAAAAAACAGTTCTGTAGTGGTACATGGCACATGTTACATTGATCTTTAAAGTAGTTTTGTCTCACTGTGAGAGTGGAAAAGTGAGAAACGCAATGCCTGTGAGTGACACTGTGAAAACAAAAGGGGTTGATGCATGCTTTCCTGATGTATGGGACCAGATACCAGAATGATTTCTTCCTTGGGCTGTTTGCCTTCAGGCACAGTACAGGTAACTCCACAGATGAGGAGCTCTATATTTAAAACAAACAAACAACTAAATAGACAGAATCAAAGCACTGCAAACCTAGCAAAATATTATGGAGATGCGTGTTTCCGGAGCGAGGTGATTTACATGACCCATGCACCATGGGCAGCCTTCCACCGCCACTCTTTTTGGACAAGGCTGGCTTGTGCTCAGATGCCGCAGCCCAGTATTACAGGTTGGTGTCCTGAGCCTCGCCTCTATTTGCATGCCCCAGACTTAGGGATCTCTCCTCTGCATGCACACATGCTTTCACACGTATGTAGCAATGAATAAACCATTGCTGATCTTGCTGGGGTTTGAACCCAAGGTGGTAACACGGACTCTCTGTGGCAGCTTTTCGGCAACACATTCAGACAGGCTGTTTTCTAGTTCCTATGGGGATGCCAGCTCTAGTAGGTACACTGCATACCTGACACTGAGGGTGATGCGAGGGATGATATGTCTACACCAGTAAACTAGAGCGGGCAGGGACGTGGGCACCAGCCTGGCTGTGATGTGTGCTCTGTCAGGGAGCTGACTTGCTTTTCCCCTGTGCCAATGAGCATTTTCCTATCTGGTGTCAGGGCGTGCATCAAGGCAGGGGATAGAGATTCTTCCCCTTGGACAGTGTGGACCAGTCCCTAGGAAAGACAAGAGTTCAGCTGCATGGATGTAAGCCATGCTGTGCCATTTGCCTGTTGGGACAGACGTCAGGCCTTAGCATCTTCTGTTCGAAAATACAGAAGTGCCTTTCTGTTTAATAATACAGAAATACAGATTAAATGTTTCTTGCATGAAATTGCAGAATTGATTCACCAAGTGTCCTTTCAAGTCTTGTGTCCCCCCTTGGCTTTCAGTCATTTGGAAGTTGTTCCCGTGTGGTGCTTAGCAAGAGTTATCACTGGGATCCCAGATGACATGGCAGGGCACTTCAGTTGCAGAAAACAAGCTCCTTTCCCCTTTACCAAAGCTTTAGCTTTTCAGAAACTACTCCTCGAGGGTTTGGATTTTCACATAATGCAGTCATAAAACAACCCTTGTTCTGTGCAACAGGGGGAAAAAGGGAGGCAAAAATATTTAAATGTGGCTTAGCAATATCCAGAGAATTAAAACAAAAATGAATTCCTTATGATGATGATGATAAAATGTTGGCAGCTTTTGATAGCTTGCAGGAACTTTTGGATAAATACTTCGTGATCTTCCTATTAAATCCCAGAGTCCCCCATGAATTCTTCTTGCAAGGCCATTTTATTGTTTTGTTAAAGCATACACCACCACAAAGCAGGAGGAGCTGGGGTGCTGCAGTGCGCTTCTGCTTCACAGCCTCCACACTCAAGGCTTTCTCTTTTCTTTTGCAGGCCGTGTATATGTTTTATGCTTTGGCAATTGTCTGCGATGATTTCTTTGTCCCTTCGTTGGAAAAGATTTGCGAGGTAAGTATTAGAAGATTGTAGCAGTTACTTAACCTGTAGCAGCAATTCTTCTCAAGAGCCTCAGAACGTGACAGAGGTGTATTTACTGTTGTCCTAGAGTATGCCCCAATTCTTGTTCAGTTGCTCAGCACAGTGTGTGTGCGCTGGCTCAGCTTCGTGTTCTTGCTCGCAGGAGATGGGCTGGGAGTCTACTGGTGGGTAAACTCAGCGGAGACTCTCTCTTGAAAGGCAGCAGTGGCTCTGAAATAGTAATTCCAATATCTGCATCTTCGCACTGCTTTAAAATGGGAGCGATTTATAACATAGTGAGAAACACGTTCTTTGGAGCAGCGATTCCCAGGCTGAGCCCCATATGGTGGGCTCCCAGAAGTGCTGCCTGCAGCATGGGAGCTTGTCCTGTGCCCTGTGGCTTGCTGCTGATGTGCTCCTGCCTCTCCAGCTGAGAAACCCTGCCCCTGAGGTGGGATCCAGGTGGCGGAGACTGAGAGAGCTGGGATGTCATTTGTTCATCATGTGGGGAGCAGCACTTTGGTTCAGTTACAGCTTTGGGCATGTCACAGTTCTCCTGGGATGTGGGAGATGATAACCTTTTATTTTTTGACTTCTGCATGGAAATACTGATCCACGGGATGTTTCTGAGTTTCATGTACCATTAACTTGGAATTTAGAGACTCCCAAGGGTCAGACTGAGAAAGCAAAAAATGCACAGGAGAGTTTTCAAGTGTTGGTATTTAAAATCAAACCAAAACACACCCAGGAAGGGGGAGATGCCAGGCTCTCTCAGCTGGCTGCCTGAGAGCCGAGTCCTGCCCTCGTGTGGGTCCTGGCCCTGTGGAATTGGGGGGATACATCCCACTGCCCAACCGGTGAGGACCTGCACACCACCAGTGCATTCACACGGGGGTTTACCGGCTCCAGGTGCAGCCGCCAAGAATCGGCTCTGCTTAGTGAGCAGACCTGCACCATAGCTGGGCTCTCTGCTTGGACTTTGGTTAGAAATGAAGTCAAGAGGGACATGGAGCTGTTGGAGCAAGTGCAGAGGAGGCCACAAGGATGCTCAAGGGCTGGAGCACCTTCCGTATGGAGACAGGCTGAGGAAGTTGGGGCTGTTCAGCCTGGAGAAGAGAAGCTGCGTGGAGACCTCAGAGCAGCTTCCAGTGTCTGAAGGGGGCCTATAGGGATGCTGGGGAGGGACTCTTTATCAGGGTTCAAACTTAAACAGGGGAAGTTCAGGTTGGATTTAGGAAGAAATTCTTTACTCTCAAACTGGGAGCAGATGGGTCTGTGAAGCACTGGCTCCTGTTACAGCTCTGCCTTGGGCTCTCTGAGTGACCTTAGGGTCCTATATCCAACCTGAACTTCCCCTTTTTAAGTTTGAACTCATCACCCCTTGTCCTATCACTAAGGTCCCTGATGTGAAAGAGAAAACTTAGCAATAGAACAACAGTTGAGCATACTTGTATTAAGAAGTTACTGTCGAGAAGCAAGATACTGTGTCATTAGAGATTATCAATATGGATCATATAAGTGGATCAGAATTTTACTATTCATCTTGCTCCTTGATTCTCTCAAGAAAGAGGTTTTTCTCAGCACCTAGGTGACAGTTTGGGGCATTTGACTCCCTTTATCAATGTACTTTAAGAATAATTAAGCATTTTTATAGTTACGTGATGCAAAAGAAATACACATTCCTATTTCCTGCTCCAACTCCTTGTGATTTTATCAGTCCAGAATGGCTTGCCTTTTCATGGCTTTTCATGGTTTGTCCTTGGTGTTAGCACTCAAGAATGCATGGGAAAAGGCTCAGGTCACTTCACAAAGGCCTCTGCAGCTGTTGGGCATATGAACTCTTGCCTGATTTTCTACCAAAGGGAAGGTTTTATCGCTGCCCAATAGCCACAGATGCTGCCATGAACCAAGACCACCTGAGCCCTCCTCCGTCACCTTATAAGGCCTGGGATGTTTTCAGGGGTGTTCACTTGTTTGTTAACTCGCACAAGGTAATGGAGAGGGAGGGAGAGGGGAGAGCCCTTTGCAGGAATCACACCCAAGAGGTTGTACTGGGTGTGGCAGTACATATGATCACAGCTTACCTTGCCGTCAACCATAGATGGTAGTGACTTGCTGCAGACCTAAGATCTACCGCCAATAATCCCACCACCTACAATCATATCCAGCACAAAAGAAATTGGACCTTTTGCCTGAAGGCTTTTGTGCTCTTGGAGATCAACCAGCAGCAGCTCTACAGTGGATTGTAGTTTAGACTCACTAATTCAAAAATAAACACCCTTTTTCTGGCTTAGCTTCTTCTAGTTTGGAAAGTGGTTCTGGAGTTGAACCAACAAGGCATTTGCACTCCCAGGTGTGTGTACTGAGATGAGAATTTGCTCCAGAACTCTTGCTATGGTAGATAGTCGCACTCTGTCTTAGTTCAGATGTACTTACATAAATTCCTGACTTTCAGTTGTTTTCTAAGCTAACTTGTACTTTCCTGTGTCCAGCCACTCTCTGTTACTGGTGTAGCAGAGTGTTTACATGCCACAAATAACGTCATACATCAATTGGAAACATTTGTCTGCAAATACCAGAGAACATATCTGCCTCCTGCATAGCATGCTGCATTTTCTTCTCCACTCTATTAACTTAATCGTCATCTGTGTTGCAGTAAATTATCCAGGAACTGTCCTCGAGAGAACCTACTATAGGTTTAAATTGACCCATCCCCATAGGTAGTCACAGAATAATTTCAATGGAAAGGGACCATAAAGCTCATCTAGTTCCAACCCCCCTGCAGTGAGCAGGAACGCCATCAACTAGATCAGGTTGCCCAGAACTACATCCAGCCTGGCCTGGAATGTCTCCAGGGATGGCGCATCAGCTGGTTTCCTTGGCTGATGGTCTTGTCTTTCAGAAGACACCATCGAGTTGCAAACCGGCTGTTCTAGGATGATTGTGTCTACGTTTCCATAGAGAATCCTGAAGAAGAAAATGGCCTTTGGGGATCTACTTGTCGTCCTAACTTTTACAGTAGCTTTAATTCTTTATAAAATCATTTTCCATAAAGCTCTATTTAATCAAGTTCCACAGGCTTTTATAGTAGTGCAACGATGCTGTGGTCTCCTGCTTGAAAAGCTCTCCTGCTGAGGGCACCTTTTTCCATTTTCCCTTGTTCCCATAACAAAGGAAAAAGGAAAACGCAGTTTTTCTGTTATACATGTACAGTCAGTGGATAGAGTTACATTCTCTTATGGGCCCAGAACATCCTTTAGGGGATCTTCAATCCAGATAAGGTTGGTGGGAAGATTTCTGCAATCTTGTCTCTGTGGAAATGCGCTTTGGTAACGATAAAGTTGCACCACTACGGAGGGAGGAGGGAGGAGGGAGGGGGAAGGCTTCCTCCATCCTGCCGGACTTGGAGTGCTGCCTGGAGCAGTTTTGGTAAGGAAACCTCCCACCGCCCTGAGCTGCCTTCCCTCGCTCATACCACGGCAGCCACACACGTGTGAGCAAGACAGCTCTGTGTAGTAACAGCTCAGCACTTTATGGCTGTGTTGTGGGGGATGGCTTTTTATAGCTACTCATTAAACTGTGGAAGGTGCCAGCAAAGCATGTGGGCTGTAACAGCCTCGATGTGTTTGCTGAGCAGTGGCTTGTACAGATGGAGCAGTGGAAATGCAGAAAACATAAAGGAAGTAATTAACCAAGTAAATCTTTGGAAACAGCGTGTGCCGATGATGATTTCATAGAGTAGTGGGTCTTTTCCCTTCCAGAACCCCCTGGTTTATATAGCCCCTGGGCACTGCGAGGGGAAGGCTGTAGAAGGTAAGCATCCTTAATGGCCATCCAAGTGTAAGGGGGTGGGGAGACGTTTAATGTCCAGGGCTGAAATTATACCAGGGAAGGCAGCTGGGGGTGAACCAAGCCTGAGCTCCAGCCCTAACCATTAGGGCCAAATAAATGAAACAAGGTGTGTATGGTGGGGTCGTGGAGGAGACAGAGGGCCGTGACTGGTGAAACTGCCTGGCTGTTGTCCAGAGTGGTGCTCTTTCTGTCCTCTGTAAAGGGTATCACTGCCACAACCTGCCCTCTCTACCAGGAGGTGCTCACTTAAGTAGCCAATTTCTGTGATGACTTTTTCGCCTGTACTTAAACTCTTTTAGTGTAAAACTTTACACACATGGGCAGTTCCCCACTCTTTATGTTTCTGTTGAATTCCTGCAGCCTCCCAGTGTTGTGATGAATGTCTCTGATGTGTTTTTCTGCAGCGCTTGCATCTTAGCGAAGATGTGGCTGGGGCAACTTTTATGGCCGCAGGAAGCTCTGCTCCTGAGTTGTTTACATCTGTCATAGGTAACTAAATGCTGCTGATTCTTGAAACCTCCACATTTCTGCGCCTGGTTTTGGGGAGTTGAAATGAGGTTGCTGAGTGCCTGTACCATTCATTTATAATCCCTGGACCTTCCCTCGTGGGCACACATAAGATTAATTGTGGGGAATCCTCAGTAGATGGAGTGGCTCTGAAAAGGTGACATTATCCCACAGCAGGGCTGCCTTGGAAATTGTTTGATGTGACCCTGTCAAACCAGGGCCAGCAGGGAGGTCACTATAACTGTCTGTTAATGTCCCCCTCTGTAGCACAACCAACCTGCACATGCAGCCTTGTCCCCTCCTGTCTCTTGTCCTGTGCTATCTGCCACACTGTCCCAGGGCAGGGACCTCCTGGGCTGGCACCTAGGTGAACTCCTTGTGTTCTGTCATCTCCACTCTGGTTAGTCTTCTAACACTGCTTCCCTCTTGGAAACCCAGAGTGGGGAGGAGGAGAGGGTTTGGGATGCTTTCTCACAGCAACAAGTTGATCAGAGCATCACACTACCAAAGCAGCTGTCCGCTTATGGGAAGTGTTACGGGATTCAGCAGTCCTAAAGTGTGTGAAACCTGGGAAACTCCTGTGGTCTTTCAACAGCCGTGAGCTACAAGGGGACTGCAGTCATCTGTTACAAAGTGATGCTCTACGTATGTATGTATATATGCTACCTGGTGCAAGGGAAGAGTGTTCTTGCAGTTTTACTCACCCACATGTCTGTTGGCAGGTGATAATCAAAGCAGCAACTGGGAGATTAAGGTGGGCACTGCATCACTGAGTAGAATTACTCAGCTTAGATACTTTCTCTAGAAGATAATTCTAGTTCAGTCACAGCTCTCAGATGCAGAGCACAAATTAATTCTCGCAAAGCTGCATACTCTGCAGAGAGGTCTGATTACACGCAAAGCCTTAAGATGTAGGAATTTAAATTGGATCAAGTTGGGGTTGTATTCCAGTTAAGGATAGTGCAATAGCAAAGTGAAAATAGAACCAGGTTCCATCAGGCAGCTTAGAGAAGTCTTAATGGCCTGATCATTATCTGGCTGTGCAATCCACCAGATACTGCAGAGTGTCCCTTGGCGAGTGACTGCTTCTGTGGAACATGTTTCTGAGAAAGGATAAAGTGGAAAAAAATATCTAAACTGTGCTGGAACCTTAAAAGCAAGTGGTGAGTTCAAGCAGCCTGACAGCCAGCGGGAGATGGAGTGTTATTTTTAGGCTGACTTCTTAAGGAAAGAATTTTGTGCAGCACCATGATGCATGTGTCTGTCAGTTTGTCTCCCCCACCGTTAACCTCATTGGCCAATTTTAACCAAATTTGACAGAAGAGCCCTGAAAGGAGCTTGAGACACAGTACCATAACTCATCCTGAGAGACAACATTCAACTTGTAAGTAGCTAGTGGCCAGGCATCTCTGAATCAGCTCCAGCTCCAGCTTCTACTTGCCTATTGAAGCCAGGGGGGATGGGGATACGGGGGAGAGCAGAATACCGCTGAGGGAATGTTGTATGGGAGATAGCTTCCTGCAGATTTGTGTCTGACCAGCTGCTCCCAAGGAGCTTACTGTCGTCTGTGATGTGGGCTTCCATAATGTCGGATCACAAGGCCAGGAGGTTGGTGACTTAGACATGTCTAAGGTATTTGGTTTCCATTAATCTGTCCGGGTCCCCTCAGAAAGCAAGTTCTGGCACCTTTATTCACCCTAGTACCTTTCTCTGCAAGTTGCCCTATTAAATATGAGAACAAGTGGCAGAACTGGTACGTGACTTTAGAATCGTTAATGGGGTGTGAGGGCTGCGATTTTCTGTGCAAATTTTACGGAAAACTTCTGCTCTTCCCAATTCACGCAGTTTGCCTTGAACTTGTTTTTCAGGTGTTTTTATCACGAAAGGAGACGTAGGTGTTGGAACCATCGTAGGCTCGGCTGTGTTCAACATTCTCTGTATTATTGGCGTGTGTGGGCTTTTTGCAGGACAGGTAAGCGCATTTAACAATTCCTAACAGCTCTTGCTTCATCCTGTGCCTCAGCTGTACTGTGAATCAGCTGCCTGGTTCACAACCTTGCCACACATTTCTCTGGCTTTGTTCTTTTTAATAGCCCTACACTATTCCTCTTGCGTTTTCCGAATGAAAAGCAGAACAGCAAATGTCAGCTCAGGCATTTTGAGCTACCCAAGATGTGTGGGTGGTCAAAGGAATAAAAGTTGGTTATTTAACACCTCCTGTTGGTAGCTATTGAAGAACGCATTGTGACATTTGTATCTGGTTCTTCTAGACCAGAGGAACCAGGAAATGTCTGTGCCTCTGGCTGGTTACCGTGTACTTCAGTGAGCCATGCAAGGTGCCTCTGGAAGAATAGTGACACTTCTGGAGCATCACTACGATGCTGCCTTTGTGCAAGATCATTTCAGATACATGTGCTGAGCTGGCACAGTGTGGTTGGTGACTGGCGTGAGTTACAAAGTTGGATGAGAAAGATGCAGTTTATCTCATGAATTATATCCAGAATCACAGAATGCTTTACTTGGGAAGGGACCTCTGGAGGTCTCTGATCCAAAGCCCTCACCACCCTAACCCCCACAGTTCAAAACAGGGCTGATTTCAGAGTTGGATCAGTTTGCTCAGGGCCTTATCCAGTCAGGTTTTGAATACTTCCAAGGATGCCAAAACTTTTTTCCTCACTAGCAGTAAAGCTGCCTGTTCTTAGTATAATTTCTGACTGTTTTCCAGCGTGTCAAACTGCTTACGACAACACAAGCTATTCATCTGAAATTAAAGTAATTAAGCTGTGAGAACTAAGCTGCTGTCTGAATTGTAGACATGATTGACTGTATAATTAAATATCTGAATCTGCATTCACCTTAGCACTTGCCAACATGCCCAGTATTCCTACAGTCTGACAGGATGTTCTCTGAAATGTTATTGTGCAGACTTACCTGTAACAAGGAGAAGCAGGATAGCATCATGGGTACAGGGCAGTATGATAACTAGTGCTGGAAGGACTTAAGAGAAGGGGCCTGTGTAATCTGGTCAGTATGAGAAAGTGTGCAGAAAGACTGGGCTTTCCTGGGAAAGTTCATAGTCCAGTTTGATTTGCAAGAGCAATGGGCTCTGTCAGGGTGAAGGTAGGTGAACATTTTCACTATGGGGAAGCTTCAGGAAAAGCCCTCAGAGTGCTCTTTAACCACCTAAGCTCCCTTCATTTCTGTGGGAACGTGCAGCTGAAAGCTACACAGGCTCAATGCGTTAGTGGTTCTACTGTAACTCTTACTTGAAATCCAGGCCAATTTTTAACCACCAAAGCTTTCTCAGGGCTTGAAGTTGTGTCCCCCAGAGGTGTTCTCCTGTAATGAGTAGGACATTTTGCTCAGGTTGCTTTTTCCAAGCAAATGAAGATGATTAACTGTTTAGCACGATGGCAGAGAAGCTGATTCTTGATTTTCACTCCCTGCAGTATTGATTGCATGCTTCAGACCTGCTAAAAATGTAGCTACAAATCACAGCTTTCAGTGGGAAAGGCTTGCAAGGGTTTAGGGGTTGATAGAGAATGTCAGTCTTCTGGAGAGACCATTTACATGTGGGAGATGTTTGTTCCTGAGGAGTATAACACAGCTGAGATGCTCTTGTATAAATGCCTTCAGCCTTCCAGGTGTGGTAGCTTTCAGGAGTTCAAAGTGGGGGTTGTCTGCTGTAAGTCATCCTAAGCTCGATTTGTGAGTCTCTTGAGCCAAGAATTGAGATTTCAGTTGACTTGTCCCGGTTTTGTTTTCCCTGACTCTGCTGGTGATTTGCATGTGGCTCTGCAAAGTCACTTAATGTCTGTTCACTGAAGTTTAACCCACGGAGGGGGAGTGAAAACCGGAATGATTAACATGACAGTATGGAATCATCATTTAAATGAGCAAGTAAGAAACCTCAATTTAATTAATTCCAATATTCTAGATAAAGCTTCGTTTTGGTTTGTGCTTTTCATTTTTTCCCTCTCCCAACCCTTCACCAAAAAGTCATTCACTTCTACTGATGTGATTCCTCTTCTTGTTTTGTGTTAGTATTAATAGGAATTTGGTTTTATATCGATAATGTCTCTATAGATGCACTAACATAGGTGCTAAATTTAGTTGGTGTTTGGATACCAGTTCTGCTGGGGCCCTGGCCCTCAGGTTGGAGTTGCCTTGTGCTGGGACAGGTGGGCCTGGAGGCAGCCCATCGGGCCAAGGTGCTGGCTCGGCTCCTGCTCAGAGCAGGGTTTTCTGTGGTTTTCTCTTTTGATCTCAGACCTGCAGGATCAGCAGCTGGAGTCCTCTGGTTTCAGATAAGACCACTGAGTCAATGAGCAGGAGTTTACAGCCAGGCTTTGCTGTCTTGTGAGTTTCTCCCAAGGCTGCTCAGGACAGAGACCTGTTTCGTGCCATGGAAAGCAAGGTTCAGGCATCTCAGTTTGAGGCTGGAAGGCTTTTGGGTTTGTCAGGTGAGAGAAAAGAGGCAGAGAATTAATTAAGCCCATGCCTGTGGCAGTTTAAACCCAATGATGCTCATGTGGAATTTGTGTTCATCAGAACCTGTCACTGAAAGTGTGGCTGTCAGGAGGTGGCTGCTGCAGATTGCCAGGCTGGACAGGGAGGGTTGGTGCTCTGTTCCCCCTCTGTCTGCTTGTCACACGGGATGCCTCTGGCAGGGAGGGACAATTTGTAGATGATCACAGCACCCATTTCCACAAGGGGATTTGCAGAGGGGGTGCAGGTAGTCTCACCCTTGCTTCCCTGTAACACGTGCCAACAGCAGCAGCAGTTCCAGCAGGAGTGTTCATGTGTGGATGAGGGCAGTTTGCAGCCGCAGCTGTGGCCACGTGCTGGGATCCCGCTGGCTGGCCAGTTCCCATTTGGATGCCGGGTTGCTTGGAGGTGCTGGCAGTCCAGGAGGTGGGTGGGGAGCAGCGCTCAGTAAGCCATAACCCTGTGCCAGGGCTGCTCCATTCCCTCCTGGGGTGCTCAGCTCAGACGCAGGGGAGGAAATGTCTCTGTGTCAGGGGATTTTGGGGCACTGCGGGGTGCTTGGGAGTGCTGTATTGCTGCTGGGCTGGGAAGCCCACCGCTCGGGCGCACAGGGCACTGCTGCAGCCTTGCCATAAGCGTTCTTTGTTGTTGCAGAACTGTTCAGTATCATAAAAAAGCTTTTTTGTTGGGGTTTTGTTTGTTTGTTTGTTTGTTCTTGTTGGGATTTTGACTGGGGAAAAGGCTGCATTACAAACCACCGACCAGCTCTGTCCAGTATAGGTTTCATTTTTAAATTAGGCTGTAGTATGTGTGTGCTATGTTGGATGTGCTATTCTTTGGCTTAAGAAAATACTGGATTTGGCTACATGCACACAAACCCACAGCCCCAAAAAGCTGGATTGTGTTTGTTTGAACACCAACTCAAACTGATTATTTTTCTAAGCCTTTAATGGCTGTTTTGTGCACACTTCTCAGAATAAATCAGAGGAGACATCCCGTTGCTGGAACTGGGGAAGGAAAGTGTGATGCCCACACCTCTTTATGACACTACACAGCTAAAAACTGCACTGAAAGAGCATTATTAAGGTTGAAAGTCAAACGCTGAAAAGTTAGAAAATAGCAGAATTAACGTTCCTTGTGCAACCTTAATTTGCCCCCCTGGTGTGTTCACATTATTATAGAGTCTTTAATTACAGGCTCCCATGCTGGTTTCCCCACAGGGTCCCTGCCACCCTCAGAGCGCAGAATGGACTTGGCTCATTTAATGAGCAGCTTTTCATTATTTAGTTCCTCTTCATTGTTCAGTGTGTGTCCTTCTGCCTTATTTACCCAGCTCTGATCACGCCCTCTTCCAGAGGCAGAGTTATTAATTTCCTCTTGAACTTGTGCCGATCTCTATTGTATCTGAGCAGTTGATGAACAATTAATTAATTTCCCCAAAACCTCTGTGAGATGAAAGGATGGTTTAAAGATGGGGAAACAAAGCGCAGAGATTAAATACAAAAGAATAACTCGTCGTTTTAGAGGCCAATTAGAGCTGGCACGGGCCTGTTTTTCCCCTGAATGCACAGTGTCCTGTGGCATGCTTTTTGTTCAGAGGGCAGCTGCCTCTGGCTCCAGCTGCTGCTCCTGCTGCTCCAGCTCAGCACTGCACAAGGTTTTTCACGCTGGGCTGACTTTGGTCTAAGTGGCCACCTCAGTGTCCATGCAGCCCAGCCCTCCTTGGGAGCATTCAGCTGCTTTGGCCAGACGAGCCCTTTTTCTTCCTAGGTCCCAGTTCACGTTACACCTTCTGCAAGGGGACACACAAAACTGCTCTGTCGTAATGAGCCCTGGCTTCATCCCTAGGACCACTCTTCACTTGAATTAAGCAAGCAACTTAACTACATCTCCTAGCATTTAGTGCTTGCTTTTGCTAGTGTGGTGATGTTCCTTCTAAGCGCTCAGATGCTCCTGGTTTCTTTCCATGTGATCTGTGCCCCAGACCTCCCTCATTTATTTCAATTTGAGAAAAAAGCTTTCTCTGGACAGATTTTCTTGCATCCAGCTTTCCGCCAGTCTAGATCCCGTATTTCCACCAGAGGTCTAGATCCTTTCTCCTCTCCCCACCCCTCTGCTCTGTAGCTCCTTCACCCAACTCTCTCCTGGCTAACTTCATCCATGGCAGGGGGGCACCTTTGGAGGTACAAGATCTTGTTCTAGAGTCAGGGCAATCGTGTTTTCTGCTGCTGTTGTCTCCAACAGCTGCAGACTTGGTGTGCCCCACAGGCAGTGATGCTGGCGACACATCTGCCCTTGCTCTGCCCTTGGCTGGAGGAGCTCCCCATCCCTGCTTTGTAATCCCAGCAGAAACACAGCCATTGCAAGAGGTTTCCTTGTGGACACATCTCTGAAGCTGCTCAAAGGCCTGTCTCACAGCTCCCTTACCCAGAATGGCAAGTGTGAAATGGGAAGCTCTCCTTGCCCCACACACACATCAGGTCTCAGGCCACGCTGCATCTAGATGCGACACACTCCTGTGCTGCTCATCACCTCTGCCTTTGGAGCGAGAGGTTTTCTAACCTCTGGTTGTGCTGGAAACGGGTGTCAGGAGCCGTGGGGGTCTGAGCTGTGCTGCCCACGTGGGGTTTGCTGGTCCACAGCTGAGCCCTGCCTGTCTTTGCCCTGGCTCGTGTAGGAAGATGCGGCAGGGAGCTGGTGCTGTGAGAAGGGGGAAAGTGCTTAGTGCTGAGCAGTCAGCCTGAAGTAGCTCAGGAGCAAGCTGGCAGAAGCTCTCGATCAAGGCCATAATTAGAAAAGCTTTCAATTCATTTATGTATGTATTTAATTTTGAATGTTTAAGGAATTCATCACCTTGGTTGCCCCAGTCCTGCAAGCTGCAGCCAAACTCATTTCTGCAGACGGAGCTGCTCGCAGGATGGGTGTCTGAAAGCCACACAACTTGTTCATACCATCTGCTGTTAAGCCTCACTTTTTGGGTTTCCAAATATCCGTGGTAGTGTTGTAATGCTCCTGAAGAGCTGCTCTCATATTAAAAAAAAGAACTCATGCAGATGAAAATCAGCTTCAGCACATCGTTGTGCTCCTTTTTCCTTTGTGGCCCAGCCAGAAAAGGACAAAGTTGGGCTGGAAACTGGGTTGGTTTGGATGTCAACAGACTGGAGAGATTAACCATGTGACTGTCGTGGGCCAGCCCGGAGCTGAAGTTGTGTGTTACAGACTCTGGGGAAGGATTAACAAATGCAAGCAAACAAAATTGATTTAAACAACCATAAAGACATTCCGTTAGGGTTAAGCATTATAACCCCCTTGTGTCCCTTTGTTGTTAAACAGTGCTGAAAACTGGAAGAAGTTTCAGATCCAGTGTAAGTCAGAGGCACCTCTACCCGTCAGACCCTTACAAGCTGATGGGGTTCTTACTGATTGCAAAACCAAGGTGGTTCTAGATTATGTAAAAACTCTGTGCCATGACACGTTACTGCAAAGCAGAAATGCGTGTTTCAGTAGCCGGAAAGAGACTTGGGAGTTGTCAGTGAGGATTCTGGGCTGGAAGGAGTTTTTAGGTTTTTGTCTTTCTGTCTTTTCTCACTGATGTGAGCAATGAAATCTCCTGAGGTCTTGGTCCTTGGCACAGGAGGAGCAGTGTTCTTGAAGTGACGGTCGATGCAGGCTGCCTGCGTTTCTGATGGACAAACCGCCTGTGAAGGCTGGGTTTTCCAGGTGTCTTTGAAGTATCTTAAACTGGGTCTCTGGAAGCTGAAGAACTCAACCTCTGATGAAATCTCTGACCAGGGCATATTTAGAGAGATATATAACATTTACCATTCTGAATGGCTGGGTGCAGCCCGCTTGGTTGTGGCACTGAACCTCAGCATCCTCCTTTCTTCTTGCATCCTGTTGTAGTATTCTGCTGATGTCTTACGTGCACACACACCAAGGAAGATTTACCTTATTTTATCCAGGCAGTAGGTGCAATTTTTAAGGCGCAGATAGTTTTAGTATATGGAAATATGCAAAGAATGGTCCTAATTTCCCAAATGCTGATGTGGAGCATGTGGGATGTGTGTTTCATCACTTGTCCATAGGCCTGTGACACTAATGCATGTCCTCTCAATTGTACAGCTAAGTCATATAACCCAAACATTGTTTACTTAGCTGCTGTGTCTGCTTTGCTTTCTACTGGCAAAGAGAGGGTATGAGAAAGGAAGAGAATGTTGCAAGAGGTGAAATGGTAGCAGATGCAGCCCTTCAAACCTAAGTACAGCAGCACTTTCTGGGGCTGCATGCTTGATAGCAGGGATGGGATACAGACGTGGGGTCTGCAGTCTGTGTCGTGATGGATTGTGTCAGCCTTTTTCCATGACACTGAAACAACAGTGCGTGGGGAGCGCTCGGCCTTAGCCCAGGGTCCCCTCCGAGCCCCACTCGCTCTGTCCTGGCTTTTCTCACTCTTGTGTTTGTGCTTCACAGTTTCTCCCCTCCTTCCACTGCCCTCTCATCGTCCTTGGCAGTGAGGATGTGCGATTCTCGGAAGCAGTCAGTGCTTGCTTAATTCAGCTCTCGTTCAAGCCAGCACAAGCAGAGTTTGTTCAGTTCTGGAAATTCCCCCGTCCAGACTCCCCTCTCGTTTGCAGCTCTGCTGCTCTGTCCTGCATGCCATCCAGTCCTCCTCTGTCCTCAGCCAGCACTAAACTCTGCAGCCTTTTGCCACGGTGCAGAAGAGAGTCACAGATGAGGTTAGTGAAAAGTGCTTAAGTGGAAGCAGCATGACCATGAGTTGCAAGTCACTCTGGCATTAAACAGTGGTTTTTAATCTGCACAGCTTAATTTGCTAGTTACCATTTGACTGCTGTTTTTCAGTTGAGTTCTAGTTTTTCCATTTCACCTTTCCCCAGAACAAGCCAGCCTGCTCAGGGTGGAGCAGGGGACCATGGATGCGGAATTATACCCCAAATGTTCTTGTCTTTTTAGAGGCTATTGCAATTATTTCTTCTGTCAAAGGGTCTCATGGGTGGCCAGGCATCATTCCTCAATACACTGGAGTAAAAAAGGACTACACTGACCATCTGAACTGTCTCATGTTCCAGTGGTATTCGTTTACCTGAGGAAATAAGCTAAATTGAGAAGGTTCTCCTGTGTCTGAGTCATGGTAAACCCCTGTGTAAGCTGAGAATCCCTCTCAAGATCATCAGCTGATGTGCACTCAGTGTGAAAATATACCTGAGAGTTTTATAGGAGCTGCAGTTCCGTTTCCTCAGGTGAGGAAATGGAACAGAGATTTAATAACCAGGTAGAACATTGTTTATTGAAGAGGCTGGGACTTTTGTAGTCTATTTTTACTCTAGTTCTGTCTTACAGATACCCTGCGTGTATCTTAATCTTTTAAGCCCTAATTTCACTGACAGCTTGGACTGGACTCATTACTGACCTTTAGCTTTATGATTGCTTTCATGGCTTTTTTCTTTCCTTCTCTTGGACTGTTGAGGAGTTTGGGGAAGGGAGAGCTGGGATGTTGGGGTTTTTATTCATGGGTCTGTGACCATCGGGGGACAACTTGTAAAACTGCAGCGAAGTAGTTTAAGGAGAACTTAATGTGAAGTGCTGGGACTGTATGCTGCTCTCATAGACTGCGGTACAATGGGGTTTTGTGCTGGCGACATGTTTTAGTGACTGCAGGCCTGCTCTTTCACTCATAGAAGGGAAAGCAAGAAAGGGACACAGTAATAAGCCAGACGAGGATCCCGCACTGAGACTTCCACTGAAGACAGAATTTGTCCAGAAGTCAGCGCTGTGGTTTGGGTGGGAACATAGAACCTCTGGCACAGCCACGTGTATGTGAAACCCCAGGTATCAGAAGAGCGGCAGGTGGGTGCTCCCCACTGTCCCACAGGAAGTCAGGCAGGAAGAAAGCAGCGTAGACTGCAGACAGGGCAGAAAGCTGTCGTGGAGTTTCAGGGCAGAGAAGCATCCATTAATATAGAGGTGCTGGCCAAGGGTCCTCTGAGAGGCTGCAGCCTGTCTGTATGCCAGTATAAAAGCCTTGCACGCCCCCAGGATTTAGGAGGGTGCTCCCTGCTGCAGGAGCAGTGAGTAGAGCTGCAGCCTCAGTCCCCTTCCCTGCTGCTGCTTGGGCAGGCAGCTGAATGGGCTCCTCTGCCTCTTGTATCGTTCCCTGTGTTTTATCAGAGCTATCGAGGAGGATGTTCACCCACTGTAAAAGCAGCAGGGTGCTCCTTTTCCCTGAGGTTTTCCTGCTGGTATGTTTGGCACTGGCAGACAACAGAGCAACTTTGAGTGAGAGCACAAGTTAGATTCCTTTCCAGCTGCCCCTTTAACACAAGTGGTGTTATCTTGGGAATTGAAGACTTGTGGATTTATAGCGAATTTGTACCCAGTGTGTGAGCAGATATGGTTTGTGTTAACCAGAAAACATTAAAAAGTGACTTTGTCCTGTTCTCCGTAAGTGTCATGTCTTGTCTCCATGATGTTGCTACATAGCAGCATCCTGTGTGTGGTGAATAAGCTTTGTCAGAGGTACCTGTTACACCATAAACCTTTTCGTCTCCTTTTGGAGAGGTCTGATGAGCCCTGCAAGCCTTTTGTGTTGTGGTTTGTGGTGCCAGGCACCTGGCATCTGCATCTAAGCTGAACCAGAAACCTCACAGTGAGATCAGTGAGATAGGACCTACTGATGGTTTTTTTTACCTCATAAGGTCCTTGTTGCTGTTGTGGTAGCACCTGCAGCCTCTGTCATGAATTAAAACTCCACAGTACTGTGTGTTATGCAAATACAGAGCCAGAACACAGAGCTCTTGAGCCTGACAGCTTCTTACCAGAGGGTATGGCAAGAGACAGCAGGAGGGACTTAGCGGGCAGAGGGGGAGGCATGAGGAGACCATGATGGGGCAGCGATGTGGACACAGCAAGCCGCATCAGCCTTAACATGATGGGTGATTTAAGGGCTGTGTGGGCACAGGGAGGGCTTGGCACTGGTGAGGTGTTTACAGGAAGCTCCGCTCAGGCCAAGGGACAACATGACAGTACTGACAGAAGACTCTTTTCTTCAGGAAGATGTGATGGGGACTGGTGTGATCAGGAGCCAGGATTGCTGTCTGGATGGTGAATGATCCAGGACTGCTCTGGCCATCACAGATGTTGCTGTGGTTGCTTTATATTAGCATTTTGAAACCTTCACAGAATTACATTCAGTGATAGGATACAAACAGGGGAGGCAACCAAAGTTGGAAATGGCTTCTTGTCAGCATCAAAATAAGTCTACTTCCTAAACCGTTAAACACCATTACTGTTTGAAGTCAGGTTTTCTCTCTCACGGTTCACACACAGATCAACACTGTGGACTTACCATTGGTAGGATTTTTTCTTAAATCGTTTGTAGTGTAAAAGCAAGAGAAATCACAACATCTGTTTTTATGTCTGGCAAGGCCAGTCTGAGGAGACTGGGAAATGTTCACCCTGTGTACACCTTCCTGTACCACTGTCCTTGAATCCTGCTGCGAGTCCTGCCCGGAATTGCAGGCAATGTCTGCAAATGCAGGTCTTTGGGGTCCTGCTGCCTTGGCTCTGCGGAAATCTGAGCTAAAAAGACATGCTGATCTGAATAACTCATGGACAATTATGAGTACCAGTTGAGCAGGGAAATATTTTTGGCTTTGTCCTGAGGTCTGGAGAGTGTCCACTGCTTCCATTCTGAGAATGTCACAGAGACGGATTGCCACCGCAGTAATGAAAATATCAAGAGCTGCTTAAAAAAAGCAAATATTCTTGGGGAAATAATGAGAATAAATTGAGCTGGTCCACAATGTACGAGCCGGGAGCTGGAGCAGTGGCTGAACTCTGGAGAGGATGGCTAACCAGCGGTAAAATTAGGGGGCTGGTAATTGGAAGGAAGCTTTCCTCTCAGTGAGTCCATTAGATCAGAGATGTTTAGCAATTACTGGCTTAGAGAGAAATGGATTTTAAGGCCTGGATTTCTTTGAGCCCAGCCTGTGTTTGTGTTTTATGTTTTGCTGAACTTGTTGGGAAGGTATTCAGTGTTGGTCAGAGCCCCGAGCAAGCCTGGTGTCTTTGCCAGGAGGTACTTGGGAAGGGTTGTGCTCAGGGCACAGAGCTGGATACTGGCAGTGTCCTGGGACACTGGGACAGCCATGACCCCTGCAAGCAGGAGACACACACCTCATGCTGGGTCAGCACCATGGGGTACAGAAGGGAGCACTGCCATCTGCTCCGGGTGGTTCAGTCCAGGACATCCTGCTGTGCTCCGTCCCACACAGGAGCCTGTCACTGCTGCTGACTGCTGGATGGCTTTCCAGGCAGGCTGTGCCGGCCGCAGCAGCTTTCCATCCAGGAATGTGTCTCCAGTCTCAGCTGTTGCAGCGTGGTTGGGGATGGTGGGAGGGAGCGTGGGACCAGGCGCTCCCGCTGCGCTGTCATGAGGCAGCTCCTTGTGCCTTGCTGGGCACTTGGCAGCAGCCTCGCCTGTCCTGCCCCTTGCACTGAGGCTGTCCCATCCCCAGCAGGAGCTTTCCCTGCCCTGCGGCTCCTCGCCTCTGCAGCTCTCTGAGCCCAGCTCCTCACAAAACGGCCAGAGGGGTTCGGGCTTTGCTCTCAGTGATGGTTGTGCTCCCACCAGGGACCAGGCGAAAAAGTAGGAATAAGCATGCCTGACTCTCAAGTCTATGGCTGAGTCTGGGAGGTGATGGCTGCGGGAGCAGCAAGGCCAGGGCAGGATACCCTGTGATCTCTGCTGTATTTGATTTGCAGCTAATGATTATTAGCTTCTGATTGACCGATTTGCTCATTGCAGGTAGGATTTAATAGTGCATAAAACAAGGGAAGTGTTGTGAAAATGAGCTTGTCGGTCCTGATGGTCATGCAGTTCCTCTCTTTGCAGAAACTGCTGGAAGATGGCAACAATTATCTCAGGAAATTCCTTTGTGCCTTATAGCTTCATTGCAGTCGCTATAGGACTGATATGCTGAGCAGTGAGAGAAAGTGCATGCAGAATATTAAACACACAGTTGCTATTTCCCACCTTCTGTTTGGTCATGACATTTCAAAACAGCACAAGGGCTGCAGCTGCTGAGTCACAGACACCCCCTTTAGCTCTCCCTTTGCAGTTTTTTGGCTGATTCTGTGTCTGACTTACGGAGTGGGTTGAAGTGCCACCAGAAGCTCACCACCCTCTAGCCATACCAAGTCCTGGGTATGGGATTTCTAGCCCATGCCTCTTAGCACAGGCAGAGCCCTGTGTTTTGCTGTGGGAATGATGCTGGTGAAAATGAGGGCAAGGTCAACCACCAACTCTAGGCCTGGACCAATTCACAAAGGCTCAGAGACTTGCCTGCCATAGCCTGACGCACAGGAGCAACAGCTTAACTGCACATATACCCATGCACAGACACACACAGGGCCTGAGGAGCGGGACCAGGAGTGGACCAGGCTGTATCATGACACCATCTCTGTGGTGGGCAGCAGCCAGAATGGTTGGTGCTGGTCTCTGTAACGATGAAGGGCTTTGAGGAACTGCCCCAGAGGTTTGCTCGCATTCCAAAAGAAGCTCCATGATTTTTAAGTGCCACAATCTGTAGGAAGTGTAAGAATCCCTTTGTGTCTCTAGTTCACACGCACCTATCTCTCTAACTGCAGTGACCTTTCAGATTTGCATGAACCTCTATTCAGCCGAAGAAAAGGCAGTGGAACCTATTAAATTGTACCAGAGCGTGGTGAGGTGCGTTTTCTTCTGATTTCTGCCCAGCACTGACACAGATGACAAACTGCTCAATTAAATAACTTGAATTTTGCAAGTGAAGCCCAGTTCTATAACATAAATGTTCTATAACATAGAAGGATCTGTCCTTGTAGGCAGGTTTTGCTGTATCTGATCAAGTAATTTCCCTCTCTCCGACGTACCTGGTGCAGAAAATGTCTTGGTCGTTTCATGGGAGATATTTTAATTTTCTGCTTGGCCTGACTGAGCAGCTGTGACGGGAGGATGAGTTGGTTGGATTTGCATAAGATCATTAAGATCCAATAACGATGTTTATTGCTGAGATAGCTGCCATTTATATTCATGCAAAGCAAGTAAATTAAACCTCAGATGGTATCACTGTTACTACCAATGCAGTTAATGAGAGCAAAGCCCATCAGTAAGTGGAGATTTCACAATGGACTGTAGGTAATTCTCTTCCTGAATCTCTGGTCCTGCCAGAGCAGTGGTAGGCTGTGTGAGTCCAGTAGGCTGTCTTCAAAGGAATGCTGATTAGGTTGTTACTGGTGTCACGTTTGGACAGAGGAGGACTGGGATCCACACAATACTAAGCAGCATCACTACCATATTCTGGGACTATGCCTGTGTTGCATCCAAATGGGTGAACAGCAAAATATGTGTGTGCCATGAAGCTTCTCCCTCCCTAGATCTCTTCAGGTGTGGCTCAGATACTTCAGCTCATTGGCTCTGCTGTGACCAGTCTCTCTTCAGTGAGTTGAAGCAGTGTTGGGTTTGGTTGCTGGGAAGTAAAACCAGGGCTTTGCTGGGGACTGAATTCTGCAATCCATGAGGAAGTGAAGTGCTGCTGAGTTTCATTTTCCCACCCTCTTCAGGATGAGATCTGGTACCTGAGGTGGAGCCCTTTTCATTGTTTTTATCATTCCAAATGCATAAGACATGTATTAGCTACAAACTACTGCCAGCCTGATTGCCCTGAAAACCCATCCCCAGGCTCCACCCGAGTTCACTACTTACTGTACCACTAGAAAGCATTGCTTATCTTACTTTGACATGAGATCCTATTGTATTGTCACAGGGCTAATGTGGAGTAATGTCAGGACAACAGCACCTTCTGGAGGGGACCCCAGCGGGCTTGAAGAGCCATCCCTGGGCTCTGAGGGTCACCCCTGCAAACCAAGAGCAGCGTGTGAGGAGGTTCCCAATGTGTGTCTTGCTGCAGCTGACTGGAGAGGCTGATACAACACAGGCCTGGCTGGTTGTGAGATTACAGGGTGCCTGCAAGGTATCACAGTGAGCAAGAGTTTTGTCAGTCAGCACAGAGGAGCATTCAAAACCAGATCCCAGCCTCTGTTAGGGCGGTGTAAGAGCTTCCCTAGCTGTGTCTGCATCAGAGAAGGGCAGCATGAAGACTGACCGAGATCCTCTGCTTCTGGATGCCTTTTGACAAGCCCTTAATGAGAACTTGAATGTATGGAATGAAGACTTGAGGGAGCAGTATCTGCTGGGAAAGCACCCAGCTGCCTGCCTGCTCCTCTCGTCCCCAGCCTAGCAGAGCCTGGCAGTGGTACCTATCCCCTTGGCTTCCTGTCTCTGAGGAGCGGGAAAGACAGCAGCAGGAAAAAGGGTCTTGTGTTTGCTGCCCGCTCTCTTAACCTGTCCTTCACCATTGCTGGGTAAGGCTGGCTCAGTTTGCATTCATCTTTCAGGTTGTAGCCGACCATTAAAAGAAAAAGATGCTTCTCCAGAGAAGAGCTTTGTGGCTTCAGCACAGCCTCATTCAAACTGTGTGGTAAGATTCCAGACTGGTGATTAATTTGGAAACACCCTTGGACCCCAGAGCTGCACAGAAGGCCCACCCAAAATAGTGACCATGGTCAGTCACTAAGGAACACTTGGTTGTGGTGCAGTGCTGTAGGAGATATGTCTGTGTTAAAACTCCGTCTAATGAATTAAAGAAGTTCTGTCACTTCCCTTTAAAACTCGTGAGACATGGTCATCTTTGTCCAAAAGCACATTCTGCTGAATGGCAGTCTCTTTGCAAAGACCTCACATCAGTGAAGCAAACTGCTCACGAGGAGCCAACACTGCACATCAGCTGGGTGGGAGATGCATCAGCTGTGAGGCACTAAGCAGTGGGTTCACTGTCGGTACATCTCTGTTGATCTCCGTAGACTCGTAAGGCTAATCGCCACAGGGATTGACCTTAATCCTTTGACACCCTTGCCCAAGCATTCCTGTCTCTCCACATTAACAAATTATTAGCTCTTAATACCTGAAAATCCAGACCTCTGTGCCAGAGGGTAACAGAGAAACAAGATTAGGAAGATTGCTTCCAAAGCGTAGCATTTCCTGGCAGCATTCATAGCTGATCACAACCGGCTATGAGAGGAGGAAAAGCTCTGGAACAATTCAGAGTGAGAAAGATCCCTGAAGAACCTGGATGTACTTAGGCAATGTTCAGAATGTTTCCTCTGGAAAGTTGAACAGAGAAAATATCCATCAGTCCGTATCCCTGTGGACTGCCTCATGCCTTTGCTAGCAGCAGCAGCACAAACATATTTATGAGGGTAGCAGCAACCATGTTCTGCTTCACATGCTTTATCTCAGGCCCATCACTATAATGGGGAGAGCAGGTGAGTATCAGGCTTTAAAACAGCCAGCTCTGTGGCCTCTGTCATGAGGCCGTGACAGAGGCTTCATGACGGCATAAGAGTTTCCACACTGCTAAGGAAGATAAAGCATTTGGAAGAGCAGAAGAGAGAAGGGTCAGTTTTCTAGAGGATAAATGGTGAAACCCTGGGATCGGGCATGGGTACATTGCCACTGAGCTAACTTGGGTGCCAAGAGCTGCAGGTGCCAGTGTCTGATTTTCCATGATTTTCGCCCTGGTGGCTTACCAGCGTGTGTGTTAGATGGAGGAGACTGTGTGTGCTGCATGGGGCTGCTGCTTCAGGAGTTGAGAACCACAGAAATCAAGCTGAAACTGACAAAATCTTGATTTCTCTGCTCTCCAGCCGTTTAAAAAGGGAAATAAGCATTCTGAGTAGTAAATGTTCTACATAAGAGTTTGCAGGGCAAAAGTTTACTGATGAGAAACCAAATGTCTAGTATGGGTTGTTCTACCCATAGGAATGATGCTGTGGCATGCAGGTGAGCATGCACTGTAGGTCCTCATCTGTGTTGGACTTGTTGGGGGTTGTTGTCATATAAGCCTGGACTAAAGAGCTCTTCCTATCAGCTCTGGGGAATGCTAGATTCGGTCCCTAGTGTATTAGTCAAGAGAAGGCTGAAGGCACTTGGTGAGAGTTTGAATTTCAGGTACTTTCTTTGAACAGAGGAAACATGTAACCTGACAATCAGTGGTTTTACAGCTGCCTCCTTATGCCTGGCTCCGAAAGGACCAGCTCTCCTGGATCACAGTATTGCTGATTTAAAACTTAAATTTGATCATGTTTTTACCCAGGCTGATTGCATCCCTGATTTCCTTTCTGCCTTAGTCTGCTAAAACATAATTGGTTTCCAGTGCATTAAGTTTTTTGTGGAGTCCTTGGTTGCTGCAAAACTATATGGCACAACTTAGGCACTGAAGGTTGTACTGGTCATAACCAGGCTGCGTGGTTCTTGTCAGCAAGCTGAAAGTACTGCCATTGCCCTCAGTGCTAATCGCTGCTTTTACCCTTGGTGTACAGTTACCTTTTGTGCACAGCTTTTCTGTATCAGATTGTTCTTCCCAGTGATCAAATGATTCAAAGACTTCCATTAAATGACTCACATCCTAAGGAGGGCTGAGATTTAATTGGGCTATAGTTACCGTGTCAGGGAGATCTACTAGGGCTGTGAAATGTGAGCAGCCTATACAGGTCCTAGGCACAACCATGTTCCCTTCAATCCAATCTGAAATCAGCATCAGAAGCCTTGTGATTCCCACAGCATCTTGGTCTATGACACTTGTGCACGAGGTCCCTGCTAAATAGATGCGTTTAAGCATCTGGATCTCCATGTGTTCATTCAGGTGTCTGAGGAAAATTCCCTGGAAGATTATACCTTCAAAATTATTGCATATCAGAAAGCAGGAGAGATACTGGTTGACTTACAGTAACCAGGACATCTTGCTTTCACAGGTATTCTGTGCTGCATGGTGACACCCCTTATACTCAGGAGAGAGTTCGTTAGGTAGAATAGCAGCAGTTGCCTGTTCATATGGGGTTTGTTATTTGTTTCAGAAGTGTCATTTTTATTATGCAGATCTCAAGTTTACAGCTATAAACCCCCCCCCCCCAGCATCCCTGCTGTGCACATGACCTTAAGCTGCATCATAAAAGCTGCATGAGAGTGGAATAATTTTATAAACTCTCTTACAAATCAATCAAAATGAAGGGGCCCACTATGTATAAGATGTGAAATTTAATTAAGGAATTCTTATGAAGAATTCTCTGAATAGAATTATGAACCCAACTCTAGGTTTCTGCATTTGGAAATTTCCTTCATAAAGCATCTCTATTCATCTGTCCCTACATGCACTGAAATGTATTGTCAGACGCAAGGACTTTAAAGGCCTGTTTTTCTGTTTTAGATAGGAGCTTTTTACATGTGAATGGTTGCATAAAGAGCCTTTACACTGGGCATAAATAGTATCCACTTAAAAAAGCCATAGTATTAAAAGGCTGCAGAGACCTCAGTATAATGGTCAGTATGTTTTTACAGTGTTTGTTTTGCCAGCAGTTCTGAAAAAAACCCACAGTATTGTAAGAGGTAATATGCAGAGAAATCCACCAAATTATTTTTTAAATAGGTCCTTTCTTTAGCTATCATAGAAATGAAAATTCCTGTTTGTTTGTCTGGATTCACGCACGAGCATGGCTGGAGGATGTGGTCAGAAAATTCACATATACTTTCAGGGGCCAGATCCAAATGAGTGTAAATGGGCCATCTACCTCCCTGCCGTCTGCACCTGTGAAGGATGTGACCCACAGGGTTTGAAATGCACTCTGGAAATGGGGGATAAACATTTGAGGAGAAGCTTCTACTGAGGGTACATCCTAGGGCTGCAAAAAACCAGTCGTACTAAAGATGTTACCACCGCATGCCTGCTCTTCATCTGCCCTTTTGCATACCATTAATGAAGTTAAAGGCTGGCTTCTTCACTGGTATTTTTTTCTTCTAAGACCTGAATTGCAGGCACATTCAGCCTACAGTGGGGATTCCTCCTCGTTTCTATGGCTGTCATGGTTTAAGCCCAGCCAGTAACTCGGAATCAAGCAGCTGCTTGCTCACTCCCCGCTTTTGTTCCCCCCAGCTTTGGAAGGTGTCAAATGAGCTGCACAGCAGTACCATTTTATCTTCAGTTGCATGTAAATACCTGGGGTTTGTTCTTAATGCTTTGCTAGAGTGTCAACTTGAGTATTTGTCCCAAAGCCTGTGCAAATGCACACAAAGCTGTAGTGATACCTGTCAGTGCAGTGGGTGAAGCCATGGCTTTGCTGAGGTTCCAGTAATACCTAGAGTGTTGGGGATCTGGCTGCTCTGTGCTGTCAGACCGGTTTGCGGAGCAACTTCTATTGCTTAAGTAATCCTCTCCTGAATGAGCCAGTATGGGTCAAGTTGACATTTTTAGCAAGGACAAGCCTATCATCCAGCATTCTAAGTATCTTGGAAACCCAGCGCGTGGATGCCAGTAGCTGGACTTGGGGTGGACATAGGCATGTGGTGGTAGGGCAGGGATGGGGAGGACCCTGCCTGCTGGATCATTGCACACCTTGCACTTTGCTCAGTGTTTGGGTTGGTTGGGGAAAATTAATACAAGAAGCAGATGCGAACCAAGCAGAGAGTCGACAGGGCTGTTCATCTCCTGTGACCATTATCCACAGGACACTTTGCTGAGTGTCAGCGCTGGCCCAGAATGGTCCTGTGGGTGAAGCCGAGCCCTTCCCACTGCCCGGGCAGCAGCAGCACTCCCAGCCTCCTCTGTGGCAGGTCACCCTGTGCCTGCCTCTGACCAGACCTGGGTCCAGCTTAGTCTGCAGGGACTGCTGCTGCAGGCTCTGTGTGTGTGGATGGGAGGGATTTCAGGGGGAAAAGGATGTCAGATAGCTGAGCTCGTGGGAAGCTCCTCTGTCATCCATAAATACTTGGGACTCAATTCCCGCTTCCATGGTTTTGACAGCACTGGTGTGATTTAGTGTGTTGGCAACTTTGCCCCTCGGACTGGGTCTCCCCCCCCTCTCCTTACTGCCTGTTGCTCAATCCGCTGCGTAAAGCCGGTGCATTTCCTGGCTTGGGGCTGTTCTTCGTGTCCTAGCACGTGTGCGGGCAGCTTACACGGGATGACAGGCTTGCTTTGGCACATGCTGCCAGCGTGGCAGCTGTGGATGAGGGCCTGGCTGACACCCTTTCTTTGCCTGTTTTCTCAGGTCGTTGCGCTGTCATCGTGGAGTCTCTTGAGAGATTCAATCTACTACACACTGTCTGTTGTTGCACTCATCGTGGTAAGTTTCTAAAAGTTATTCTTCTGTGGGAGCCCCCGTGCCTATTGCCACCAGTAGAGGGAACCTGCTAAGAAATCGGTCTTGTAGCTGAGATCCTAACTCCAGGACTCGTGTTAAAATGTACTTGTGAGGTTGACTTCCATATGTAAGCAAGAAGGGAACTTTAGGGTCAGGAGACAAACGCTTGTGTTTCTGAAGTTTGCACTACTTCTATTAGTCACCGTTTCAGCAATGTGTTTTATTTTGCCTTCATCCTGCACGGGCCTGTATGCCATACACGCTCTGTAGGTGCAAAGGCCTCTAGCTGTCTCAACCCGTTTGTACCTTTATTCGCTTTACTGCAAGATCAAACTTTTTGCACCTGATGAAAAATAACTTTTCTATGTGCCCTCATACCAACAAGTGCTGCTGAACAACAAACTCGGGCATACCCACAAACTGTAATAAACTACATTGCACAGGTTAAAGACATCTAGCAGGCATTCTCTTAGTTTGCTCCGCAGGCAGAACAGATGTGGGCAGCTGCCTGGCAGCCCTCTGGGGTTTAGGTCAGGTGTTTCATTTATTGCTTGGTGGCAGACAAAGTGAAGATCTGTTGACTGTCACAGGGTCTTAAATTCTTGAAGCAAGGCAGGTTTTTTCCAGGGCTGGTTCCTCCTCATGGTTCTCAGCTGCTTCAGGATGTTGAGAACCATTCCCTATTGTTCTCTTCCGTTGGGAGTATACTCTAAGCCTCGGGTTAGCTTCTCTCCATATGTACCCCCACTCTTCTGCTCTTATCAGCTGTGAAGTTCAAGGTCCTTCATGCAGCCAGGGCAGCAAGACTGTGCAACTCCAGGGTTTACTGGAGGCTTGAAAGTGTTGCCAGCACTCCTGTGTTACAGCACTGATGTGCAGCTGATGTGGCTTGGGAGATGTGGAGTGCATCCCACGTCTCTTCAGCCTTACTCCACAGCAGTCATTGCAAATTACTTCCAAATATCTGCTAGAGAAAAAACAGAGAAAGGCTGGAGCAAGGGAAAACATTTCAAATGGTTAAAGGTGTAGCTTCCAGCGGATTTACCAACCCTTTTATAAGCAGTATTGCTCTCCATTTGATGGAAAATGAGGACTTCTTTCAAACAAGGCTGCAGTTTAAGAAGTTTCTCCTCCCCCTCACTCACAGGAGGACCCCTGGCTTCAGTGTCTTGGATCTTTCCTGTCCTTTTAAGGCAGAATCAAATTTAGGTGGCAGCGCATTGTTACTCAGATACTGATTCTCCAGTCCCTGATGGCTCAGGCTGGGAGACAAGCCACAGGCTCCATGTACTGTGTTGCACAACCTGTGTCTGTTCCTGCTTTGGTAGGTTTCTGTGAGCCTTAAATTTTAGAAGGCGCTTAAATGCTTTGCCATCTAGGGATGTTTTGCCATATCAGGGCACTGAGACTTCTCTGCAGCTTGAATACAATCATTTCTTGAGGAATGATGCTGCTTGTAGAAGGTTGCTCTCACACTACTTTAAAAAGCAGTTTGCATTGCTGCTGTGTAGGGTGCACTCCACTGGCGTCTTTACTAATCATAAATACACCGGTGGGGAAATAAATACATTCCAGCCAATGTTGAGATTCAGCAACTTTAAAAAGCTTGATATTGCACTGGGTAAATCACTGTGACTTTGTCACCTTCTGTTTCCCCTGGCAAACGAATTGCAGTGCTGTAGTAATAAATAGCAGAGCAGTACAAATTCACCTGTTTTGTGCTGCAGGCTGTTTGATAAGAATGACTGAACTCTAAATCACAGAGATGAGAAGTGGCTCAGCTGCACCCTCCACACTTACCTCACTTTCATTCAGTCCTCTGATTTTCCATTTTATTTTAACTTTAAAACAATATTACAATGCTGCCTTGCCTTGTTGTAGAGCTTGGAGGGCTGCTGCTCCTTCCTTCCCTTGAAAGGAAAATGATGCTTATGTATCCTAACATGAAGGGACGTGGTCAGAGTCATTAGGGACAAAAGTGTGATGGATGCTATTTATGGTTACAAAGGTCAGCACACATGCTTTCGTGTCCCATCACACCAGCAGAGTGTAACCGAAAACAGGCCTTGTCAGATTAGATCAGAGTGACTGGGAGCTGTAACTTACAATATTTTGTGGTCATGTTTTCTTCCAGTGATCATAGAATCATAGAATAGTTAGGGTTGGAAAGGACCTTAAGATCATCCAGTTCCAACCCCCCTGCCATGGGCAGGGACACCTCACACTAAACCATCACACCCAAGGCTCTGTCCAACCTGGCCTTGAACACTGCCAGGAATGGAGCATTCACAACTTCCCTGGGCAACCCATTCCAGTGCCTCACCACCCTCACAGGAAAGAATTTCCTCCTTAGATCCAATCTAAACTTCCTCTGTTTCAGTTTTAACCCGTTACCCCTTGTCCTGTCACTACAGTCCCTGACAAAGAGTCCCTCGCCAGCATCCCTATAGGCCCCCTTCAGGTACTGGAAGGCTGCTATGAGGTCTCCACGCAGCTTCTCTTCTCCAGGCTGAAAAGCCCCAACTTCCTCAGCCTGTCTTCATACGGGAGGTGCTCCAGTCCCTGATCATCCTCGTGGCCTCCTCTGGACTTGTTCCAACAGCTCTGTGTCCTTTTTATGTTGAGGACACCAGAACTGCACACAGTGCTCCAGGTGAGGTCTCACAAGAGCAGAGCAGAGGGGCAGGATCACCTCCTTCAATCAATGTAACTATTGCTTGGTGCTGAGTGTTGTCCCTTTCATAGAGTCATAGAATCCCAAGACAGGGGAATGGCTTGAACCTGCCCGAGGGGAGACTGAGCTGAGCTCTTAGGCAGAAGCTCTTCCCTGTGAGGGTGCTGAGGCGCTGGCACAGGGTGCCCAGAGAAGCTGTGGCTGCCCCATCCCTGGCAGTGCTCAAGGCCAGGTTGGACACAGGGGCTTGGAGCAAGCTGCTCCAGTGGAAGGGGTCCCTGCCCGGGGCAGGGGTTGGGGCTGGAGGAGCTTTGAGGTCCCTTCAACCGAAACGATTCCATGATTCCGTTCTGTGATTCTGTGACCGTCTGAGGTGGAAGGAGTGGAGGGAGAGGGGCGCTGCCCGAAGGGGGTGGTGGCAGCCCCCTGCTCCCAGCACGGCCCGTGGTGGTGATGGAGGGCGGGCTGGGGAGGGCCCGGCTGCGGAGCACTGCGGCCACCTGCCGGTCACCTCCCGCCATCTGGCTCTGCAGACCCCGGGAGCCAGGCGCGGTGGGCCCGGCGCCGCTCACCGCGCTGCTGGCGGGGTTGTGTCTGCCCCAGCACGCAGCGTCTGCGCACGCAGGAGCAGCCGCGGTCCGTCCCCTGGCAGTGTCGTGCGGAGGCGTTCCGAAAGCGCCACCACCCGTGGCACACAGGGCACAGTGCGGGACGAGCGGTCAGCGGTCAGTCAGCGTGAGCAGCGTGGGGCAGGGGTCAGGGTCAGCGTGAGGAGCGTGGGGCAGGGGTCAGTCAGTGTGGGGCAGGGGTCAGGGTCAGTGTGAGGAGCATGGGGCAGGGGTCGGTCAGCATGAAGAGCATGGGGCAGGGGTCAGTCAGTGTGAGGAGCGTGGGGCAGGGGTCAGTCAGCGTGGGGCAGGAGTCAGGGTCAATGTGAGGAGTGTGGGGCAGGGGTCAGTCATTGTGAGGAGCATGGGGCAGGGGTCAGTCAGCGTGGGGCAGGGGTCAGTCAGCGTGAGCAGCGTGGGGCAGGGGTCAGTCAGCGTGAGGAGCGTGGGGCAGGGGTCAGTCAGCGTGGGGCAGGGGTCAGTCAGCGTGGGACAGGGGTCGGTCAGCGTGAGCAGCGTGGGGCAGGGGTCAGGGTCAGCGTGAGGAGCGTGGGGCAGGGGTCAGTCAGCGTGAGCAGCGTGGGGCAGGGGTCAGTCAGCGTGAGCAGCGTGGGGCAGGGGTCAGTCAGCGTGGGGCAGGGGTCAGTCAGCGTGGGGCAGGGGTCGGTCAGTGTGAGGAGCGTGGGGCAGGGGTCGGTCAGCGTGAGCAGCGTGGGGCAGGGGTCAGGGTCAGCGTGAGGAGCGTGGGGCAGGGGTCAGGGTCAGCGTGAGCAGCGTGGGGCAGGGGTCAGTCAGCGTGGGGCAGGGGTCAGGGTCAGTGTGAGGAGCATGGGGCAGGGGTCGGTCAGCATGAAGAGCATGGGGCAGGGGTCAGTCAGCGTGAGGAGCGTGGTGCAGGGGTCAGTCAGTGTGAGGAGCGTGGGGCAGGGGTCAGTCAGTGTGAGGAGCGTGGGGCAGGGGTCAGTCAGTGTGAGGAGCGTGGGGCAGGGGTCAGTCAGCGTGGGGCAGGAGTCAGGGTCAATGTGAGGAGTGTGGGGCAGGGGTCAGTCAGTGTGAGGAGCGTGGGGCAGGGGTCAGTCAGTGTCAGGAAACACCGCACGGGGCCTGTTTGAGGCAGGGATGTATCCGAGTAGCTCTGCCGCTGCCGGTATGTTTGTGTGCTGAGTGCCCGGTCACCGCCGGGAGCAGGTCCGCGAAGGAGCCTGCGTCAATGAGACCAGCCCGTGGGTCCGAGGTGCCGTCCTTCCCTGAGTCACTTCTGCAACCCTGCTGCAATAGCCCCAGATCCACCAGGACCCCCTGGGGCTTGGGAAGGGGAACCTGCCTGCCTTTGCTAGGCGAGAGGAGCTAAGGGCTGGGCAGGAGGGCAGTGCCAGACTAGACCAGAGCATGATCTCGTTGCCCCGAGCCCTTGTTTGCTCTGCCTGCTCTGTTCCCTGCTCAGGTGATGAGCTGTTTTCAGCTGTGATTTTGTGTATAACATGCCTGTTCTTAAACCTTTTCTCCACAGTTTATTTATGACGAAAAGGTTTCCTGGTAAGTGAATCCCTTTTCTTTTCATATTTCTGGTTGTACCACAAAATCCTGCAATAAGTAGGGCTCATCAGGAGAGGAGGGGGAAGCTGAAAAGCTCTGCAGGGCGATTCAGGGAGCAGTTTCCTGCTGCGTGAGAAGCCTTCAGCATAGGATGGGCCACAGTAATTCATTTTCTGAGCCAGGGAGGGAAGCCTGGGCGCACGTCACTCATAATTCCCCGTACAGTGGTGGCAGCTGGTGCCCTCTGCCCACCTTGCAGCGGCCCAGGAATGCAGAGGCGGAGGCTGATGCTTAGGTGCCAGTGTGCCATGGATGTCAGGCACCTGGGAATATACAGAGCTGCCCAAGCAGTCAATGAATGTGTTCCAGTAGTTGGATTTTTAATAATGTAACCTTTTTTTTAAAAAAAAAAAGAAGCTCCAAAGTCAATATTAATGACCAAATGACCAGTTTAAATAAAGAAATACATATATGTTAATATCCCCATGGATGTGCTTAAATGTTCTGCAGTAGGTATGTAAGCTTGGAGGGCTTCAAACACTTTCAGAAGTGTACTTTCAGTTGTTTTGCTTTCATGGTTTTGTTTGCAGCACCTCTAAGGGTTTGTACAGTAACAGTGGCAGCTTTGATTCCACTCTTGGCCAGTATAACTTAGATTGCAAGCACTAGAGGGAGTCAGGCTTTTGGGGCTGCATGTTTTCTTAAACGTGTTCTCACCAGGGATTATGTTTCCTTTCAGAGGAGGATTTCTGAAGCAGAGTTTTGCAATTGCTTGTTTTCCTTTGCTTTGTTTTTGTTTTTTAACTAAAATTGACTGGAGGCCCAATTGTAGTTGACTGTGCCCTTCAACTAAAACACATCAATGTGAAAGCTGAATGTTTAGTGCAATGTCTCAAAATCCTTAACGAGAAAATGTCCCATGAGTTTTAGTATGTAGCAGTCTGATAATGGATCATTTCCACAAGGACTAGCAGTTTGCCCTGAGGAACTGTACAGCATACAGCATTTTGATCAATGAAAAAGATTACCTAGAAACAAGTTCTAAAAGTCATACTGTATTTTGTTTTCATATACATTTCATTAGTTTGGCACAGAAACAGTGGAGGAAAACCCACCAGTATCTAATCAGCAGTTTAAACTGCTGCCTGCTGCGTTCTCAGTGGTTACACAGCAGCAGTAGTGAAAGAGCAGCCAGCACTTGTTCGCTTTGTCTCAGCATGACCAATGTGCTTTAGCATGCCCCAAAAGCCCGACAACCTGCTTTACACCAATGCAGGTAGGGCAGGATGCCTTCTCCCCTCTTTTGCCACAGCCCCCACAGGTATTGCCCTTACAGAAATGTTTGTGTTCCTCAGGTGTGTGATTTGTTCACTGAACTTCTGGGTTGAGTCACTTATTCTTAGCTGACAGGTTGACTTGGCCAAGTAAAACAAGAGCAGAAGTCAAGAAGACAAAGGAGGCGTCACACAGGTGTATGAGAGCCGTCTCCTTACACATCCCCTTTTCTAGTGGTGTGTTAAGACAGCCCAAGAGGGTCAAGCCTTGGTGTGACAGATGGGGGAATGGCTGAACTTGGGCAGCTAACTGATGTGCCCTGCTCTAATGTGTTTTCTGTGTTGCTCTTGTTTGCAGGTGGGAGTCCTTAGTCTTGGTGCTGATGTATGTCATCTACATCGTTATCATGAAGTAAGTCAAATGCACCTTCCGCTTGTTTAAATTGTGAGGCTCCCTGCTCCAGAGCTTTTCCAAAGGTTGCAAAGGTAATTAAAGAGAGCCGCAGGCTTTGGGCAGGGCGTTCATGGGCTCACACAGCTTGCACACCAGCAGCACCTCCAATAGCAGAGGTTAAAGCACTTTGCCCTGTCATGTAGGGCAATTATCTCTAATTTATCCTGGTGAGGCAGGAAGGGGCTGTTTGTCCCCATAGTACAGCTCCAAGGATTGGGCATCTGAAGGCCTACACCTTGCATGCAGCTCTGGCAACAGACAGGAGCTAGACGCTACTGCACAGCAGGAAAACTATGACATAGTTGGGAAATGGTCAGTGACCTGCTATACCTCTTAGACACGCACAAGTCTATGGGGCTAGGTGGGATTCACCCAGGGGTGCTGAGGGAGCTGGTGGAAGTGCTCCCCAGGCCGCTTCCTGCCATTTACCAGCAACGCTTCAGGCAGAGTGACTGGAAAGCTGCTCGTGAAAAAGGACCTGGGGTGGTAGTCAACAGGCAGCCGAACATGAGCAGCTTGTTCCCAGGCAGCCAAGAAGCCACCAGCATCATGGCCTGTATCAGCACCAGTGTGGCAGCAGGGCCAGGGCATGGATTGTGCCCATGTGCTGGGCACTGGTGAGTCTGCATCTCAAATCCTGTGTTCAGTTCTGGGCCATTGCGGTGCTGGAGCAGGGCCAGAGATGGGCACCGGAGCTGGTGCAGGGCCTGGAGCACAAGTGTGATGGGGAATGGCTGAGGGACCTGGCGGGTTCAGATGGAGAAGAGAAAGCTCAGGGGGGACCTGATGGCTCTCTACAACAGCCTGAAAGTACCTGTAGCGAGGTGGGGTCGGTCTCATCTTCCAAGTAATAAGTGATAGGACAAGAGGAAATGGCCTCAAGGTGTGAGAGGGGAGGTTTAGATTGGAGATTAGAAACAACTTCTTCACCAAAAGGGTGATCAAGTATTGGAACAGGCTGCCCAGGGCAGTGCTGGAGCCACTGTCCCTGGAGGTATTTAAAAGACATGTAGATGTGACACTCAGGAGCATGGTTTATGGAACATGAACTTGGCAGTGGAACTCGGGAACATGAACTTGGCAGTGCAGGGTTAAGGGTCAGACTCAATGATCTTAAAGGTCTTTTCCTCCCCAAACGATACTATGCTCTGTGGCTCTTGCCTGTGTGAGCCGACCAAAGTTAATGCAGCAAGCCTGTGGCAGAGCAGGGAACCGAATCCATCTCTGGGTCCCCCCAAAGCAGCCTCTTCTGATTTTGCTTTAAGATCCCTCATCAGAAATAAAACCATGAGGGATTCCAGTCTACTCTTTATGGGTGCAGACCACCACACAATTTGTTCTTGCTTTCGTGGAGACCCATGATAAAACTGCAGCACAATCAGCATTGATTTTCTGAGCATCTGACCTGTGTAACTTCTTTCACACAAATCCATGCTAGCAAAGTTAATCTGTTCTGCTGTTAGGTTCCCCACCTCCTGCCTTGGTTTTAAAAGCCTGTGAAAAGGAAACCCAGATTTAAACTGGAACATTCAACAAAACCGACCATCTGCCAAGCACACCAGTGGCCTTGTCGCAACAAGTCACAGTTAAGATTTGTTTTGAAATGATGAATAAAGTAAATATTGTGAGAGCAATTCTCAGTAAGAACAGCAAAACACCCAGCCTGGGTTGAAGGGAACACGAGGCAGAATTCATCTCATCTCACTTCTCATAATTAAAAACTTTTTCTTTAACCTGGAGGGTAGCTTCACCCTTGCAGCAATGAACGGACCAGCAAACCGGTTGTAATGTCTGAATCAAGAATGGATTCTTTCTCTGAAAGCAATGCTGTAGTGTGAGCAGATGTTTCAGACCTGTTTGGGTATAGCTAGGGTGGTTGTTGGCCTGTCGTTCAGGTGTTCACAATGGTCTACCGTTGCCTTTGAGTGTCATGGTGAGATCTTGGCTCATGTTCCTGTCATCTCCTGGCTACTCAAAATCAAATAAGAAATTATTTTAATTTTTTTCACCCCAAAATGGGGGCAGAACTTAGCATGTGTCGTGTTCCT
Organism: Lathamus discolor; assembly: GCF_037157495.1. Taxonomy (NCBI): domain Eukaryota; kingdom Metazoa; phylum Chordata; class Aves; order Psittaciformes; family Psittacidae; genus Lathamus; species Lathamus discolor. Next base: position 125,802,745 of record NC_088888.1, read on the forward strand.
GTGGTGGGTCACAGGTAAAACAACGCTCATGCTCAGTGTGGTTGCGTGATTAAAAAAAAATGTGGATGGCGACACGTATCCTTATTTGCTATACAGAATGTTAATTACACCTAGCACATAAGCATGCATGTCATTCCAGATTCCTGTCTTGTATTTTTCATAGCCTTCTGGGTATGGAGAAATTGCATCATAGCCATATTGTGGCTGGATTCCAAACCAAAGGGATTTTCTTCCCTTCCTTAGTTGAATCGCACTGTATATAAGTCTAGGAAAGGAAAGGTGTCAAGAAATCCACACAGAAGCAGCAAAGTTCTATCTAGAGTTTGTTTCATTTGTACAGGTACAACTCAACCATACATCACTGCTTCGAAAGGAAGACAAAGAACTCAGCAAATATGGTGAATGGTTTAGCAAATAACACAGAAATGGATGATAACAGCAACTGTGATGCCACAGTGGTATTACTAAAGAAAGGTAACTGTTCCAGTAAGTCACCCTGCTTGCTTGCATCATTCTCAAATGTTTACATGTTTGTCTGCTAGTCACGGGGTGTGGGCTGCTGCTGTCTTACCAGCCATGGAATAGGCAGGGTCCTTCTGTAATGCCCCTGCCAGATGACCATGGCTCCTGTGCCTGGGGATTCAGTGTGGTCACCCCAGCTACCATATCCTGGAAGCAGCTCAGGCCTCCTCTGGGTAATTCCTGGCACTGGACAAGTGCCTGGCTGAAAGGACTCCTCCAGCTTCAAGCCTGGCTTGCCTAGGGACTGCTTCTTTAGAACCTTATAGCCATGCCATTGTGAGTCTTCTTATGAGCGCTGTTACTCTGCACTGAAGATGCCCATTTACCCCTAGTGCCTCAGTTAATTTAACTCCATTTGAAGGCAACATAAACTGAGCAGGGAAAAACACCCTGCTTATACTGGTGTACATGTTCCCCCCAGTGAAGTCAGGGTGAGAACTGTATTGGTCAAGGTAGTGTGCTCTTACTGCACGTGCTATTTTGAATGTTCACAGCTTTTCCATGGTCTTTAATGTGGGTTTCACTTTGGCTGAAATGTGCTTCCATTTGCCTTCAGTCACAATTGTGTATGAAAATGATGTACGCATTATATTTCTTCAGCTTAAAGCAAACAGCATCCCCCTCTCCGTACTCGGCAGCAGTAGCTCAGTGTATGCATTTGCAAGCATGTATAAACTGTGTTTACAGAGGATAATTTTTTATCTGTGCAACAGTCAACAAGCATGTTACTGCTTGGGATTTGCATGTTCCTGTCCTCAGGAATAACATCACCCCACCCAGACACTGGTTTACCCTGAGAAGGAGCTCTGGCTTGTCTAAAGCAGTTCACTGGCTGCAGATGGGCTGCCCTTTTTGTTTTGCTGGACTGAAAAAAACCACAAACACTAAACAAATACAGGCCTCTCTTCCTGGGAAGAGTGAGTGAAAGACAGTTTGAACACGCTAAGCAACCAAACGTGAAATGTAGAGAGGTTTATTTACTGATGTCAAACCCTTTGAGTCTACCAGAGGCCAGCTGTCGTGTTACTGCCCTGTTGCTGAGGAAAGGCTTTTGTGAGTGCTGTGTGCTCTGATTTGGGGAAGCTGCTTTTACGCGAACTACAGCTCTCTGTAGCCTGGGGCTCTGAATAGCAAAACTGTGCTGACCAGTACCAGTAAAGCGAGGCTGGTAAAACTCAGTAAGCATGAACTCAGGCCTTAGTCATCTAGGTTTACCCACTGGCCTCCGGGTTATGCACAAAAGAGGCGGTTCTGGCTGGGATTTGGTGTGAATCTGCCCAGGATCTGTCTCTGTGTGACGCTGCTCAGCTGCTGGTGACTTTCTGGTTTGGACATTTGCAGTTGCTCAAACTGGCTGAGGAAGGAAGATGAAGGAATTGCTTCATTTTCCTGCAGATTGTTCCTGTATTTCCTTGGCAGTGGGCCAGCAGAGGTCCAGCCAGGCACATGGCACCACTGTGCTCACAGCTGGTATATGGGGTCACAGCAGCACCCATTGCAGCAGGTTGCTGAGGCTTTCATATGCTACCATTTTTCTGAGGCCTTTTCTGAAAAGAGGACCGAAAAGGATCAGACAGTGGGATTTCTTTGTTCGGGGCAGTTCCCCCAGGGGCTGTGCAGAAAATTCCAGTGTGGAAGGAGTCACAAGAAAAAGCTGGCTGGCTGGTTTGATCTTTTTTTTTTTTTTTTTGCAATATGGGTAACTGCACTTTTCTATCCCAGTCCATGAACCTTCTCTGTCAGGAAAAACAAGTGACACTAAGGCCTAGGAGATACTCTTCTGTAAGAGTAACAGTGATGGTAATAAATAGTAATGCCATGAAACAGTTGCCAGTGTTCAGCACTGATTTTCATAAACTAAAGCAGAGATGAGTCAGGGAAGACCTCTGGTCTCCCTGCTGCCAAGTCCCAGTCCTGGCCCAGAGCTCACGGTCTGAGGCAGCATCCGTGCACAGACAGGATGGACACTGACACTGTGCCCCAGTCGGAGCTCAGTCCAGGTAGTGTGCCCTGCCTCCTTGTTCCTTTGCTCCTGCATGATGGGTCACACCCCAGGGACTGCCACATGCACTTGCTGCCAGGTTTGATGGCACTTCCCAGCCATGAGCTGCAAGCCCAGGATGCAGGAACCTGCTTTTCATTTGCATTAATACCTCCCAGGGACAATTTCCTCACCCCTGTGTACAGTTAATGGTGGGTGAGGGCAGTATCCTCACAGAAGTGCAGATTGTAACAGTGGAATTAATGCAGATTTTCCTCAACGCTATTTCTACCTTGGTGGAGTAGCTGCTGTGGAAGTGGCAATCTGCCTAACGCAGGCCTGTAATGAGCTGTACATTGAGCAGATTTAATTTTCTGTAATGAGCATGAGTGGGGACACCATATTGGTGATTAGTCTGAGAACAGAGATGTAGGACATGTAAAGGCAGAAATTAAGGACAGGGGAGACATAATTTGAATAGTGGTAGCCACAGGAATGGTTTTTACAAAGGACCTGTGGAACCTACAGGTTTAGTCTTCTGAGAGCCACGTAGGGCAGAGGGAGACTGCTAGAAGACCACCTCAAGTTCTCTTTGGTCCTTGGCTGCAGGAAACTTCCATCGTAAGGCGTCAGTGATCATGGTGGATGAGCTGCTGTCTGCCTACCCACACCAGCTTTCCTTTTCTGAGGCTGGGCTCCGGATCATGATAACCAGCCACTTCCCTCCCAAAACACGTCTCTCCATGGCCAGCCGCATGTTGATCAATGAGGTATGTCTTTTATCTCCCCCCTTCTCCTTCTGAATTTGCCTTTTACTGTGTGGCAGTGTTCAGGTCAAAATGGAACTCTGGTGTTTATTCTGGATCCCTGATAGCATTTTCCCAGTTTTTATCCTTCTGACACTGACTTAACTAGATCACCCCTTGCTTTCTGTCCACATGCAGATTTTAACAGAGACCGTTTCAAGTTATTACATGGTTATGTTACCTGTGGCTGTTGCTCACAGGAGGTGCGCCCTGCATTTATCCAGCATTAATACCACTTGCATTTATTTAATAATATGGTACTCTGCTGAGTCTGTATTTAGTCTGCTCCTGGTCTTAGAGTACTCTTGAAGTCAATTCTACAGCCACTGGCCCTTCTCCTATAAAAGTTGTATATGTGAGATTTATCTGGTCATCTGCAAGCAACCAGTGCTTTAAATGTAAAAAAAAAAAATATGGTTTTCAGCAAGAATTTGTGCCTGTGTTTACAGAGACAAAGGCTGATCAACAGCAGGACATATACCAATGGCGAGTCAGAGGTAGCAATCAAAATACCAATCAAGCATGTGGTCGAGAATGGAACAGGTCCCAGCAACTCTGGCGAGCGGGGCGTGAATGGCACACGGCGGGATGAAGACATGGCTGAGGCTGGGAATGAGACCGAGAACGAGAATGAGGATAACGACAACAACGAAAACGACGAGGAAGAGGAAGAGGATGATGATGATGATGACCATGAAGGGCCATACACACCTTTTGACCTTCCCAGTAAGAAGCTCCTGGGTTTGTGTTGTTCCAGAAAGCAAAACTTGATTTGGGTGTGCTAGAAAGCATCATGGATATGTGTTGAGGCAGAAGTCTCAGAGAGCTCCCATCAGCCTGCACCTCGCAGTGTAGTTCCTGGTCACAGGTAAAAGATGAGAGGAACTGGGAAGCAGCAGGAACTTCTCAGGATGCAGACTGCTGGGCTTGGATACATCTTTGCTGCAGCACATGCGTTGGCCTAGCACTGCTGTTGCAGTAAGAGGGGAGAGGCAATTTCCACGGGTTGGTTCCTGCCACAAAACCTGGGTTACCCTCTGGAGAGACCAGTCTTCTCTGCTGTCTGCGGAGGAAGCTGAGGGTAGTGGGGCTGCTGGTAAGGTGCTTGAATGCAGGTCAGATGCATCTGCATTTGGGCCATTGCTGGGAAATGAGGAATGATCTTACCTCAGTGGTAAGGTGCAGTGCTAATGGAGACAGGGCAGTGGTGGTGCTGGTGTGGAGCAGAGACAGAAGAAGGTCCTGAGTGCCTTTGCTTCCTGCTGTTAACTAAGCATGCCCAATGTCTTCTCACTCTTTCTGGAGAGCTTAGAAAATCCGAACAGTTTCATGACTTGTGAATAACCACGTGTGCTTCAGGTTGCTGAGCACTGCGCCAGCAGGATGGACATCTCCTTTTGCCAAGTTCCTCTTACCCCATCAGGGCTCTAGTCCTAGGATGATTATAATGCATCCCTGTCCTACTTTGAACTCACAGTCGCCAGAGCTGGCAAGATCTGCCATGTTGCAGAATACTGTAGGGACTGGTCCTGCCCTTTACAGGTGAGATAGCTTTTGGGAACTCCGGATCTCCTCACTCAAAGAGCATACCTGTAGTTTGAGTAAGGAAAAAAAACGGGACTTGAAGACAGTAATCATGGAAATATGAGGAACCATGACACTGGATTCATAGTATGGGAAAGGTTGGCATGGCCTCTGGAGATCTGTTTCAAACCCCTGCTCAGAGGAGGTTGCCAAAGGCTGTGTCCAGTTGAGTTTTGGTTATCTGTAAGGGTGTAGATCCCAGAGTCTTTTGGGTACCTGTTCCAGTGTTTGACCACCCTCATGATAGGAAAAAGAAGAGAATGCACAACTTAAAGTAACATCTATTCTGAATTCCCCTTATTGCAGGCTGAGTCCATTGGCTCTTAAAATTAACTTGTGCACTTCTGTGAAGGGCCTGGCTCCATCTTAGGTGGTTGAAGATTGGTCAGTTCTCTTTCTTATGTGGTACCTGTAAGAACTTGACCCAGGGAGGGTAGATGTGCTCTGACCCATTGCTGTGATGAGGCACTTCACACTCCTTCCTTGTGCCTCTCTCTGTCCTCTCATCTCTGCCATCACACCGTGATTTTCCAAACAAGCAATGTCTTGTCTCATTATTTGGATGGCAGTTAGGCTGAGATGTCCCTGGCATCTTGCTTGCTAATACTAACAATGTAATTACATTCTGGACTAAAACAGACTAGTATTGTGATTGTTTCCCTTTTTATGTTTTACAGCTGGCAAGATAGAAATCTTGAAGTGGCTTTTTACATGGCCATTGAGTTTTGTCCTGTACTTCACAGTGCCCAACTGCAACAAACCCCACTTGGAAAAATGGTTCATGGTTACCTTTGCTTCTTCTACACTCTGGATTGCAGCTTTCTCATACATGATGGTGTGGATGGTATGTACCAACTAAAGCAGAAACCACAGCCTGGAAGAGGCAACAGAAGGTGGTTTTGTCAGCTCTCGTGGTTTAGTCCAGCCGGTAACTCAGAACCAGGCAGCCACTCGCTCACTCCCCCTGCTTCTTCCTCCCCCTGCTCCCTGAGGGATGGGGAGGAGAATCAAAAGAATGTAGGTCCCACAGGTTGGGACAAGAGCAGTCCAGTAACTAAGGTATAACACAAACCACTGCTGCTACCACCAATAATAATAATGATAAGGGAAATAACAAGAGGAGAGAACCACTGACCCGATATCCAGCCCGACCTGAGCAGCGATATAGCCCTTCTGTGTAACTGCCCCCAGTTTATATAATGAGCATGACGTGCTGTGGTATGGAATACCCCTTGGCTAGTTTGGGTCAGGTGTCCTGTCTTTGCTTCCTCCCGGCTTCCCCTCTTCCCTGGCAAAGCATGAGACTGAGAAAGTCCTTGGTCAGAGTAAACATTACTGAGCAGCAACTAAAACCATCGGTGTTATCAGTGCTGTTCCTAGGCTGAAAGTCAAAAACTGCACCAGCTACTAAGAAGGAGAAAAATGACTGCTACTGCTGAACCCAGGACATCAGCTTAGAGAAATGTGTAGAAAGTTCTACATAGCTGAATTTTTAGATGAGAAACCTTAAGTCTGCTTCAGTTTCTATTAGACCAGTCCACTCACAGAGAAGAAAATTAGAGGCCAGTAGCCATAACCCTTAAACTTTATTCAGGGCTGGAATTTCACACAGATTCTTTAACATGGGAAAATATTACACTTGCACCAGTTTAACACCTCCTTCTTGTACAGGGCAGTGTAAAGAGGCCCTGATGCAACTAAGAACCTGGCCTAAATAGCTCTTAATTTTCTTGGAGCAAGCAAGCTTGAGAGACAGAGTTGTGAATGATAACACTGAACTCAAACAAAACACGAGTTTTGAACAAAAGTGTCACATTCAGCCAAATTCTTGCACAACTACTCTAGTCAACAGGAACTGAATTCTGCCTCACTATCCTGAAGGTGGAAGGGGATAAATAAAAGTGAACACAAGGAAATCCAAACGTAGTTGGCCTGTTCACAGGGGAGTTCATGCACTGGCTGGGTCACTGAGCCTTTTAGCTTGGCTCAGGCCTCCTTACATGATACATGTAGGTGAAAAGTGTAAGTTGTCCTCATTAGGATTACAGTAGTACTGCAGCATGAATTGTGTTTCGTTTAGAGCAGTCTCTACTCTTAAGCAGAATTGGACAACGATGGGGCATTGGCATCAGGAGCGAGTCTAGCAAGGAAAGCCTGGTTTTGTCCTGCTGCACTTGTGATGGAGTGCACAATTCATGATCTGTCTCTGCATAGGATCCAAAAAGCATAGAGATGCCTCGCTAAAGCCCTGGCCACTGCTTTCCTGCTAGGAAGGTGAAGGCAGTGAAAAAATCTTCACTGCCTTCAAAGTTCATTCTTGTGCTAAATGCTAAAATAAATGTCAGGCTTTTCACTTCAAGCTAATCGAAGCAGTTACAGAAGAGGCATTTCTGTTTTGTTTTCAATAATCCATGTTACCCTGAGCAGGAAATGGAAAGTTACTGGTTTTCTTCTGCTTTTCATCTGCAAGGATGAGGTATTTTTCAAGAAAAAAGCTATCCCAGCTTTCCATAGCTGAAATACCAGAGCCCACAGGGTCACTGTGCTGCTTCTAACATATGGTTCACATTTCTTGGAATGTGCTGCAGCGAGTAGAGAAAAGCAATTATGTGTGGCTAATAGAAAATGGGCATCCAAATTTGAAAATATTAATCATTTTGAAGAGCACCAGTTCATCATAGACTGCATTGCAACGGAAAGAGGAAATTAAATGTATGTCCTCTCTCCCACTAGGAATTGGGCCAAGCTGGTCTCTGATTTTAGTTCTTGTAAACAGCTTGACAGTGTATTTCCTCTCCTTAGGTGACAATCATTGGCTACACACTGGGAATTCCAGATGTGATCATGGGTATCACTTTCTTGGCAGCTGGAACCAGTGTGCCAGACTGCATGGCGAGCCTTATCGTAGCAAGGCAAGGTAGGTTCATCACAGAGATGTCATACTGCTATAGAAGTGTTTCCTTGTGCCCTCTTCTTCTTCAAGTAGCACAGATGTGTCCTGAATGTGGTAACATACAGAGCCCTTTTCTGACGCTGACATTTAAGACAAAAACAACAAAAGAAATGTTTAGCTGTTGAAAAGCAGCTAACAGGTTCTTAATGATAGTATGGAACAAGTTCTAGTACTATTGTCAACTTCAGGCCTTCCCCAGAAGTCACAATGTGTTTCTTGATTTAAATACAGTCCATACAGAATTGTTTAGAATATGGCATAAGGGTCATTCAGGTCACATTCCAGCTTTTCTTCACAGTCATAAGGACTGGAAGGTACTAGTGGTTTTAAGGAAAGTTCCCCCAGTCCCAGTGACTCCAGCACCAGATGTTTTAACAGAAAGCTGTCAGTTCTGCTTTGGGAAACAAACACAATGGCTCTTCCTTGAAATAACCATCTACATAATAGACTATCCGAAGACCTAATCTAATCAGTCCAATGTAGAAACTTGTGTGCCATGGTTACAGCAAAGCATCAAGAACCACACTGAACGTGGCACCAGAATGTTGGCAGCTCACAGCTGGCACAGCCAGTGGCCAGGGTTCCCACAGCAGCAGAGGATTAGCTGAAGGAATTTCTCAGATGATCTAGAAGATAGATCCAGCCCCTTCAACCGCACTGGACTTGTATGATGGGGAGGGCAAAGGGGAAAGGGAAGAGGTGGGGTAAGGGTGATCTCCCTTAACTCTTCGCCTTAATCTGTGGAAATCGTCTCAATTAACTCAGGTGAATGTATTTCTGTTTAAAAGCTGAAAGACTTTTCTGGGGCCTGTCTGACTGAACGTGGTTTCCATTCTTGCAGGTATGGGAGATATGGCTGTGTCCAACTCCATTGGAAGCAATGTGTTTGATATTTTAATTGGCCTAGGCCTCCCGTGGGCTTTGCAGACCCTAGCAGTGAATTATGGATCATACGTAAGTCCTACATTTGTTCACATGAATTTTTATTTCTTATTTATTTATTTATAAATAAATGGGGGGAAGTCAGAAATTGTGTGGACTGGATTTGAAGAAACAAATAGTTTTGCTCTTTTATGATTTGACAAGCAATTAATTGTCAGTGGACATTCCCCATCCTTGGGAGGAAAAAGTACTTCCATTTCTTCCTTGAATAAGCTAACTCACTAAAGTATACTGTGTTTTCATGCACTTGAATATATTCTAAATGAGAAGAATGATCATGTTTCTAATAAGCCAGAGAGGATAAACACAGAGGTGGAAACTAAAGGACAAAGCAGACCTGTAAGCCGTTGGGTAAGAAAAATTCTAGCATTACTAAACTGGAAGGTGAAGGAAACTGTTAAATAGCTGCATATTTCAGAGCATAACCAACATCAGGAAACACTGCAGAGCTTTCCTGTTTGAGAAAAACCACCCAACACCACTGAAACCATCCTTTACTTCTCAGATGGTAAGAGCCCCACCCAAAAAGTTGCAAGCTCCCTTCAGAGGAGGAAGAGCAGGAGGTGCCATGAAGTAACATAGGGAAGTCACTGTTGCTGTTAGCTGGACACCACTCAGACAGCCTTGTAGGACAGAGGAAAAATCTTGACTGCAATCACTGAGTCAGTGTAAAGTTAAAAGACTGGAGAATGACAGAATTGTTGAGGTTGGCAAGTACCTCCAGAGATCGTGTAGTCCCCAGACTTTCTGCTCAAAGCAGGGTCAGCTAGAGCAGGATGCTTAGGATCACGTTCAGTTGGGTATTGAGCACCTCCAAGGATGGAGGCTACATAACTGATAAGATCCCCCTGAATCTTCTGCAGAACTGAGCAGTCCCAGCTCGTGCAGCCTCCCTTTATATGTCAGATGCTGCAGTCACTTTAAATCATCCCTGTGGGCCTTCACTGGACTCACTCTAGGAAGTCTGTGTCTTCCTTCTATTGAGGAGCCCAGAACTGGACCAAGCACTCAAGATGAGTCTCACCAGTACTGAGTAGAGAAAAATCACCTCTCTCTACCTGCTGGAAACGCTTTTCCTAATGTAGCCCAGGGTGCTGTTAGTGCTCCATGCCACAAGGGTGCATTGCGGACTTCAGCTTGGTGTCTCACCAGGATCAGCAGGTCTTTCTCTGCCAAACTGCTTTTCAGCTGGTCAGCCCCAGCATTTCCTGGCTGTGCATTTTTCCAGCAAGTCCAAGTCCCTCTGAACATCAGCACAACCCTCTGATACAACCAGACTGTGTTTTGGGATCTGCATTCTCAAAAAACCCAGAATACCTAAGAAAGCTTGTGTTTCTTACTAGTTGATGGAGGCATTGCTGTTATCTCGTTCATCACATTGGTGGGAATCTGATGATGTTCATCTTCGTATTTTATTCCCCAAAACTGGATCTCCTGTGCAGGTCCTTTGACCTTTCTTTGTTTTATGGCAAAACCAGCTTTTTGAAGGATTTAGATTATTTCCCTCCCTTTCTCAAAAACTTCTTTGCTCCACACGGTAATGTCATCAATGTATTGCAGGTGTTCTGGAGCTTGCCGCTGTTCCAGTCCAGTCTGGATCAGTTCATGGCAGATGATAGGGCTGTGTTTCCACCCTGGGACAGTCGATTCCAAGTGTGCTGGATGCCCCTCCAAGTAAAAGTGAACTGTGGCCTGCACTCTTGCTGCCAGAGGGATTGAAAAAAAATGCACTGGCAATATCAATCATGGCATACCACTTGGCTGCCTTTGACTCCAGTTCATACTGAAGTTCTAGCATGTCCAGTACGGCAGCACTCAGTGGTGATGTGACTTCATTCAGGCCAAGATAATCTGTGCTCTCCATTAGACTTTCACAGAGGCCATATGGGTGAGCAGGTCCTGCTGATCACTCCTTGGCTCTCCAATGTACAGATCAGCTCATGGATGGGAATCAGGGAGTCTTGGTTGGTGCGATATTGCCGCCGGTGCACTGTTGTGGTCATGATTGGCACTTGCTGTTCTTTGACCTTCAGCAACCCCATAACAGAAAGATCCACTGAGAGACCAAGCAAGGTGGACAGCTGCTTAACTTCCTCCGTCTCCAAGTCAGTTCTACCAAAAGCCCATTAATAATAGCCTTTGGGTCTCTGAAGTACCCTCTCCTGAGATACTCTATGCCAAGGATGCATGGATCCCCTAGGCCAGTCACAATGGGGAGCTTCTCCCACTCCTTCCCAGTTAGGCTGATTTCAGCCTCCAGTGCAGGCAACTGTTGGGATCTCCCTGGCACTCCAGAAATAGAAATGGGTTCTGTGCTTTGATGACATCAGGGTACACTGTGCACTAGTATCTAATAGAGCCTTATACTCCTATGGGACTGACATACCAGCCCATCTGATCCACACAGTCAGGTACACCCGGTTGTTCCTCTCCTCTGCCTGGCTGGAGGCAGGGCCCCTCTAATAGTGATCATAAGATTCTTCATTTACTTCTTGTACAAAGAGATTAGAATTGCTTTTTCATAGGAGTCAGAGTAAAATTGGTTCTTTCACTCCATCTGGGAAACTGCCCACTAGAGTCTGGAGCAGCAACGTACCAGAAATGGAGAAGAGGATCTGCTCCCTTTCCCCTTGTTGCCCCTGGGCTGTGGTGTACACATGCGTGTGGCAGTGTGGTGTGCTGTGACTGTGCCCATTCTGAACTTTCTCAGGCACATGCAGTAAAGTGCCTTCACATATTAACCAGCCAAGGAGCTGCTCCCAACCAGAAGATTTCTGGGGTTTCATTCTGAATGTGAAGAGCAGTCTCACTGCTAATAGTGTTTTCAGCTGCTATAGCACTCTTTGTAGGATGAGCTTCTGTTTGAGCCTTCCTTAAACTCTCTGTAGGCAGAGCCCATTTTACAGATGGTGTGTTTTCATTTGAACTAAGCACAGATGCAGCCTGCAAGCTTTTGGCTGGTTGCAAGACATCAATGTATTGAAAGTGAGGGCCCTGTTACTGCATAGTTCTCTCATACATGTGGCAGCAACCACAGGAAGCCCTATGCAGAATCAGGGCATCTTGTTTAAGCAAGTTTAGTCTGTGAGGTAGTGCCTGAGGGGGGAAAATACAGCTTGTGATCTAGTAGATAAGACAGGAAAAGAGCAAGAGAGGACCTGTCAAGGAGAAACTAATGGAGTTGCTGGAGGTCACACAATAGGTAAGTGGCAGAACTGGAAATAAACTATGAATCTCGAGGCACGTCCTGGTGCTCGGTTCCTAATCATAAACAGTGCCTCTCCCACTTCGAACTGCCCCTTTCCCAGACTCATTGTTGATGGATGTTTCAGCTTTAGTTTACTGCAAGAAAGTAAGGGAAAACCATCTTTTGCTTCTCAGGCTTTACCTTGGTAGCATCTGCCACCTGCTTTCGAGAAGGAAGTTACCCTTCTTCTGTTTTCCTACTCTAAATGAAACATTTTCCTGCAGATGTAGATATCCTGCAAGTGGAGGCTGCAGGGCAGTCACAGTCCCAGCCTGAACATGATGTGATGTAGGAAGCTGGCACACCAGGCAGTGCTTTGCAAAAACCCCTGTATGGGGGTTCCAGTTCTGGTTTCCAGTACCCTTCACCCTGCCTCCCTGTGTTTATCTGTTACCACAAGCCAGTGTCTCAGTGTGATCATCAGTAGGCAATACTGGATTTTTATTCTCTTCCTTCCAGTGCTGACTGTCAGTCCAAACCAAGACAGAGAACGCACCATCTCATGTTTCTCCAGGGAAATGTTAGTGTTGGTGCAAGGAAGAAAAGGTACTCCTCTGCCCTCAGCCTTTGCCTTGAACTCAGTTGTCAGTCCTGTAGTTCTTGGTTTGGGCCAGGCCACTGACACTTTTCCCATTGAAAGGCAGATCCAGTCAATATCAAGCAGCTTCCAGATCAGATCCCTTCTGTTTCTACAATGTCTAGTCTCTAACCCAACTATATGTTTATTATTTTAACAGTCAGTGTTGTTTCTGGACACCCAATGTCAAGGCACTAACTTTGCCTTCCTCTGTGTTTCCCACTGGAGCTTCCATTACCACTACTCAGAGGTCACTTGGACACCCTCCTGCTGCAGCTCTGACCTGTTATCAACCACAGCTAATGTAGCATGCCAGCAGGACTTTCAGAGAAAAAGCAGCATCCCTCTGGACCTAGAGAGACCTCTGAAAGAGTTTGCTTTCTCATCTCTTCAAGCTCTGAGTCCTGGACATGTTGCTGACTGTCTAATCCTGCAAGCATCCTTCCCCAGTGGCTCTGGCAAATCCAGAGTGGAAGGACATTTGCTCTGCAGCTTCCATCCAATTGCTTTCCTCTGGAATATTTTATTTTACTTTTTTTTGATGAGAAGCTGTAAACCAGACATCAGCCAGGAGTGTTTTAGAGAACAGGAATTTTTAGCCTAAGGATAAAGGGCCAGGTTCATTTGTTCACATCAGCCTTTAGGAGTATAATCATATGTTTATCCATCACTCCTCTGCCTGGTAGCTTCAGCCAGTTGCAGCAAAATTTAGAATCATAGAGTCATAGAATAGTTAGGGTTGGAAAGGGCCTTCAGATCATCCAGTTCCAACCTTCCTGGACACCTCACACTAAACCATGTCACCCAAGACTTTTCTGACTGTCACATTAACATCTGCAACCCGATGTGCTAGTATCACTGCAGCAAAGTATGCAGCTTGTCAGCTATTAATGGATTCATTTATTGGCTGATCCCCAAAAAGTATGGATGGGCATAGCAGCAGGTGCATGCCGAAGCTAGGAACTAGTCCCTCCAACTTCCTGGAATAGTTTGCATGTATTGAGTGCATTTGATCCCTTGTTTCATGGTGCGGATACTGGGATGATTATGCTGTAGTAGACAGAGGACAAGTGTCTACAGCAGAAGTGCTTGGTGCCTTCCTAACAATGCAGGAATACTCTCCAACTATAACCCTTGCATTTATTGCTTAATACTTTGAGTGCCCATGTGCAACACTCCATGTTGCATGTTCCAGGGCATGTACCCTCTGCAACATGAACTGTGTGATACAGAGCAAACAAAGAATGCTTTCTTAGGCATCTCAAAAAAGGTCCAAGCAGAAAACATACAGAAATGCAGCACATACATGATGCTTCAAGTGTTGAGACAGCCGTCTCGTGGCAAGACCTGGGGAATGACCTGGGAAGAATACAGGGATGTTGTCCGGGAAACTAGGGACCAGGTTAGGAAAGCTAAGGCCCAGTTAGAATTAAACTTGGCTAGGGATGTTAAGGATAACAGGAAGGGATTCTATAGGTACATAGCGAATAAAAGACAGACTAGGGACAACGCAGGCCCCCTCTGGAAGATATTGGGAGAACTGCTTACCCTGGATTTGGAGAAGGCTGAGGTTCTCAATGACCTCTTTGCCTCGGTCTTCACTGGCAAAGGCTCTGACCGCACCACCCAAGTCTTGGAAGGCAGACGCAGGGACTGTGAGAATGAAGACCTTGGGCCCACTGTAGGAGAGGATCTGGTTCAAGACCATCTTCAAAATCTGAACGTGCACAAGTCCACGGGACCTGATGGAATCCATCCGCGGGTCCTGAAGGAGCTGGCGAATGAAGTTGCTAAGCCACTGGCCATCGTATTTGAAAAATCCTGGCAGTCAGGTGAAGTTCCCGACGACTGGAAAAAGGGAAATATAACCCCCATTTTCAAGAAGGGGAAAATGGAAGACCCGGGGAATTACAGACCAGTCAGTCTCACCTCTGTGCCTGGCAAAATCTTGGAGCAGATTCTCCTGGAAGGCATGCTAAGGCACATGAAAAACAACAAGGTGCTTGGTGACAGCCAGCATGGCTTCACGAAGGGGAAATCCTGCCTGACCAATTTGGTGGCCTTCTATGATGGGGCTACGGAACTGATGGACAGGGATAGAGCAGTTGATGTTATCTACCTGGACTTGTGCAAAGCGTTTGACACTGTCCCACATGACATTCTTCTCTCTAAATTGGAGAGATATCAGTTTGATGGATGGACCACTCAGTGGATAAAGAACTGGCTGGATGGCCGCACACAAAGAGTTGTGGTCAATGGCTTGATGTCTGGCTGGAGACCAGTAACGAGTGCTGTCCCTCAGGGATCGGTGTTGGGACCGGTCTTGTTCAACATTCTTCGTCGCTGACATGGACAGTGGGATTGAGTGCGCCCTCAGCAAGTTTGCCGATGACACCAAGCTGTGTGGTCCGGTTGATACGCTGGAGGGAAGGGATGCCATCCAGAGGGACATTGACACGCTTGTAAGGTGGGCTGATGCCAACCTCATGAAGTTTAATAACCATGACAAGTGCAAGGTCCTACACCTGGGTCGGAGCAATCCCAGGCACAGCTACAGGTTGGTCAGAGAAGAGACTGAGAGCAGCCCTGCAGAGAAGGACTTGGGGGTGCTGATCAATGAGAAAATGGACATGAGCCAGCTGCAGTGTGCGCTCGCAGCCCAGAAACCAACCGTATCCTGGGCTGCATCCAAAGGAGTGTGACCAGCAGGGCGAAGGACCTCACCTGGAGCATTGTGTGCAGTTCTGGTGTCCTCAACGTAAAAAGGACATGGAACTGTTGGAACAAGTCCAGAGGAGGCCATGAGGATGATCAGGGACTGGAGCACCTCCCATATGAAGATAGGCTGAGGAAGTTGGGGCTGTTCAGCCTGGAGAAGAGAAGCTGCATGGAGACCTCATAGCAGCCTTCCAGTATCTGAAGGGGCCTAGAAGGATGCTGGGGAGGGACTGTTCGCTAGGGACTATAGTGACAGGACAAGGGGTAATGGGTTAAAACTTAAACAGGGAACGTTTAGGTTGGATATAAGGAGGAAATTCTTTCCTGTTAGGGTGGTGAGGCACTGGAATGGGTTGCCCAGGGAGGTTGTGAGTGCTCCATCCCTGTTGGTGTTCAAGGTCAGGTTGGACGAAGCCTTGGGTGAGATGGTTTAGTGTGAGGTGTCCCTGCCCATGGCAGGGGGGTTGGAACTGGATGATCTTAAGGTCCTTTCCAACCCTAACTATTCTATGATTCTATATTTAGACCGTAGAGCAAAACCAGTTTTGGTTTTGGCAATAGCTCCTTATTTTCCCTTCAGCAACTGCTAGAAAAGAACTAACAAATGGAATCACTTTTATTTAGTTTCCATTGTTTTTCCTCTGCTGTTCAGCTTCAGCCTCAGTCCCATATTGCCTGAAGGAGCTGCATGGGAATAGCTGGAGCTGGTGGCAGCTTTGCATTTGCTGCACAAGAAGCAGGGAGTTGCTTCAATTCAAATAAAGACAGAGCAGACTTTGAACTTCTAAACCTTTCATGTGTGACTAGTCAAAACACAGTGTTCTTCTGGCTTGCCTCAGCCACTAGCCAAACCTCAAAGGGGAGTTTGGGAATGTTGATTTTTCTTCCTTGCAGTATGAGGGAATGCTTCGTCTGCAGACAGTTTTCTCCTGGAAAAGAAGCATTTCCTATTCTTAAACAAACAGAGAATGAGTTTTTCCTTCTGTCAATAAGAAGATTCCAGTTGAGGCCCTTTTTCTGCTCTTTACTAAAAACTGAAATTATCTCCTCCCTTACTGGGAGGTTTGAATGTTTTGCTATCTCTTTTTCCCTGGCCTTGCGCATTGTCACGTACCCTGAGAAAGCCTGTTGCCTCTTGCAGGAGATGCCAGTTGTCTCATGAGAAGGCTGCTTCTCTGATTTCTACCCTACTTTGGCAGAAAAAGGATTCATTTTTCTTAAGTTTTTGTGCCAGATTTCAAAACCTTCTTAGCTCCTGTGCTCACAGTTAGGAGTCACAATAAGAAATGGAGCAGGCGACGGTGATAATCAGAGAAATGGGAACAGTTTGTCAGTTAAAACTGTGTTTCCAGAGCTGTAGACTTACGGGCAATCTGTGAAACAGCAGCAGGTAGTCCAAAATCAAATGCAGAAGCAGAAAGGATCCTTCAGGTTAGTTAGTCCAAGAAACATTTACAGGGAGAGGTATCTGGGCAACACGCTTAAACAGGAACTGTATCTACAATGAGGGAAATACCTTACTGGTATAAGTCAGCTTGCTCCAGGGCTTTCTTAAATAGCCTAGAGACCCTGGGCATGGTGCCTGAACGTATGCCATTCTCCACATGTGCAAAAGTCGAGTGGGGTCAGACTCACTGCACGTGCCAGAAAAGCAGTGCATGAGAGACACAGCTGGACTGGCTGCACACACCATCCAGAGCTGTTCCATGCATAAGCAACAAGCCAAGTTAAGTGGAGTATTTGTGTGCACATAGAGTAACTCCACAGCATGTCCACTCCAAGTCCAATGCATCTGGAATTACACTCCACACCCATCCCTGGATTCTATCTCCCAGCTGTTCCAGAGCAAATCTGCTTTGGGGAAAGGCTTACATCAATGCTGGTTTGTTCCAACTGTCTTTCTGTTGGTTTTCATTTGCTTCTCACTGGTTTATAGCCCTTCTCACCTGTGGTTTTGGTCCTCTTCTGTACCTTTTCTGCCTGCTGCATGGCACAGAAGGGTGCTGCCATGCATGCCTCACCTCCTGAGCCACAGTGGAAATGTCTAGAATTCTGCTCAGCTTTTATAGTGCTTTGAGCTCACCAACAAGGGTTTTTAGCCAAGCAGTTGCACTTTTTCTTCCAGAAAGTCCAGCTGTGATACGTATCCAGTTCAGCCAAATGAGCTTCCTGACAAAGTGCATTCCCCAAGTAACATTTGCTCACCGAGGGAAACCACCCTTTGCTATGTACATGGGGAGGTTTTAAGCCTGCTTTCCTGTGGCAGAGTGAGGTAATAGGCAATGACCCTAATAAATGTCCCAGTTGTTTGCAGAGCAAAAAGCACTGGTAAGTGACAACTGCATTAGAAAACATCTTCCCCCGCCCTGGAAATCCTGTCTTTTGATGGGAATAGTCAGGCTTCATAAAGGAAAGCTCTTGTTATTTTGGTTCATTACTAGTTAATTGCTTTACTCAACAGTGGGGGCCGGGCTAGATCCCTGGCCAGACACAGTGCTAGTTAAGCCTGAGTTGAGAGCTGTTAACCTGGGATGAAACTCCAGTGTTTTAATGCAATACTACTGCGAAGGAAAATCAGTGCTCAGGCTGCTGAAAGTGGGGTTGCCAGATTTTGCTTGCCCTTGTGGGATCAGTGTTATAAATAATTAGCATACACTTTCTAGTTTTGAATAATCCTTAATAGCAAGTTTTGTTCCACTGAATGACCTCCAAAGAGGAACCTTGCAGATAGTCCAAAGCAGGCAGCCCCAGACATCTCTCTTTGGGAGCACTGTCCTCAGCAAATCAGACACAGAGGCCTTTAGGATAGTCTTCATTTGAAATGCCAGTTTTATGGAGGCTAATGATGTAACTGAGAAGCAGCATCTGCATTTTAGGTTGAATTCAGATGTTTTCCGTGCTAAAATAATTCCAGCTGCTTCATTTGCTTCTTTTTCCTGTAGATTCCTTTCTGATAGATGTATTGTATGCCGACAGTTTTTACAGATACCGGCACTGGTCAAACAGAATTTCTGACCAAAATCCAGACAGGAATTTTTATGAACTAGTATCTGCCTTTTCTGCCAGCTGCTGCTCATATGGAGTAGCAGAGAAGGTGCCATTCAATTTGTATTTTAGTCACACAGAGTTAGGTTGGGAGCTTTTTTTGCATTTTAGAATAACTAAAATGGAAATCTAGCCTCACACTAGGCCATGTTGCCCAAGGCTCTGTCCAAACTGGCCTTGAGCACTGCCAGGGATGGGGCATTCTTTGGAGAACTTGTGCCAGTGCCTTAGCACCCTCACAGTAAAGAGCTTTTTCCTTATATCTAACCCGAACTTCCCATTTTAGCTTATCCTGGCTTCTTAGTGTAACAGGAAATGTGCTGTGGGGTATCAAAGAAAAAGGTTTCCTGGGTCAGAACCTGACTTGTCTCTCATCCCGAGAGCAGCTCTTATTTCAGCAAAACTTTGAGGTTTGCTTAGGACTGATAACAGAAGCTACAGTGACCTCAGAGACATCTTCTGCAAAAATACATTCCATCTTGTCCACAGCTTCCAACCTGCAGTTTACATTGACAGTGGGATCATTACATTTTTCACCTTCACATGCAGACAGACCCAAAATTTACCTTCAAACTCTAAAGCAGTCCAAAACCTTAATTTTTTTGGACAATCTAGTGACAATATTGTACTTTACATGTAATGGCCATCGGAATATAATGGTCCTGCTCTACATGCATACACTTACAGCTTACAGTTACTGTCTTAAAGAAATCCTGTAATACCTTTAAGAATGAATGATCATCATGGCTGGAGCCTTTTTTATGATGGCAAAAATTAGTAAAGAAGGAAAATCGGCAAATCTCAGGGGGCAACATATTGGTGGGAGGATTGTGAGTACAGATGCTATAACAATTCCAGGGTGTAGTAGCTGTGCAAGACCTATTCATGTTTGCTACAGTTTATTGGAAGTACAGGAATACATCGTCATGCTGAATCTTGAGCATGTACAGCAGAGAAGAGAAATCCTTCCAGGATTGTCTTTTTGCAGCATGCTTTACCTTGTCCCCAACATGAATTTGCACGGAGGATCCTGGGTGTATGGAGTTCATTGCAGGCTCAGGCTTGCAAAATGTCAAAACCAATAACGCTTTCCTCGACTGTGGAATTTAGAGTCTCCCCTCAGTTGGTCTTGGGGAGTGAAGCTATATCATTAATCTGGATTTGGGAACATTGGGTGAGATGTTTTTCCTGACTCTGTGATACAAGTGCCTCAGCACTCTAGCAGTCATGTAGTGCTGCATGTCACCGAATGATCAATAACCAATTCTTGTGCAAATGGGCTTCTTTGTAGTCTAAACGGAAGGATGCAGCACTGAAAAGTGGCCAGTGATACACATTCTCTGTGTTGATAGTTGAGGAAATAATATGGTAGCACAGAGGTTTAGTTTTGAATTGTTTATTTGACTAAAACAGTTTAAAAACCAAGAGATAAATCCAGCTATAAAAAAAATATGTTATTTGGGGTGGATGAGCTTTTATTATGGGAACCATTTTCTTGTCTGCAGATCATTTGCAGGAATGGACTGATGGTTTTGCTTTTCCTAGTAGACAAACATAGATCAAGCTGAGCAGTCAAAAACTGGATACCAGCCCATCTAAGGAAGATCACTGTATTTAGTTTCGCTGTTTGACCTCAGCAGCAGAGTAGTGTGACTGAAAATACACCTGCACTGCAGAGAATCAAAGTCTACTGGACAAACAATAGCAGTGTCCTTTCCTAAAGCATCCTTTTCTTGCTAAGATTGATCTCTGCCAGGAAAGTTGGGTAGTCATTTTACTTTAAATAGTAATTGATTTTGGTGACTGTTAGTTGAACTTTACGTAGGGTTTCATTGCACAGAAGGTATAGGGAAGAATACAGTAAGTGGTGTTACCTTATGATAGCCTTAAGATAATAATTGATATTAAGTGGTCTAGATATTTACAGTTCAGTCACTCATGGCACCCACCCTGCAGCTTCCAGCTGCCTTCATGCTTCCCTGGAGAAGTTGAGCTTCACTAGGAGGAAGTATCCCTCACACAGTAGCCCCTGCATAAATGGCTTGAGAGATTCCATCTGAGTGCCCTCTCTACGATACTGCAGGTGATACTGCCTGAGAAGATAGTATAAAAATACCCAAAGAGGCAGTGATTGAGCTCCTCAAGAGAAGAACGGAAAACTGGAGAAAAGCACAATCCTAGCTGAGGAACAGGATTGGAGAGGTGCTTTACTCACTGTAGTCTTCCTATGTAGCTCTAGGTTTATGTTGCATAAAATAATGCTTTGAAATATATTTACGGTTTAAAGATGCAGGTGAGTGCCTTTGGTTAGACTCTAAAGCCTCTAAAAGCAGCAGTTAAATAGCTCCACAGCTTTGAACGTGTATTTTGGTTCTCCGCTGGCACAGTGGCTGCAGTTGCGGCTCTGCCATGGAGATGACTCCATTAGAGCCTGTGGTGTGTCTAGTACTTCAGTGATGGTATCTCTACACAGCCCTGCAGACAATAAAATGACTCTTTGCCCTATTTGCCTCCATGCTAAATTACATTCAGCCTGTGCTAGTGTGCCATGCTGCACTAATAGCAATGGTCTGCAGCAGCTGAGGTGCAGGCTGTGAGAATACTGACTTGTTTTCTTCACTGAGATGAGTAAGAGTATGGAAGAAATTACATGTTTGTGTGTGTCCTTGTTTATTTTCACCCATGATGAAGCAGCAATTGATGACTGAATGCAAAAATTCCTTTCGCTTGTTTATTCTTGCAGGATTCACATGGGAGTTAAGTGCCAAAAAAGAAAATTCCATGATATAACAGGATAAGAAATGACAAAGCCCATGTGAGGTGAAACAGTTTGAGATGCTGTCACCTTCTAAGGATGCTATTCTATCAATACTTTCTTTGGCAATAGGGAGTATGCAAAATAATCTGTGATGTAATGGGTCTAAATTGGCGCTTAGATCTTGCAAGCCAGTGTTCAGCAGCTCAGCAGTTTAGGATTTTACTGAATTATCAGCAGAGAGAAATACTGTTGCTTCTAATTGTGACATGGTTTTACAAACTTCCTTCTTTTACAGATTCGGTTAAACAGCAGAGGACTTATCTATTCTGTCGGTCTCCTGCTGGCATCTGTTTTTGTCACAGTATGTATATAGTCTTGTTCTTCATTGCCAAAGAGTGATTTTTACAGACTGTTTCTTCACCTGTTCTTTTCTCACTTCCAGCTGTAATAGTGGTTGCAAGGACTGTTGTTGAGGGGTAGGAATGGGCATTCCTATTGTAAACTTCCCAAGACCTTGATCTGGCACTTTGCAGAAGCTATCTCTGTCACAGGATGCCTCTCACATTTGTGCATTTTTCATGGGAGGAGCCCAAGAGATCCATTAGTTTTTCCTCATGCTAAAGTTGGACCAGATCCCTTGTTGTATTACAAGATCCATTCTCCTATTGGACAGGTAGACAGAATGCTGTAGAGTTTGCTTTGGCTCTCTGTGAGAACCTTCTGAACTGCAACACCAACCAGAACAAATAGTGCCTAGGCATGACAGTGTTTCTCTTGAAATCCATGCTTCATGTTTCCTGACCTGCCCATGTCCAGCACAGCAGATCAGAAATTACAAGGAGAAGAGAATTTCTGTGACATCTTCCAAATCTTGAGACCAGCTGCTGCGGGGAGTCATAGAATCACAGAATAGTTTGGGTTGGAAAGGACCTTAAGGTCATCCAGTTCCAACCCCCCTGCCATGGACAGGGACACCTCACACTAAACCATCCCACCCAAGGCTCTGTCCAACCTGGCCTTGAACACTGCCAGGGATGGAGCATTCACAACTTCCCCAGGCAATCCATTCCAGTGTCTCACCACCCTAACAGTAAAGAACTTCTTCCTTATATCCAATCTAAACTTCCCCTGTTTAAGTTTTAACCCATTACCCCTTGTCCTATCACAATAGTCCCTAATGAAGAGTCCCTCCCCAGCATCCTTCTAGGCCCCTTCAGATACTGGAAGGCTGCTATGAGGTCACCACGCAGCTTCTCTTGTCCTCCTGGAGTCCTCCTGGGCATTACACACCAACACAGTTCCCACATACACAAGACTTTAATTTTTCAGGGGCTTTGTGTGAGAGCAAACTAAGCAAAGTTGAGCACAGCCTTAGACTCTGGCTCCAGACTGAGATGCAGAGGGGCATATAAAGCATTTTGAGTGAAGAAAAGGGGATCTGGCCTTTGAAAACTTTTCTGAATTAAATGGGATTGCTCTTGTCAAAATTAAATTCATTGCAGAAACTTAAGGCCCTTGAGCCAGGGCTCAAAGTGATCTAAGTCAGTGGGGCTTCAGTGACTGTGAGGGAGCTACTCTGATTTACTTCACCTTTGGTCTTCAGCTCATGTGCTGCAGTACTTGCATTGCGATTGCTTCCAGGTGACCATGATCAGTAGGGGTGCAGTCACCTTTGTGTTCCTGTAATTGAGATGGGGATTTACCTCTGTTCAAAATGTTCCTGCTGTGGTGGCTTACTCTGTGTTTATTGTAGGTTTTTGGAGTCCACATGAACAAATGGAAACTGGATAAGAAGCTAGGGTGTGTGTGCCTTTCCCTTTATGGCATCTTCCTGTGTTTCTCCATCATGACAGAGTTCAATGTTTTCACTTTTGTGAACTTGCCCATGTGCAGAGATCACTAATGTAGGTGGCAGACTGTTGGGAGGAACTTCCTTCTTACCTGTGCAATACAAACCACGGCTGGCATCTCCTGAACGCGGTGCACCTCCAAGTCGTGACGTATATCCTGCTCACTGTTCATAGAACCTGTGGCCCCATCTAGGTCTGCCCTGTCCCTGACTCCCTGCAACCTGGACAAATCCTGCATCGATGTGAAGATTATTTTTTTCAATATTCATGTGATTTCCTAGCTCAGTTTTTGAACAGTGTGACTGGGATGAACTGGCTGCTAACTGGCGTCAAGCCAGGCAAAACTGGTCTGCTACAATTATTTCTTCTTTTTAAGTTATTTGATGGAAGACTAATCTAATTTATGACTTAAGACTACTGCTGTAATGCAGAAGAGGTACATTCTACAGGGGCTGATTTTCAAGGAGAATCATGGGATTTTTTTTTTGTTTGTTTGTTTTTTGTCTTACTCCTTTTTTTTCTTTAACTGTGTTCTGGGGTTTTGAGGGGTGGGAAGGGTGTTTTTTTGGTTTTGCTTTTTAATTGCCAGAGATCAAGGTCTTCTCTTGCATCTTCTCGTTCTGTGTGCTGGGCCTCCTGTAATGATCCAAAGGTCACAGGGCAGTGTAATATGGGAATACAATTCAAGGTACTCAGCATATGAATGGATTTACTGCGTTTTAAAAGAAGATTGTCAAGGCAACAGACAGTGACTTTTGACCATAAATAATGAAACTTGTACAGGTATGATGAGGAATGCAAAGTAAACATGGATTCAGAGGGTAAACACTGCTACCATTTTATTACTAACATTGGAGTTTTATTACCAGGGTGTTCATGGTATTTCCAAGCAATAGTTCAGTTGCCAGCCCTGGAGGGCTACTGATGAAATGTCCTGGTTTTTAATGGTCTGCACATGGAAATGGAAGGTCAACACTTTCTCTGCTCCATCAGATTTCTTGTTTTGGGGGGATTCAATAGTTCATGTCTTACTTGTTCTGAGAAGGAGATAAGTAAATGTCGGAACTTTTCTGAGTTACAGACACTGGTTTCTTTAAAAGGAAAGAGGCATATTTTGCACAGATATAGTTACTGAAGTCATAATTTGCCATTCTTTAAAGAATACACTGGACCTGGCCAGATATTTGTCTTCTTAAGCAGTTGAACTCACCTGGTAACAAATCAAGTGGATTCATCGCCCCTCTTTTGGGAGGGAGGAAGACACAGAGAGACATGGCACTTTTTAAAATGTGGAATATCTTCAATGCAGACTCGCTCACAGATCTTAAGTTATTGTGAAAGTTTAGCTATTCATTGTTCCAATATCCCTGCTAGATTTTGTATAATTCTGTATTAATATGCAGGCAGATTCCACCCCATGAGAAACACTATCACAGCTTCATTTGTATTGATACTGTGGATTCTTGCCAGTGCTGGCTCTTGTATTTACTTTAAGCACTGATCACTTCTGATTCATTTGGTATGTTTTTTTTCTTCTTGTATATGTTCTACTATGAAATGTATTAAGATACTACCAGCTAGGTGAATGTTTTTGTCTATGGTACAAACAATGGCAAATATTGGTAGTAAAGGTACAGAAAACCCTATGTAAAAAAAAAAAAAAGGGAAGTTAAAAAAAAAAAACCCCTAACCAACAACTTGCACCAAACCCTAACCTACAGCAGGGGAGAAACCTCCAACTAAAAAAAAGGCAATGAGAGCCCCATTCACAGACAGAAAGCCAAGTTTTATTTCATTTGCACTTTTGGAAGTGACTTTTACAGTTTGATTTTGTTTGGGCAAAGTGCTGTAAATGGAAATATTTACCGCCTGTGGTTTCCATTCAGCTCAGCACCCAATGTTCGTTCTTTGTGACACTAAGCCTGTGGAGGTTCTGGCCCCTGTTGCACTGCATGTGTCGAGGAAATCTGGTGGGAAAAGCTGTGTGCTGCTGGCCTCGGTGGACAAAGCGTGCTCATGATCTGTGGCAGGGAGCAGTACAGGCCCAGGGACAGGCAGTGGAGAGTCAATGACATGCCTGCGTCACCATTTTTCTTTCTGGAGAACAGTTGTGTTGCTACTTGTTGAGCTCTGCAGCCTGTGGTTCGAGCAGCCTTGTCGTCACTGTGCCCGCTGAAATCCTCTTGCATTAGGAAGCCCGCTGTACTTTTCCTGTTGTTTTTTATTGTTGCTGTTGGATTTGTTTTTTTTCTGTCAATGAGATTAATAATAACCACTAAAATGCCTAAAATACTTCCTTAAATCGAACAGTGTTAGCAACGATGTGGCACATGTCCCTAAGGGCCACCCCCTCCACACACAGCTATACTCTTGTAGCAAGATGCAGTTGCTCCTAAGCAGAGTGTTTCCTTGAGGGACAGATTTGGGGAAGAAAAACAAAAAAGAGAGAAGTTTCACATCAGGGCCTATTGTTACTTCTATTTTTAATATTTATACTGCTGCTCCAATGGAGCCAGTTGGATCTATTTCTACGAAATAGCCATTACCTATCCCGTGGCACAAAAACTGCATGAGTATTTTTTAGGAACTTTTCCTATCAGTGTGCATTAAATACTGTAGTGTATCGTAGCTTTGCGTTGTGTGTAAAACCTGAAATACCTTGTTATGACACTTGTGTGTTGTGCAAGAATGTACTGAAAGTTGTTTCTAAGCAGAAGCAAAAGGTACATTGAATTGTTGTTATTGTGCCATATATGAATTGATAAGCACTTCCTATATTGACAGTTCTAGTGAGATGTGCTTACGATTTACAGCCAAATCTCAGACCTGGTTTGGAAGAGGACAGACCAAGTGAATGTGTGCATTAATGGTTTTTTCTTCAAAAGACAGCGCCTCTCGAGTTTTTAGCATAATCAAAGCCTGTGGAAATGTCCGCAAAGCAAAAACACTTGGGCAATTTTTAGCATCCTTCCTGTGTGACATCCCCCAAACTCCCGTAGACAGTTACATTCCAATGTGGTGCAGGGCAAAAGCTTTGCTCCAGAGAGGACTGGGTCTGAGGGGTTCTCTCCTCCCGACATCAGATCCTGGTCCCTGCAGGCAGTGCACTGGGGGCAGCCAGCACCTGCCTTCCGTCCCCGGCGAGCGGCTCCGCAGTGCCTGTTGCTGCCCAGTGATGGGGTCACCGCTGCGGCGCGGGAGCCCGGGGGGAGGCTGCTCCGCTCTGGCCAGCTCGGAGCCGGGGGGCAGGAGGGGCTGTGCCGGGGCTGGCGGAAGGGGCAGGTGAGGCACAGCCGGGCTCTGGAGAGGAGCAGGGTTTGGGGTCTGGGGGAAGCCACGCTGGGTTGTGTTCTTTGAGCGTGACCGGGATTCCTGTGCGCTGTTGTTGCTCTGAGAACAAGGGTCACCTTCGTGTCTGAGGCTGCGCTCGGCTTTGGGCCAGTTGACTCTTTCTGTTTCCATTCCCAGCTGTTTCAGACAATTCTTAATGATTACTTCAAAGGAAGAGGAAAGGGCCTTTTCCTCAGTGCAGAGCAGCACACTGCAGCGCTAACTTTGACTTGATTTATAGATGTGAGCCTTTGCTAGTTTCAACTCTGCTCGAGGTGTGGATGGCCTCCCTTTGACGGCAGTTCAAAGGCAGAATGGTGGGATACAATATGATGAGGACTTAGGCATGCTGTAAAAGCTGCTTATGTCCCTACCGAAGGTGAATTTTCTACTTGCTTTTTTTTTTCTGATTTTTGTCTTTTTGTTGTTGTTGTTTTTTGGGTTTTGATGTACTGCACTTTTTGGTAGATTGTTTCTGCGACAGGAACACCAACCTGAAATGTGTGCATGGGAGGAGCCTGCCACTAGTATCTATCATTTGGGGTTTTTTTCCTGTGATGCTACCTGGCTGATTTGTTTTCTGCTTTCTGTCCTTAGCTGTGTCATTGCAATCAACTGATTGGCATGCTTTAGATTTGTGATGTTAGTGCCTGAGAAAACAAATGCTCATTCTTAACTTTCAGAGATGCACAACAGGGTTTTTCATGACAAAACACATCAGGTAAAACAGCAATCTAGTTTTAGAAAAACAAGTTCAATGCAGATGGGGCAACCTGAGGGTAACTTTTAACAGCCTGCCGTCAGAATAAGAGTTTTTATATGCCTTTTCCAAATAACAGTATTTGTGAGATAAAATGTAGATTGAATATTGTTGAATAACTTTCTAGAAAACCACGACTTTCTGCTGATGGGCCAATGTTTCTTATATCAATTTTTTGGGGGGGAGCCTTAATCCTTTCAAATAAAGCTCACAGAGATGCAGCAGTGAAAGGTTTGTCCATTTCAAAGTTACGCCGCTGAGGCTTTAGACTTGTTTAAATAGATCAATCATTCTCAATGGACCATGCTCAGCTGGATTTAAATCTTCCTTATATTCATGAAGTTTCACTTAATCAGCAGCCACTGTAAGTTAGTCTAAAATGGACTTAAATCCAGGTAAGAATGGCTGTATTAGGTTTGTCCAACTTGAACCAGACCAGTTTAAAGCCATGCTTTTAAGGAAAGTGGTGAAAGTTTGAATATTTGGAAGACTTCATTCACTTCAAAATTAAGGAGGTGCAGAGTTTGCCAAATGGGTGAAGCAGCTATAGTGCTTAAGGGAAGAGAGTTCTCAGTATTTCACTGACTTGAGTGAAAGTTGACCTCTGTTGAAACCAATGGCAAAACCCCGATGACTGCTTCGTGGGGTCAGTGTACGTGTTTGCAGCGTTAAGCCCTGGAAAGGGCTGTTGCACTTTGTTTTTTAAAGATGAATGAGCTTTTTGTTTTCTTACCTGAAGAGGTAAATGAAGAACTATTAATACAGCTTGGCACCTTTAAGGGAATTTACGTGACTATCCTGTTAGCACTTGGTAGCCTCAAATCGGAAGCATATTTCTTATACGTACATACTTTCACCCAGACTGCTCTGACTTGTTTGGCTGAATCTCCAGAACCAGTCTCAGGTGTGGGCAAATCCATGTCTTTTGTAAAAGTTTTCTTTATTCTTGGGAAAGCAATGAGGGAGGAAATGGCAGCTTATGTCATTGTGCACCAGGGGATATAATTTGGCTGAAAATCTTTCTTCACCACCCTGAAACAGCCTAGGCCAAGTTATCCAAGTTTGGTCAGAAGCATCTAATTTCAGGAAAGCATCTAGAAAAGCACAGTTTGTTTAAAGCAACCAATTTTGTAATAAACTTATATAGTTAAAATGACTTTATCATGGTATGTTTTGCGTAGTTTCTTATTTTACTTTTTGTAATAGCCTTGTAGAACAAGTTTTAAACCTTCCACCCCAGAACAACCTGGCAGAAATCTTGTCAATATGATCTTTGTCTGCCAGGTAGGATTTGAATGGTGCTAAAAGTCAACATGATAATTCCACAGCAACAGCTTAACGTAACCTTTTTATTGCCAGTTGAGGGAAAACATAACATCGTATGCCTGAACCTATGAGGCCAGCTGTAGCTGATTGCAGATCTGCCCAAATATGGAGCATTTCCATTGGCATGCCTGGCATGGAAAGCAAGGAGCTTGGATTCCCAGAGGAGTAACCCCTGTTGCTGGATATCTCATGCTGTAATGATAGAAAGGGGTTGCAGGTGCGTACACCTGCCTACTAGCTTGGAATGATACTTGCTCCTTTTTCATAACAGAAACACAGATTTCCCTTAGAACTGAGTCTTACCTTAATTCTGGTCAGTGTTGTCTACCGATAGGCATTGGAGCAGGGGAGACCCTAAAGCTCATCCAGTTCCAGCCCCTTACCACGGGCAGGGACACCTTCCACTAAAGCAGCTTGCTCCAAACCCCGTCCAACCTGGCCTTGAACACTGCCGGGAATGGGGCAGCCACAAGTGCTCTGTTCTCTTCATGCATGTGGAGACGGGCATTTGGCTCTGGAAGGAGTTAACTGTAGAAATGTTTGGTGGATAGAGAGGCCTGTAACATTAAGCAAATTTTTGTAATCATAGAGGTGTGTAACTCTGCCATTAGGAATGAAAAAACAGAGACCTCGGCACTTGTGCAGTGAGATCTATATGCAACTGGTGGGGTCATTTCAGTAAAGCAGTCCCCAAGGTAGCAAACCACCACATCTCTGAGGGAGACTGGTTGTAGTAACTCCTGTCAAAAAGTGATGCCATCAGCGTACAGGTACATGGTTACCTTACAGTCATAGAACCAAAAACTGGCTTGGGCTGGCTCCTAAGCTGCGAGTCCAGAAAGCACCAGAGCCCTTGCCTAACTTGAAGCACATCCCTTGTCTTGTAGAGGTCCATCTGTTGGAAGCTGGGCACATGCTGAAGTGTTCTGCAGAGAAATTTGGTTTAGGGAATCCAGCTCTTTGGCATCAGGAGGGTTTATTTAAGTGCCCAACAAAGCAGCACGTGCAGTTTAGGAGTGAGGGCTCTCTCAGGGAGCGACCGAGGCAAAATGTTCTCCTGGCAGGAGCAGAATCCTCTGTGGTCAGTGAGCAGAGCCTGTAATGAACATGCCTTGGGTTCAAATCCAGAAAGTGATTTTTAGAAGACTTTATACAAGTTTTATAACCTGTTCACTAGGAGTCAGCTGCTGAGGTTTTTAACCGTGATGCTATTTAGGAAAACAGATTTTTGCCTTGCAGGGGTCTATCGCTTGCCTGTATGCCCCTCTAGAAGACAGGAGCCCATGTTAGTAGCTCCCCTGTCCAAACGGGACCTGATGCTGAGCTTCCTCAAGTTAAAAGCAAGGGGGTTTTAACTGAGCCAGAAGGTTTTGGCTCAAGGCTGAGCCTGGCGCAGTTGCCGATGGCGTTGTACCCTGCATGGAGGTGTCCAGCAGTCAGTGCACAGCACACACCAGCACAGGTGCCTGTCTCACCTCGTGCTCTCCGCAGCTCCTGGTGGGCAGGGAGCAGAGCTGGGCAGTTCCTCTGCCTGGCCTGTGCCGGTCAGTTCCTTTGCCGTGTGCTCTTGCATCCCCGGAGCGTGCGCAGGGCTTGGGTGGGCTCTTTTGAATTTGAGGCTGCAGTTTGCAATTGGAGGAGGTGGAAAAAGAATTTTGCATTGCAAACCATGGGCTAAGATACCACAGGAGGAGTTCTCTCCCGCGTCCCAGCTTCATGCAACTGCATCTGTAGGCATGCAGATGGTGAAGTATGAAGGATCGCATCCAGGACCCTCTGATGCTCTCCAGCCAGCACTTTTAAGTTGAAAGTTATGTTACAAAAATAGGCTTTTACATCCTGACTTTGAGTCCTGGTGCAACTTGAGTGTAAATAGGATGAATGGCTCTTAGCAGGACCCTGGTAATGAAAGACAGTTTGCAGGACCTGGTCTTGTATTGGCATCTGTGTCACTTTTTAACTTTGTTGAGGACAGCCATCATTGAGAAATGGTTAATTTTCTATAGGATGGCTAAGTAGGTTGCCACACCACGGCTGCAGAAACCGAACACAGTCCCTAGAAGAAGGTAAATCTCCTTTACTGGCTGTTACAGCCTTAGAACTACATCTCGTTCTAGTGCTGTCTGCCTTTAAATGCACCAAGCCATTGAAATAACCAATCATCACAAACTGCATGGGAAGATTTTTCGTAGGATGGCTTTTAAAAGACTCTTCAAAAGGAAATTTGCACATATGAGGATACTTTATATATAGTGGCCTCAAAACTAATGAAGTGGATCCAACCCAGCTCAGTTCTGGTTAGGCAAAGACACTCATTATACAATGAACATTATTGATCTGATTAAGTGATTATAGATCTGACCTGGGCCTTTTACACTTTCTGAAGCCAGGCAGTTCAATACTGGTTTTATGAAGGCACTCTGTCAGAAGTTCATATAAGTCATTGGCAGATTTTTTTGCCTTTTTTTTTTTAAATGAATATAGATTTATATTCAAGCAACATATATATGTATGCGTACATACTATTGTGTCCACTGTTAATAACAGTGTCCACTGTTATTAAAATGAAGGCCTGTAGTTACCAGCTGCCATCTGTATAGGAATAAGACCCTATCATGGCAACTGCTAAGAATCTTAAGTGTATCAGTACTTAAAATACTCTTAGACACACATATTTATAGATGCAAGAGATGGTTACTAGTTTTTATTTGTTTCCCCGTTGTGTTAGCAGGGTATTCTGAGTGGTGCATGGCAGTTGTATATCTATAATACAGCAAGTCAAAAGCTTAAGCAGCTTATCTTTGTACATTCAGGACTACTTCTAATGTGATTATTGTCATTTGAAATGCCAGTTGCGTTTTCTGAACATAAAAGACAGCTTTGAGAAAAAAAAAAAAAGCACATGTGAGACATTGAGGGGGTCGGGAGAGTCTGCACTGAAGTATTTATACATTTTATTTATTTATCATGCATGAAGAGCTGAGCCTCTGGTTTTCCCCATGCTGGCAAAAGATTTAGGAACCTGATTTCAGTCCCCATCTAAAGCTAATGCCAGGTTTTCCTGAATCAGGGAGCAAGCACACAAAGCCATTAAAAGCATCCTACTGCCCTTCTGAATGGCCACGAAAAGTAACAAGGCCTTCTTGGATGCTTCATATATTAGTAAAGAAGCCGAGGAACGCTGTGAGACCCAAAAATGCTTCTGCAATGCTCACCTCTTGATCTGTAAGAGTAGTAATACATAAATAGCAAATACTCATTGCACCATGTTTTAATATCACTGTCACGAGATACCGTTTGCAGTAATTAAGATTCGTGTTTCATAAGATACCAACAAGTCATTTGGGGGATTTTTAGGGTTTTTTATTTTTTAGTAATCTTTTAGTAAGGAAGCAATCTTCCTGGTTTTACCCATCTCCCTTTAACAGTAAATGACTGGTTAAATGTGAAGATCTCTCTTTCAAACAGATGTCATGCACTAGCAAATGCTTGGATGAAGCTGACACTGTCCCAGCTTTATGACAGGGAGGTTCCCCTTTACAGCAGGCAGGATCTCCACCTTGAAATCCTGCAGTAAAAATGATCCAACCACTCACATATGTGGTACTTCCCTATTTCCACTGCATTGGTTTGGTTTGGGGTAGGTCAGCAGATCTCCATTGTAGACTATATCACATCGTTGCTATCAGTGTGAATTACAATAGGGCTTGTTGGGAAATGCAGGAGCAGTGATGGAGTCATTTTACAGACATTGTTTTGAGGGGAGGGAACAGCAAGCCTGTGTTTCGTCAGATCTTAAAGCTGGGGGACTTTAAAGATTAGAAAAGAAAAAAATTGGAAGGTAAAGGCTGATTGCATGGAGTATTGCATCAGTCTTTCATAAAGGTTCCTATAATGTTCCAGACTTGCATAAAGTGAGGTCCCAAGTTCTGTCAGGCCCAGAGCTGAGCAGAGTTGTTCATCCTGTGTTCTCAGCAGCAGTGCTTCTCTTCCAGTAACTCACTGGAGTCAACACCTCTGCGTGTAACACACGTTTCTGCATCTCGGAGCTGTGCTGTGAAATTGCACAATGCTTGGGTCATATGAGCAAGCACAGAACTTGAACTACAACAGGTTCTTGAAAGAAGCCAAAGCAAAATGTTTGTGGAATAACTTTGTTCTTAAGGTTTTATTTTTTTACTGGATGACAGAAGCAAAGGACACAAAGCGTGATCTGCAGTTATCCAGCACCTGTGGAGAGCAAGTGCACGTGAGTGATATGGCATCACAGAAAGCTGGTTAGTGTGTAATTGGGATACTGCAGCTTTTGCAGGGGTTGCATTTACACAGAGGTTTGCTTGAATGCTATTTGATCTTCACAACTTGCACCCTTCTAATGAAAGGTATTTCTTGCTGGTGAGAAATACTGCATTCCTTTATCAGGAAGAGTGGGAGAGAGATGCCAGAACTGATACCTCCACACCATTCTTATCCTAGCTTCACAAGTATGCGTCTTACCTGTTACGGAAATGGTTGTCTAAATTGGTAGCGGCAGCGTGTGTACCATGGGGTGAGCTGGTACACAGTTACCTTTGCCATGCATTGAAGATTTGGGGACAAGTTTTACTCAATGTTCTAGATTGACTTCACTGACTTGTCCTTGTAAAGCTGAGAATCATTACTAGGCCCTTAATGCAGGCAGCATCTGTAAGAAATGACTAAAGGGATGATAGACTTTGTTTGTCCTCACATAGAATGTTTGTTTTGAAGCCTGAAACCAAGGTAGAAAGGTGTTCGTTTGGGTTTTGAGGATCGGCGGGGGGAGTGGGGTGGGAGGCAGCATTGCTCTGTGCAGTCTGAAATCCCTTGGTGAGGTTTGGCTATGGCTGAGCCAGTGGTGATGTGTAGGAGGGCAGGACTGGTGCTTCTCTCCGGCCCGTGGTTCATCTCGTCACAGACACGGGTGTGTGGCAGGCGACCCCGTGGGGTGAAGTTCACTTCTGCTACAACCCCAGCAAAGCCTGGCAATGGGAATCCATGTACTGGTAAACTGGGATTTCAGTAGAGCAAACAGGTCAGCACACAGACCTCTTCCTCCTCAGGTACGTGGCACAAGTTCCCTCTACCTTCTCTTCCTCCTCTGGCTCATCCAGTATGTTTTGGACCAGGCTTTCATTAGCTCCCATTTATTAACTAAAACCATGGCTGGATTCTCAGCAGTGCTGAGCCCCTGCTCACCACCGAAGGGCAGTGGGTGCTGCTGGGTGCAGGCTCTCCGAAGAAACTTCCCTTTGCTTGCTTTTCCTTGCAAGGGCTTTGCCCACTAGTGCCCTGTGATTGAGGTGAGTTTGCAACCCCTACTATGGCTTGTTCTAAAACAGACTGTGAGGGAACCGCACAGATTTCTTTGCACTGTGTGTGTGGTGGGTTTTCTACTTTATGGCACAGTCACAGCATCAAAGCTGCAGGAAGCACAGCAATAAAAGTGACTGGTACAAGCACCTTTTATTTGATTTGGGATCAAATGATGCTGTCTGGGTTCCTTTTCACTGAGTGGGATGATCCTGTGATGCTTCTAACCATAAGTTAAAAAATGCAGGTGTAACTGAGGGCAAATGCACATGTAATGTATGTTCATTTACAGCCAGACAGAAAACAAAACAATCAGTGGTTCTAGTAATGCAGTTCTACTCAAAATCACTTTTTAAGTCAGCTTAGAAGTGTTAAAGTGGTGGAGCCACAGACAAAACATTTGTTACCTTTTGAAATGAGTTGCAATGGTTTTGTCATACTTGTACAAGTATTATAAGGTCATTCTTTATGTTTGTTTTACAACTTGTTGTAGAGTAGTCTTCTATGCATAGCTGTTCCACTTGCCTGTGTAAGTTACAGATTTAACAGAAATGAAAGCATGCGTTTTTCTCTGTTTGCTGGTAACCTATGAAATTAGAAACTTGTATTTCTGTGTTTTTAATGTTATACTATAAACAAAATTCACAGCACTATTGTCTATGGAATATCAAAAAGTTTTATTAGAATGAATTACTTTAAATGTTTTGTCATTTGATTTAATAATGTGTCAGACATCTACACTAAAACAATATAATGTTTATCAATAAAAGTATCCTCTCTTTGTACTAACTCAACACTTCAGGGTGTGCTTGGACACAGGAGTCGAGCACCCCTGTGGGTCACAATCCCAGTGACTTATTCAGTTTTGGCATAGTTCTGAAAATACTCTGTACCACTCATTTGACCTGAGCACTGAACTAGGGAGTGAAGGAAAAAGAAAAGAGGGTTTGTACTTTTTTTTCCCTCTGCTACTTTTCATGTGCCTTGGCAGTAAAGGTATGTGCACCACAGTAGCTGGCACAGGAGTGGGCTGGCTCCTCTGACCTGGTCGTGTTGGATTCCACACAGAAACACTGGGGGAATTTTATCTGCTCTTACATGAGGAGTCAAATTCTGCTCTGTTACAATAATCCAGATCTGAAATCACTGTGCTGAAGTTACTCTCTTCCAGAACGGGGTAGTGGGAGTTGATTGTCACTCTCCCAGCTGGAAGGATTCTGTGCCTGTGACCATTCACCACTGACAGCCACGGTTATGAGATCCAGTCCTCCCTCTGAAGTTATTCCTGGAATAACATGTTTAGTCATGCTTGGAATAATAATGAGGAGGAGGTGCTATTGTAACAGTTCTGATGTAGCCAGTTTCCATTACAGAAAGCTGTGGAAAACCTGTGCAAAGGGCTTGTTAAAAGGCGTATTTCTGGAGTAGTGGAATACTTGTGCTGCTTTTATGCTCTGCACCAGCCTAGCAGAGACTGCAACTTCCCTACTAAATCTGAGCCTGCCTTGGTGATAGGACTCATCGCATTAAAAGGTTGGGACACTTCAGCTCACCTCCCCTCCCATTATGCTTCCTCTCAAAGAAGGGCTGGAGATCCTTGAATGAAAAGGTCTGTAATTGGGACTGGCTGCCTCACCTAAAATACCTTTGCTTTTGTCTTTGTAACAGCCACTGCCAAAATGGCATCTTTCTTCTGGCGGACCCACCATGTCCACAGGAAGCAGTGGTATGTCTTAGGCTGAAGAGTTTATTTATTTACACATCCGCTGCTATTTCCAGATGCAGAACCATGCGGTGCAGAAAAGGCACACATGCTGGTCCCATGGCTCTGTCCAGGACTGCAGAGAATGAGGTGCAGCCTTTGATGTTGGTACAGAAAATGTCTTCCATCAGTGCAAGCCCAGCAGTTGTCTTGAAAATATTTTCCCTTGTTTTGCTTGTTTGCTTTCCAGCCCCGCGTGCTGGCAGCCCAAAAGGTGTGCTGGGACCCGTGCGGACGCGGCGGCCCTGGCGAGACTTCCCCGTGCCTCATTTTCTGGTT
Source organism: Lathamus discolor (assembly GCF_037157495.1). Taxonomy (NCBI): domain Eukaryota; kingdom Metazoa; phylum Chordata; class Aves; order Psittaciformes; family Psittacidae; genus Lathamus; species Lathamus discolor. The sequence goes on from NC_088888.1 coordinate 125,838,516, forward strand.
CAAAGATAATCTTGCTCTTTGTCACAACTTGGAGCTGTTCCAGTTGGCTGTTGCACCCTGAAGATACTCTCACTCCCTACCCCCTGCCAGGGTGACTTGCCAGATACGCATCTTTTTTGATTCAGCCTCATGATTACTTACCTCACTTTAGAAAAATTCTGTGTAATTTGCAGCCTGGAAAGTTAGAAACTGGTTTTCAGAGGTCAAGGAGTACGTGAATTTCAAGTTGCTTTCGCTAAAGTTAGGAAACTGGGAGCATTGAGGCAAGCCGTCGTGGCTTTGGCTGGAGGAGTTGTTGAAGAGTATGCATTTCATATTCATGTATGCACTTCTGCATTTTTAGAAGCTGTTGCTGTGTTGTCTTTGCTGTTACTCCTCAGCCCTCACAAACCCTGCCAAGCAGAGACATGAATGTTTCCTTCAGAACAAAAAAATGAAACATCAGGGCAGAAGTACAAAGTGTGGAAAAGAAAACTAACCCTCCTCCAGCCTGGCCCTCTTAGTCATCATAAAGATGCAGAACTAGGCACAAATCCAATTTATTTTCCCTTTGGCAGTCACTTCTGACTTGCTTTACAGAGGCCCAACTTGTGTCTTTGCCACCCCAAAAGCTATTTGCTTTGAAATATCATTTCCAGAGACGAGAGATCTTTTCTCTGCAAGTTACAGTTAGCACTCTCCCTCCAGACTGGGCTCAAGTTGTTTTCACCTGTTTGTTGGCATCCTGATTGTGCTGCTTGAACGAAGCTGCATCTGCCCCTGATCTCAGCATAAGGACTTCTGGTGGATAACTCTGAAGTCTTCGGTCACCCCAAAATCGTGCTTGAAGAGGACTGGTTAAGGAATGTCTCTGCTGATGACGGAAACGTCTTTTCTTCCTTGTTTTAATCTTTGGAATAACATCTGAAAAAAAAAAAGTACCCCGCACCCCCCAAGGTGTAGGTTTTATGGCTGATCTTTCCTTCCCTTTATGCCACAAGACAATTGCACTGTACGTACATCAACAATAAATACCCCAACCCTACCAGGCTAATTTTCCTTCCTAAATGTCATTCTTAAAGCTAAGGGAAATCTGACGCCATGCCCCACTCCCAAAGACTACCTTTACCTGCTGCAGCACAGCCGAGGGTCCAGCTTCACCACTGCCCACGCCAGCACTGTGGGACTGCACCTGAGGAACAAGGACTTTCATCTCATGCCTGAGGAATTCAAGCGCTTACTTTCCTTTCTGTTAATCTGGTGAAAAAGGGAGAGCTTGGAGACAAGCCTCCCACCCAAGATGGATTTAGCCTCTTGATGCCACATCCTCCCAAGTCACAGGCAACAAAAGCATCACATGCTTGCAGAGCAGGACATGCCACCACTGCTTAGCATCCCAAAAGGTGTGCAATACCCTTTCGTTGTGAAGAGCCATAGACAGGGCTATCTTTTAAGAGAAGAAATGGGGTTATGCATCCCAGAAAGAATGCCAGAATCCCAGCCTGGTTTGTGTTGAAGGGACCTTAAAGCTCCTCCAGCTCCAACCCCTGCCATGGCAGGGACCCCTTCCACTGGAGCAGCTTGCTCCAAGCCCCTGTGTCCAACCTGGCCTTGAGCACTGCCAGGGATGGGGCAGCCACAGCTTCTCTGGGCACCCTGTGCCAGCGCCTCAGCACCCTCACAGGGAACAGCTTCTGCCTAAGAGCTCAGCTCAGGCTCCCCTCGGGCAGGTTCAAGCCATTCCCCTTGGCCTGTCCCTACAGGCCCTTGTCCCAAGCCCCTCTCCAGGTTCCCTGCAGCCCCTTTAGGCACTGGAGCTGCTCTCAGGTCTCCCCTTCAGGAGCCTTCTCTTGTCCAGGCTGCCCCAGCCCAGCTCTCTCAGCCTGGCTCCAGAGCAGAGCTGCTCCAGCCCTCGCAGCAGCTCCGTGGCCTCCTCTGCCCTCGCTCCAGCAGCTCCACGTCCCTCTTGTGCTGCTGCCGCAGAGCTGGAGCAGGGCTGCAGGGGGGGTCTGCAGAGCGCAGCAGAGGGGCAGGATCCCCTCCCTGAGCTGCTGCTCACGCTCGGGGGGTGCAGCCCAGCACACAGGGGGGGGGGGTCTGGGCTCAAGTGAGACCAAGGCATTTCCATGCAACTGTCACAACCCGAGGGTTTGGAGTTGAAGTGGGCTGTGGCTAGTGAGTCTTCTGACCTTGCAGGGGGTGCCCAGACATGGTAACCACACTCGAGAGAACCAGTGCTTGATGGTTAGGGTTTTCAGTGCCAAAATCCTTTATTAGGTTTTATTCTTTATAAGGCCTTCAGGCTGCTGGTGGGCTGCACAGCTCCAAGTTTCTAATCCTTGGTGCTGTGAGGTGGAGGCACACCAGTACTCGCAAGCACACTGGGCTTCCTTGAAAGCTGAAGCAGAGGCAACATGTGGCTGTGTCTCTCTCTGAAAGGGAATCAGGCAGACACAGGACTCGGGACAAACTCCAGGTATGGTGATTTGGCATGTACTTTTCCTCCCTGCTGCAATGGCAATCAGCCCGCTTAGCATAGCTGAGCATCTGCCCACTTCCCCTCCAGCTGCTTTAAGTGGGCTGACGTTAGCATTTGGAGAGAAGGAAGCGCATCTTCGACCTCTGACTGTCAGGAACAAGCAGCGCTCTGTGCTGGTGTGAGCCTGCTTCACAGTGCCAAGCAAATCGTTAGAGAAGAGTAGCAAGAATAAACAAAACCAGTTCAATACCGCAGCCTGGAGAGAGCAGGTGCAATGAAACCACTTCAAACCAGAGCAGTTGCTTACTGCAACTCGCACAAGAAGATGTTACAAGTGAGCCTTTAAAGAATGAATGGGAGGGGGGGAGATTGGCATCATTAACATATCAGCTGCAGTGATACAGAACAGCGATATTAAAAAGAGAACTCTGCTGTTATCTTTGTGTGTGAATTTAGATCAATACTTGGCCTGCCTAAAATCCTTCTCTGCTGACTGCAGGGAGAGCTTGGATTTTAGAAGTGTATTCTGTAATGTTGCAGAGCAATGCCATCTAGGGCATACAGACCTACAAATACCAACAGGAATACTATCCATCCTTAGTGACAGAGCTTGCTGGATTGAATGTTAGTAGCTGGTTCATCACATATATATTAGGCCTGTTGGGATTTGCCTGTTTTCAGTATCTGCTTCCAGTTTTCCAGAGCATGCTTCATGTCAGATATTAATGGATAGTTTTGTTCCAGTTGAGACTGGAAGACAGTGAGTTTCTGAATATACCTTATTTCCTCTGTAAATCCACTTGATAACTTTCATCTGTGCAGCATATCAGGGATTATGAATGGTCTCCCTAATCTTCAACTACTCAAGGACTCCACTATGGCTGTGATTAGAGCAGCAATTCCCTTAGCAGATTAAACTATTAAACCTCACAGGCCAGATCTTGGCATCCTTATTCAGAAAGCTACTTACTCTGTTACTGAGATCCTCCTGTTCAACCCAAGCTTCCTGTAGAATATGAGTCTGTGTTAACTGAAAATATCTCCAGGACCTGGTCCAGTTGCAGCTCTGTCCTCACTTCTGACTGTCCCAGCTCTCTCCAGGCTGAGGATTAAGTGCCAAATACAAGTATGTAGCCATCTCCTGGGTTCCATGGAGGTCTGTGGCAATAACTATTTATGAACCTGGACTCACAACATTTTCTGTACTGTCTTGTCCTCTTGATTCTTACCATTTGACTTTGTAGTGCTTGGCCTTTCTAATGAATGGTAACAGTATTTTATGGCACTTTAGACCAATATTGTTCAGCTCTGTAATGGGTTTTCTTGTTCTATGTACACAGATTTGCTCCCCACTGGAGAACAGCAATGGCTTTAGCTCTCAAAGTAATCTCAGGAGATCCTTCAAACTGCAAAGCTGCACATCAGCTTCTGGACCAGCCAGCTTCTGCCCAGTTCTGTAAGATTTATGCTTGGAGCTGATTGTTCTCAGGTTATTTGCCTTGTATGACTTCACTGCTTTTACAAGCAGCTCCAAACTAAAGGCAAAAAATTTGAAAGCACATTGGGAAATGTTAATGCTTCCTCTAATAAAAACAAGAGCTTTTAACATAGATACAGGCCTTTCTTTCCCCCTCCTCTTGAATAATGGCAGTCTTGTTGCTATCCCAACAAAGGGAGGGCCTGATTCTCCTTCAGGTTTGTAGTCATCTGCTTTGGCTGCCAAGAGATAATAAAGCAAATGCCTGCTGCCGCCTTAGAATGGCATTGCCTGTGGGCACAAAAATGCACATACACTCAAATGAAGCAGTGGAAGGCTAGGGAAGCAGTGGGCAGATGTTACCAGGATTAATTAAGAAGTAGAAATTACATTAGTAATTAGATTTTTGTTGGGTGTAATTAAATGGTGCACTGTTAAAACATGATGCTGAAATGACAAATAGTTGATCATGGTTCTCCCTAGGGATCTGTTTTCCCATAAATTGGTATGGTGTATGTCATTCCTCATTGTAGCTGCAGATTTGAAGCATAATTTACTTTATTTAGCAAACAATTTTATGGCCAGGCTACGAACACTTTTCTCCCCTTTCTTCTTCTTCAGTAGTACTGTAAAGATGACAGGATGACTCACAATCATTACTTTCCTGCAAGTTGAGACAGTTGCGAGAGAAGACTGGAAATGCCAGACTCTGTGTTTTGGAAGATGATGAAAGCATGTTCTCATCTGCTTGTACCACATTCACCATCATGAAGGCAGAGACTAGTGACTCAGTAGCTGGTACTTCCAAGTGCTTTAAAACTGATGTCCAAGCTTGAATAAACTCAGGTTGCTGTGCTTCACTGGCAGATCTGAGACAATCAGATCAGTCAATTCAGAATTCAGGTGGAGTGACAAGAATTCCCCAAATACAGGTACTACCCCCCTTCCCTCCTCCCCCCATGGTGTCACATAAAATAGATAATGTGTTTAGTGGTGGGATTAGAGTATGGCTCTGATTCTTCACAAGATCCTGAGGATTACTCACAGCTAGTGTCTGGCAGTCATCATCTCTCTGGACAGAGCTCTCATCACCATTCTCATGTCACGTTGGCTCAGGCTGTAGAGAAAGGAATAGGTTTTGGCACATATGCAGCTGGAATGAGCTTTCGTTGACAGCTGGAGGCTCATTATTGCGTCTTTACTCCTCGCTCCCCAGTCTAACAAGGCTGCTGGTAAGGAGATGGGATTAGATGCTACGGCCCTTGCATTTTCCTGATATGGTGCTCGGAAAGGGCAGGATGTGCATAGTGCCCCTGGGTTGCTCTGGCCTGCACTCCTCAGGGACTTTCTGAGCAACTTGGGGTTCTGGTCCACGTGCTCTTTGAGAGCTGGGATGTCAGAGTGAGCCCACTTCCCTGTACTGGTATTATCTGAATACTGTTTTCAAAAGAATACTTCAAATTAAAGAGAGAGAAGGTAAAAAACAAATGCTACTGAGCTGGCAATGCAGTTATGCAGAATTTCCACTTATTTGTTTCCTGGCTGTCAGGAAGACATATAAAGAATAGCCACTGTTGGTTCTCTCATCAGAACGCCACCATGGAAATCTGTCTTGATGTGGGGTGTGTTGAAAAGCTGTTGGCCAGAACCCCCTTCACGGAACAAGGCTGAGAGAGTTGAACTTAACAATCACAGCACCATGAAATAATAAAAGAGTGTTTTATTCCCATAGCTGCAGTGATTCATGACCATAAACAGCTTCACTCCTGTCCTTTGCTACCAGCAGTACAGAACGGGGGAAAAAAAAGCAGCAGCAAAAAGAGTGCTCTGCGATGAGTCTAGGAAATAGGAACGGGGATTCTCCTTCCATATCAAAAAGGCCATATGAAGCAGTAGAAGTGACCTGGGGCTTTTTTAATAATATTTGTCAAGCATGCTATTTATCACATTTGTGTAGCCTTTAGTTCAATAAATACAAGAATGCTGTATACTTGAATAAAAGCATGCTAATGCCCTGCAGTAAATGGGATGACCAGTAAAAGAGTTACTTGTTCCCAATCATGCAGGCAGAGCTGGGAAGGGAACTAAAATCTCTTGAAAATCAGGTTAATCCACAAGACATCGCCTCTTTCAAAAACATTCTCCAATATAATGTCACACTTGCCAATGAGTGCAGGTAGGTAAGAAAGAAACATGCCATGGGTGAATATGCTTGGGCTCATCTGAGTACCCCGTCATGTTTTTACTCAGTAAGAACTTTGCCAAAATATGGTAATGAGGATGCAGAGCAAGGTGCAGTACTGGGGAGCTACCGTATTGACTCAGAAGGGAGAACTGACAAGTAAGGCTTAAGTTCCAGTTTTGAGACTATTTCTTTGCCTGACACCAGTGTCTGTGGCCATGGAAGTGGCAAAAGGCAGCCATCAGCCAGAAGTCAAAGGGTTTAACTTTCACCCTTCTGAAAACCCGCCCACAGGGATTAGGTCATATATCTTTGCCCCATTTGTTCAAAAAGTGTCTCTGTCTGTGTGACAATTGCAGCAGTGCCAGACAGCAACAAGATTAACAACTTTCATTTGCAGGATGTCAGCATCTCATTTTACCAGTTTTGGGACCCAGCAAATTAGTGGTCAGCTCAGAAGGCTGAGGTTCTGAATGACTTCTTCGCCTCAGTCTTCACTGGCAAAGGCTCTGACCGCACCACCCAAGTCTTGGAAGGCAGACGCAGGGACTGTGAGAATGAAGACCTTGGGCCCACTGTAGGAGAGGATCTGGTTCGAGACCATCTTCAAAATCTGAATGCGCACAAGTCCGTGGGACCTGATGGAATCCATCCGCGGGTCCTGAAGGAGCTGGCGAATGAAGTTGCTGAGCCACTGGCCATCGTATTTGAAAAATCCTGGCAGTCAGGGGAAGTGCCCGACGACTGGAAAAAGGGAAATATAACCCCCATTTTCAAGAAGGGGAAAATGGAAGACCCGGGGAATTACAGACCAGTCAGTCCCACCTCTGTGCCTGGGAAAATCTTGGAGCAGATTCTCCTGGAAGGCGTGCTAAGGCACATGAAAAACAACAAGGTGCTTGGTGACAGCCAGCATGGCTTCACTAAGGGGAAATCCTGCCCGACCACTTTGGTGGCCTTCTATGATGGGGCTACAGAATTGATGGATAAGGGTAAAGCAGTTGATGTCATCTACCTGGACTTGTGCAAAGCGTTTGACACTGTCCCACACGACATCCTTCTCTCTAAATTGGAGAGACATCAATTTGATGGATGGACCACTCGGTGGATAAAGAACTGGCTGGATGGCCGCACACAAAGGGTTGTGGTCAATGGCTCGATGTCCAGCTGGAGACCAGTAGGGAGTGGTGTCCCTCAGGGATCGGTGTTGGGACCGGTCTTGTTTAACATCTTCGTTGCTGACATGGACAGTGGGATTGAGTGTGCCCTCAGCAAGTTTGCCGATGACACCAAGCTGTGTGGTCCGGTTGATACGCTGGAGGGAAGGGATGCCATCCAGAGGGACCTCGACACGCTTGTGCGGTGGGCTGATGCCAACCTCATGAAGTTCAACCATGACAAGTGCAGGGTCCTACACCTGGGTCACAGCAATCCCAGGCACAGCTACAGATTGGGCAGAGAAGAGATTCAGAGCGGCCCTGCGGAGGAGGACTTGGGGGTGCTGGTGGATGAGAAAATGAACATGAGCCGGCTGCAGTGTGCGCTCGCAGCCCAGAAATCAACCGTATCCTGGGCTGCATCAAAAGAAGCGTGACCAGCAGGTTGAAGGAGGTGATCCTGCCCCTCTGCTCTGCTCTTGTGAGACCTCACCTGGAGCACTGTGTGCAGTTCTGGTGTCCTCAACATAAAAAGGACATGGAACTGCTGGAACAAGTCCAGAGGAGGCCACGAGGATGATCAGGGGACTGGAGCAGCTCCTGTATAAAGATAGGCTGAGGAAGTTGGGGCTGTTCAGCCTGGAGAAGAGAAGGCTGCGTGGGGACCTCATAGCAGCCTTCCAGTATCTGAAAAAGGGCTATAGGGATGCTGGGGATGGACTGTTCCTTAGGGACTGTAGTGACAGGACAAGGGGTAATGGTTTAAAACTTAAACAGGGAAAGTTTAGATAAGGAATTAATTCTTTACTGTTAGGGATGGTGAGGCACTGGAATGGGTTGCCCAGGGAAGTTGTGAATGCTCCATCCCTGGCAGTGTTCAAGACCAGGTTGGACAGAGCCTTGGGTGGGATGGTTTAGTGTGAGGTGTCCCTGCCCATGACAGGGGGGGTTGGAACTGGATGATCTTGAGGTCCTTTCCAACCCGAACTGTTCTATGATTCTATTTTACTCTCCTACTGGCAGGATCACTCAGCCCCGGCTCCCTGAAAGGACCAGGATCATTGTCCTACCCAGCTGCAGGGAACAAACACCCTCACCTCAGTATCACATCCTTGTGATACTGGGTATTTGCCTCATTCCCACTGAGCAGTAGAACATAGCCAGGAGGTTGCTCTCGAAGGGGAAATTATTTTTTCAGGGAGAGCAGCGCTAAAATGACTGTCGTGTACCAGGCAAGTTATGCTCCGCCAGCCTGAGCAGCTGGGTGCAAGCCCCTGGAAGCCATTGGAAGCAAGTCTGTGTCGGAAATGCTTGTTCTGGGGAATCCCCGTAGGTGGGAAGGAGCAAGCGTGGATTGCCCTGGTCTGGAATCCACCTGGCAGGCATCACATGTGCACCAGCTCTGCCTTCCAGCACTGGAGGTCCCAGTTGCCTGGTACTTCTCTTGGCAATCTTCTTTCACTCTGCTTTTGAGGTTCATGGTGTTTGTTTTGTGGCTTTTGCCTGTGTGAAGTGTTGGAGTGTGTGGCTGACAGGCTCAGGATAGCTGTCTACCTCAGCATTAATGAATCTGGAACACAGAAGTGCTCTCTGTGACACTGAAATTTAGATGATGACGGAATATTCCCTGGATCTGGAAAATGAAGTGGAACAAGGAGAGATTCTGCCTCACCATACACAACAGGTCATGTCAGAGCCCAGAATAACTTTGGATTCCAATACCAGCCTTGCTACAGCTTGCAGAAAAACTCGTTGGCTCAGTTCTATGGGATTTGTTCACTTGTTGGTTTGTTTGGTAGGGCTTTTTTCTTTCCAGGTGTGTAGGTGTCTGCTCTCTGTATGAAAAAATCATTAGGAAAATTAAATAAAACAATGAGGTCTGTTTTAGGCAGTTTTTGCTGTGTCTCCTTAAGGCAGTTTATTCTCATCTCCCTCCTCCATTATAAAACACGGTGGAGTGCCGATGTTGTTTTGCAAATCAGAACAAGAAATCTGACTTGGAGCCCAAAATGCAATACGCACATACTGCCAAGGGGTAAGATTCTGAGTGTACTTCAGTAATTGCTGTCATGTGCTACAGGCTGAAACACGTGTTTTAAGGTGAGAATAGATCACTCTGAAGTCATCAGTGAATGTGGCCAGGCTCTGGAGGGCTGCGGAGGGTGCACCGCCGTGGCTGGGAGGTTGCACAGGTCTTCCCGTGGTGCAGTAGCAACATATTTAGCACACAATAGACAGATGCCAGTGACTCATCTGTCTTTCATGTAAAGTGCTGCAGTTTCTCTTCTCCCTCCTGCAGAGCTCACAGCAATGTAGCAGGCTTCAAGGGTAGGAGCCAGTGGAAGAGGAAAGTCTCTTGATGCAGGAATCTCAGGTACCATGAGAGAAACTAGCAGAAGGAATTAATAATTGCTGCTCCCTGCTGCAGTTGCCAGGGTGGACAACAGATAAACAAGTCTGTTTCCCATCCCCTCAGAAACTACTCAAGACACTGGAGATCCCAGTAGCGCTGTTTTCCTTTGTACTTGTAACGGAAATAACAAACAGGAGTTCTGACTTTTAGAGCTAAAGGACATACTGCCCAGGCCAAGTCTAAACCGAATCACATGGAAAAGCCGCCCTCACCTCGCCAGGGTGTGTAATACAGCAATGCAGCAGCTTGGGGAAGGCCAAGTGCCATTTCTTGTCTGGACTAGCTGAGTCCTCTGGGGCATTCCACCAATGCTTAAAGCCTTCTGCCTACACATGGGTCTCTGCCTCACACCCATATGATGACAAATATAGCCTAGCCATTCAGGGCTGGGAAAAACCTCCTTTTCTGCAGGCTTACTGTGTGTATAGAAAACCATGCCTAGCCCATGCTCACAGCTGGATTGAGGGAGGGTCTCAATCAGGGATAAATAAACACTAACTAGGAAACTTCACCCAGTACCTCAGGTATGTGAAAGGCTGTGTGCAGCAAAGTGATTTTTTCCAGTAAGTTTTCTCCAGCGCTTAGAGACCAGTTCTGCTCCAGTTCAGCAGGATTCTAACCTGCCTCTCGTGTACTGCCTCGTTTGCTCCTTTTCCTCTGCGGCTGGCAGTAGTACTTTGCTTAACTAGTCCCACATGCTTTGGGGGGGGGCAATGGTGTCTCCTCCCTCTCTGTAAGAGTAGCCCTGCGCTTTGACAGCTATGCCAAGCCAGGCACTGCAAAACGACTTCAGTGCAATCTGCTAGGCTACTTGAATAAACACTAGCAGTTTCCAGAGGTACCAGGACTGGAAAGCCAGCCATAGTATCCCTCTCGATAAATGCTTTTAAATGTTGAAGACATGACAGGAAAGGTTTCCGTAGCCCTTGAGCCAGCTTGCAGAACTCGCCACTGGCTTCACACCAGGCAAGCAGCTGCCTCCAACTCACCTCGGAAGTTTCACATCTCTATCAAAGGACACCTAGAGGTTAAACGAAAGCTGCAGCAACAGAAACTGCTCAGATGCATTAAGCGTTTGCATCGGTTTCTTATGCATGAAGATTAACGGCCACTTTCACAGAAGCCATGGATTGATGTAAATGTCACCACGTTGTAAATAAGACAGCATCGCTTTGCCCTGCTTCCTCAAAGCCAGGTAGGCATCCACCTTTCATTTTAATGGCCTGAGTTTTGGACTTGGTATGTGCCCTTTAAGTAGATTTTTCCACCCCTGTGTGCCTTTGAAAAGTGCTTTGCTTTCAGTGCGGTTGTGAGCATTCCCAACGGGTACTCCATTTACAGAGAAAGCAGCTGCCACACTGGAAGGAGAACCTTGCCCTCCTTCATTTTACTTACAGAAATAGCCTGCACTGAAATCAATCTAACGACCTTGCGGCGCAGCGAGGGTCCTGGAGCGCGCTGTGCAGCCAGCGCTGCAGTTTGCTTCCTCCAGCGCCGGCGGCAGCCAGGGAGGAGCGCGCGGGCCGCGTCCCGCACGCAGCAGAGGTGGGGGCGAGGACTGCCCCTCCCGCGGCACCGCCGGAGCCCAGCGCCCCGCGCGGTTTCCAGCCCCGTTGATCACAGGCGCGGCCGCGCCCGGGCTCCGGGAGCGCCTCTGGGCCCAGCCTCGCTCCGCGGCCTCCGGCGTCCCCGGGCCCCTGCCCGCAGGCCCCGGCAGAGCCCCCGGCAGAGCCCCCGCCGCGGCGCAGCCCGGGCGCTGACCGCGCCCCCAGCGCTGCCGTGCGGCTGCAGGGGGCGGGCCGGGCGCGGGGCGCAGGCGCCTGGCCCCAGGAGGGTGCCGGCTCCGGGGGGACGGGACGGGACGGGCGGCCCGAGCCGAGCGGCGGGCACAAAGCGGCGGCCGCTCCCCGTGCCTCGGCCCGGCCGGGGGCGGCTCCCCCCAGCGCTGCCGCTGCTGCCCGGCGGCGCGAGGTGAGGGCCGGGTGGGGCTCCGGGGCCGCGGCGCGGGGGGAGGGGCCGCTCGAAGCTGCTGCCCCACGGGAGCGAGCGGACCGCGGGACGCGAGGGCCGCGAAGGTGCGCGGCGCTGGGACGCGTCGCTCTCCGCCCCGCCGGGACGCAGGTGAGGAGCCAGGCTGCAGCCGGTCCCTCTTCCTCGTCCCTTCCTCCCTCCTCCGGGCTGCCTCTGCCGCGGCCAAGGCAGGGCCGGGCCGGGCCCCGTCTCCCTGCGGCCGGTCCCGGGGAATGTGGTCCCGGGCCTGCGCGCACCGGGATGCTGCTCCCTACTCCGTGCCAGGCCTCTGCACGGGGGCTCGGGGCCACCGCCCGCCCCGCCGTGCCCTGTCCGGGCACCCCGCTGCCTGCCGGGGGACCCTCATCGGCTGCTTCCAGCTGCGCCGTCCATCCCACCCCCCTCCTGCTGCTGTCATCTGTGTGACTAAGCCGTACAGCCTTGGAAGGGAAAGCTTAGTGCATGTTTGCAGTTCGGTGCTAACCCCGTTTAGGGCCTGCGGGCAGTATGCCGTACACACTGTCAACAGTAGCTGAGCAAGGCTGAATGAAGAGTTCTCAGTGTGGGCATCTGCATTGCTTTTCTGACTGGATTAGGGCTTCCCAGGGCCCAAAACATGGGGATACGACATGTGTTTTGTCAGTTCCTTTTCTTAGATATTTCCTTGTAAGTATTTTGATAAAAGTTTATTTTCAGTCACACAGGTCCAATGTGATAAATGCAGAAAAGAAGGTGTACTTTCATCTGTTAGCTTGGTTCCTTTGTTGTATGATCTTTCCAAGCTATTTAGCTCTCATTTCTTGTATTTGCTTATTTCCTAAAGTCTTACTCGAATGCCCTTATAAGTAAGGAACAGCTTTATGTGCCTTTGCCAGCTCAGCTGTGTTGAGGATTGCATAAAGCATGATTTCCACCTGGTATTTCTTTGTTCAAAAGCTCTGGGGTGGGGGGGCGGGGACAGGACAGTGCTTGCAAGAATGCCCTTTCTCTGTTAGAATATAGCTTGTTTGGAACAGCTGAGGGACCTGACAAGTGACTGGACTGTTTGACTGGAGTTATTGCATTTGCAGAAGTGCGCTATTGGCCAGGTGTAGGCTGTAAGGCTGATGAGGCAGTGCTCATAAAGGCAAGTACTTGAAGCTTTAGACTGTGCCATTCCACAGGAATTCTGTCTTCAACTCAGCTATGTCTGCACTGACTCTGTTTTGCTGGGATAAAATATATTGGTATAGCTGTTGAACCAAGCTCTTGCGTTTCCACAGGCCACATCTATGTTACATTTCATTGGTTTTAGATCTATTTAGCTTTTAAATATTTGATTGTTAATAGGTTACTTGGGACCCAAATAATTAATTGAGCAGGAAGACTGATAAATAGAGTTGTCAGTTACATTACACAAGAAAATTGTGCTGTGATTCTGAAAACATTTATGTGGAACAGTTCCCTGTATTTTATCATATGTGATCCTAGGGTGCCTTTAGTTTCATTGAGAGGATTTGTATTCAATCTCCTGCCTCATTCTTTGTGTTAATTAAAAACATTAGCTAAGAAGTAATTACCAAGAATATCAGCAATATTGACTCTTGTGAAAATGGTGATGGAAGAGCTGCATGGAACAAGATTCCAGTATGTTGCTTGGAATACACTCACCAAGTGGGTTTTGAGGCTGACTTTTCCTCTTCAAGGGATTTCTGTAGGTTTCAGTCTGTTTATATTTGCTTAACTTGTAAATATTTGGATTTTTTGTTTGGTTTTGCCCCTCAGCAGATTTGGGATCCAACAGTGCTGTTGTAAATGGGCTACCAGCGTAAAGTTTCCCTGGTAGGTAAGCCTGTTGAGGCTGGGTTGTACAGTAGCTGTAATGCAAGTTTCTTCTCCAGCTAAGCCTTTGAAAGGACAGCTAGCATAAATATTATTCTGTGCTGAGAAGCTGATCCTGTTAAGCTTCAGGATTTTCAGGCTGCTTGAAAAATTTCTGGTGGATTGAGAAACTTTTGTGCTGAACAAGGTGCAAACCCAGGAACGCATCATCTATTCAGAGCAGAGGTGGCCCAACTGTGGTGTTTGTTTGGGTTTTATTTATTTCAGGAGTTCAAATTCAGTTGTCAAGGGCTCTGTGGCCCGTGAGAAGTATGTGTGTGTGCTCCTGGCACAGCTGGATAAGGTGTGTCAAGGGGCTCTTGTGGCTGACTTTGGTGGATTGCTCTCTCACCCTTTTGCACTCTCAGCCAACTTGGTGTCCCTTGCTCCAGCTCTGAGGCCCTACAGGGAAGTGTGTCATGGTCTCCGTGTGAAAATACTCCAGTGTCCCCCTCGGTAGATGCTGGGAGGTTGAAGCATGCAGTCTGTGATCAACTGTGTTGAGGTCTGTGGCTAATAGAACCAGGAACATTGGCTCCTGTTGCTCTGAAGCATGTCTAATGTAGAAGATTACGAGCTCTTTTACTTAAGGCTCAGAGGCGGTTTTGGATTGTTTCTAAAGATAGATCAAACATAGTTACTAAGACACGGAACAAACAGTAGGGTGACTAAATATTTCACTGCTACGAGAATAATGCAGCTGTCACATTGTAGTGATAAGTAACTCATTCATCTCCCATCAGTAGGAGGAAGTTGAGAGGGTACTACATGGAGTAGATACGGTCTTAGTCCTTTTCTTAAATCATGTTATCAAACCACTCTCACAGCTTTTTAGCCCTGTAGGATCACTGAGGGGCTCTGGATCAGGAGCTGAAAGGGGCTCAACAGCAAAATTGTGGTCTCGCCTTCCAGAAGTAGTGACTCCAAGCATAGGCTGGAGCAATGTACAGAAAGCTAGTTCTGTGGTCATGTGTATTGTAGGCTCCATGGTTGTGCAGAGCTTGTGTGTGGCTCTAAATACTTGCCATAGCATACAGATCTTGAAAATAAGAGGTTTACATACCTCTAATCTGTAATTGGTGATTTATCAAGATGTGTCTCAGAAAAACCTTTAAAATTCCTTACTTAAGAGTTGCTTGGGAAGAATGCAAAGCAGAGTCATGTGTTACCAGTTAAAGCATTTTTTTTGTTGTTGTTCCGGTCACTTATCATTCAATTGGCACATTCAGTGTGTACTGGGAGAGGGGACAGAAGCGTAACTAAATATTTGGCACCCTGCGTTAAATTGAGTCATTGTGTAAAAAAAAAAAAGTGAGCACAGGAGTGATATAGTGTAGCAGGTATTGGAAGGATATGAGGCTCCAATTTCCAATATATACCTTAATTTAGAACACTGAAAATTTTCCTGACTCAAGAAACTCTGCAGCAAGACACTTAGATGCAATACAGTTATCCCATGTCTTCTTATGGAACATACTCTGAGAGCTGGAAAGGATGTCACATCCACTTCTTGGCATTTGTGGTGCTTATGACCTAGAGTAAGACCACTTACAATCATCAGCTTTATCTGATGTTTCACCACCTGCCGTTACCCAATCCTAAGGCAGTCTGGCCTACCATACCTATTCAGGAGTCTGAGTGTTTGCAGTTTGAATGGGACCAAGAAGAAAGGGGCTGGAAGGGATGTAGGATTTTCTTAGTCTCTTGACTGCTGTGAGATGCAAAGTGTTTGTTTGTGGAAGGGTGGCTGCTACCACTTTGCATTCTTGGCTGTAGACTGAAGTGCTTACGTGGTCTGATCCTGTTTTTGGTCTGGGCCCTGTGTGATACTTACTTGGAAGGAGAGGTGTTCTGTAACCCAGCTTCTTTTGGTTTAGAGAGCATCTTTTAGACAGATCAAGACAAACATGTGCAGTCTTTCGTCTGCCTTTTTGTTCCACAACACTGACGTAGAAATGAAAGGTGATGAAGGACTTGCCAGGCATCATGGTGAGTCTCAGCCCATGGCCGCCTCTACACTGGACCTCCTGTCCTGAAAAGCATCTGCTCTCCCAGCAGATGATGAGGTTGTCAAGATGGAGATGAAGGTTTGTGCAGTGTGGAAGCACAAGTCCTTTCCTCATCCAGGCACTGCACTGCTAGGCCCAGTCATGGCAGCCCTTGTGAAAAGCGTGTGTAAAGCACGTGCTGCTGCTTTGCGAGCTCTGCATGTGGAGCCCACCCCGTGAGAGCAGAGTGACAGGAAGGTGTTTGTGCAACACAGGCCATTTGGCAAGATGTCACCCCATGGTGGAACTAATTCTCCTCTCTTTGACAGTAAGTTTTATACTAACCCCATTAACTTCAAGGGAGTTGCTCTAGAATTCATGCAAATGCTGAATCAGGCCCAAGGGCTTGGTTTTTCTCCTTGTGACTTTTTGTTTATTTCTGTAGTTTTTATAAGCCTATATCTGTGAAGCCCATGCTTAACTCTTCTAAATAAAATAAAACATTTTGCAGGATGGATAAACCTGTATCTGTCCATTTTGGGTTGTGGGATTTTTTTTCCTCACATATTTATCGAAAGCTTGCAGAAAGATTTAAATGTGTTCTCTAAGAAAAGTGACTGAAATTTATGGTCTTGTAAGTGCAAGACTGGTAGTATATGCATTTGTTGTGTTCTTAGGAGAAGTTGAAGTATACATATACTTTTTTATATGCTATTCAATCTAAGTTAGTTTGATTTGCAGTTATTTGAGAATAGTCATCTGTCTACTGCAATGCTTTGAAAAGAAGCTGCCTGATAAAGCAGGTGTGTATTTTTGGTGGTTTTATTTTTCTGCCTTGAGATCAGCAGAGAGAAGTTACTTACACATAAAGGAAAAGAAATTGTGGAGCTGTCATCACATTCTCTTAGACTCATTCTGGGGTTGTTTTTGCAATGCTGTAAACAACTCAGTTGAAAACTACACATTATTGCCATACTGTGCTCTTCGAAGCTGATAGGATTCTGCTGACAGTGTGAATAGGAGAGATTTGTGAAGATGTCGCCATGGTAGAGTGAAAGTAGCAAAAGGAAGTTAGAGTCCTACTAGTCCTCTGGCAGGAATAACAGTATTTTGTGATATCTAATCATCATGTATGATTTGGAATTGGTGAACCCATTTGTGTGGCTGTTGCATGAAAAGACTATTAATGATGCTGCAACATGGAGTATTCTGGCCTGTGAGGATGATGTACAACAATAGGGTTGGTTGAGACAAAGGAATTGCGTTTTTCTTCCCTATCTTGGAACAGGGTTTCCAAGATAGATAGCCTTATAAATGGTCTTGGAAGGTGTCTTACATACGACTTGTCTCTGAAGAGTAAAAACCCTGCTGTACACAGAAGCTGGTGTAATCTTCTAGAATTCTGAAAAGGCTGGAGGCACTGAATCATTTTGTATGTTATTTAAAAACTAAGGGACAAATCCTTAGCTGCAAATGACATGCTCCATTACAACGAATGGAGCGCTGCAAATTGCCTCTGGTGAGGGATGAGAACAGTCCCCTCCTCAAACCCACGTATACAGCCTTAGGGGCAGAAACAGCTTTATTGAGGGGCTTCTCTCAGGAAAACACCAAACAAAACCAAAGCAAAACAAAAACAAACCCCTCCAAAAATAACTCCCCAAATCAACTGTTCCTCACTCCACTGGCTCCAGAATGTGAATGTCATCTGGGCAAATGCCCAGGACTAAATGCAGTGCTCTAAACATGGTCTCATAAGTGGCTTGTAAAGGAAAAGAAAAAAAAACCCCAAACAACAAACCCCAAACTTTTTGGACTTTTAATTTTTATTTTATTTTATTTGTCCAAAATGATGTCTTTGGTTTCTGCTTTATATTTGCTGAATACAAATCCGTGTTTTCCAGTAATTAACTTCAGGGCTTTTTGACCCTGATTTTGTTGAATCACAGAATCACAGAATCACAGAATCCCAAGGGTTGGAAGGGACCTAAAAAGATCATCTAGTCCAACCCCCCTGCAAGAGCAGGGTAACCTACAGTACATCACACAGGAACTTGTCCAGGCGGGCCTTGAATATCTCCAGTGTAGGAGACTCCACAACCCCCCTGGGCAACCTGTTCCAGTGCTCTGTCACTCTTACAGTAAAGAAGTTCTTCCTGATGTTAACGTGGAACTTCCTATGTTCCAGTTTACACCCATTGCCCCTTGTCCTATCACTGGATATCACTGAAAAAAGCCTAGCTCCATCATCCTGACACCTACCCTTCACATATTTGTAAACATTGATGAGGTCACCCCTCAGTCTCCTCTTTTGCAAGCTAAAGAGACCCAGCTCCCTCAGCCTCTCCTCATAAGGGAGATGTTCCACTCCCTTAATCATCTTTGTGGCTCTGCGCTGGACTCCTTCAAGCAATTCCCTGTCCTTCTTGAACAGAGGGGCCCAGAACTGGACGCAATATTCCAGATGCGGCCTCACCAAGGCTGAGTAGAGGGGGAGGAGAACCTCTCTTGACCTACTAACCACTCCCTTTCTAATGCACCCTAAGATGCCATTTGCCTTCTTGGCCACAAGAGCACATTGCTGGCTCATGGTCATCCTCCTATCCACCAGGACCCCCAGGTCCCTTTCCCCTTCACTACTTTCCAGCAGGTCAACCCCCAACCTGTACTGGTACATGGGGTTGTTCTTCCCCAGATGCAAGACTCTACACTTGCCCTTGTTAAATTTCATCAAGTTTCTCCCCGCCCAACTCTCCAGCCTGTCCAGGTCTCGCTGAATGGCAAAACAGCCTTCTGGTGTGTCAGCCACTCCTCCCAGTTTTGTGTCATCAGCAAACTTGCTGAGGGTGCACTCAGTTCCCTCATCCAGGTCATTGATGAAAATATTAAACAGCAAAGCATATTCCCAAAGTCTTATGGGTTTATCTTTCACACATGCTGTGTGTTACACTTGCTGGCACGCCCTTTTTTAACTTGCCTCTGGATCCATAGCCTTGTCTTCCACTTAATCCTTTGCTCAATAATTTCTCTTAATATAGGATACTTTTTGAGCATGTGCCAAAGCATATATTTAAATACATTGAGAATGAATGTGTAGAAAGCGATGGAAATATTTGCTTGACTGGACTGGTTGTGTTCCTTACTCAGCTTAATGGTTCAGATGAAGATTCAGAGCTGTGGACCATGTGAGGATGGCAGGAGGCAAGTATGAGTGAGTGATCAGAGCAGCACGTTGAGTCAGTGTGTGGAGAAATGCTGTTTACCATAGAAGAGTATCCTCTTTTGTCTTCCTGCCCTGCAGATGCCCATTCAGGTGCTTAAGGCAAAAGCCAAAAGTTTGGCCATGGAGTGGTTTCTCCTGCATGGAGAAATGGGCAGAATCGCCAGCTGTTGTTTTCCAGCTCAGCCTGGGCTGATGTGGCAAGGTGCTGCCTTTTACTCGACCTTCGTGCTAATTCTGTGAGTGAACTTTGTGATGACTTTAACTTAGGAAGGAAGTAAGGCCCAGACTACTTCCATTTAGGATCTGCTTGTGGGGGAAACTGCTCAACACTTTTTGCAAAAAAGTTTAGTTTTTCTAACTTTATTTTTCTTTTTTTTTTCTTTTTTCCTGTTTAATACAACCACAAAACCAAACCATAACCTTCACAACAATAAACACGCATTCTTTTGCAGGTGAAGCCTTGCAATGCTTTAAAATGCATTACTTGCTGAGACTGTAACTGAGGAAAACAGATACTGGCAACTATGAGATGCCAGCACTCAGTGAATTGTCATAATAAGCTATTTTAGCTAAAGCTGGGGATTTAAAAAAATTATAATTTGTTCACTGTGTTCACAGTAGTTAATGCAAGATGAAAAATCGTAATTTGAACACTTTGAATAGCTTGGGAGAGGAAGCCAGCGTTTTGGCAATGTGTTTCCTAAGGGCTATGCCTGTTTGGTTTGCCTGTCTGGAACCTTCAGGGTGCCCTGGATCATTTAAGTTGTCTGCCTGTGTGCCACAGTATAACCCCAACTTTGTACATAGGTTTTACTAGCATCTGTCTAGAGACAGCTGTTTAAAATGGTGGTAATTTCAAAAGTTAGAGTTCAGTTTTAGGAAGTGCAAGTCACGAGTATGAATTTTAGCCCTGTGACCTTTGCTGCTAGTAGTGTGAACTTATATGCTAGCTGCAGTAGAACTCATACCCTGAAGTGTTCCTCTGAATGTGTGTTAGACCTGAGAATTGCTGCTGAGGTCTTCATAAACTGCTTTTAAATATCCAGAATTTTAGAAATTGAGCCGTGAGTAAACTTTTCCACTGATTAAGTGTGTTGGACTTGGGGAAACTGCAGAGTCAATTAGGAATGTGGGTCAGGAGTCTACTAGCCCCGAGCCCATGTCCCAGAAAGGTGCCATCCCTGCATGCCCTGCCCTGTGAGAAGTAGACTGTGACTCCACTTATTTTGATGCGCTCCACTTACTTTGATGCGCGCCACTTATTTTGATGCACTCCACTTATTTTGATACACTCCACTTATTTTAATACAATAAGAACAATGAGCAAAAGCTATTGCACAGCAGCGATGTTTGAGTCTCACCACCATGTCACAAGGACTTATGCAGAAAGCCCCAGTTCAAACTTGTATCAGTGATCTTCATTTTATGCATTGCTTGCAATTTTTGGCTTATTTAATTGGACTGAAAATGAGGCTCCACCATTGAATCACAGAATCACAGAATCCCAAGGGTTGGAAGGGACCTAAAAAGATCATCTAGTCCAACCCCCCTGCAAGAGCAGGGTAACCTACAGTACATCACACAGGAACTTGTCCAGGCGGGCCTTGAATATCTCCAGTGTAGGAGACTCCACAACCCCCCTGGGCAGCCTGTTCCAGTGCTCTGTCACTCTTACAGTAAAGAAGTTCTTCCTGATGTTAACGTGGAACTTCCTATGTTCCAGTTTACACCCATTGCCCCTTGTCCTATCACTGGATATCACTGAAAAAAGCCTAGCTCCATCATCCTGACACCTACCCTTCACATATTTGTAAACATTGATGAGGTCACCCCTCAGTCTCCTCTTTTGCAAGCTAAAGAGACCCAGCTCCCTCAGCCTCTCCTCATAAGGGAGATGTTCCACTCCCTTAATCATCTTTGTGGCTCTGCGCTGGACTCCTTCAAGCAATTCCCTGTCCTTCTTGAACAGAGGGGCCCAGAACTGGACGCAATATTCCAGATGCGGCCTCACCAAGGCTGAGTAGAGGGGGAGGAGAACCTCTCTTGACCTACTAACCACTCCCTTTCTAATGCACCCTAAGATGCCATTTGCCTTCTTGGCCACAAGAGCACATTGCTGGCTCATGGTCATCCTCCTATCCACCAGGACCCCCAGGTCCCTTTCCCCTTCACTACTTTCCAGCAGGTCACCCCCCAACCTGTACTGGTACATGGGGTTGTTCTTCCCCAGATGCAAGACTCTACACTTGCCCTTGTTAAATTTCATCAAGTTTCTCCCCGCTCAACTCTCCAGCCTGTCCAGGTCTCGCTGAATGGCAGCACAGTCCTCTGGTGTGTCAGCCACTCCTCCCAGTTTTGTGTCATCAGCAAACTTGCTGAGGGCGCACTCAGTTCCCTCATCCAGGTCATTGATGAAAATATTAAACAGCACCGGTCCCAGCACCGACCCCTGAGGAACTCCACTAGTCACAGACCTCCAGCTAGATTCTGCGCCATTGACCACAACTCTCTGCCTTCTTCCTTTCAACCAGTTCTCGATCCACCTCACTACTTGATCGTCAAGCCCACACTTCCTCAGCTTATCTATGAGGATGCTGTGGGAGACAGTATCAAATGCCTTACTGAAATCAAGAAAAACCACATCTACCGCTCTACCATCATCCCTCCACCTAGTCACTTCCTCATAGAAGGCTATAAGGTTGGTCATACATGACTTCCCCCTCATAAAACCATGTTGGCTGTTCTTAATGACCCCCTCATCCTTGATATGCCTAGTGATGGAGTCAAGAATAAGTTGTTCCATCATCTTTCCAGGGATGGAGGTAAGGCTGACCGGTCTATAATTACCCGGGTCCTCCTTCTTGCCCTTCTTATAGATTGGTGTGACCTTTGCCATCCGCCAATCCTCAGGCACCTCGCCCATTTCCCACGACTTACCAAAGATGATGGAGAGTGGCCTAGCAATGACCTCCGCCAGCTCCCTCAGCACCCGTGGGTGCATTCCATCCGGACCCATCGATTTACAGATGTCCAGTTTGCATAGCTGATCCCTAACCCAATCCTCATCTACCAAAGCAAACTCCTCCTTTGTCCTGACTCCTTCTGGGGCTATAGAAATCCGGGGCCCTCGGGGAGAGTCTGCAGGAGTAAAGACAGAGGCAAAGAAGGCATTCAGCACCTCTGCCTTCTTTATATCCTCTGTCTCCAGGGTACCCACTTCGTTCAGCAGTGGGCCTATATTGCCTCTTGTTTTAGTTTTATTTGCTATGTATTTGAAGAAGCCCTTTCTATTGTCTTTAACCCGACTAGCAAGATTGAGTTCCAAGGAGGCCTTAGCTGTCCTAATTGCCTCCCTACATCCTCTAACAAACTAACAAAATTGAGTGAGCAGCTTCCCTTTGGTTAATTCAAATTTTCTATTTAGTGGTGCCATAAGAATTCTTAAGTCGTGTGTGTTGCATGGATGAAAGCACAGCTCATCATTTTGTCTTCACTAGAAAGATATTCTCAGCGTTTGCTTTACAGCATGTCCCTTAAAATATTTATTTCAATTTTTTTTTCTAGAAGGTATGATCTGCCAAGATAAATATTTTGCTTATTATAGTGTGGATTCGTTTTTTGATGTCTATATGAAAAGCATTATTTCATCCGCTGGTATTTAATGAATGACTGGGCATATGTTAGCTATCACTTCTAGTGTATTTCCCATGTGGTTAACAGCAGCTCTGGAAGCCAGTGAAGTGTTTTAGCTCTATCTTGTATGCCTTGTTCCTTGCTAACGACAGTATACTTGCATGTGCACTCCCTTTTGGCAGACACACCGAGCATTTTCCTTTACTGCTGGTAGTCTTCTATTTGCCAGGCCCTAGTCTAGACTTGAGAACCATTGCGTTCACTACTCCACAGTGAGCTAGAGGCATTTTTGTTTTAATTAGTATCACAGCCATGTCAAAGCTCAGTCTTTTATTTAAGGTTTATTTCAGGCCAAGCAATACCTAATATTATGTCAATTTCACTGGTGCTCCCTGTGTTGATTTATAATGTTCTGTATTTTGCTTAGCAATTAAAGCTGGTTTACATGTTTAAAAACAGACAGTAGGTGATAGTTGTCTTTCAATAGTTACTAATGATGTTCTAATAATGACTAGAATATCATTAGTTCTAATGCTGACCACCTAATGATCATGGTAGGCTTTTGGTTATACCACTAAAGTGCGAAATGTAAAACTAAAGACAAGTCTTGGGCCTTGGGATAAGCTGAGTAGTAAGTTTAACTAAGGATACCTGGATGGAGACACTAACTTGGAAGCAGTGAATTGAAGAAAGTAATCTTACTATCAACACATTGTTTCATACCACCTCTTCCTTCACAAACAAAGCTAAGAGAGTTGGGGCTGTTCAGCCTGGAGAAGAAAAGCTGCGTGGTGATGTCATAGCAGCCTTCCAGTATCTGATGGGGGCCTACAGGGATGCTGGGGAGGGACTCTTCATCAAGGACTATAGTGATAGGACAAGGGGTGATGGGTTCAAATTAAATCAGGGGAAGTTCAGGTTAGATATAAAGGAAAAGTTCTTTACTGTGAGGATGCTGAGGTGCTGGCACAAGGTGCCCAGAGAAGTGGTAAATGTTCTGTCCCTGGTAGTGTTCAAAGGCAAGTTGGACAGAGCCTTTGGTGACATGGTGTAGTGTGAGGTATCCCTGCCCGTGGCAAGGGGGTTGGGACTAGATGATCTTAAGATCCCTTCCAAACCTAACTATTCTGTGATTCTATGTTTATTGCTGCAGTTAAAACTTCTGCTAGTAGGCAGTGCATAATTTATTATGGGAAGACTCCTTGGGTTTTTGCTTTATTGGTCTTTATACTTCCCACATACAGGTGGAAGTTGAGTTCCCTGCACAGCTCTGTTTGTAAGGATGTTTCCCTTCTTGGCAAGGATGGGCTGGTAACACTGGTTACAAGTGTTTCCTCTGTGTTGAGGGGGGGAGCGTGCCCTTTGGGCCCAGCAAAATGGGAAGAAAGCCTTCACTTTGCTAGCGGAAATCTTCATTTGGAACACTTTACTGGGATATCTGGTGCATTAAAGGGACAACAAATTAGGAAAGGTAGATCATTGGTTCAGCTCATGCTCAGTAATCGTTCCATTCAGCAAGAGGTTTATATATGTATGATTTTAGCTATGAACGGTTCTTCAGTTTTTCTCTGTGCTTTTCCTAATTGACACACTTTGTTAGATGAGCATTAATGCAGCATAGGCCAACAGGTCACTTTTAACTCTTGAAGCTAGAGTAAAGGTCCTGACAAAAATAAACCACCAAGTCTAGCAACTTACAGGTTGTATACACTATCCCTGACATCTGTAAAGCCCTACTTAGTTTGGATGTACAATCTCCAAAGAAAGGTAGGTCATGTGAAGTTTTGGCAAAGTTCATGATGTATGATGCCTGTAGGATGACTGAGCATTTTATGGAATCCCTTTCTTTTATTCAGCCACTGTCCAGATGCTAGCATAGAAAGCTGGTTGTCAGTTGAAACCTTTTGTCTCAAGCTTGCCAGCTTTTAATTGAAGACAATATGTTACTTCCTTGGCTGCTTAAACCCATTTCTAGTCTAGCATCTACATATGTAGGTGTGAAACGTACAAGTTCAAGGAGGGTATGTTTCTGTATGAATTTCTGCATTTGAGGAGAATGGGTTGAGGTGCTTTTTGGTGGCAAGCTGCTAAGAAGCATGGAGCTGTTTGAAAGTGCTTGTGGGCTTGAAATGTGTTTCTGATAAAGAGATTCACAAGCAAAAGTAGTTGAAATTCGCTGAGCATGCAGGCTTTAGACAAGTAGCTATTGCAGCTGCATTTGCAGTGCTGGCATCAGGCAGTCAGTGTTTGATGCTGTATAAGGAAGCAACAGTAGAAAGCTTACAGTAAGATGTCACTGAAAGGATGGCCAAAGTGTGGAAGGAGAAATGGAATCACAAGAGTGAAAGTGGATTAGATGTTTTAGAACTGAGTTATAGTCTGGGTCTCTTTCCGCTATGCATTGCCAAACAGTAGATTGCCTGGACAAGAGAGGAGCCACTGCAGTTATATTCTGCAGAATATAACTTTTATCTGAAGGGGGAATTAGAAAGAAATGGGTTCTAGCCCTTCAAGGAAGCATAAATGTGGGAAACATGAGCTGGATGCAGTCAGACTGGCAGCTGACAGCATCTGCTTCTGTTACACTTTGGGCTTTAAAGGCAAGAGAAAGAGCTTTGCTTCTTTTTGAACCCTGTAATGGCATTAGGAAACTCAGCTGATTGTTAACAGCCCCTCTGGGCTGGTAAAGGAGGGGGTGGGAAAAGTGGACCAGCAGTCCTTCAAGGCTTAGCTTTCCTGGTTGTCAGGGGATACTCAGTATCAAATGTCAGTTCATTCCTTGGGGGGTAGGGGGTGTTGGCCTCATCAGGTGTTTCTGGACAGCTCCAGTTGCCCTTTGTGCAGGCCTTGGGAAAAATAATGGACTTTGCTTGATTTCTGTCTTTAGGAGGAAGCCAGTACCAGCTCTTCGCTGCGCATTGTTCATGTTCACCTGCTGCAGTAGGGGTTGGGCTAGGACTTTGCAAGTAGGAGGAAATACAGTGGTCCTACCCAGGTGAGGTCATGGCCACCAGCTATGAAAGAAAGGTGATTATTTCCCCTGTGATTTGCCTTCTGTTGCTATGGTTTTGGAAGGAAGGCAGAATGTGAAAGAATAGTGAGTTTTAGGGATGGATTGAGTTCCCCTAGCTTAGTCACAGCAGGTCAAGTTACTTACTTGAGATTTGTGACTCCCCAGAGACATGGGTTTGTGTTTGTGCAGGGGAAACATCATAGCTGAGGTACAGAAGAAGAGAGAAATTAACTTGATGGTGTTTATTTTAAGAATGGTTGATAAACTTTGAAGTTGTTTTTTTTTCATGTTGCTGAATTTATACAAAGAAGCTGTATAAAAATAACTGGCACCAGCTGTAGAAGCAATAAAATAATGCTGTTAAGTCGTGAAACTGTGGTATGTAACCACAAGAACTATTTTCACCATTGGCAGCTTTCTCTTTATTATCTGCAAAAAGAGAATGGTGGAATTTGTTAAACAATTTAATTTTTCATTTGTAAAAGGACCAAGTAAACCTGTATCCCAGTATCCCTAGTCCTGGCTCCCCATACATAATCCTAGGTAATGTTTTTTGCTAGCAGTCATGGTAATCTTCTGGTACCAGTGTGTCAACAAGAATTAAACTAGAAAAGACCTTGACATCTGACTGCTGCCTCACTCTCTGGGTTTGACTGTGTTTGATTCAGATATGAAAAACCCCCAAGTGACACTAGCAGACTGTTTATCTGATCTATGTACATAATGTAACCCCTGATACAGTAAATGTGGAGTCACTAATGTGTTTTAATTCAGAATGATCTGCTGTTGTCAGTACTTTGACCCAGTTTCACTATTTCAACAAATGAGGTTTGTTCTCTTTTGAAATGCTTATTTTGAAACACTTTGTCCCAGGAGAGAGGAGAGAGAAAACAAATTGTTTATACAAGTAAACTAATAGTGGAGGATCAAAACCACCCACACTTGTTCTTCAGGAGTTCCCCTGCTAGTAGTTTCTATGAACTCATAAAAGCAAGGAAAGAGAAACTTCTAGTAGTAATCTGATGGGTTTCTATGTGACTGCTGATGCTGCCGAAGAAGCAAAATTTGGCATTGATGTTTCCTGTAGCACTGGGGGGGTCAAAAATAGGAGGGAAAACTGCTCATCCCCAAATCTAGGGATGGGGTGGACCTTCTTTCTTCCTTGTCTGAATGAAGATAGCCTAGAAGAGGCTTTAAGCCTTTCTCTTTACTGTAAGAGCCAGTTCTGGCATAGCATCAATACCTCCCTCTTTATTTATGGGAGTGTGTATGTCCTGGTATTTTGAGGGACTTGAGGAAAGCAGCAGATAGGTGAGTTATTGGGGTGATGATCTTGGGACCATCTTAAATACAAATGCAATGTTGGAAGAAGGGGAGGGAAGAGAAGACTGCTCAAGCTCATGTAAAATGCCAAATCTTGTAGATGCTGTGTAACACAATGTCCGTCTGTCCTTTCATGATCCTTATTCAGATAGCTAGGGAGAAAGGTGTAGAAAAGAAGAGCTTTAGCAGGAAGTAAAAAACAGTGGAAACTGTAAAATGTGAAGAGAATTGGACTGGTAGATGGAAAACTTCCAGATAGAGGGAAGAAAGCTGACAAAGTCATGGGGTTTCACCCTGGAGGTTCAGCTGCAAGGGTGAGGGCAAGTTGCATGTACAGCCTGGGGTAGGAGAGACTTGTGTTGGTCAGGATAAACAGGGTGAGAGGAGAGAGCTAGTGATGGACAACCTGATGGGAAAGGGGAAGCGGTCTGGGAAAGCAGCAATAACCTCTGAGTTGCTGAAGAATTGCAAATCAGCAGTGACAGAAAGATGGTGGATGTACTAGAGATGGTTATCAGAGGGAAAAGTTACAGGGAGAGGTCAGAGGGAGCAGTTGTCATCTGAAGGAGAATCAAGAAGAGCAGCATAGGACAGGAAGGATGACCTGTGTTTACATGACTTCGAAGTTACACAGATGGAAACCTAAATTAAGCTTGCTTGAGGCTAACATTGTCAATCCCATGGCATGTATATAAAAAACAGGAAGTGGGGTGGAATTAACTGGGGACAGATACTTCAGCAGCCTTCAGCTCTGAATTTCCTGGGTTTCATTGGTATGTGTCATAACCTTTTTATTTCCACATATATATTATTTTTTCCCCATAAAGAAATAGGTTGGAAAGAAAAAAATTAAAAAAATGTTTATCAGAATAATATGTCATGTTTGGCTTTCTCATAGATTTGGTGAAAGCAGATTTATAAACTAAATTGTAGATTCTGAATATTTGAGGATCTGAAACCCCCTTGTCCCTCAAAAAGAAAACATCTCCCAAATTAATCTGCCCAGCCAGCTCCTGAAATAAGCAGTAGTTCAGTTGTATGAAAAGCCACAATCAAATTAATATTTCAGAACATAGTTGATCAAAGTCATGGGTGAATTTTCTCATAAAACAATCACTCTGTAACCAGTCTTATAGTCTTGATCCTTATGGGAAATGTACAGGTGTTTCACATGATTCTGAGGATTTAAGCTTCCTCTTTTTTCCAAATAGGTCAGATAGGGGGAATATGTTGTATTATGCTGTCTGTAGTCGTTGTTCTGAAGAACTGTTAGACTGCCCTATTTATGCCTCTGCCCTGCCCCCAACCAGATCCTTGAACAGGCAAGAAATAAAGACTGCTCAAATGAAGTTTGTTTTTCCCTGGGATCATGTGTGTGGTGTTTGTTGTTTTTTCTTCTGTTTAATGCCTAGTAACATTATGAAATAAGTCTAGGCATTTCATCTCCTGGGATATGTATATGGCATTGCTGAAAGGACAGTAAGAACTCTGTGCTTTGGGGTTTATACTGCTCACTGTGTTGGCACACTTGTATGACAGTGAACTGACTCAGACATGGCTCAGTCTGTTTTTTCCGCTCTGTACAGTCAACTTGTGCTTCAGGAACAAATTACACATTCTGAGCTTGATGGCAGCCTTTTAATACAGGTTAGCAGCGCTGTGTTATACTAGTGCAGAAGGTGAGTCTCTCGTAAACTACCTCAGTTAGAATCATAGAATAGTTAGGGTTGGAAAGGACCTCAGGATCATCTAGTTCTAACCCCCCTGCCATGGACAGGGACACCCCTCACTAAACCATCCCACACAAGGCTTCATCCAACCTGGCCTTGAACACTGCCAGGGATGGAGCACTCACAGCCTCCCTGGGCAACCCATTCCAGTGCCTCACCACCCTAACAGGAAAGAATTTCCTCCTTAGATCCAATTTAAACTTCCCCTGTTTAAGTTTTAACCCGTTACCCCTTGTCCTGTCACTACAGTCCCTGACAAAGAGTCCCTCCCCAGCATCCCTATGGGCCCCCCTTAGATACTGGAAGGCTGCCATTAGGTCTCCACGCAGCCTTCTCTTCTCCAGGCTGAAAAGCCCCAACTTCCTCAGCCTGTCTTCATACGGGAGGTGCTCCAGTCCCTGATCATCCTTGTGGCCTCCTCTGGACTTGTTCCAGCAGTTCCATGTCCTTTTTATGTTGAGGACACCAGAACTGCACACAATGCTCCAGGTGAGGTCTCACAAGAGCAGAGCAGAGGGGCAGGATCACCTCCTTCGCCCTGCTGGTCACGCTCCTTTGGATGCAGCCCAGGATACGGTTGGTTTCTGGGCTGCGAGCGCACACTGCAGCCGGCTCATGTTCATTTTCTCATCGACCAGCACCCCCAAGTCCTTCTCTGCAGGGCCGCTCTCAATCTCTTCTTTGCCCAATCTGTAGCTGTGCCTGGGATTGCTCCGACCCAGGTGTAGGACCTTGCACTTGTCATGGTTGAACTTCATGAGGTTGGCATCAGCTCACCTCACAAGCGTGTCAAGGTCCCTCTGGATGGCATCCCTTCCCTCCAGCGTATCAACCGGACCACACAGCTTGGTGTCATCGGCAAACTTGCTGAGGGCGCACTCAATCCCACTGTCCATGTCAGCGACGAAGATGTTAAACAAGACCGTTCCCAACACCGATCCCTGAGGGACACCACTCCCTACTGGTCTCCAGCTGGACATCGAGCCATTGACCACAACTCTTTGTGTGCGGCCGTTCAGCCAGTTCCTTATCCACCGAGTGGTCCATCCATCAAATTGATGTCTCTCCAATTTAGAGAGAAGGATGTTGTGTGGGACAGTGTCAAACGCTTTGCATAAGTCCAGGTAGATGACATCAACTGCTTTACCCTTGTCCATCAATTCTGTAGCCCCATCATAGAAGGCCACCAAATTGGTCAGGCAGGAGTGTGTCTCTAAAGCCAAGACAAACATGATGAAAGCTTTCTACATGGAGTAGCTTATCAATTCATTGCTAATGGATCCTCTCTAGGTCAGGTCAGTGAGAAGTGGTATAGGTGTGTTTTGCTCTCTGATATATTTACATGGGAGGTCTTTGGAGAGCAATGAGTTTGGTTTAATTAAGTGAAAGATTTTTTTGTGGTGTGTTCTGCGCACAAAGCAAAACAAATAGATCAAGACATAAACGCTGTTATTTTATAGCTTCTCTAGTGAAAATATTTTCTTCATTGAGAAACAAATATTTTACTTGATATTGTATGTAAAGTTTGCTGGGTTTGTATGCTGATTCTGACAAGGGTTGGAAAGGGCTTCCAGACATTAGTGAGTCCAGCCCTCCTTCCAGTCAGATCAGGGTGCTGGGGATCATGACCCACTGAGTTTTTGTTATCTCCAAAAGTGGAGACACCTCAGCCTCTCTGGCTCCCTGATCCACTGCTTGAACACACTTGTGGTGAAAGTCTTTTTTTTTAGGGTGCATTAGAAAGGGAGTGGTTAGTAGGTCAAGAGAGGTTCTCCTCCCCCTCTACTC
Organism: Lathamus discolor; assembly: GCF_037157495.1. Classification (NCBI taxonomy): domain Eukaryota; kingdom Metazoa; phylum Chordata; class Aves; order Psittaciformes; family Psittacidae; genus Lathamus; species Lathamus discolor. The sequence goes on from NC_088888.1 coordinate 125,868,771, forward strand.
AGCCTTGGTGAGGCCGCATCTGGAATATTGCGTCCAGTTCTGGGCCCCTCTGTTCAAGAAGGACAGGGAATTGCTTGAAGGAGTCCAGCGCAGAGCCACAAAGATGATTAAGGGAGTGGAACATCTCCCTTATGAGGAGAGGCTGAGGGAGCTGGGTCTCTTTAGCTTGCAAAAGAGGAGACTGAGGGGTGACCTCATCAATGTTTACAAATATGTGAAGGGTAGGTGTCAGGATGATGGAGCTAGGCTTTTTTCAGTGATATCCAGTGATAGGACAAGGGGCAATGGGTGTAAACTGGAACATAGGAAGTTCCACGTTAACATCAGGAAGAACTTCTTTACTGTAAGAGTGACAGAGCACTGGAACAGGCTGCCCAGGGGGGTTGTGGAGTCTCCTACACTGGAGATATTCAAGGCCCGCCTGGACAAGTTCCTGTGTGATGTACTGTAGGTTACCCTGCTCTTGCAGGGGGGTTGGACTAGATGATCTTTTTAGGTCCCTTCCAACCCTTGGGATTCTGTGATTCTGTGATTCTTATGTTGAGTTGAAGGCTCCTGTGCTACACTGACTTTTGTCTGTTGTCATTCTAGTACTGTGCTTTTGAGAAGAGCTTGGTTCTGTTCTCTACCCCTTCCCATTAGGGAGTTGTAGGCAGCTTGAAGCTCTCTCCTAGCAGAAAGCATTACAGAGCAAAGGAAACCTCACTGAAATGTGCCAAGGGGTGTAACATTCTTTGTGGTTTGGGGTTGTCTGTATGTCTCTGGAAGTGAGTTTTCTTCTCACACAGTTTTGATACTCATTCTTCTTTTATGTGGTCTCTTTCTGTTTTTTTGTGGTATGTCCCAGTCCTGATTACACCTTTCTTTCCTCTGTATACGCACTGACAACAGTAAAGCACTATCATGTGTCACCCCCATCGTTACAGTATCTGAAACTCTGTCAGTGCTAAGTGGCTTAGTCCTTGAAAAACACCAGACAAGGGGGTGAGATAGGGCAGTACTGTTCCCAATTTTCATTGGAAACAAAGAAAAATTGTACATCAAAGTTCTCACCCAATTTGGGATTGGTTTCTTTAATCTTGAGAGTGCATTAACCGCTGGGACGTGTTGTCTTAGTGGAACTGTAGATGTGGTCAAAGGCAGCACATGCACTTCCCAAAATCGCAAAACCATCTTTCTCTCTTAAAGATGATGCTGTACTGTTTAGATTTGTCCCATTTTAGATGCACATGTAATCTGAAGTGTGATTCAAATGCTCTCTTCATTGCTGGACTAATTCTTTTAGAAGTGGCTGGAGGATAAGGTAGCAGCAGGATTTGTGAAGCAAGCCAACCTGGGCTGCTGGCAGTGTGAGCATCAGCACTAGCCAGTGCTGCAGAATGAGGTGGCAGCTTTCTCCACTGCTGCAAGCAGTGAACCACAGAATTGTAGAACAGTTAGGGATGGAAAGGACCTTAAGATCATCCAGTGCCAACCCCCCTGCCATGGGCAGGGACACCTCACACTAGACAATGTCACCCAAGGCTCTGTCCAACCTGGCCTTGAACACCGCCAGGGATGGAGCATTCACAACTTCCTTGGGCAACCCATTTCAGTGCCTCACCACCCTCACAGTGAAGAACTTCTTTCTTAGATCTAACCTAAACTTCCCCTGTTTCAGTTTGAACCCATCACTCCTTGTCCTATCACTACAGTCCCTGATGAAGAGTCCCTCTCCAGCATCCTTGTAGGCCCTTCAGATACTGGAAGCTGCTCTGAGGTCTCCACGCAGCCTTCTCTTCCCCAGGCTGAACAGCCCCAATGTTCTCAGCTTATCTTCATACAAGGGTGCTCCAGCCCCTGATCATCCTCATGGCCTCCTCTGGACTTGTTCCAACAGTTCCATGTCCTTCTTATTTTGAGGACCACCAGCGCAAATGGGGTCTCACGGGAGCAGAGCAGAGGGGCAGGATCACCTCCTTCAACCTGCGGGTCACGCTCCTTTGGATGCAGCGCAGCACATGGGTGGTTTCTGGGCTGCGAGCGCACACTGAACCTGGCTCATGTTCAGTTTCTCATCAGTCAACACCCCCAAGTCCTTCTCTGCAGGGCTGCTCTGAATCTCTTCTTTGCCCAACCTGTAGCTGTGCCTGGGATTGCTCCAACCCAGGTGTAGGACCTTGCACTTGGCTTGGCTGTCATTCTTGCCCTGATGCTACTTTTCCTGTTGTTAAGGTAACTTAACCCTCTGGCAAATATGTAATCACATAAGTGAGAACTCTGAGGACAGTAATGTTGAGCACAGGCTTGCACAGCTGTAATATCCTGTGGGTTGGATGTTGTGGGGGATGTGTTACTGTGCAGCTCTCCAGTACTGTGAACGTAGTGTTTGGTATACAGCCCAAGTTTATATGGTCTACAAAATTACCATTTAATAAATATGCTGATAGCTCGGATAAACAAACAACAAAAAAAAAAAAAGGGTGAAATTGTTCCTAACTAGTGCTAAGGGTTAAATTGACAAGTGGCCCAGGTGGTAACATGTCTTAACAGTTTTTACCAGGTTAGTCAAATATTAAGCCCTTATCATGAATTCAGCTGAAATAAGGTTACTGTATATTTAACTGTCTTAACTTCTTACACTTGGAGAAAGAGCAACCTGTGTACTGAAGAGTAGCAGCTGCTTGTCCCTAGGAGCTATCTGAAAAGCAAGGTGTCAAGTGTAGTATGTTTCTGATGACCTGATTCTATAGCTAATAGGTAAAACATTAGATCATTGGGGCTCCAAGAGCACAATTCACATACTTTCTTTTGAATGTGTCACATGGAAGAGGAGCCCAAGGTCAACACCAGAATAAGAAAATGCTGTTTGTTCCCTCGTGAATCATTGCCTTGACATCTCATGCTGTGCTGAAGTTGAGGTACACAGCAAATGAAACTTTTGGCACTTGTATTCAACAATCCTAGTTGAAACAGTGAAAGCTTTTAAGTAGTGCTTGAAATAACAGACATGCTCAGTGACTTATGGGTTTCTTACAGTCTCTTCTTGCATACTATTCAGTGAGCTTTATACTGAACCTCATTCCAATACTTGTGGACATCAGTGGAAATCTTTGTTGTTTTTATGAAACAGGATGCAGATGCTTAGGCTCTGTCTACCTTCTGAACAATGCTATTAACAATAGAGGTGAACAAAGGATAATCTTTGCAAAACATTTCATAGGGAATAATGAAACAGTTGATTGCAGTTATAAAATATTTATTTTCTTATCGGGTGGTACCTATTAAGCAGATCAGTGATGCAACAAGCACAACTAGAAAGTGCTATTGCGTTGTAATTGAAAGAAGCTGTGATTTGTCACTGTTCAGTGGTGTACAAACTGTTCAATATTTATTATTTTTTTAACAGTGAAGAGCCTAAAAGATATTTAGTGTTATCTATTAATTGAAAATAAAGAACCTGAGAAAACAACACAGCTTTTGCAGTTCTTTTAGGGTTACTTTCCTATCTTGCAATCCATGATCCATGGCTAATTTTTACTTTTAAGGTCATACAAACAGCTTTTAGTTCTGTCTGTCTGTGTTGTCGTGTTTCCCCCTCCTCTCTTCCCCCAACCCCCCTTTTGTGTGCTCCTTTGGGTAAAAATAATCCTTTCCAATTAAATGAAGAATTTTTTAAAAGCAATTTATTTTGACCTAGTTCTGAAAAGGGAATTGCTTTTACTGTAAATGGCCTGAAACTGCCCAGTATTCTTGAAAACACAGAGCAAAATGCGCAAGAGCTCTGAGGAAAGAAATGCTCTGCTGTACTGAAGAAATGCTTTGAAATAGAAGTTGAGCATGTTTTCAAATGGATAATTTAGCCATCTGATGTTTATAAATCAGTTTGGACCTGATCATGAGAGCTAGAAATGCAGTCTTTACTGTTCATGCTAACCTGAGTAGTGATATAGGACAGTACACGGAGTGTGGTGCCTGTTTCACTGCCTCTGGTACCATATACTGAAAGTAGGTATTAACACTTGATGGACCTGAGAGGAGGTGCAAGTGCAGAATGCTATAAATAGCGTGCTTGACTGTGCAGAGATTTTGTGCTTCTGTTATCAGACTAAGAAACAGATAAAATTAATTCCTGGCTGTTGCTTATGAGTTTCTGAGATAACTACAGCAGCATGTGGGGAGTTGACATAAAAATGTTATTTTGTTGAGATCATTTTAAATGTAAGTTATGTCCAATGTTAGAGGAGTGTTCTGGAGGTTTTCTTTTTCTTGAGACAGGTGAACATGGTAACATTTCAGGTATATGTTTCAAGGTTTCAGATGGCCCAGTGAATTTGAGGTACCAGGAATCCATTTTGGTCTAAAACCAGTTATTGTAAGCAATGGAGCATCAGTCACATCATCCTGGCGTTTATGTGTGGCTGGCCTGGCTTCAAATTCTTTTGAGTTTGAAAAGGTTTAATATGTACCTGTTACTCTTTCTAAAGAGCACCTTTTTGGTTTAATGGAAGAACTGGAAAGGCTAACTTCAGCTAGGACAGCTTCTGTCCCTATGCTCTACCCGTAGCCAGGGGGCATAGAGGCAGGTTTAGAGGACCTGTGTCAAGTGTCTGTGTCCTCCCTTTCTGAAATAAAAATAGTCCTTGTTATTGTCTACTGATGCAATATAAAACTCTGAAAAGAAGAAGTAGAGCATGTATGGGATTAATCCACCACAGGAAAGAGCCACAGACTGTGGCAAGTAAGTAGTAAACTACAAGGCATCTTTCCATGTTCATTACTGATTTTATCACTGCTTCAATCATGCATGCCTCAGCCATTAGGCAAAGATACCTTGTATACAAGAACCCTTTTGCTGTAATATGGATGTAAGTTCAAGTTCCATTTTCTCTATTACAGTGTTGCAGGATTTCTTTTCCTCTAGGTTACAGATTCACAGAATGGTCATAATGGAGAATAGTGATTATGAAGTAATCCGAGAACAAACAACCACCACATAGTGGGTTTAAGAATGTTGGTATACAGTTTGGCAAGTCATCAAAACTGTAGGCGAAGACATTCCTTTACAGAATCACAGAATCACAGAATCCCAAGGGTTGGAAGGGACCTAAAAAGATCATCTAGTCCAACCCCCCTGCAAGAGCAGGGTAACCTACAGTACATCACACAGGAACTTGTCCAGGCGGGCCTTGAATATCTCCAGTGTAGGAGACTCCACAACCCCCCTGGGCAGCCTGTTCCAGTGCTCTGTCACTCTTACAGTAAAGAAGTTCTTCCTGATGTTAACGTGGAACTTCCTATGCTCCAGTTTACACCCATTGCCCCTTGTCCTATCACTGGATATCACTGAAAAAAGCCTAGCTCCATCATCCTGACACCTACCCTTCACATATTTGTAAACATTGATGAGGTCACCCCTCAGTCTCCTCTTTTGCAAGCTAAAGAGACCCAGCTCCCTCAGCCTCTCCTCATAAGGGAGATGTTCCACTCCCTTAATCATCTTTGTGGCTCTGCGCTGGACTCCTTCAAGCAATTCCCTGTCCTTCTTGAACAGAGGGGCCCAGAACTGGACGCAATATTCCAGATGCGGCCTCACCAAGGCTGAGTAGAGGGGGAGGAGAACCTCTCTTGACCTACTAACCACTCCCTTTCTAATGCACCCTAAGATGCCATTTGCCTTCTTGGCCACAAGAGCACATTGCTGGCTCATGGTCATCCTCCTATCCACCAGGACCCCCAGGTCCCTTTCCCCTTCACTACTTTCCAGCAGGTCACCCCCCAACCTGTACTGGTACATGGGGTTGTTCTTCCCCAGATGCAAGACTCTACACTTGCCCTTGTTAAATTTCATCCAGTTTCTCCCCGCCCAACTCTCCAGCCTGTCCAGGTCTCGCTGAATGGCAGCACAGTCCTCTGGTGTGTCAGCCACTCCTCCCAGTTTTGTGTCATCAGCAAACTTGCTGAGGGTGCACTCAGTTCCCTCATCCAGGTCATTGATGAAAATATTAAACAGCACCGGTCCCAGCACCGACCCCTGAGGAACTCCACTAGTCACAGACCTCCAGCTAGATTCTGCGCCATTGACCACAACTCTCTGCCTTCTTCCTTTCAACCAGTTCTCGATCCACCTCACTACTTGATCGTCAAGCCCACACTTCCTTAGCTTATCTATGAGGATGCTGTGGGAGACAGTATCAAATGCCTTACTGAAATCAAGAAAAACTACATCTACCGCTCTACCATCATCCCTCCACCTAGTCACTTCCTCATAGAAGGCTATAAGGTTGGTCATACATGACTTCCCCCTCATAAAACCATGTTGGCTGTTCTTAATGACCCCCTCATCCTTGATATGCCTAGTGATGGAGTCAAGAATAAGTTGTTCCATCACCTTTCCAGGGATGGAGGTAAGGCTGACCGGTCTATAATTACCCGGGTCCTCCTTCTTGCCCTTCTTATAGATTGGTGTGACCTTTGCCATCCGCCAATCCTCAGGCACCTCGCCCGTTTCCCACGACTTACCAAAGATGATGGAAAGTGGCCTAGCAATGACCTCCGCCAGCTCCCTCAGCACCCGTGGGTGCATTCCATCCGGACCCATCGATTTACAGATGTCCAGTTTGCATAGCTGATCCCTAACCCAATCCTCATCTACCAAAGCAAACTCCTCCTTTGTCCTGACTCCTTCTGGGGCTATAGAAATCCGGGGCCCTCGGGGAGAGTCTGCAGGAGTAAAGACAGAGGCAAAGAAGGCATTCAGCACCTCTGCCTTCTTTATATCCTCTGTCTCCAGGGTACCCACTTCGTTCAGCAGTGGGCCTATATTGCCTCTTGTGTTAGTTTTATTTGCTATGTATTTGAAGAAGCCCTTTCTATTGTCTTTAACCCGACTAGCAAGATTGAGTTCCAAGGAGGCCTTAGCTGTCCTAATTGCCTCCCTACATCCTCTAACAACTGTCCTATATTCCTCCCAAGCGGCCAGCCCCTCCTTCCATAATCCATAGATTCTCCTTTTCCACTTGAGTTTGCCCAGCAGCTCCTTGTTTAACCACGCCGGTCTCCTAGATCCCTTACTTGACTTCCTACTCATTGGGACGCTCCGATCCTGAGCTTGGAAGAAGCGGTCCTTGAATGCTAACCAACTATCTTGAGCCCCTTTACCGCCTAGTACACTTTCCCATGAGACTTCCCTTAGCAGTTGACTGAAGAGGCCAAAGTTGGCCCTTCGGAAATCCAGAACTGTGGCTTTGCTAGGTATTCTATTCCTCCCACACAGGATCCTAAACTCCACCATCTCATGGTCACTGCAGCCAAGGCTGCCATTGACCGTCACCACTTCGACCAAACCCTCCTTGTTGGCGAGTACTAAATCTAGCAGCGCTGCTCCCCTAGTTGGTACGTCCACCATTTGCATTAAGAAATTATCATCAATGCACTCGAGGAACCTCCTACTTCCATCAGGTTGTTCATTTTAGCAGGAAAACCTTATTTATACTTTTTCCCCTGCCTTATGCAGTTTTGCAGATCTGCAGACATTGCATGTGCATTTAATAAACGATGGCCTATACTTCAGGTGCTGATTCTTGAAAGCATGCTGTGGTGACCTGACCTGGCTTTCAGTAGTCAGCATGCCTTTGGTTTTGGTTTGGGTGTGCTGTTTTATTATAGTGTGTATCAGTAACTAAGTACAAAAGAGTAAATTGTAGAAAAAGATGCTGTGCAAGGTGCAGCTGTCTAATACCAGAATAATGGTATCTAATCACTTTAATCATGGGAATGTTTGAGTAGCTAGAAGTGTTCAAGCTCACTGAACCAGTGGTGGGTCAGGTGTCTGCTTCCCCCTTGTTGCATGGAGGAACATTCTGGCAGGGTTGTGAGAGCTGTGCTTGGTGCTGCTGTCCAGCAGAAGGGAGGAGTTCTGACATGAACACTGAAACCCTTATTCTTCTCTGGGATTAATGGTACAGGAGAGAGAGGCTTTCTCCAGGTAACTAAGCTAACAGCCTGCTGGGCTTAACTGTGGGTTATCAGGTGCATCTTCATCTGAACGCAGGTGCTGTAACCCATAGCTTGACTTACTGCTTCTATGTGAATTCTGAAGCTTCTCCAGACCTTGAAGCTGTATTGTAATTCAAGTGATTAACTTTACTTTCTTCTTCCAGGAACTGCAGCTCGGTGTTAAATGGTTTTTATGAGGTTTAAAAATGTATTTCTGGGTATTTTCACGTTATTATTCACTGGTTTTGGCAGGAATAACAAATGGAAATTTTAAATACTGGAAGAAATTCTACTGTTGTGAAATATCCAGGCCAGGGAATTTGGGAAGAATATGGACCTTCTGAAAGGTTATCCAAATCAAAGCCAATCTTACAAATATATTTTTTCTGACATGTCTAGAGGCAAAATGACATGAATGCATCAGCATACAATCATTCTCTTATAGGAAATGTGGTAGTATCCTTTACAATTAAATTCTATGCCAAAGGAAATTACTTGGGGTTTTTATTCCTTTTCAGTAATGTGGAAAGTATGCCGTGGGAGCAAGCAGGAAGAGGTGGTTTAGTGGAAGAGAGGAAGAGGAAACTGTTCTGAAGGGGTGCAGAGACACGGACCTGGTAGCAAACATAATCTTCTTGGTAATGTGCCATGTTCAGCAAAGCTTAAGGGTTGGATGTTTTTAGGCATTCAGTGTCTCCCTAACTGTAAGCTCTTGTTGGAAAAAGTGATACAATGTCTGTTCATGTCAGTGGGAGCAGAGTCAAGCCAACTCTTGCATGCTTTTCAGATGGGTTTTTTCAGATGCTTTAATTTCTGCATTTGACTTCAGCATAGATAAAAAGTGGCTGGACAGCTGTGAGAGAGCCAGCAGATCTATCCAAAATCTAATGGTACTTAAAATCTCTCCTGAGAGTGCTATGCTGAAACAAGCTCAAATTAATTCCTGTTCATCTTTTAGTCTCTTAAAAGGCTGCCATTGAATAGGAAGAAAGGGGAATAAATAAACCTGTATGGAAAGGGTTGGTTGAGGTAGGCATGATGGCTAGGTGAAAGCAGATGTAGAAAGATCAATGTATAATTTAGCAGTGATGTTCCCGCTATAGATAGTCAGATAAATATATCAAACCATTCATGGACTGGGTCACAGCCTCTGAAGATCTGAGTTTGTCCAGATAGCAGTTCCTTAAGTACTTGCTGATATTTTATGGCTTAGCACTTAGTGAGGTGAAAGAGTCCTTGGGAAGATGGCTGCGATTTTAACAGCACTGTTAAACAGGATGAGGAGCATTGATGCTTCAGGATGCAAATACAGGTGTTGGAAATTATCAGCCAAGGAAACTGAAAGTGGCTGTTACCTGCAATAAGCAAGCAAGTGGACAGTGTTGGGAGCTGAAGGGTAACTTTTGCATGATAATTTGATGATAATTTGCATGATAGTTTGATACGTAGGAGAACATCACTCTGAGTCAAAGCTATGAACAGGAAGAGGAGAGAGTAGTTGCCAGCTGTTTATTTTGGAACAGAGGACTTACTAGGAAAAGAGCAGCCATACTCTGTCCAAGTGAGGGTCCATCAAGCCCACTATTGTCACTATTGTCCTGGTCATGAGGAGGATACGAGGTTATAACCCTGCAAACTCTTCACTACACCTCCAGATGCTACACCTCTTTAGAGCATCATTCTGCCTCCAGATTCACAACTGCAGCACCCCGCACACTGACGTGAGATGAGGCTGCATTGGGCCCTGGGTAGGTTCTGGCTTGTCTGCCCAGGAGTAGCTGCCTGCTCAAGCTGCCCTGGCTGCATGCATGTAAGGTAGATCCCAGGGATAGGGATGCTGCATAGTGCAGGGGCTGGATCTCCTACCTGACTCCAAAAAGTGTCAGTAGGAAAGGGGTGAAAGGCATTGACTTTGTGCCTTAGTTCAGAGGAAGCCTCTGTTTTGCAAAGTCTCTGGATCCCTTAGCCAGATCTCAAGCCTCAGCCGTTCTTCTTACATCTACTGTTTTGCCATACTCTCTGTCTTCTGCGGGGCTGGAGCCCAGAGCTGGGACATCCTCTGGGCAGCCCTCTGGCAGAGCAGGCTTCAGTGGAACTTGCCTCTTGCCCTGTTGCAAGCTGTAGGGCAGTGACCCTGCAGGAGAAGAGGCTACGTGGAGACCTCATAGCAGCCTTCCAGTATCTGAAGGGGGCCTATAAAGATGCTGAGGAGGAACTCTTCATCAGGGACTGTAGTGATAGGACAAGGGATAATGGGTTCAAACTTAAACAGGGGAAGTTTAGATTGGATTAAGGAGGAAATTCTTTACTGTAAGGGTGGTGAGGCACTGGAATGGGTTGCCCAGGGAGGTTGTGAATGCTCCATCCCTGGCAGTGTTCAAGGCCAGTTTGGACAGAGCCTTGGGTGACGTGGTTTAGTGTGAGGTGTCCCTGCCCATGGCAGGGGGGTTGGAACTGAATGATTTTAAGGTCCTTTCCAACCCTAACTATTCTATGATTCTATACTGTCCCAGCCTCCAGCGGGTTTCTGCACAGGAGATGTCCAGAGCCCTGTGTCACTGTAGTGATCCTCAGTGATTGTTTGTCCTGTCCTCTCCCAACCCATGGAAATTTAGACTGGATTAGCATTGAGTGCAGTGAGAGACAAGGATTTTGTCTGAAAGATGGGACTATGACTTAGCTTCTTGTGTGTAACTCCTGTTTAATACTCAGGCTGCCTGAGTGACTGTCCTGGTACAGAGCTTGAACAAAACCGAGCAAGAGGGAAGGCAGTTGTAGAGAGTGAGCTTTGTGCTCTGCCATGGCTGCTTGCTGCTGTACCGGGCTGAGAGGAACAAGTATTGCTGTGGGAGGACATAGTGCCTTGTGCTACCTGTACCAGCAAAGAAGGCTTGAGGATGATGGTGCCTGATGTGACAAATGTAGCAACTGAAAAAGTGTAAAGTGGTGTGTCAGCAGTTGTAATGTAACCATACCTCATCTCATTCATCAGAATATTTGTACATCATTTAATTCTGCTGGTTGCCTTTAGTTACCTTGTGTCTTCCTTTCTTCTTCATGGGAAGAGTAGTAATTTCCTTGGAGGAATCAGTGAGAGGTGTGTAACTGGCAGTGCGTTTCCAATTTTGCAAAAGGCATTAAGAGGCACACTGGGGGACAGTGAGCACCTGTGATCTTGTCATTGGTTTTAAAAAGTTAGTGTTGCATCTTCCTGCTTCCCTTTTAGTTTTTCATTGTTCTCTGAGCAGGATTGCAGTTAGTCATGGCCCTTCTGCCTGCGTGGGGATTGAGTGGCTGCTCATAACGGTGGGGGGTTTTTTGGCTCATTTTAGGCAGAAGCACTGTTTTTCCCTGACAGCATCGTGGTGGCAACCAGGCTTTCTTCAGGGGAGTAAGCTCACACAAACCCATTATGCTCAGGTAGCAGAGATAAAACCAGCGCTTTAAGAAAAAGGAGGGTGATCAGGGAATGTTTGTCATTTCCAAGCTTTTTTAAATGTTTAATTAAAATGGCAAAGCAGAGAAGTGTCTCTGTAAACAGTGGCTTGTCATTTCTGGTGTATGCATTATTTGTTTTCTACGAGTAATGTGCCCTTGCGTTACTGGAAAGAAAGAAAAAAGTCTAAGACTGTAAACCCTTTCGGCAGCCAGAAGAATGATGGACGTTAGAATCCTTTTTGCATAATCCCCTTGCTTTTTGCTTGTGGATACAGCTGTGCTAACACAATGCAACATTTGAGTTGAGAGGTCTGCAAAGTCCTGGCACCGATGACAGTTTTCAGACTGAGGCTCTTATTTGATAGATTTTTCAAAGTGATATTGTGCTCGGTTGTATCCGTGTCCCTGGAAGGAGGCTTCCAGTTAACTTCTCAGAGGAAATACTTTCAAAAGGAAAAGTTTAATTTTGCCAAGAATCAGATAAGGTCAGAATAATTAGACAAACCAGAGCTTTGTAGGTTAGAAATGAAGGCAGTCCTCTCCGTGGAGTAGTGTAAATGTGCTAGGAGAACAGGAAAATGAAATGCACGAGGGTGCTTCAATTTGCTGAAAATCGGAGGTTCTATGTATATATCTTGGCATATTCTCAAGTGTAGGATTACATTTTAGAAGTATTTTTTTCCCATTAAAAAAAGGAAGAAAGTAAACTGTATTTATTCCTGTCTCTGGTTTCCAGTTTAATCCACTGGAAAATGAGTTCACTGGCTTAATTGTAAATATAATTAAAAAAAATTACTATATATTTATAAATTGCTGTTGTAATTTGATTGTAATGCAATGCTAATTCACCATAGGTTTTCAAGTACCTATGCTTTACTTAGCTTCCATGCATTTCCATTATGAGACAGAAGGGATTGTATTTCAGGTCCTCTACTGGTACTGGCAAAGTGGGTGGCCTAAGGACTATGTTGATGGGTATCAATCAGCAGCATTAGTCATCTGACATCAGCTGACCTTCCCTAGTTTCTACTTAAAGTCTGGTGCGATATTTTCTCCTGTTCTGCCTTGGCTGCAGAACTGTAAACCCTTTTTTGTTTGCCTAGTTTCTGTAGGTGTCTGTGCACAGTGGTCGCATGGCCTTCACAGACTGATAATGGAATAGGACAGCCAGTTCCTTCAGTGGGTTAACTTATTCTTAAAATACAAAAAAAGTGGGTTCCAGTCATTCTGTTGGTCAGCCAGCAAAACAAATGCTGCAGATATCTCTTCTTCCCTCAGTGATGGCATGAATGGAGTCTCTTCCATGTATCCTCTTGTCAGTATTTGTGAACAGAGTCTCTTTTCCTCAGTCAGATCTTGTTAGGTTGGCCAAGAGATCAGAGACTGTAGTTAGGAACTGAGGAACAGAAAGCTGATGCAGTTGTATAGCCTCAATTCCTTAGGAAACCAAGCAGAGGTGGAGCAAGAAGGATGATGGGCAGGGACTTTTTAAGTTCACCATATCACAGTGGCCCTTGCTTTGCAGCTCAGGGGAGAAACACAGACTGTCTCAACTTTGTTAGGACTTTTAGCTAAAGAAGATGGGATGGTTTGCCTTTAAAAAGCAAGATTGGAATGAGAGGATTAAAAAGAAGGATCCTGAGAAGTCCGGGAAGACTGTGATTGGCATTATTACTATAGTTAACTGTAAGAACAACTGTAGCAAACAAAAAACAGAGTAAGGACAACATAGGCCCCCTGAGGAAGCTTTCGGGAGAACTGGCTACACAGGATTTGGAGAAGGCTGAGGTTCTGAATGACCTCTTTGCCTTGGTGTTCACTGGCAAAGGCTCTGACTGCACCACCCAGATCTTAGAAGGCAGACGCAGGGACTGTGAGAATGAAGACCTTGGGCCCACTGTAGGAGAGGATCTGGCTCGAGACCATCTTAAAAATCTGAACGTGCACAAGTCCGTGGGACCTGATGGAATCCATCCGCGGGTCCTGAAGGAGCTGGCGAATGAAGTTGCTAAGCCACTGGCCATCATATTTGAAAAATCATGGCAGTCAGGTGAAGTTCCCGACTGGAAAAAGGGAAATATAACCCCCATTTTCAAGAAGGGGAAAATGGAAGACCTGGGGAATTACAGAGCAGTCAGTCTCACCTCTGTGCCTGGCAACATCTTGGAGCAGATTCTCCTGGAAGGCGTGCTAAGGCACATGAAAAACAACAAGGTGCTTGGTGACAGCCAGCATGGCTTCACGAAGGGGAAATCCTGCCTGACCAATTTGGTGGCCTTCTATGATGGGGCTACGGAACTGATGGACAGGGATAGAGCAGTTGATGTCATCTACCTGGACTTGTGCAAAGCGTTTGACACTGTCCCACACGACATCCTTCTCTCTAAATTGGAGAGACATCAATTTGATGGATGGACCACTCGGTGGATAAAGAACTGGCTGGATGGCCGCACACAAAGAGTTGTGGTCAATGGCTCGATGTCCGGCTGGAGACCAGTAGGGAGTGGTGTCCCTCAGGGATCGGTGTTGGGACCGGTCTTGTTTAACATCTTCGTCGCTGACATGGACAGTGGGATTGAGTGCGCCCTCAGCAAGTTTGCCGATGACACCAAGCTGTGTGGTCCGGTTGATATGCTGGAGGGAAGGAGACGAGAATTCAAAAGAATGCAAATCCCACGGGTTGAGATAAGTTTAGTAAGTAAGGTATAACACAAATCACTACTGCTACCACTAATAATAATAATGATAAAGGAAATAACAAGGGAAGAGAATACAACACCTCAACACCAGCCGACCAATAACTCGCCCCACTCCCCCCAGCCAAGCACCAACCGATACCTCGTCTAACCCTGCAGTCCCAACCCTTCTGGGGTAACTCTCGGTTACATCCTGGGCATGACGTGCTGTGGTATGGAATACCTCTTTGGCTAGCTTGGGTCAGGTGTCCTGTCTCTGCTTCCTCCCAGCTTCCCCTCCTCCCTGGCAGAGCATGAAAATCAGGAAGTCCTTGGCCAGACCAAGCATTCGAGCAGCAACTGAAAACATCGGCGTTATCAGCACTGTTCCCAGGCCAAAAGATCAAAACACAGCGCTGCACTAGCTGTTAAGAAGGAGAAAAATGACTGCTACTGCTGAACCCAGGACAAGGAGGAAGAAAATAGGAGCTGTTTTGACAAGAAGTCAGAAGTCTTGGTTACATCCAGACACCGGAGTGGTGTTCTGGCATTCCTGTGTAAATGAAAAACCAGGAGGAAAAGGGAATGGAAGAAAGAAGATGAAAAACGCCAGGATTTTTTTTTGAACGTACAGCTTGCATGGGTGTCAACGTCCATGGAGTAGGACTGTATTGCAGAACAGACAAATCATTCCTTCTCCCTGCCCTGTCTTGTCCTTCACACACACAAGCTTTGTCCTGGATTAGAAGAGCTGTGGGAAGACAGCACTGGTTGGAGCAGGGATTTGTGCTGCTGGGGAGCAGCCACCCACCCATGGGTGTCTTGTACCTGCTGCCTCTTGTGAGCTGAGGGCTGTGGAGACTGCTCAGCAGGCAGAGCTCTGACTGCACACATGGCTGGCAAAGGTCACCTGAATTATACACTGGGTTGGCTTCTGCAGCTTGGTGACATTTTCACATGGGTTTCTGAGCAGTCACTCAGGCAATGTCTAAGCAAATCTATCTACACTCTCTACCTCAGTCCTTAAAACACAGAGGAAGGGGAAAATCCTTATCTCCGGTATGTACAGAAGATGATGGGCTTTACTGTCTTTCTCCACCCAGCTTTCCAATCAAAGGGAGATTTTTCCCTTCTGACAATCTTGTACTGTCCAAAGTCAGCAAAGACAACTTCAGAGCAGTGGGTTTTCAGTTCTGGATCTGAATAAACATCAGATGTGGACAGCTGCGTAGAGAAATGGAGCCTTGGCAGCAGGTTCATTTCTCTGCAGGTGTTTCCATGCACTTAGTGGAGGTACCTCTGAACTTCAGGGTGGGAGGCAGGTAGTAGCCTACCCTTACTTTTAGTGTGGCACTTGGCCCTTGTCACCTATTTTGCCAGCAAGTCCTAATGTTTTGTATTTTGTATTTGTATTGGGTGGCCAAAAAAAATAAGGCATATGTATCAAAAAAAAGCCACAACAACAGTGTTTATGTTACCCTGAGTCAGTTTGAAGTTGCACTGTAGCCAGAAGAGGTGGCATGAATTGATTCACATGTAGAGAGCTGAGAAGAACAAGGATTTGAGCTCATCTGAGGCTCAGAGTTATGGTCATACAGGTAGTAATATTACATAAATAGTAACAATAGTAGCAGCTATGGAAAAGTTTAGAGCTTCAGAACCTCTTACAGGCAAAATAAGCAGTGGTCTTGTTTGAGGCTTTCTTCTGGCTTGGAGACATACTGCTCTTTGGAGGGCAAACTGTGTTTGTATGTTTGCATTCTTCTGTAGTGTGGAAGTTTATAAACTTCCATTTGAAATAAGAGGAAGGTTAAAATCTTGGCATATTCTTACTTTGGTAATAGGGTTGCATGCAGACATCCTTGTGGTTAAATTAAAAAAAACTCCAAACTACTAAAACCCCGTTAGATTTCCTGTGAAGCTTTAAACTAGTTAGGAAGGGGGGAGGGGATTTAACTGGGCCTGTTGGGGACAAGCCCAAGAGGAACATGCTAGGGATTGAAGGATGGCGGGCTAAGGAGGACTATCAATCTCTTGTTTCACTTGTGGGAAAGGATAGCTCTTTAGACCCTGTCCCGCAGGGGAAAAAGAGTACTAGGACTGGCTCCCTGAAATGCCTGTACACCAATGCACGCAGCATGGGGAATAAACAGGAGGAGTTAGAAGTCTGTGTGTGGGCTAAAGGTTATGATCTAGTGGCGATTACAGAGACATGGTGGGACAGTTCACATGACTGGAATGTGGTCATGGATGGCTATGTCCTTTTTAGGAAAGATAGGTCAGCGAAGCGAGGTGGTGGAGTTGCTCTTTACGTGAGAGAGCAACTAGAATGTATTGAGTTCTGTCCGGGGTCGGATGAGGAGCAAGTGGAATGTCTGTGGGTACGAATCAAGGGGCTGACTGGCACGGGTGATACAGTTGTGGGGGTCTATTACAGACCTCCTGATCAGCACGAAGGAGTTGATGAGGCTTTCTACAGGCAACTGGAAGTAGCCTCGCGACTACATGCCTTAGTCGTCGTGGGGGACTTTAATTACCCCGATATTTGCTGGAAGACTCACACAGCCAGTCATTCACAGTCTAGGAGGTTCCTCAAGTGCATTGATGATAATTTCTTAATGCAAATGGTGGACGTACCAACTAGGGGAGCAGCGCTGCTAGATTTAGTACTCGCCAACAAGGAGGGTTTGGTCGAAGTGGTGACGGTCAATGGCAGCCTTGGCTGCAGTGACCATGAGATGGTGGAGTTTAGGATCCTGTGTGGGAGGAATAGAATACCTAGCAAAGCCACAGTTCTGGATTTCCGAAAGGCCAACTTTGGCCTCTTCAGTCAACTGCTAAGGGAAGTCTCATGGGAAAGTGTACTAGGCGGTAAAGGGGCTCAAGATAGTTGGTTAGCATTCAAGGACCGCTTCTTCCAAGCTCAGGATCGGAGCGTCCCAATGAGTAGGAAGTCAAGTAAGGGATCTAGGAGACCGGCGTGGTTAAACAAGGAGCTGCTGGGCAAACTCAAGTGGAAAAGGAGAATCTATGGATTATGGAAGGAGGGGCTGGCCGCTTGGGAGGAATATAGGACAGTTGTTAGAGGATGTAGGGAGGCAATTAGGACAGCTAAGGCCTCCTTGGAACTCAATCTTGCTAGTCGGGTTAAAGACAATAGAAAGGGCTTCTTCAAATACATAGCAAATAAAACTAAAACAAGAGGCAATATAGGCCCACTGCTGAACGAAGTGGGTACCCTGGAGACAGAGGATATAAAGAAGGCAGAGGTGCTGAATGCCTTCTTTGCCTCTGTCTTTACTCCTGCAGACTCTCCCCGAGGGCCCCGGATTTCTATAGCCCCAGAAGGAGTCAGGACAAAGGAGGAGTTTGCTTTGGTAGATGAGGATTGGGTTAGGGATCAGCTATGCAAACTGGACATCTGTAAATCGATGGGTCCGGATGGAATGCACCCACGGGTGCTGAGGGAGCTGGCGGAGGTCATTGCTAGGCCACTTTCCATCATCTTTGGTAAGTCGTGGGAAATGGGCGAGGTGCCTGAGGATTGGCGGATGGCAAAGGTCACACCAATCTATAAGAAGGGCAAGAAGGAGGACCCGGGTAATTATAGACCGGTCAGCCTTACCTCCATCCCTGGAAAGATGATGGAACAACTTATTCTTGACTCCATCACTAGGCATATCAAGGATGAGGGGGTCATTAAGAACAGCCAACATGGTTTTATGAGGGGGAAGTCATGTATGACCAACCTTATAGCCTTCTATGAGGAAGTGACTAGGTGGAGGGATGATGGTAGAGCGGTAGATGTGGTTTTTCTTGATTTCAGTAAGGCATTTGATACTGTCTCCCACAGCATCCTCATAGATAAGCTGAGGAAGTGTGGGCTTGACGATCAAGTAGTGAGGTGGATCGAGAACTGGTTGAAAGGAAGAAGGCAGAGAGTTGTGGTCAATGGCGCAGAATCTAGCTGGAGGTCTGTGACTAGTGGAGTTCCTCAGGGGTCGGTGCTGGGACCGGTGCTGTTTAATATTTTCATCAATGACCTGGATGAGGGAACTGAGTGCACCCTCAGCAAGTTTGCTGATGACACAAAACTGGGAGGAGTGGCTGACACACCAGAGGACTGTGCTGCCATTCAGCGAGACCTGGACAGGCTGGAGAGTTGGGCGGGGAGAAACTGGATGAAATTTAACAAGGGCAAGTGTAGAGTCTTGCATCTGGGGAAGAACAACCCCATGTACCAGTACAGGTTGGGGGTTGACCTGCTGGAAAGTAGTGAAGGGGAAAGGGACCTGGGGGTCCTGGTGGATAGGAGGATGACCATGAGCCAGCAATGTGCTCTTGTGGCCAAGAAGGCAAATGGCATCTTAGGGTGCATTAGAAAGGGAGTGGTTAGTAGGTCAAGAGAGGTTCTCCTCCCCCTCTACTCAGCCTTGGTGAGGCCGCATCTGGAATATTGCGTCCAGTTCTGGGCCCCTCTGTTCAAGAAGGACAGGGAATTGCTTGAAGGAGTCCAGCGCAGAGCCACAAAGATGATTAAGGGAGTGGAACATCTCCCTTATGAGGAGAGGCTGAGGGAGCTGGGTCTCTTTAGCTTGCAAAAGAGGAGACTGAGGGGTGACCTCATCAATGTTTACAAATATGTGAAGGGTAGGTGTCAGGATGATGGAGCTAGGCTTTTTTCAGTGATATCCAGTGATAGGACAAGGGGCAATGGGTGTAAACTGGAACATAGGAAGTTCCACGTTAACATCAGGAAGAACTTCTTTACTGTAAGAGTGACAGAGCACTGGAACAGGCTGCCCAGGGGGGTTGTGGAGTCTCCTACACTGGAGATATTCAAGGCCCGCCTGGACAAGTTCCTGTGTGATGTACTGTAGGTTACCCTGCTCTTGCAGGGGGGTTGGACTAGATGATCTTTTTAGGTCCCTTCCAACCCTTGGGATTCTGTGATTCTGTGATTCTGTGATTGCAAATGGAATGATTGATGGCTGAGATTAGAGATTCACATACAACTCCACGATCTTGCTCATAAACTCCTAATGTGACTCATTGAAAATCTCTGGGTTTTTCTTCCTGTTGAATTGAACTTGGTGTTGTCATTAAGAGGATAGCATCAATTTGGAAAATTCAATTTTTATTCTAACTCCTTTTTTCATTTCTTGGGTCTCCCCCCATCTCAAGTCTTTAAGGTGCAAATTCCCCTTTTCAGAATTCATTGAAAGAAAATGTTTTTCTTTCATAATTAAAAGGCTCTTGTTATATGGCAACCTTTAGATTGTTTAACATAGCCAATATCAAATACTGAAAGTCTTTAAAGTGTCTGATTTTTCTCTGTTGGGCAGATAAGAGATTCAGAGCAGCCTTGTGGAGAAGTACTTGGGGGCAATGGTTGATGAGAAACTGAACATGAACTGGGTTCAGTGTGCGCTCGCAGACCAGAAACCACCCAAGTGCTGGGCTGCATCCAAAGGAGTGTGACCAGCAGGTTGAAAGAGGTGGTCCTGCCCCTCTACTCTGCTCTTGTGAGACCTCACCTGGAGCATTGTGTGCAGTTCTGGTGTCCTCAACATAAGAAGGACATGGAACTGTTGGAACAAGTCCAGAGGAGGCCACGAGGATGATCAGGGACTGGAGCACCTCCTGTATGAAGACAGGCTGAGGAAGTTGGGGCTGTTCAGCCTGGAGAAGAGAAGGCTGCGTGGAGACCTCAGAGCAGCTTCCAGTGTCTGAAGGGGGCTACAAGGATGCTGGTGAGAGACTCTTTGTCAGGGCCTGTAGTGATAGGACAAGGAGACAAACAAGGAGTGATGGGTTCAAACTGAAACAGGGAATGTTCAGGTTAGATCTAAAGAAGTTCTTTCCTGTTAGGGTGGTGAGGCACTGGAATGGGTTGCCCAGGGAAGTTGTGAATGCCCCATTCCTGGCAGTGTTCAAGGCCAGGTTGGATGGAGTCCTGGGTGACATGGTTTAGTGTGAGGTGTCCCTGCCCATGGCAGGGGGGTTTGGAACTGGATGGTCTTAAGGTCCTTTCTAACCCTAACTATTCTATGTTTCTGTGATGTTCCCCAAGTGAAACAGCAGTTCTGTACCCTTGTGCATGTGACAAATGAGGACACAGAGCTAAGGAGGAAACCCACCTGGGAATCCACTTACTTCACTGGACTTCAATCTCTTACTGGTGTAATCAAGTTATTTAGGCAGACTTTAAGCAATATGGATTAGAATGCTTTAGAGCTTCATCAGGAATGCATTGCTTTAAATATGCTGATTTACAAAGACAGTTTAATTATTTCCCCCCCTGCCTTCCTGCAGCCCCAGCACTGGTTTTGGTCTTCTCTTGGTCATCCTCTAGTGTCTGGCTTTCACAAGAATGCAGAATTCAGGATTTTTGTTGCAACCTATAAAGTCTGCAAACTCTGCCTGGAAAATGAGCTGGCTCCGGAGCTTCCTGCCTGGCTGCTCTTTAACCAGAGTCTTGAGTGGAAAAATGTGAACCTTTTGTTGTGGGACCTGTGAAGACAGTGTGAACAATTTAAAGGTTCCTGCTACATGTTAAAACCAAAAGAAAGATAATGTTTGTTTTTTCCTGCTGCTACCTCTCACTGTTTTCCAGTGCTTGTGCTTGCTAGGTGTTTTCATTTAACCTTTTTTTGTTTTAAGCTCCTCTTTCCCCCTTGGTCCTGTTTACCTTTGTTAATGCCTTCTTATAAGGCATTGGAAGGAAGGAGAAGTATGTGTGCGTGTGTGTGCCAGGAGTGGAATGTGTCAAATGTACTTTTTTATCTGTCAGCATGCTCTGTCCCAGCTGCATTGTTTTCCTCAAGCTCCATCTGCATTAAACTTGTTTTTCACTGCTGCTTGCTGCCATTTATAGTTCAATTTCTGCTTGTATCAAATCAAAAGCTATGTCTCTAACTCTGTATTGTTTTGCACCTCCAATATTTGCCTTTTAGGTAACTAAAACTTCCAACTTAACTACCTGCTATTGTGTCAGTAAAGGTGTGAGCAAGGAGAAGAGTTAGGTTATTTAAATGCAATTATAAGCTCACTGTTAAAAATCCTAGAAGGATGTTTTAGCCATAGAATTTGGCTCCTGTTTAGTTCAGAACTTTGTTCCTGAATTACTTGTGTGAATTATTTGTGACTTTAAAGGATCTCTACTATCAGCTGAGCATCACCCCCATATTTCTCCTTGTGAGCATATGTTCTAGTTATGCATCAGTAGGTTCATCTGGGTGTTAAACTGTTCAGTTTACCTGATAATGGAAAATACAGCTTCTCCCTAAGTGGAACTTCAAATGTCATTTTTGGAGGGGGGTTTTCGTTGGTTGCTTTTGTGGTTTGGTTTCATTTCGGTGTTCTGTTTGTGTGGGTTTGCTGGAGTTTGAGAGTTTTTTGTGGTTTTTTTTTTTAATAATATTTTATTTTACATTCATGGTAATGTGCTTTCTCCTCTGTGAGTGACTTTTATTCCCCCTCCCTCCCCCAGTCAGCCCCTGTAACATTGTAGTGTTTTAGAGCAGATTGTAGTGACATCTAACATTTTGTTGTGTTTGTAATACAGGCTGAGGTCAAGCAAACAAACAAAGCAATCATTATGTGTTAGCATTCTTTTTTAATGAGTACATTAAATCTACTCACACCTACAGGATCAGCTGTGGAGAGAAAGAAGAAACATGAAACTTCAAGTAGCACTGTCTTTTTGAAGCAATTTATGGACAAATAATAGACTAAAGGGATATGTAGGGACTTGAGTAGGAAAAAATGGCACTGTGTTGTTGTCAGAAAGGGTTTTGGCAGAAGACTTGTTGTGACTGTTTCTGTGGCTTGGAGGAATTTCCTACAGACTGGACTAACCATAAAAAAAATGTCTCTACTTTTAGGAGTTCAAGACATACGGTGGAGTCTTCCTGGTGAAGATGTCATCTTTAACAATGAAAGCCCATTGTCTGGACAAAAGAGGAAGTTTCTTTAAGGTAAATGGGATATTTATGCAGAGCATAAAGTGCATAGGTTTGTGTGAAATGAGTGCTGCAGAATGTGCCATGCAGTCTGTGATAAGTAGCAAGACTTTTTGGTAAAATGGGAAGCACTTATTTGGGCATCTCTTTTTACAAGTGGCATTTATGGCTAGATTATCACCCAGTTACTTCATGTGTATATTGTTTTCCTGTATACTGAATAGAATATTTAGTGTAAAACAGCTTGTGGCTTTCTTTGCTGCTGATGCTGAGAACATAAGCTTTGTTATGCACAGGCATTACAGAACTCATAAACTGGATTTGTGTAACTTAAAGTTGCAGTACAGGTTTAGAGTTTCCACTATTGGGATTGAAAATTGGTTTCATCTCCTTGCCTATTTTAAGAAAAACTGGTGGGGCTCCTTGTTTGTGTGTAATCTGAACATGCACACAATACTGTCTTTGTATTCTCAATGCCTGTTTCAGTCCATTTTGTGTTTTAGTGGTTTTGCTTTGTCTGTAGGTTTTAGTTCCTTGGCTTTTTTAAAGTCTAACTGTATCTTGGTTGAAATCAACAAGAAGCTGGTGCTTAACTGTAGTCATACTCTCAAAAATCCAGCAAGGCAGATGTCTGTGTCTTTGGGTGTCTACATACTTTAAAGGGCTCTCATGATTCTTCCCCTAAGATACCAGCCCAGTTTCTTGGACGATACAGGCACTGAAAGATAGTAGTTCTGTTCTGGCATGGATGTGCTCACAGGGAAAAACCAGAAATAATTCCATGAAGTGTTCTGTAGTGTTTGTGTTCAGGGGCAGTTTTGAGATGTCATGTAGCTTACAGCACACTTAATGCAGCACATTTCAGTGAGAAATAGATTTCAGGTGTGAGCCTTCTGTTTTCCCCCAGCTCCTTTCCGTCACAGAGTACAGCTGGTGTGTGGCAATGTACTGAAGGGGCTAGGAAGGCAGGATGCAACATGTGTTTTCCTGGGAAAACACATGCCCCTGAGAAACACCCAGGGAGTACCGGCAGAGGCCTCTCCAGACTTGAGGTGGTGCTCAGAGATGTAGGGAGATAGAGCCCTTAGTTGAAGCACCTTCACATACTCCCTGGAACTGTTTAGAAATGCATTTTTCTCTGGTCACGAACATTCAATTTTAGTCCTGCTAAGCTCATCACAGCTGGAAGGTGGAACCTTGAGAACCTCGTCAGAAAGTACGTAGTCCAGATTGACTGCCTGCAGTCATTGGTTTTTGTGTGTCTTCTGTGACCATTCTCACTTCTGCATAGTTATAAATCACTTCCATCTCTGGGAACTTCTGTCAAGGATTGAACGTCATGGCTTAATTTTGCTTTTTCCCGGTATTTCCTGCAGAGTTAACTTACAGGATCTGCTCCAGATTTGCTCAGTTGTAGCAGCTTGGCTCAGGCATGAACACTGCAAAATAAACATGGGTCATTGTGTTCTCTGTTCTGCCTCCTGCTCCGTGTGAGGTTTTTTAAGGCTTTGGAGGATCAGTCAGAGGACTTTCAGGACTGCAGTAATCTTACTGGTTTCTAGGGGAAAGTGGAAACATGTTTTGGTCTTTTTATATGAGAAAGGCTTTATGCAGTAATGCTGGAGAACTGTCATGTTTCAGGTTGGCATGGCAAAAAGCAGAGGTGCAGTAGAGGCTATCAGTATGGTTTTCAAGATGATTGAATCCCATTAACTGTTTTATTTCTATGCCATAGGGGAGTTCTAGAGGCAGTGCTAAAGTTAATTGTGGAGAAGACTGTAGTTAACATTTTCTTCCGGAAAAAAAATGGTTAGTTGAAGTGAAATGTAGTTAATAAAGCCTTCATGTGCACTGTGTGAGTACAGCTGTGAACACCATATGCTTCTGTAGAGCAGGACAGGGAGAATAGTGTCCAGGCAGTGCCATGGTATTGAAAGTATGCTGACCTATCAAGCTGTGGTGTTCTATCACTGGCCGGGAGGGTATGTGTATTTTTCTGATGCAAGAGAGTAAACTGTCACATAGACCGGCTCGGAATTGAGGCTAAATGTACAGTGTTGAACTTTTCTGTTCTGCATTGGAATTTTGCTGTTTATATAGTGCCAGGGTCACAGGGCTGTCTTGTTAGGCACGGCTTTGCTCTGAGGAGCAATCGAAATTTATAGGTGCTTCTGAGTACTGAATTAACTTGCCTTGATTGCTTCCCTTAGAATATTCATCACCCTCTGTAGCTTCTTCCAGTGAAAGATGCTAATAACTGCTGCCATCACAGCTTACATTAAGACAAAGCATTCTGTTTTCTTTTTCTAGTACTGCCAGAAATGTGATTGACCAGCCAAAGCTCTACCTAGTGGCAATCAGCTGCCGATTTACTGACCGTTCCTATCTCCTGCCTCCTCTGCTGCTCCTAGTGCACTGCATTCTCCTCACTTGTTCTGTGCCACACATTTCAGCTGTTGCTGTTTCCATTCCCTCTGTTTGTCCTGGGACAGAAATGCTGTTCTTATGCTGGCTGAATCTTACCCTGATGCTCTGGAAGGGTGCAGGGAGGGGTGGGGAGTGGTGGAGGAGTGTGTGTTCCAGAGAGGAGAAATACACTCAAAGGGGAACTAAGCACATGGTGGCTGGTGCCTTTAGCCCACGGAGAGTTATAATGACCACTGGTGATGCATGCAGGAACAGTTTTTGTCTTAGCAGCTTCATTCTGATGACTGGAAAAAGGGAAATATAACCCCCATTTTCAAGACGGGGAAAATGGAAGACCCGGGGAATTACAGAGCAGTCAGTCTCACCTCTGTGCCTGGCAGCATCTTGGAGCAGATTCTCCTGGAAGGCATGCTAAGGCACATGAAAAACAACAAGGTGCTTGGTGACAGCCAGCATGGCTTCACGAAGGGGAAATCCTGCCTGACCAATTTGGTGGCCTTCTATGATGGGGCTACAGAATTGATGGATAAGGGTAAAGCAGTTGATGTCATCTACCTGGACTTGTGCAAAGCGTTTGACACTGTCCCACACGACATCCTTGTCTCTAAATTGGAGAGACATCAGTTTGATAGGTGGACCACTCAGTGGATAAAAAACTGCCTGGATGGCCGCACGCGAAGAGTTGTGGTCAATGGCTCAATGTCCGGCTGGAGACCAGTAGGGAGTGGTGTCCCTCAGGGATCGGTGTTGGGACCGATCTTGTTTAACATCTTCACCGCTGACATGGGCAGTGGGATTGAGTGTACCTTCAGCAAGTTTTCCGATGACACCAAGCTGTGTAGTTTGGTTGATACACTGGAGGGAAGGGATGCCATCCAGAGGGACCACGACACGCTTGTGAGGTGGGCTGATGCCAACCTCATGAAGTTCAACCATGACAAGTGCAAGGTCCTACACCTGGGTCACAGCAATCCCAGGCACAGCTACAGATTGGGCAAAGAAGAAATTCAGAGCGGCCCTGCAGAGAGGGACTTAGGGGTGTTGGTGGATGAGAAACTGAACATGAGCTGGCTTCAGTGTGCGCTCGCAGCCCAGAAAGCAACTGTATCCTGGGCTACATCAAAAGGAGCATGACCAGCAGGTCGAAGGATGTGATCCTGCCCTTTACTATGCTCTTGTGAGACCTCACCTGGAGCATTGTGTGCAGTTCTGGTGTCCTCAACATAAAAAGGACATGGAACTGCTGGAACAAGTCCAGAAGAGGGCCACGAGGATGATCAGGGACTGGAGCACCTCCCGTATGAAGACAGGCTGAGGAAGTTGGGGCTGTTCAGCCTGGAGAAGAGAAGGCTGCGTGGAGACCTCATAGCAGCCTTCCAGTATCTGAAGGGGGCCTATAGGGATGTTGGGGAGGGACTCTTCATCAGGGACTGTAGTGACAGGACAAGGGGTAAAGGGTTCAAACTTAAAACAGGGGAGGTTTAGATTGGATATAAGGAAGAAATTCTTTCCTGTGAGGGTGGTGAGGCACTGGAATGGGTTGCCCAGGGAGGCTGTGAATGCTCCATCCCTGTTGGTGTTCAAGGCCAGGTTGGACAGAGCTTTGAGTGACATGGTTTAGTGTGAGGTGTCCCTGCCCATGGCCATGGGGGTTGGAACTAGATGATCTTAAGGTCCTTTCCAACCTAACTATTCTATGATTCTGTAGTACTGTTATAGTGACACACAAGCACATTGAAGGATTTGCTTTGTGTTGCACGTTTTGTTTGTCTTAAGGCAGTCTTACCAGGGCAATCTTTAGGATACAAATGATTCACAGTGTGTTTTCCTCTTCGGCTTGCCTAGAGCACTGTCAATTAAGAAACTAAGGTTGTCCTAAATTTTCCTAAGGACAGCCTGGCAGGGGAATGGTCTGAAGAACAGTGGGAATAAAATATGCCTTGAAGCTATGTTTTCAGGCCTCTCACAATCCCTGAGAAGCTGCACTGTTGGACCACTGTTCTGAACCTACAGCATCAGACTGGAGACTGCAGGTAGCCTGTGTATCCAGTGTGTCTGTGTGTGTACACTTTGCATACAGTGAAATCACCTCTTCCTTTTCCTCTCCCATGTTTATAAAATTGTGGCAGCAGTTACATTTGCTACTGCTGGATGGGTGAGCAAAGAAGACTCTTGGTACATCAGGTGTTTTCATTTTAACTTATTTAAATTTGCCAGGTCTGTCTGTGTTTTGGAGACATAGTGCTTAAATTGTAGCCTTTTACCCATGCTGACCTGTACTTCAGAATGCCTATCCGGATGCACAGACTGTAGTGTACTTCTGCATGTATAGGGATGCTGGGGAGGGACACTTCGTCAGGGACTGTAGTGACAGGACAAGGGGTAACGGGTTAAAACTTAAACAGGGGAAGTTTAAATTGGATATAAGGAGGAAATTCTTTCCTGTGAGGGTGGTGAGGCACTGGAATGGGCTGCCCAGGGAGGTTGTGAGTGCTCCATCCCTGGCGGTGTTCAAGGCCAGGTTGGATGAAGCCTTGTGTGGGATGGTTTAGTGTGAGGTGTCCCTGCCTATGGCAGGGTGGTTGGAACTAGATGATCTTGAGGTTCCTAACAGGAAAGAATTTCCTCCTTATATCCAATCTAAACTTCCCCTGTTTAACTTTTAACCCATTATCCCTTATCCTGTCACTACAGTCCCTGATGAAGAGTCTCTCCCCAGCATCCCCCTTCAGATACTGGAAGGCTGCTATTAGGTCCACACGCAGCCTTCTCTTCTCCAGGCTGAACAGCCCCAACTTCCTCAGCCTGTCTTCATACGGGAGGTGCTCCAGTCCCCTGATCATCCTCGTGGCCTTCTCTGGACTTGTTCCAGCAGTTCCATGTCCTTTTTATGTTGAGGACACCAGAACTGCACACAATGCTCCAGGTGAGGTCTCACAAGAGCAGAGCAGAGGGGCAGGATCACCTCCTTCGACCTGCTGGTCATGCTCCTTTTGATGTAGCCCAGCATACAGTTGGCTTTCTGAGCTGTGAGCGCACACTGAAGCTGGCTCATGTTCATTTTCTCATCGGCCAGCACCCCAAGTCCTTCTCTGCAGGGCTGCTCTCAATATCTTCTTTGCCCAATCTGTAGCTGTGCCTGGGATTGCTGTGACCCAGGTGTAGGACCTTGCACTTGGCATGGTTGAACTTCATAAGGTTGGCATCAGCCCACCTCACAAGCGTGTCGTGGTCCCTCTGGATGGCATCCCTTCCCTCCAGCATATCAACCGGTCCACACAGCTTGGTGTCATTGGCAAACTTGCTGAGGGCGCACTCAATCCCATTGTCCGTGTCAGCAACGAAGATGTTAAACAAGACTGGTCCCAACACCGATCCCTGAGGGACACCACTCCCTACTGGTCTCCAGCCGGACATCGAGCCATTGACCACAACTCTTTGTGTGTGGCCATCCAGCCAGTTCCTTATCCACTGAGTGGTCCATCCATCAAATTGATATCTCTCCAATTTAGAGAGAAGGATGTCGTGTGGGACAGTGTCAAACCTTTGCACAAGAGACATGGCTACAATTTCTGGTTATTCTGCACAGTGAACTATGGATTCTCAAGACCACTAACAATAGATAGGTTGAGGAAGTTGGGGCTGTTCAGCCTGGAGAAGAGAAGGCTACGTGGAGACCTCATAGCAGCTTTCCAGTACCTGAAGGGGGCCTATAGGGATGCTGGGGAGGGACTTTTCATCAGGGACTGTAGTGACAGGACAAGGGGTAATGGGTTAAAACTTAAACAGGGGAAGTTTAGATTGGATATAAGGAGGAAATTCTTTCCTGTTAGGGTGGTGAGACACTGGAATGGGTTGTCCAGGGAGGTTGTGAGTGCTCCATCCCTGGCGGTGTTCAAGGCCAGGTTGGATGAAGCCTTGTGTGGGATAGTTTGGTGTGAGGTGTCCCTATCCATGGCAGGGAGCTTGGAACTAGATGATCTTAAGGTCCTTTCCAACCCTAACTATTCTATGATTCTATGATTATGTTCAATCCAACAAGTCCAGAAATAGCATTCCCAATTTAGCTAGTCTCTGGCACTTGGCTATCTCATCACACAGGTTGCTCTTTGAGGGTTGTTATGCTCTGCTTATCAAAACACAACGGAAAAGATGTGATACCAAAGAGGATGCAGGTCTCCAGAAAGAATGAAAAATGCAATGCTGGCAGGAAGGGGGGTGGTAAGTGCTGAGGCTCATTTGTCCAGTCTGATACTAATCCTTGCTCTCCTCAGCCTGTGTTCCCTTGCCAGATTGGAAGCACTGATCTTACCTTTTCCTTTTTATCAGCAGTAAATCTCAGGGCTTGGAAACATCCTGCAGTGGTCACCTTGGCTGACTCTTTCAATGCACTCCCAGGGAAGATAATAGAATAATTAGAAAGATGGCAGTTTTATTAATTCTCTGTACAAACCTGTTTACATTTCAGCACAAAACCCAGGAAGTCAGCTGCCATGCAGTGATGGACGAGTGATTTTTCTAAAAATGTCCTGAAATGGGTGGCTTTGATTTGTTTTCCGTCTTCCTCTTGGGACTAGGGAACTTTATTACTTGGATGAACAAGACCATGGCTATGCAGGCCTTCTGAGAGAAACACTGGTCTGTGTCTGGTCCTGGGCATGTACTTTCTCTGATGTACAGCAGGGATGCATGTAGAGACAGAGCATATATGACAAATATATGTGTTCTGGGGAGAGAGCGCTGGTGAGCTGAGTTATGTTTGATCCCTATGTAAGAATGATGCTGTCACCCGTGCCAGCTACTGAAAGCTGTGATCAGTCTTATTGAACAAATAACCAGTTGACAATAAGCATAGCGTTAAACGTTATGAAAGAAAACATTGTGGTTCAAGATGTTTGCATTTCATTATTTCCCTCATGGATTTTAGGAATGTAAACAGTATATGAGTGTTTGTGGCAACCTAATGTTTAGGATGGGTTTGGCTAGGGAATACTGTACTGAGCTGCTATGTGAACTCATGCTGAGCCATATAATTATTATTTGGGTTTACAGTGGTTGTATCATACTTTCTTTTTAACTTGCAAAAGAGTGCTTATTCAAAAGTAAACTCCAAAGGAAAAACATTAACCCAAAAATGTCAGTTTGTCATGTTATATAAGGTCTCCCTTTACTTTCAGGGTTTATTCTAATATTAAATAGTACATCACCTGAGAAGATGTCATATTTGCAAATACGTTTCTTTTCATGTAAACCTCTTATTTCTGTAGCATAGCATGGTAGTAACTATTTTTTCGATTTTTTTTTAAATCTTGAGGTTTGTGTGTGTTGTTTTACAGTAACAGAAGCCTCTGACAAATATATCCATCCACTTCAGCTGTATTTTCCTTTGGAAACTGCTTCTTACGTTCTTGATTTCAACTGGTCAATGGGTGAGATTTCCCATTATTTCCAGCCAAGTAGGCATCACACTGTGAACAGGTGGCAGCCTTCTGCTGCTGCTTGTTTCCTCAGGGTTGGATCTAATAGCAGTATACACTGAGGATCCTTCCTGCATTTTGTAGAGACATATTACTAATGGCTTATCTTGTATAATGCTAATGATGCAAGCGTCACATACAGTGCTTGTTGACCAGAAATATCTTGCTCCTAAATACCTCAGAAATTGTCAAAATCATGAGTACACGTTGTGTTATTTGATAGTAAATGATTTGTCAGGTGCCGTTGTAACAATATTTGTCAGTTAATTGCAAGAATACCCAAACGATGCAACTCCGAAAGACTGGGGTGTTTGGTTTTTTTTTTAAATCAGGAGAAAAGCAACTTCTTCTTTTTTTTTTTTTTTTTTTAGCATAAAAAAGAATTTGGGGAAAATGAGTTGCCATTTGCAGAAAGTATTGACAGTTTATTTAAAAAAAAAAGGAGATTTTAATTCCTAAAGATCAATGTTTTGGTTCAGGTGTAGTACCTGCTGTCACAGTGTGGGTGGGAAGCGTGCTCTGTTCTGTAGAGTTGGTAGGCCATGGGGGATATGTAGTATACCCAAGAAATGTAGCCGGTAGGAGCAAATGCGAACATAAGACCACTTGAAACATTTGAAACGTGCCATTTTGTTTCATTTCTCTTTAGCATTTTTTTTTCTTTTCCTAAACACAGAAAAAAAACGCTCTTAGGAAAGACAGCTTTGCACAAGTTCTCTTCAAGGCAGACATACGAATTAAAAAGCATTAAGATTACAGTGTTTTCAGTATAAAGCTGTTCTGCAGCGCTTGCCTTATGCTGTTCTGATTTAAAGCATTTATAAGTAAAAATGCATATTTAAATGTTTTTTTCCCTAAGAACTTTAATCTTGTGCAAGCAAGTACCTTTCCCATGCAAAGATGTAAAGGGCAGTTGTGTTAAAGAGGCCAAACATGGCAGCTGTACAAAAATGACTACAAATAACTTCAAAAAATAAATTGGGTATTGGAAAGCAGCAGAAAACACGCTGTCATGTTTTAGCTTTTAGGTATAAGTGAACTAAAGAACTAACCAGGGAACTGCAGTTTAAGAAAGTGATACAGTATTTAAATTCATTTGAACTGTAGATCTGTTCCATCTTCCAAGGTCAAACTGATGTGAAATGGTAGCATGAAGCGTAGAGTGTCAGCTTGAATTTCTGAGCATGTTACTGTGGTGTTGGTACACGTTGGAGTAGAATTTTTTTGCTGTAGTGGCCAGAGATTTTTGTTTTCTGGATGGTGTTGTTCCTGAGTTTTGGGGGGTGTGTGTGTTTTGTTTTGGGTTAACACAGTTAAGTCAGCCAACAGCCAGATGGCAACACAGCAAGGCAAGTGTTAGGGTGGTGTCTGAAAGCCCCGGATGCTTCTGTGGAGAGCTCCATTTATATACTTTTCAGAGAAAAATACCGGAAAATTTTTATTGTGCAAACTGTTGGCCTCTGAGCTGCTTAATCTCTGTAGATGTGTCGGAGAGTGGTCCTTTATGGCTGCAATTGATCTCGCAGGTGCAAAAACTGAGGTGATCCTGCCCATGAAGAGGAGCTTATTCATCCTGTTGCTGTATCTGGTCCATGAGGAACAGCAGCTGAGCTTTCATGCAGTTGCCAGTGTGGGAAATTTTGTAGGGAAAGAAGCCCAGGTTGTGGTGCTGGCAATTTAGCATTCAAAAGCAGCTGCTAATGTGACAGAGGGTTGCCCCCATTTCTGCCATTTCCTCTTTCTGTCTGAAGCAGAAGCACATCATTCCCATGCTGCTTCTTGCAATACCTGGTGCCTCCATGCCTCCAGACAGCTGCTAGTCTCCCCTTGCCATCTTTACAGCTTCTGCCAGTTGTTGTGCACAAATCCTGCTGCTGTAGCCAAACAGAGGTGGCATAATCCCTTTTGGTGATTTAACAATAATCATTTGAAAACAAATATGTGGTCAATTCCAGCAGAGTTTGACTGTCTTTGAGATGCTTGTGTCAGTGGCCTTAGGTTTTACCATGCCCCAGTGGAAGGATGCAATGCAATGGAGGAGCTGGGGGTGATTGCTCTGGGCCTTTTGTGATCCCCTCCATCAGGCCCTGCAGCAGGGGATCAGATAGCGTGACCAGTCCATGTAGCACTGGAGTAGGTTTTGGCTAATGCAATGAAAAGGCTGCTCTGCTGACCTTATTCAATATTGCAGGTTACAGAACTCATAGCTACAGTAGATCTGTTTCATTAGCAGATTACATCTCTGCATAGTTTAATAACATGTTAAGCTTCAGATAGTGATTTCTGTCAGAAGTTCATTTTTTAAACTCTCAAATGTAGTTGCAGATCACTGAATCAGTTGCTATCTATAATGAGACTCAAGGTGCTGACTCATGTTGTGTGCTGGTAGCTGACTCGTGGTGACTTCCTCCTGTGATGGCTCCAGGCAAGCCAAGACCAGAAGCCCTAATGTATTTACAGCTGTCTAAATCGCCCATATTTGTGACTACTTAGTGCTTGAAAAATTTCACACTCTCACAGTGAATATGAAGCATCTTTAGGGAATGCTGCAATTTAAAACCGAAAACTGAGCCTTGCTTCATTTATTAGGAACGATAATTTTTTAGCCATTACTGCAGGATGAATCATAGAATAGAATAGTTAGGGTTGGAAAGGACCTCAAGATCATCTAGTTCAAACCCCCCTGCCATGGACAGGGACACCTCTCACTAAACCATCCAACACAAGGCTTCATCCAACCTGGCCTTGAACACCACCAGTGATGGAGCACTCACAACCTCCCTGGGCAACCGATTCCAGTGTCTCACCACCCTAACAGGAAAGAATTTCCTCCTTATATCCAATTTAAACTTCCCCTGTTTAAGTTTTAACCCATTACCCCTTGTCCTGTCACTACAGTCCCTGAATTCCAGCAACGTCCTGGTTAGATTGCAGAGTTTTGGGTGGCTGATCCAATTATTGAGTAGTTTGGGGTGCCTAAACTGAGACGTAGGTTCTCTGTTGGCACAAAGAGCCCAAATCCCTAGGCTGTTTGCTGGAGTGGTTGAGCAAAAGGGCATGATTTCATATTGGGGATGGTGGGATATAGTGACTTGCTGAAACAGGCAGACATACTCCCAGCCTGGTGATTTTCCTCTGTTTCCTGGCATCTGTTTTGGAGCTTGTCTGCCCCCCTCAGAAATTAGGTTCAGATCATTAAGCCAGCAGGAAACTAACCAAAATATGAAGTGGAAAAGTCTTCCAACCTTTTAGCAAGCTGCACCAGTTAACAGAGCTAGAGGAACAGCCGAGCCAGCCTGAGGGAAGAGGTGGCACCTCCCTGCTTGGGGGCAGCACATCGTTGCATGAAACTTCCCCTCTATCAGGTCAGTGAGAATTGCAACTGTATTGTTTATGTATTGGATTATGAGAATAAATGTATTGAGGATGATGCTGCTAAGGTGGTAGAGGCTTTAAGAGAAAAACCAGTGCAGTGTGATCTGCAGGATGTGGTCAGCCATGTACTGGCTAGAGCACTCTCTGAGCACCCAGGTCAAATGTTCCCTCTGAGGTGATGCTGCTGCCCATTGCCACTACCAGAGGCATGTGGTGATGTGATGGCTTTCTGGTGAGCCTCATTTAACAGCAGTGG
Source organism: Lathamus discolor (assembly GCF_037157495.1). NCBI lineage: Eukaryota > Metazoa > Chordata > Aves > Psittaciformes > Psittacidae > Lathamus > Lathamus discolor. Next base: position 125,902,360 of record NC_088888.1, read on the forward strand.
CAAGTATATTTTTCACCATGTAAAGGCCAGTGTGGAGGGTGCATTCATCCCTTATACAAACGGAGGAATGAATTTACCTGTTCCTAGCAGGACACTTGGTGGCTCTTTCTTTGAGACGCTGTTTCATGGGGGTGCTGGGTGCTGTGGTGAGGTCCAAGGCTGCTCCTTCAGGGCAGCACAGGTTCCTCTTGCTGCTCTTGGTCATGGTCAGGAAGGCATTGCTCACATCTTACTGCAGTGACTCGGGATGTTTGTCAGCAGGTGGAAGCTCTTTGTAAACAGAAGCCCAGGGTATGGATGCAATTTTTCACTTAATGGACTTGGCCTGTTATAAGCAAACACTGAAACTCTTGAATTGATCAGAATAATGCTGGACAGCAAAGGAGGCTATGAATTTCTGAGAGAGGAAAACTTTCAATAAATAGCAAAATAGGAAAGTTGTCTGTAGTACTTCGAAAACACTGCTGTACTGAGCTACCTAGCAGTAATGGGATCCAGGGTTATGTCTTGTGAATGACTATGAAGACCGTTCTAACTTTGACTGGAAAGCTGGTTTTACTTCATCTGCCAGGAATTGTGTGTGTTTACTCTGAGGTGCAGGGGTGGTGGTAGGGGAGACAGCATCATGGCAAACCTCATGAGGTTTCACTACAGGCAGGAGAGGGGACACTGCCAGGGCTTATAAACTGCCATGGTGCAGTGTGTCAAGCAAACTTGATGCAGTTGCTGCAAAGAATGTCCTAGACAGGATGCTTTGCCAACTTCATAGCTGATTTCTGCTCAGCAAAACATTTCCCAGACACTGGCCTAAGAAATGCTATGTTCTTTGGGATAGAGCCCTCGTGCTAATCTCACCCACTTCAAAAATGAGGTCCTGCACTCATCCAAAATGGGGATTGAGTTCCACCTGAGCTGAAGTGTTACAGGGCAGTTCTCTTTAATTAGAGTTGTTCTGCTCAAGTGCAGTCTGAGTCCTAATGTGAAAAGCAGCCACTCTTTCCTTCTTTCTTTGTTAGTTTTCATCCTCCACAATATCATAATGCTGGTTTAGCATCCCTTCTGAAATAACTCTTGCAGATGGAACTCTTCTGATTGTACTTGTTGAGAAAGCAAATCCTGAAAATGATCAAATCATTTACTTCTTTTAGGCTGTTGTATATGTTGAGGCTGCAGATTTAATATATTTAAATAAAGAAGCTAGCTGGAAGGTTTTGTACTGGCACAAAATGGGAATTATTCTTCCTCCAAGAGTGATTATAAGTGGCCTCAACCATTACTTTTTCTTTGCAAGGGGAAGTCCAAATAGGATGCAATTTAAAAAAGAAAAGGTTTGTAACCTCTCGTGACTAAGCTTGCCCGGGCTGCTTTTCCACGCCTCTTCCACTCACTTGACGTCATACTATTTTTGTCCCTTTCTAGCTCATTGACACAATTGCCTCAGAAATCGGAGAACTGAAACAGGAGATGGTACAGACAGATCTCACAGTGGAAGATGAATCAGCTGATTTGCAAAGGTGATTAAAACATTGGGGTTTTTTTTTTGTTTGTTTTTTTCTTTTTTTTATAGTTCCTGGAGGTGTACCATAACAGGAATGTCTTCATTGTGTTCTCTTCTTGGGTGTCTTATGTCCTAGCACTTTTCATCTTAACAACATAAGGGGTGTAGATAATCTTGCTCTTGCTTCAAGGAATTTGCCTTTGTGCAGGAGGAGCACCCAGAGATTCAGTTGTTCTCTGTATTTGCCGTAGTATCTTCTAAAAGCAACTGAACTTCACTTCTACTTCCTTGTTACAAACCTTGGATACTGATGAATGTCTAAAGCAGGAAACTACTAATGTTATTCCCATTGTCTATAGTAATGAGCTTTGCTTTCATGCTGTAAAGGCTAAAAATGTCCATTGCTCTGTGAAGATTCAACACACAGTGACACTATTTATGTTCTGAAGTTGGGAAATAAAATATTGACTAATATGAACTAATGCTGATGTGGATTATGTGTATTTAAGTTCATTTATGTGTAACTTGCACATAAAAAAATTAAGTAGATGGGGGCATTTCCTTAACCTTAAAATGATTTGCGATACATATTACAGAGCAGATCAGTTCTGGCTTTTCAAAACAGGTCATGCTGCATAAGGGTGGACTGTGGAAATTTTTAGTCCTAAACTTGTACCTTTAAATGGGCATAGTGAGACCCCAGGATTTTGGCTTTGCTGTGGCTGTTGTGCTTGATGGGCAGTATCTGTTAAGTTGACATCTGAGGGATATTCAGTATTCTTAGTCATTGTGTTAACAAGAGAACATATTTTTTTAATTATTGTTGAAATATCTGTTGCAAGAGGAAAGCCACTGATGCAGGTATTCTGTTGTATCTGACCTGCACAGTCTGGGCAGCTCTGGAGCTGGTGGGCTTTGTTCTTCAAGGCAGAGTTAATGAAGTGGGTAATTGCTATTTAGAATTACATCTGTAGGTTTATGGTTGTTTTTTTCTTTCTGTGCTAAAACTTACTACAATATGTATTTAAATTATTTAAATAAAACGTTGGGCTGCACTTTTGTTGCCCAAGTGGTAAAGAACATAAGACAGTAGTTAAAGTCCTTGGCTATGCTCCTGGTTGCACATTATTCCAGTTTTAAAGCTTATGAAAGCACAGTTCTTTTACAGGGCTGGGAAGGACACTTTCTCCATTTCAGTGGATGCACCTAATTTTAATTTCAATGATCATCAGTTAATTTTCAGTTAAGGAAAGGCTTTTTGTGTCTTCAAATATACCAAGTGCCGGAAAGACTAAGATCTACTGGTTTCAAAATCTTGGGGGAACACTTAGCTGGAAACAGTTGATTAAATCCCTCCACTCCCTTTACAGATCCAAGAAATATTTTTATTGATTTTTTTTTTAATGGTTTGTTTTTAACTATGTTAATTTCAAGTGCAAAATATATTTTGATTAAAATATGTAAGTAAAGCTGACATAAAGTGAATTATGCAATTTCCATGACTATTTAACTGAATTAAATTTCATATTAATAGCCATCCTGTTAAGAGACAGACATTCATTTCTGTCACTTTTAAGATTATAAATGTAAAATATGAAATCTGAATAAATGAATTGGGGTCAATTTTTGTGTGACTACATAATTCTGAGCTGTGTGCTTCTGTGTAAGGAAGAAATTGTATCGAAGTTTCTATAAATTATGTAATTAGTTGTGCACTGATACATTTTGTTTATCTAGAACTACAAAGCAAGGTTACAGTAATTGCAGCTAAGGTTTTACAGAGTTATTTTCATTAGACTCCTCACAAGGATGTGTTTACTATCACAGCTTTATTTCTTTGTAGTTAATTTAAAACCTTGTATTTGATGTAGGTTGCTTTTATTATTGTGTGTTCTGCTGTACAGAAGTCGGCATCTTGATGTGGCGTTTGGATTTGCATCTAGAAAAATTGGAGCTAAGAGGACTGTTTATTTTCCTTGCATGTTTTTCACCTTAGGATATATCCGCATGCTCGCAGAACAGTTGTAGAAAGGCAGTGGTTGCAAGAGCTCCCAACTGTATTCGGAAAAATAAGTACATGAAATCACATGAATGCAGCTTTAGGTTGGTGGTTTTTGTTTTTTTTTTTTTTTTTTTTGGGGGGGGGGGGGAGTGGAATTGGTTTTGGTGATTTGTTTTTTTTAGGGAGAAGAGGGCTGTGGTTATGTGGTGACTTTGATTTATACTCCTCCTTTATATATTTTGGATTGTCTCCACTTTTTTTGCATCTATGGCCCAAGTAATATTGAGAATGCTTCAAGTAACTGTGCCTGCAATTTGGCTTCTAAGTATATAAAGCCAGGCAAAAAAAGAGGCTTGTAGAATTGTTTTTAAAGTGGGATGCTCATGCCATCAGTTTCGATATTCCATGGTGTTTAATGCCTGGACTTTTTCCCAGCACAGACGCACATCTCAGTTGTGCAAATGGGAAGTGCTGTGAGAAAAGGGCATAAATGGGGATAAATTTCTGACCCACGCTGTACCAGTGACCTTTGAAAAGTAACTAGGTATCTGTATGGAGCAGCAGCCCAGGCCGGTGTAGGATAGGGGAGCACACGTGACATGGCTGGTGGCATCCAGATGGTCTCTTAAGAGGTACTTGGTCTCCCTCGAGGGCCCCAGGACTCCTGTGTATCTGTTGTCTTTGTGAATGATAGTGGAGGGAATAAGCTTGTTGCTGTTCTCTTTGCCCTTGTGACTGGGAAAAGAACAAGAGGAATATTCCTCACTGCTGAGTACCAGTGGAGTGGAAAAGCAGTGAATCTGGACACAGAACTGTGTTTTGAAAACCTTTGCTGCCATGGTAAAGAGTTGGCAGCAAGGCTTGTTAAGTTGCGTCTCTACTGCCATGGGCAAAGAGCAGACCTCCCCTCGCTTTCTTACTCCCTGCTAGGGTAACATCAAGGTATGCAAGGACCCTAAAACCAGAGGCAAAAAATCAAGTGAGGAAGTGTGGACACATGCAAGTGCGAATTAGTCCTTATTTTCATTACAGTATCTGGCCTGGTCTCTCACTGTGACCCTTCTCCTCGTGGTTGAGAGCATCTGGGATGATAGGCTAAATCCAGGGTTGCTCTTTCATTTGGGCTGATAACCAGCCTTCTGAACAATGTGGGAGTGGACTGTATTGCTTAATGCTTCCTGCAGCTCCTCTCATGCCCTCAGAAGTGTGGATAAGTTCCCCCATAGAGGGTTGTGTGTGTTTGTAACTCCTACAGCAGCTGGCTTAATTCAACCCAGCAAACCCATGGAACCATACTGGTCATCCTGACAGGGTACATGTGCAAGCTGGGTGCACCTTCACTGTGTCTGTAATCCCAAAGAGAGAAAAGTCCGTTTCTGAGGCCAGTGTCTGTCAGTGCAGGAGGTTGGAGAAGTTGGTGGTAGCTGCATAGTGACAGTCTCTGTGTCCCAAGTCACACAAAAAATTGGGAGAAATGTTAGAAGTTCATGTTTTCCAAGGTTAGAGCAAGAGGCATAGGTAGGATTTGAGAGACCTTGAGGATTTGAGATTTGAAAGAAAACTGCTGTAGGAGCAGGCGGGCAGGAGCATTTACTTCATAGATATGTGATTGAGGTGTAATGTTCCAGTCTTCTGGGTATGAAGGATAGGATCATTCTGGTTACAGGCTTCAACCCGTTCCTTGTCTTTTTACTGTGAGCCGAGTCTAATCGGGATGCAACACAGCATTGTTTATCTTGGCAGTTACCTCTGTTTACTTCCCACATGCAGGTTCTCCCAAATCTAAGGAAACTTGCATGAATCGTGTGTTTTCTTCAGTTCACTGTGAGTTGTGTTGAAACTCCTCTCCCACTGGAGAGGAACCAGTGTAGCACCCCTGCATCGAAGTCGACCATCTGTGGAGGCTGATTTGTGTTTTGATTTGGAGTTTATGTGACCCAGTTAGATTGTTTTTTTTTTTTTTTTCCTTGGGAGTCATTTAAAAAGAAACAAAAAAAGAAAACAAACCCAAACCACACACACAAAACCTCCCAACAACACACAAACCCCAACAAACATAAACCCCCAAACTAAAAGTAAAACCAGGAGAGGAATTGAATTGTTGCATAACATACAGCATATTTCATTAGCGGTGTTGTTACAGCAACTTATTATTCTCTACACGATTCTTACATGTTCTCATGTGATCACGGGGAATGTGAATGGTTCTTCTTTCCATACTATTGTTTCCAGAGAAATTACACACACATCCCAGTCCCAAATAATTTTACAGTTTAAGACATGACAGGTTTCAAGAACTCCTGTGTGTCAGGGCTTGACTGTGTGGCTAGTGCCTGAATCAGGAATGAAAATAGTTTAAGAATAAACAACCAACTTAGGCTGTGATGCTCAGTTGTGCTAGACCATTGCAAATGGTCTTCCTGTGCTTAACACCTGGACCTTAGCATGGTGGCTTCTCATAGATTGTGTATGGTTTGCCAGACATGGTTTTGCCAAGCTATGTTCTTGCCAGAGTTCACCAGATCTGTTTTTTTCTCTCTGCCTCTTCATTTATTATTTGGATAGGAAATACATATTTTTTTTAAGTGTCATTTGTTCCTAGTTCACCTTCCTGTGCATTGCAGTCAACATACAAGTACTGCTCTAGCTGCAGTACGCTGGGGTCATTTAAATGAGTAAGAGTTTAGGAGAGGCAGAAAGTCTCTTCATGATCAGGTGCTCATCATCTTGGCTTGTATCTGGAGGGGTTAGAAGTAGCTTGAACAAGGAGGTGCCTGTGTACATAGGTCAGTAAGGTTCTTCCTCAGATCTCGGCATGTGTTGAGGGATTGTGTAAAAGTACCTGGAGATTCCAAACACCCGACAGCTCCTTATTCAAACGAGTCTTACAATTTATAATGGTTTGAGTGTGTTTGACAGCACTAAGCCAGCTGGACCAAAGAAGAACACTGTGACCCTACATACACATGCACACTCTTACTTGCTTTAGGTTGTTTCATGGTAGCAAGCTGTGCCAGGCCTTACAGCCGATATTAGTCGTGCCCCTTCTTTTGCATATAATATAACTTTCTTTTGTAGGCAATTTTTTTTTCCTTTTCAGCCACTTTCCCTCTGCAACATGTTTAGTTTCCACCGCTAGACCAAGGAGTGGAAATAAATTACATATAGTTAAACCTGCAGCCAGTGTCCATGCGTAACTTGCGCTTTGCCACGGCTGTCTTTGGTTTGTAACATTGCTAAATGGCTCTGAAGGTGAGTGGAAAGTTTCTGAGCAATATTTACTGGAGGTACAGTTCATGAAAACACTTTTGTGATTCATGATTTGACTTCTGTGGAGATTGGTACATTACAACGTTATGTTATTGAAACTCTAGTTGGAAGGGGAACCCAGGACTTGTACTGTGGCAGTTGAAGCCCAGTCATAACTGATGTTGTAAACACTACTTCCCTTCTGCACACAGCATGTTTCTGTGTTATTTTGGGCCCCTTGGAGACTATTGACAGTTACTAACAGCTTTTGATGCTCAGGGAGGAAAGATCACCTGCATTTTAGATGCCTAACCCTAAAAGGCAATACATCACAAATAAGCAAAAAGAGAAAGAGGAGAAAAAGGAAGTGAGCAGCACACAGATAATCTGGTAGTGATAATTGATCCAGGTAATGAAAGATTTGAATGATTGTGCCTGTTCTGACCTGATCATGCGGTGAAAGTTCTCTACCCCATTTACTTTCCTCTCTAGGCCTGTCTAAAGATGCCTTAAGTTGCTGACCAAAGCTATAGAAAGGCAGTGTTTGGTTGTCTGGGTTTTTTGTTGGTTGGTTGGTGGGGTTTGGTTGGCTTTTTGGTTTGTTCTTCTGGGTTTTTTGTGTGTGTGTGTGTTTGTTTTTAAGTAGTCAGTGTTTTTGTGCTTGCGAAGTTTCTACCCACTTGCCCAGTGGGCATAATGAAGATGGTAAATGGTGTTAATGATGCTTATTGCCTGTCCAGAACGCACAGTTCAGAGGAGCTGCAAGACAGTTTGGAGTGGGGAAATACAGCTGTGTTGCCTGCTGCTGCTCAGAGCCTGTTTTCTGCCAGAAAAGCTCTGTAGCGGGAATTCAACTGCTGAGCCTGACATCTTAGAGAGTCAGGTCTTGAGCTTGCAGGATGGTTCTTACCTATGCTCAAATATTGCCACCAGGAAGCTGTTACAAGAGTAACTCTTCTCTAGTAACTTCTGGTACTGGAAGAAAGAATCAGGATGTACTTCTAGCTCAGAAAGGAGGAATTGGAACCTGCAACACGTGTTCAATCATGTTGGGTGTTCTGTATTATATGAATGATGGCAAAGTTTTGCATAACAAAAGGAGTACCCAAACTATTCAGTTTATTTGTATTTTTAATTCATAGCAAGTATCTTTAGCCTCCAAGAACTGTACTTCATTACTGAATTGAGCAGTAACTTTAGCTGCCCTAAATAAATTTTAACCTTACATTAGTTTGCCACATCCATACTTAGCTTAGCCTTTATTCCTCACATAGAAGTCAATTCAGAGCCAAAGGAATTAACAGCAGGAATTAAGAATCTTTAGCAGAGGGGGGCAAATACAAATATGAAGCTGTGAAGATGACAGGGCTGGTGGAGCTAGCTGTTAAACTGAGGACAAGTGAAAGAACAATCTTACGGATATGAGAATTCTTGTGTATACCAATTATATGAATTCTCAGTAGGAGAAATACCAGTACAGAGCGCAGCAGTGCCATAAGGTTTGTGCTGACTCTGTTCGTCTGAGTGTTTATAGAAGGTTAGCATGTCTAATTCTTTTTTTGTTGTTGTTGTTTCTCCTTTCCCCACAGTCTAATAAAGAACATGGATAATGTCTCTGAGAAAAACGATGTAAAAAGCTGCCCCCGGGACTCTGGATACGACAGCCTATCCAACAAGCTAAGCATATTGGACAAGCTCCTCCATACTCACCCTGTGTGGCTGCAGCTTGGCCTGAATGATGCTGAAGCCATGGAAATTCTGCAGGCCCAGCCTCCTGGGGTAAGCAATTTATTTGGTGCAAGTGTTAAAACCCAACCAACCAGCAACCCAAACAAACTAACCAACCAACATCACACCCCCATTTCTTCTGTGCTTTGGACAGTCCAAGTGAGGATTTCTTTGACAGCTGGACCATTTGCTTGGGGTGTTACACTGGGGGACTAGTTTGGGGTACTCTGGAGCTGAGAACTAGACTGCTGCAACTAAAGCTCTATAGCTGGTCTGTGTTAATCAGGGTTCTATGTAACATATGTATTTCCCCCATAAGAAGAAAGCAATAGATAAATAGCAAATGACAGCATTTTATCCTACACTGGTGTCTGCATGAAAGTTGCTATGATGGAAATCAGGCCCTATCTGCTTGGATGAGGCTGATGGTATGATGCCAAATGCAAAGTCCTGTACCTGGGTCAGAGCAGTCCCAGGCACAGCTACAGGTTGGGCAGAGAACAGATTCAGAGCAGCCCAAGGAGAAGGACCTGGGGTGTTGGTTGATGAGAAAATCAACATGAGCCGGCTTCAGTGTGCGCTTACAGCCCAGAAAGCAACTGTATCCTGGCCTGCATCAAAAGGATCGTGACCAGCAGGTCGAAAGAGGCGATTCTGCCCCTCTACTCTGCTCTCATGAGACCTCACTTGGAGCATTGTGTGCGGTTCTGGTGTCCTCAACATAGAAAAGACATGGAACTGTTGGAACAAGTCCAGAGGAGGGCCACGAGGATGATCAGGGGACTGGAGCACCTCCCGTATGAAGACAGGCTGAGGAAGTTGGGGCTGTTCAGCCTGGAGAAGAGAAGGCTGCGTGGAGACCTCATAGCAGCCTTCCAGTATCCGAAGAGGGGCTACAGGGATGCTGGGAGGGACTCTTTGTCAGGGACTGTAGTGATAGGACAAGGGATGATGGGTTAAAACTTAAACAGGGGAAGTTTAGATTGGATATAAGGAAGAAATTCTTTACTGTGAGGGTGGTGAGGCACTGGAATGGGTTGCCCAGGGAAGTCGTGAATGCTCCATCCCTGGCAGTGTTCAAGGCCAGGTTGGACAGAGCCTTGAGTGACATGGTTTAGTGTGAGGTGTCCCTGCCTATGGCAGGGGGGTTGGAACTGGATGATCTTGAGGTCCTTTCCAACCCTAACTATTTTACAGTTCTATGATTTGAATGCAGAAGGATTGCATGAATGGGCTGGTGGGACACAGGGGCACTCGACCATCAGTTTCTTCCAGACTTTGCAGCTTGACTCAAGGCTTGGGATTTGCTGTGTGTTAAACTGGAGAGCTCAGAGAAGGGCATAATGGACTTGGTGTCACATGTCTGTGTCATACCAAGGTGAGATGCTTCCCTAAATGTTCTGCTGCCATTTTACACCAAGCTGTTGGACGGTTACTGATACAGTAATGACTGAGTAATATTCTGAGAGTCAAAGATCATTAAGTAGTTCTGGTTCCTTTTGTCTATAATCTGTCTGTATTAAAGCATCTGTGATGAAGGTAAAACTTTGTCTTTTTGCTCACTCCACAACAGATATTTCTGGTTAGGAAATCTGCAAGATTGCAGAAGAAAGTCATCTCTCTGCGTCTGTCCAGTGACTGTGGGCCTTGCCTAAAAGAATTTGCAATAAAAGAAAGCACATACAGTAAGTTGAGTTACAGACTTTTCAGGTGTTTGTCACCCTTAGGAGCATTGGTGAAACCCACAGCAGAAGGTACGCAAAGTAACGCAAATAGTGAAGAGACTGCCTACAGTGCTCTCCGAGTAGGGTTCTGTAAGTGGGAAGATAAACATAAATGCTTAAGTCTGTGCTAGACAGAACTGGAATATTTTTTATGGACCTTGCTGAATCCAGGATTCATTGATGATTATAGACAGTTATCTTCTGTAAATTCTTGATTATCTTCCAGAGAAATGCAGTCTATAATTCTGTGTGCTGTCAATGAAATGTCCTTACATTCCCTTGTATTTAGGGGACTGTTCTTGGGTACATCTCTGGCCTGAGCACTCTCTGACTCCGAATTTGGATATCGGGTTTGGGGGGGGGGGTACTGTATGTAATAAATAGATGGATTACCCTTTCAGAAGTGTTTCTGATGTGAGATGAATATTTTTTTCTTTTATAATTCCAAGTATATTTTTTCCCTCTTTGTAACAAAATGAGCAAACGGGGATAATTTTAGTGGAGTTTTTCCTTTTTACCTCTCCTTTCCCAGTCCCCCAGGAACAAAAAGTTAATTCTGTGTGTCTGGTTTTGGTTCGAGTTACAAACAAGGAATAGGAAAGAGAACAGAAAGCTATAAATGACAGTTGATCTAAGTGTGCTTTAAGGCTGTGTTTGTAGGCTTTATATACTGATGAATTCCATCTCTCCCATCTAGAAAATAAAATAGTAAAATCTTTCATGAATGAAATTTTACCACAAGGGGGAAGTATGTACTGGTGGTTTTACTCACCAGTTGTAGCTGAGATTTTAGTTACAGTCTGGGATCTGAACATTCGTTTTCTCTTGGCCCACCCCCTGACAACCTGCATGCTTATTGTCTATACTGTTGGTGCCTCTCTTAAAGAAATCCCTTTTTCTGGGCACATAAATGACTAGGTCGACTTGTCCTTTGGTGTAAAGGTTGGATGACAGATCAGTACCTGACTCAAGTTTTCCCCTGGTTCATATGCAGACTTTATGGTCAGTAGCACTGGAAGCTTGGCATGGGGGAGCTGGCCTTACAGCATAGAGTACTGACAAAGTTATGCCTTTGCTGTTCACCACGCAGCATTGCTGAGGTATCCAAAACTGCTGTGTGGCTTCTGGCTTTCTCCACTAAGTCTGGGGCTCTGCCTTGTTTGAGCCCAGATGCCTGAAGTGTCTGCTGCAGTGGAAATGCTCTCCTTGGAGATGAATTTAAAAAGCAGCAACAGTGTAAGCCACACCAGCAGGAGATTCACCCCCATCATCTGTCTCTTCTCTAACTTGAGGTTAGGTTGAAGCAGTCGCAGACTTCACATTCCCCCACATTCATGTATGTCAGGAACCTGTCTCATGCTACTGTTATATTACTCAAATGCTCTTCCTTCTGTTCTGGTCTCAGTCATGTCCAGAGGTGAAAGATCTAGAGTGTTTCAGTCTAGGAGCTGCTTCTGGTTGATCTTTGTAGTCACTGGGTGAGACTTGCTACTGAAATTAAAGAGAGCTTAGGGTAAGTGAGGTGGGAATCACTTCTGTGCCATTTGTACTGTGAACAAGTATTCATACCAATAGGAAACAATGCTATGGAGTGGGAAAAAGATGAAAGGCATTGCTCCTGTCTTCCTTCTTCCTTGTGCAAGGTGATGGCACAAAGCAGAATTGTCAGAGTGGTTTTTAAAGAGTTCTCAGGTTAAATGGTTTTCCTGAAGTGAATGAAAATTTATCATCTATTAGATGCTAATACATCTGGGGAGAAGACTAGTGGTTAGAATGGAATGCAAGAGGAGGAAATAAGAGATTTTATATTAAGTATATTAGTACAGTGGCAAATGAAGCCTCAGTTATTAATTCACAAAATCCCAGACTGGTTTGGGTTGGAAGAGACCTTAAAGCTCATCCAGTTCCAGCCCCCTGCTATGGGCAGGGACACCTTCCACTAGAGCAGGTTGCTCAAGGCCCTGAATTTATTGATTATTTGTCTACTAGCAAGTTACTGATTTATTGTCTATTAGCAAACCATTGTGCAGTTGTCATCACACTTGATCTGTTTCTCAGGAATTGGACCACATACTTGGAATACAAAAGCAAACCTGCTACCAATATTACCAGTATATTCTTGAAAATGCCTTTAGCAGAGAAAGGTACTCTTCCACAAAACTGTTTCTCTTAACCAAACAGAAACAACTGTGATGGTGCAAACTTACACATTTTATGGTAAAATCTGAGATGTATTTTAATAAGCTTTTTCTAAAAAATGCTTGATATAGGTGTGTGATTCTTCCCTCTTGTGGCTTTTTTCACAGCGTTTTCTTTGGAGGGGTCTGGAATAAGTTTTGCTGATTTATTCAGGCTGATTGCTTTCTACTGTATTAGCAGGTAAGATGGTCTCATGTTCTGAGGCACATGAGCTAAGCTGTCTTGAAAACAAAACAAAAAAACCCCAACCAACCAACAAAAGAGCAAGTCTCTGTTTTATTTGATACTGATTATTGGAAGGCTGGTGTTATGTTACCCACCATGTTACTGTGAGGTGTTGCCCCAAGCTGGACTTCAGCTGATGTCTTGTAATGCTTTAACTGCTCTGCAGTTATCATGCAATGTTAATTTCTTGCAATTGCTAGTAAAAAGCATTTTTGGACCTTAATGGGAAAACGTCAGGTCACACTGTAGAATGACTGAGATGTGAATTCAAATTGTGAACAACAGAAATGGTCTCATCAGTTTTCCAGTTTATGATTCTCCAGCTGTTTTCCAGGAAGTATGCAGAGAAAAAATAGCTGGTGTTTAAGCTGGTTTCAGTTTGACTTTAGTTTTCCAATGAAAACTTCCAGATGATGGTAACTTTCAGAGCAACCCTGCTGAGAAGGACCTGGGGGTGTTGGTTGATAAGAAAATCAACATGAGCTGGCAGTGTGCACTCGCAGCCCAGAAAGCCAACCGTGTCCTGGGCTGCATCAAGAGGAGCGTGACCAGCAGGTCAAAAGAGGTGATCCTGCCCCTCTACTCTGCTCTCATGAGACTTCACTTGGAGCATTGTGTGCAGTTCTGGTGTCTTCGACATAAAAAGGACATGGAACTGTTGGAACAAGTCCAGAGGAGGCCACGAGGATGAGCAGGGGACTGGAGCACCTCCTGTATGGAGACAGACTGAGAAAGTTGGGGCTGTTCAGCCTGGAGAAGAGAAGGCTGCGTGGAGACCTCAGAGCAGCCTTCCAGTATCTGAAGAGGGGCTATAGGGATGCTGGGGAGGGACTCTTCAGTGGGGACTGTAGTGATAGGACAAGGGATGATGGGTTCAAACTTAAACAGGGGAAGTTTAGATTGGATATAAGGAAGAAATTCTTTACTGTGAGGGTGGTGAGGCACTGGAATGGGTTGCCCAGGGAAGTTGTGAATGCTCCATCCCTGGTGGTGTTCAAGGACATGCTGGACAGAGCCTTGGGTGACATGGTTTAGTGTGAGGCGTCCCTGCCCATGGCAGGGGGGTTGGAACTGGATTATCTTGAGGTCCTTTCCAACCCTAACTGTTCTATGATTCTGTGATGCTCAAGCCCTACATTCATCCACAGGCAGGACATGAACAGATGCAGACTGCACACCTGTACATTTTCTGAAGGATGGGGCAAGAGACAGCTTTGGTTGTCTCAGTCCTTTTACTGCAATGAGGTTGCCAATTAGACCTGACAGTGGTGATTTCTTGTGTGGGAAACACTCACTGGAGATGTGCTTAGGTTGCTGTGCTTACTGTGTTTGTTTATGGTGGAGAAGCATCTAGACCCCCTTTGTTAGTGGCCTTCATTTTGCTGAGCTGTACATGCATGTGATGAAAGCAGCATTTCTACCACATAAGTAACTGCTCATCACTCGGATGAGAAATGAGCTGAAACTGCATTTAAAAGCAGTGTAATGATGACAGATTCCTTATCTTGTCAACCTTTTAGTTCTGTGCACTAGCCAGGCTCTGGTAAATTCCTCTTAAGTGCCTACAGGGAGCACGCAGCAAATGTAGATTTCTATGCATTAGTTTGTCCTTTTTCTTTCACTGAAGGCTCCAAGTTGCTTTACATTTGCTAAAATGTAAAGCACAGTTGCTTGTTGCCTTACACGAGTCTCTCCATTCAAAGTGGCTTTAACTTTCTTAATGGTATTTCAGTCAGCCAAGTGTGAATTCAGTGTCCTGACACAGCCAGGCCTCCCATTCAGGAAGCACATACAAAACTGTTCATCTGTGTATTATTCTGTTCCTTTCCTTGTAGGTTGTTTGGAAAGGGAAAAAAGTGTAAAGAGTGGCCATCACAACTTAGTTTTCCAAGTGCATCATTGTAAACACGACTTTAGCTGCAAACCTATCCACAGATACCACTAATAAATACAACTTCAGCTGCAAATCCCTCCAGAGACTTCAGTAAATGAGGCTCATTCTTTGATTTGTGGGTATGCTTCTGGAAGCAAATGCTTATTTCCCCATTCAGTGGAGAAGCATCCTAAATGTTTCCATTTGCTTAATATTTATTAAATGGCACCATCTACCCAGCATCCTTGTCCTCTTCAGGCAGCAGTCTAGGATTGCTGGGGGTGCAAGAGGAAAATGTAGGGCCTCCTTAGGGAAGCAGATAGGTAGCTGTTGTGAGAGACAGTACCATTTGGATACACCACAGCAAAACCAAGAGGATTTCCTAAACCCAGAGGGAATTTCTTGCAATAGGTACCCAGTCTGTATGAGGAGTCAAGGGTTACCTATCTTTCTATTAAGTCCATGATGATGCGCTAGACTCTAGATTATCTGTGGTATGGCATTGAACGTGTCTTTTCAAATACTTTTTACCTAATGCATCAGTATCATGCATGTGCTTGATTTGAATTTGAATGGTATTCTGAGATCCTTTTTTTTCAACATGTTGACATACACCATAGAGGATATTTGTGATAAAACCTTACCATCTGTCTGTGCTGTAACAGATGGTTGTTCACAGTCTAAAAAAACCCCACAATAATTTTTGCTGACACCAGTTGTTTGTAGGATTCCCATGCTCTATTTGTCGTCATTTAATTACATAGGTACTTCTACGAGAGATTTTGCGGTTTAGCATGCACTTGGCACATTTTTCATTCATTGATGCTTCTCCCTTTGTAAAAATCCATTGAACTTTTAGTGTGCAGTGAAGAGAAACCACATATGAGAATAAATGACAGACTTCCTTAAATGAAGCATATTTTCAGCCTAGGACAGAGTAGCACCAAGACATCCTGACTTAGAAATGTTTAGGGAAGCTGCCCAAGTACTCATTTAAATTTTTATTCTGAGAACTGGAATTCAACTCTGAGAGCAATCAACAGTATATTCAGAGAATAAGAAGTTTCACTGAAGGGTTAAGGGCAGATAGATAACACTTTTGCATCTCACTGGTATGCTTGTAAAAGACCAAGTGTATAAGTTTCTTCTGTAGTGGGGGACAATATTGAATGGCTCTGTGGAAATGAGCCTAAAGAGATTCCTGGAGACTTGGGACTTGACTGTCATTTGCATTTCCAATGTAAAGAAGCCCTGCGGTTGGTAATGTTTTCACTGTGTGCTGTGTGTTTTAGGGCCCTTGCTACCTGCCACAGCTCAGAAAGAAAATATGAATCAGAGCTCAGCCACCACCAGTGTTGAAAACAAGTGCTTGTGAAACTATGGATGTTATTGTCAAAGCCATAATTGTTTTTCTCTTCAACAACAGGGATGTCCTTCCATTCACCCTGAAGTTGCCTCATGCTATTGCTGCAGCAAAGACAGAAGCTGAACTTGAAGAGATTGCTCAGCTTGGACTGAGTAAGTAGATCTCTGCATAGATGTGGTTCCTTGTAGCAGTGCTGTAAGCTTGAAGAAATAGTCTGTATCAGTAAGTAGTTCATATTGGTCAGCTACAAGCTTCTCTTATTGGGAAGCCAGATCTTGTACTTGCCAAATGGTGACCTTAGTGGTCTTTTTTCCTTCTGTGCCTCCTGTGATATTTTTATTGTTGCCCTTTCCTTCCTTTCTCCTCTCTCCTCCCTGAGCAGCCCTTGAGCAAAGCAAGTCTTACAATCCCTAGTCAGAGGTCTCATGTAGCTTCTCCTCTGGGAGCAAATGTTTGCTGCAGGCTTACATCAGGCATAGCTTGATGATTTGCTGGAATTGCCAGGAGAGTGTAGGAACCAAGGTTCACCATTAAAACCTCGGTTCATGTTGACATGTGATCTTAGACTGGTGATTTTTGAGATGGGAGGCTCAATGCAGTAACACATTAATAAAAGGAGTGTATACATAGGATCTGCAGAATGTATCTGAGTACATTGGTTTGGTGACGCTTTTAAAATAACAAAAGAAAATGCAAGGACATGTCCTTGCATCACTTGACTGCTACAACCAAATAGAGGCTCATTGTAAAACATACCTTGAGCTGGCAGAAGACGCAAGGCCTGGTGGGATTTGAAACACGGGCTCCACCCAGATGAATCCTTGAGCAACTCTGCAAAGTGCTGAATGACTGCACTTCCTTTTGCAGGGAGGGAGGGTTGACCGTCAGCAGACTTTGTCCCAGCAGATTTTTGAATCATCTTAGATATAGAAACAGAATCTCACTAGATCAGAGTGCTGGCATGAGTGTCTCTAGAACTATTGGTGGGACTTTGCAGCAAAGTCATACACAGGGAAGTATTGCACTGCTTTATGTTTTGCTTTGCTGGAGTAGCAATGCAGTTAAGGGATTTGCTTTAGAGAGGAGACAAATTACTTCTGCACTGCTTATCTGCAAGTTTAGCTGATTACATGAAAGTACAGATTTTCATGGGAATAGAGGCAATCATGGAACTGTGGATGAGGTGAATGGTTGGGGAGAAAGAAAAATCTGACTGGGGTACAGTAAGATCTGATTGGGAAGACAGTCTTCCAGTGAAAGCCGGAAGCCTTAAAGTACCATTAAGTGAGTTTCTCTATAGGAGATTGTAACGGTGGTGTTGAGTGAGCTCTTCAGACTGTCTGCACTGTATTTGTCCTTGGTACCCATGAACACCATGGCCTATTTGCTGCAGAGTTAGTCTTGCTCTTGAACAGTCTCTGTGTACATTGTGTGTTTTGTTTAAGCTAATATGTTTGAAAGCTGAGGAGGAGACTGATTCCATGTCTGTGTGGTAGATAATTGATCCCAAATACACCAACTGTACATGAGATTAAGATCACAGTTTCTGTGAGATTTTGATGAAATTTTAGGTGTTCATGTGCGAAGGAGCACACCAGGAAGTCAGCCCTTCAATCCTGCAGACCCAGGAGATGCATAAAAACTCCCAAGGGCCCTTCCTATAAGTGTGAGCTTAAGCAACATGTAGGCACAGAACAACCTGGTTTGAACATGAAGAGTTGGAGCTCTTGTCTGTGCTCTCTTACACTGTATGCTCAGAGGGAGAGCTGCACAAGGGAGGTCAACAGCATGTGGGCCCAGCAAACTACATCAGAAGGAACATTGCCAACCTGTGATGTTTCATGTGATGAACAAAAGATTCCCTCTCTGACTCGTGTTTTACCTGCAGTGGCACTTGCATGATGCATGTTTTCAACAGCCCATGTGGCAGACACACTGGCTCATCTGCTGAGGGATTTGCAGGCAGGACGTAAAGTCATGGAGCTGGAAAAAAACAGCAGCACTGCATAACTATGTAAAGAAATATGTATTTGCCTACGTAAGTTCCCTGGCAGTGGCCTATCACCATGGGCCATTTCCTGTTTTCTGCCCAGTAGGCAAGACACAGCTGTTGGGCATGAATCCTGTTGTAGAGTGCTTGGCATTCATGCATTCAATTTCAAGTTGGTGAGAATTACTGTGTTACAGTCTCTATTCCTTTCTTTGAATTCTCAGCTTATTTTTAAACTTAGTTGAGTGGGTTGATTTGAAGCTATGCATTGGTCATGATATTTATAGATGAGTGAGAGCAGCCCCAGGAGGTCAGCATGCAGTTATGCCTGGTGGAGCTTTGAGAGGTTCACTTGGAATTCAATTTTTTTCCCCCTTGAATCAATAAAAGTGTGTCAGAATGTCTGGAGACGGGTGATGTTGAGCTGAATGTTCTGAAAGCCATCTGCATGCTGGTTTGCATTCTTATGTTAATGCAATGATGATTTTCAGACTTTTGGAGCTCCCTGGCTAACAGCAACCCCCTGGATCCTACACCTCCCCGCAGGCCTGTGCCTTTGGACAGTGCTTGTAAAGACTCGCGTCAGCTCTGCCTAATAAATGGAGTTCATTCTATACGAACCCGAACGCCTTCAGAGCTGGAGTGCAGCCAGACCAACGGAGCACTGTGTTTCATTAATCCCCTCTTCTTAAAAGTGCACAGCCAGGATGTTAGTGGAAGTCTGAAAAGGCAGAGCCCAAGAACTCAAGATGTGAATGGCACCGTGAGGCCTCGCTCTCCCCCACCCCGGCCGCCACCTCCTTCTATTAATAGCATCCTCACGAGTCCGCAGCTTTCCAGGACTATAAAGCAGGCAAGCATGCCAGAAACGGTCAACCATAAGAAAGAGAGAGGCTTGGATTTACTGCAGAGTAAACCAACCCCTATTCCGCCGCCTCGGCTGAAGAAGCAGGCTGTCTGCTCAGAGGTAGGCAGCTCAAAGTCTGCAGCAGTGATTCAGCCTGGCTGTGGCTCAGTGCCTGTGCCTGAAGCTGCTGGCATCTCAGGTGAAACCCTGCCTGAGCTGGCTCCAGCAGCTGCCCCGAAGACGGTAGCTACCAGCTCTGAGTCACACATCCCATGGAATGGAGGCAGGCAGAGGCTGAGCGACATGAGCATTTCCACCTCCTCGTCTGACTCGCTGGACTTCGATCGGAGCATGCCGCTGTTCGGCTATGATGGGGACACAAACAGCAGCCTGGAGGATTTTGAGGGGGAAAGTGACCAAGAGAGCATGGCTCCCCCTCTGAAGCCCAAGAAAAAAAGAAACAGTTCGTTTGTTCTCCCCAAGATTGTGAAATCTCAGCTACGGAAAGTCAGTGGAGTTTTCAGTTCCTTCATGACCCCTGAAAAGAGGATGATTAAGAAAATTGCAGAGATGTCCCAGGACAAACGCACTTATTTTGGATGCCTGGTTCAGGACTATGTCAGCTTTCTGCAGGAAAACAAGGAGTGCCATGTTTCAAGCACCGATATGCTGCAAACAATTCGGCAGTTCATGACCCAAGTCAAGAACTATTTGTCCCAAAGTTCCGAACTTGATCCCCCAATCGAATCGCTGATTCCAGAGGACCAAATAGGTAAGAAACACTATCGTGTGTTTTAGGAGAAGGTGAAAATGTGTAATCTGTTTTTAGAATGATAGTCTTGGTGCCTGTTTTGAAAGGTGGGGTTGACTTTGCTAGCAGAGCTCAAGCCACGGAGTTTTGAGTCTTAAAATAAAACAACCCTCACACTCCCCTGCCCCCAAATCACCCCAGCAACTCAAAACTTTGCTACAAAAGTGCTCATAAAAAGTAATCTTTAGAATACCTGCAGTGTGCACTTCTTGCCTGTGATTATTTTATATATATATATATATATTTTTTTTTTTTCTGCTGTACTGTTTACAGAATCCTTTGTTTACTGGCACACATGTATTTTTTTCCTGAAATAGTTCTGGATTCTTGGACCAAAACTGTGCCAGTTTTAAGCATATGGATTTTGGCCACAGAACTAAGATTTGTTCAAAGCCAGTGACAAGGAGCAAGGAGACATTTCATAGCAACTTACTTTTGAAATAAATCTTATTCTTCCAAATATTCTCATTCACTCCTAACAAAGCTGCACTGTCCTTACACTTGAAGCTAAATAGAAAGTTACGAGTTTAAAAAATCCACGTGTGCAAGAGAGAGAAGGGGTTGCTAATAAAAGTTCTTCTGTATTTATGTTCAAATATACATGTTTATAAATGGTTGCTGCTGAGATATATGTTTGAATACATGTTTTAACAACAGAGAGACTTGTGTATCCGCAAAAGTGAAATCATTGTTGCTGTATAAAATCTCACTCCCCCTCTGTCTTGCGGAGTCTGAGCAGTATTTGTCAAAGAGCATATAAGCCACATTTAGGAGGTAAACATCCCTCAGGGCAGAATACTTTCCTTGTGAGCTCACTTCAGTCCTAATTTGCTTGTTTTTCTCCTGCATCCCAGCGTCCCTGCAGTTGGCCCAGTGCAAAATTGGAAGATAGCTCTTGCTCTGGGACTAGAGGATGATTTTATGTTGAGATTTCTGCCTGTCCTTGACAGGCAGAAGGAAATATTCTCATGTAACCTCAACTGCATTTACACAAAGTCAAACAGAAGTAGCAAGCACTGTTAAAGCAAATATAACACTTGGAAGAGTGTCCTTGAAATGTATGCTCTTTCAGAGCCTGTAATGTTCTTGCTACAAGAATAAAGAATGTTATGGGGGTGTTAACAGAAAAAGCAGCAAATTGAGCAGTGGCATAGATGATTTTTTGCCTGGATTTCTGCAGAGAATTGGATATTTGACAAAGAAATGCAGATCTAGTTTGCTCGTTATTTTGTTAAGCTTGGTTTGACTTCGGCTTTTCATTGTCAGGGTGTGGTTAAATCTGACTGTGGGTCTCTGAAGACTGGCAAAAATGCTGTTTGCTTTTAAATGTTTCAGTAGTTTGGAATAGCATGAGGTATGAAATATAACTAAACTACTCTGGTTTTCTTTATTGACAGAAGATCTGGCTTTGGTCATGTGATTAAATGCAATTAATTTATAAAGTGGGATAGTTTAAACAAAGGAAGAACTTATTTTTGTGTCATCTGCTGCCTATGGCTTGAGCCTGTAAACAGCCATAGTGGATCAGGAGCATCAGATGTTGCTGATCTAAGCAGATAACTATGTGACAGCAAGATTTAGTCATCCCTATAGAGAACTTCTTTATGATGTAGTCCTGCCTATTATCTGTGGTTTTGCTTGACTCTTTCAGTACATAATTGCAGCCCAATTTTTAACTTTGTGAGCACTCATTTATCCTCTCTTCTCAGTTTACACTTTCGTGGTACAGGTTTCTCAGTGTGTCAGTCGAGGGTTGGTTGTGTGCTGCTGGTGCTCCTTCTTCCTGTTCATCATGTACTTCTCATGGCAGTGGTTGGTCAGTGTCTGAGCCCAGAGGTTCTGATCAGGCCTGGTGACTGCAAGCTTAGAGCAGGCAGCAGCTGCACGCTGCAACTCACACCCACTGCTGCCACTGGTGGGTCATGGAGGGAGCCTGTAGCACAAAGCGTTGAGGCCTCTCAGCTGCTCGGACCAGTCCTTACCCCTTCTCCCATCCAGCAGAAATGCTGCTGCAACTGGTTGCCCATTCTGGGGGGCCAGATTTCACCTTACCCCCCACTGTTGTCTCCTGAGTTTCGGTACATGCTGCAGCAGCACCCTCCAAGGTTTAGTAAAGCTCCTGCTGTTTGGGACTCTTGTGAGACCTCACCTGGAGCATTGTGTGCAGTTCTGGTGTCCTCAACATAAAAAGGACATGGAACTGCTGGAACAAGTCCAGAGGAGGCCACGAGGATGATCAGGGGACTGGGGCACCTCCCGTATGAAGACAGGCTGAGGAAGTTGGGGCTGTTCAGCCTGGAGAAGAGAAGGCTGCGTGGAGACCTCAGAGCAGCCTTCCAGTATCTGAAGGGGGCCTATAGGGATGCTGGGGAGGGACTCTTCATCAGGGACTGTAGTGACAGGACAAGGGGTAATGGGTTAAAACTTAAACAGGGGAAGTTTGGATTGGATATAAGGAGGAAGTTCTTTCCTGTTAGGGTGGTGAGACACTGGAATGGGTTGCCCAGGGAGGTTGTGAGTGCTCCATCCCTGGCAGTGTTCAAGGCCAGGTTGGCCGAAGCCTTGGGTGGGATGGTTTAGTGTGAGGTGTCCCTGCCCATGGCAGGGGGGTTGGAACTGGATGATCTTGAGGTCCTTTCCAACCCTAACTATTCTATGATTCTATGACTTTCTCCCATGTCTGTGCAATGATCGTTGATCATGTAGCTTTTCATGTAGAACTTCCCAGACTCTTGCAACCAAAAGACTTCTGTGGAAGATCCTTTAAGTTTCCCAAACAGGGGGCATATCAAATTGTTTAACTTCTGCCAAATCACTGGGAGAATGCATCAGTGTTTCTAATTATTCTTGACAGGTGTCTTCTACTCTTAGCACTGTAGGCTGTTAACCCTTTTTGAAACAACGGGATTCCCAGTGTTAGGACAGAGTCAAGCCTAGGGCACATGGCTTTTTGTTGTTAAAGGGTGAATGCAAAGTATTTTTTTTTTTTTTTTAAAGAAGTTACCCACACCTGAATATGTATCTGCAGAATAAAGACATGGACTGGTCAGAAGGATCCTCATAGTCCACAGCTGCTTGAATAGCTAATTTTCAGGAGTTTTTGTGTTTGTTTTCCTGACTGTAAATAGAAGGGAGTTCAGTTGCCTGTCATCATTCCACCAGGTGGGATCTAATACCTAAACAGCTTCAGTCTCAATGCCTGAATCTGCATGTAGCCCAAGAAATTACAGGTTTAAGTAATTTAGCAATATGGTGTTAACTGATTGTGTGGGAAGGTGCCTAAACAATACTGCCTGTTATTTGCTCTGGTATTTCTAATCCATAATGGATTTTTAGATGGTGAATGTTAGAAGAGGTTTGGAGAGAATGTGTTTGCCCCTTATTGGCAGGACATGCCTTATGGTAGGGGCTTGGGTCTGTATGGGGGAGTTGTGGCCAGATGGCGCTGGAGGAGAGTAACCCATTCCCTATGGGAGCCACTGAGCCAGCCACTCTGCTCCGAGGGAGGCTTCTCTGATTAGCACTTTTGCCTTTGTATTGCTCTTGCTGCGAGGCAATGTTTTAGTGTTGTTATTAGGAGATTTTACTATGTTAGCTTTAGGCCTGTTTCCCACTTACGAAGATAACTGCCAAAGGACAGGTGATGCCTTTCTCCTGTCTGTGATATCACATGCAGATTTGTATGTGGACTCTCTGCTTTATAATCCAAATTTTTAATGAAAATACTATATAGACTAAAGCCCAGGGCTGACCTCCATGACACCTCTTTTCAAATATCCATCTTGTTTGACAGTCAAACACTGATAATTGGGTTTTCCAGTGCAGTATTTTATGCACCCATTCATGCACCCACCTTATTTATTATTATAAACAGTATTTCCCTTGTTTGCTTATAGGAAAGTTGCACTGAATAGGGTTATGAGTCTTAAAAAGGTTGAGATACAGCCTATCCCCTGATCCCTTCTCTTCACTGATCCAGTTACCCTCTTAAAGGAATAAGAATGCTATGCCAGTATTTCTCCTTGAAAAACTCTATGTTGGCTGTTTTTTAGCACTGTGTTACTTTTTAGGTGCTTGTACATTTGTTTTGGTGTCCTGTCCCCCTATCCTGTTGCACATCCTAGTATCTTTTTGTGTTGAATTGAGGCTGACCAATGTGACCCTGAGCACTCCTCCTTTCACTACGTAAGTGGGGGGATAGGGCAAGTAAGAAGTGGATGGTAAAAGCACTAAGCAGAAGCAGAGATTTTGATTCTCCCTTTCCTGACCATCCCTTTGATTTCCTTTGTGACTTATTCCCCGCTCCTTTAGTACTACTTCTTCAAGAGAAGATGTGTTTGCCACACAGGCATAGCATGAGTTTTAATTAACCCACACATGATTAAAGCAAATAAAACCTAGCACAGATATTTCTGTGATTCATTGCTATGCTTTATTTAGCAAAAATGAAGGGAGGTTTACCCTAAAAGACTTTTATTCCCTGGTTGCTCAGCTTCAGCCACTGCTGCCCATCCATCACCCACCTCAATCCACTGTTTTCAGGGTTGTGCAAATTATCAAAGAATGTGGGTTGTGTGAGGTTTTAACTTTTAAGTCTTGCTGCTTTGGAGGAGATGCCCTTGTTTGCATCATGTGCCACTGGAGACATCCACCAAGAATGGGACACTTGGCCATCCTGACATGAGCTGTCTTAAAGTAGATTTGTATCAGTCATGCCAATATATGAAAATGATAGATATTAGAATAGAATAGAATCGAATGGTTAGGGTTGGATGATGGAGCTAGGCTTTTTTCAGTGATATCCAGTGATAGGACAAGGGGCAATGGGTGTAAACTGGAGCATAGGAAGTTCCACGTTAACATCAGGAAGAACTTCTTTACTGTAAGAGTGACAGAGCACTGGAACAGGTTGTCCAGGGAGGTTGTGGAGTCTCCTACACTGGAGATATTCAAGGCCCGCCTGGACAAGTTCCTGTGTGATGTACTGTAGGTTACCCTGCTCTTGTGGGGGGGTTGGACTAGATGATCTTTTGAGGTCCCTTCCAACCCTTGGGATTCTGTGATTCTGTGAAAGGACCTCAAGATCATCTAGTTCCAACCCCCCTGCCACGGACAGGGACACCTCACACTAAACCGTCCAACACAAGGCTTCATCCAACCTGTCCTTGAACACTGCCAGGGATGGAGCACTCACAACCTCCCTGGGCAACCGATTCCAGTGTCTCACCACCCTAACAGGAAAGAATTTCCTCCTTATATCCAATCTAAACTTCCCCCCAGGACATTACCCCTTGTCCTGTCACTACAGTCCCTGACAAAGAGTCCCTCCCCAGCATCCCTATAGGCCCCCTTCAGGTACTGGAAGCCTGCCATCAAACTGATATCTCTCCAATTTAGAGACAAGGATGTCGTGTGGGACAGTGTCAAACGCTTTGCACAAGTCCAGGTAGATGATGTCAACTGCTTTACCCTTGTCCATCAATTCTGTAGCCCCATCATAGAAGGCCACCAAATTGGTCAGGCAGGATTTCCCCTTAGTGAAGCCATGCTGGCTGTCACCAAGCACCTTGTTGTTCTTCATGTGCCTTAGCATGTTGTCCAGGAGAATGTGCTCCAAGATTTTACCAGGCACAGAAGTGAGACTGACTGCTCTGTAATTCCCCGGGTCTTCCATTTTCCCCTTCTTGAAAATGGGGGTTATATTTCCCTTTTTCCAGTCGTCGGGAACTTCACCTGACTGCCAGGATTTTCCAAATATGATGGCTTCCCGGACAACATCCCTGTACTCTACCCAGGCCACCTGTCCTTGCTTCCATAAATTAGGAAAATCCAAAACAAAGGAAATGCAATGTAGTGAGGTGTCCTGTATGAATACACTGTGGTAGTCCAAAACAGTGCCCAGGCAATCTTACTTGCACAGTACTGTGCCTTTTTATGATAGTTCTCAGGCTTGCTCAGTCTCTTTCTTACTGAGACCTTCTTTTACTAATGAGTGGTTTGGCCACTATAGATGAGAAAGTGAATTTGTAAATCCAGGGCTGGAATCGGAAAGGTAATCTCAGTGGTGCAACAGCAGTTGGTAACAGGTGAACTGTCAGCCTGGAGAAGGTGAGATCGTGTCTGTGATTTCAGCCAGTGAGGGCTGTAAAGAGGCTGCATAAGGACACTGGCTATGACTCACGTGTCCTCTCTAGATGCAGACTTGTGTGGTTAGCAGCAAAACAAAACAGCATGTCAGCACAGGATGCAGATGTGTTTCCACAAGTCACAACGAAACTAGCTGGCTGGCCTTTGCAATTCATTTGTCAAAGCATTTCCAGTTCCCATTTTGAGGCTAGAGGCTAATTATAAAAATAATTTCAGGAACACTACATGGTGCTCAACTGAAATGATATTCAATTAAAAATAAATCTGAAGAGTGCCTGTTTGGGAGTATTAAGCACTTTGTGCATGCTGAATTAAACAGGAATTTTAGTTGCTGATTTGGATGTGGGAAGTGTACAGAGATGTTAGTGCAGAGGATCAGTCCTCAATTCACAACTTGGATGCTAATTCGACTGGGAGACTGTCCTATGATTTTTTTTTTTTTTTTTTTTTTTTGGTGGCAAGTTAAGCAGTGAAATCTGCTGCTGGCTGGGAATTGTTTTGTGGAATCCCATCTGGAAACACCTTCCTCTGAAAGGGGCCAGTAATAGCAGTTCAGAAGAAAGGGTAAATAATTGTATGATCTAATTCCAGACATGCTTATTGGTGTCTTGTGACACTGAATACTCGTCTAAGACCCAGATCACAAGAAATGCTGTCCTTACAGGTTTTAATTATAGTATAAATATTTACACAGGTTTTATATTAATTAGGATACTTATGGGTGTTGTTACTGACAGTAAAAAACAAAAACAAAAACAAAAGAAGTCCAGTCTTTATCAATCTTGCTTTGTTGCTGGCCTCGTCAGCTTACTAGAATCTGCAGTTTTTTGAGGCAGAACTCTGGTCCTTGTGTCTGTGCCAAGAATTCATAAGGGAGAAGAAAAGGTTTTGGTTTTGTTTCTTTGGTGTTGGTTTTTTTTGGGTTCTTTTTTCTTTTTTCTTAAACAGCAGCAAGCAAACCCCCAAATGCTGTCATAGCTTCATATCTCAGTCACTTCCTTGTTTGCTGGGTAGTTTTGTGCAAACATGCTGCATTAAAATTACAGTGCTCTCAGTCTACCCTTACCAAGCCAAGGCAGTTTGTATCTCTTTGGAGTCAGGGCCAAATGTCATTTATTTTGCTTGTCTCCTGCTAGCTGTAATATAGTCACTGAACAGTACTGAAGGATGCTTTGAGAAATATCCCATCCGATTTTCATTTACCTGATCATGTTAACAGCACAGAAACTATTAAGAACAGCCTTCAGCAGTAAGTTCTTGGGCCCTGCGCACAGCTTTGAGCACAGCTGTATGAGATACCTGCTCTCTTCCTCTGTGCTCCTTCAAATCTATTGAAGTTCCCAGAGAAAATGTGGAATGTGATCAAGTAAATTTCAAGGCAATTTCCAGGCATTGCTTTTGGAGCCTGTGATGAATTGCAAATATGAAAGGACTCCTCTCACAGCCATAAAAATCCGTGTGATTCATCTATATGAGAAACTGGGAGTGGCACTAACTTACCCTAAGGTGTTGTGGTTTAAACCCAGCTGGTAGCTCAGAGCACACAGTCGTTCGCTCAGTCCCCCTCTTCTTCTCCCCTACTCCCAGAGGGGTGGGGAGGAGAATGGAAAGAGTGTAAAGCCCCCGGGCTGAGATAAGAACAGTCCAGTAACTGAGGTGTAATACAAAACCACTACTGCTACCACCAATAATAAGGGGAATGACAAGGGGAGAGAATATAAAACTAAAAGGGGAAAGGAAAAAAACCCTCAACAAACAAAACAATAAACACAAGTGATGCCCAATACAATTGCTCACCACCTGCCAACCAGTACCCAGCCCTACCCGAGCAGCGAAGTGGCTGCAGATAACAATCCTGGCCCCAGCCAAGGACTGGGGATCTGTGGAGGAATTTTCTCTCCCAGCAGCAGTCAGTTCCTGTAGCCTCTGGGGAGGGACTGCTTCTGCAGCTCTCTCCATACTGATACTGCAGGCTCCAGCTGAACCAGCTTCATCCTGGAGCCTGTAGGGTATCAGTCATGGAAGCGTACTGAATATTCCCATCTCCCAGCCCAGGCTAGGTGCTCTGTCATCAGACCAGGGGCTCTGAGGATCCTCTCTCAGTTTATTGTGCCTCCTGTGACCAAATGTGATGGTGACCCAGCTTTATTGAATCAAAGGACAGCTGACAGTAGCTATTCCTATGCAGAACTTCCAGTGGAAGCCTGTGGGAGTTAAAATTTCATGGGGATAGAGAGCTCTCTTGCTTCATGTAATGTTTGGCGACACCAACTGCTTTAATTTTGACTTCAATGAGAGCAGGCAGTTGAAATGCAAACTGCAGAGGTGTTTCATGGTTTTGTTACTTGAAAGACTGAACAGGCAGTAGAAATAAATGAAGTAGGCTGAATTGTTAAAAAAAAAAAAAAAAAAAAAAGTGTTATCAGTGAGGCCAACCCCAAGCCAGGAACTGCATGTGCCTGCGAGCAATGCTGCAGGCTGCAATATCCATGGGGGAGATGCCAGCTGCCTTCTTACTGGAGAAATATTTCCTCCCCATAGCTCTAAAGATGGCTTCGATGGCAGGGAGAGGCAGTTTCTGTCACTGCATAGAAGGGTGAAGCTTCTGCTTTCCTGACTGGGTTTGGAAGTGATATCAGTGGCGATTGTTTGGCTCTAACATGTACCATAGGTAAGGATCAGTTGTTTGAAATGTTGCCACTTATAGAATCATAGAATAATTAGGGTTGGAAAGGACCTTAAGATCATCTAGTTCCAACCCCCCTGCCATGGGCAGGGACATCTTACACTAAACCATCTCACCCAAGGCTCTGTCCAACCTAGCCTTGAACACCGCCAGGAATGGAGCATTCACAACTTCCCTGGGCAAACCCATTCCAGTGCCTCACCACCCTAACAGTAAAGAATTTCTTCCTTATATCCAATCTAAACTTCCCCTGTTTAAGTTTTAACCCGTTACCCCTTGTCCTGTCACTACAGTCCCAGACGAAGAGTCCCTCCCCAGCATCCCTATAGCCCCCCTTCAGGTACTGGAAGGCTGCCATTAGGTCTCCACGCAGCCTTCTCTTCTCCAGGCTGAACAGCCCCAACTTCCTCAGCCCGTCTTCATACAGGAGGTGCTCCAGTCCCCTGATCATCCTCGTGGCCCTCCTCTGGACTTGTTCCAACAGTTCCATGTCCTTTTATGTTAACTGGCAGCTCTGGTGCGGTGGGAGGCTGGATCCAGCATTCATGCTGTGTGACAGGCCATCAGGAATATGTGTCAGACCGGTTATGCTTCTGGTGGCCATAGGGAAATCCAGAAAATCAGAGAGCAAATGCTGTCCTCGAGGTCACTCTTTCTCCTTTCCAGCAGCTTTCTCCACTGAGAGAGAGCCCAAATGTGTTTAAAGCATCCTGGAATAAAGCAAACACAGCTTTTGCTGTTAAGAGTCTTGGGAGGGGGAATTAGCAAGAAGAGCTACAGAAGCCCCAGCACAATTGGGATAGAAGAGATGGGAACTCCCAATAGAGTTGGACATTTGGCAATTGCATGTCAGACAAACACAGAGTAAACACTACATATGAAACAAAGGGACCATAAAAAGAGGAGTGTGGGAAGAGCTGGTTTGTATGGGAAAGAGGTGTGGAGACCCAAAAGGCAAAATGGCTGAACACAAAGATAAAATAAATGAAGGCATAAATCAAAAGCAGTGAAACTGGGGGTGTGTGGTGTGTGTGTAAAGCACAAGCCTTAGAAATAGTCTGCAATTAAAAAAGAAGAGGGGTGAAAAGAGAGAAGACAGGCACTGTGGTCAAAGGCAAACATGTAAGAACAGGCAGTTAACCTGGAAAGGGTGTGAGGTTTAATGACACATTAATGAGTCGCCACTAGTAGCAGGAATGTCCAGTGCTGGCTTGTATAAACACACAATGACAGTGACCCAGTCTCTCTTCATCCTGCTCATGGTTCCTGTGCTCCCTTAGTACATCTGCCTGTGCTAAGCTATGGTCCTGTCCCACCATCCAGGTGTTAGTGCACTGGCCAGGCTGAAGGGTCCCCAGTTTCCTTTATGCCGGTGGCAGTTTGCTGTGGTACAAATAAGTGATGTAATCTAATTATCAATACAAGCTATATTGGCACACACACACTGAGTGGGAGAAGAAATTAACTTATAAAGTCAAGGTTTGCAGAGAAAATGTTTAGCAAAGACCTTTCTCTGTTGATGTGGTCCATACTTTGAAGATGGAAAATGACTGATAAAGAGAAACTTGAGTAGAACTAGAATAAATAAAAAAATAACCCTAAGTTAGTGCTTACTGTGCCATGTGCACACTTTTGCCAAACAAAGAACCTCAAACTTGATGACAAAGCTGTATATAAGCTTGCATAATGAAATCTGAAGCTGGACAAACACAGCTTGGTTTTCATTTATAGTTTAAAGCCCATAATCTGTCCAACTTCATAAAGATCTTGACGAAACTGAGCCAAGTTTTGGGAGACCTTGGCTGAGTTATAGTTTCTGATGGAAACTATGCAAAAAGAATGGGCTTTCATGCCAAAGTTATGGTTTTGACTGTGTTTAAGTTTGGGAGTTAAAGTCTAAACTCGAAAGTAACATAGAACTCGAAGACTTCTGGGGAGCAAAAGACGAAGTTAACTGAGGCTGCAGTGTCCCTTTTTTTTTTTTCCTGGGTGTTTTTTTTCTTTTTCTTGTTTGTTGGGGTTTTTGTTTGTTTTGTTTTGTTGGGCATTTTTTTGTTTTTATTTTTGTGCTAGTCCGTGCTCTGTCTTTGTGGAGGCTTTTTGTATTTACCGCATTTCCATAAATGAAAATTAAATACAGATTCTGTTCTGCCTTTTGTTTTCATGTTAACAAACATCTGGAAACTCAGCTTGTATAATAAACAGGCCATAGCAAGTAGGTTTTGCTCTACAGTGTCTCTTTTGGGAATGGTTATATTAATACTGGCTCTGCTTTAGAGGAGTACATCAGCTGTTTTCCCGTTGCAGATGTTGTCCTGGAGAAGGCCATGCATAAGTGCATTCTGAAGCCATTGAAGGGCCATATTGAAGCAATGTTGAAAGAGTTTCATACAGCGGATGGTTCTTGGAAACAGCTAAAGGAAAACCTGCAGTTGGTGCGGCAGAGGAATCCTCAGGAACTGGGTGTGTTTGTTCCAACACCAGACTTTGTGGACATTGAAAAGATTAAAGTTAAGTTCATGACCATGCAGAAAATGTATTCACCTGAAAAAAAAGTCATGCTGCTGCTGCGAGTTTGCAAATTGATTTACACTGTTATGGAGAATAACTCAGGTATGATGCTTCTCATGGGTCAAGTTCATTGATACTCTAAACCTGTGGTTGTCTTTTGGTGGAAGAAATCACCTGATTCTGCAGATATGTCTCCTTATCCTGGAGCTCTCATGGCATCTCCGTGCCCTTTTGAGAGGGATTCTTTCTCTCTGCTTCCTTCCTGGCCTCTCTCATGCACCTGGCAGCACATTTTACAAATTCAATGAGAAGCAGAGGTGTAAGGCAGTTAAAAAAAAAAAACCAGTTTTGCTTAACTGTAGGCTTCTGAAGTTGGCTGTTATCCTGTGAGCCTGGAATTTGACACCGGTACTAAATTAGTATTTTTCTGTAAATTTTAACAGAGCTAACACCCTGTATTTAGCCATAGTTATTGAATAAGTTGTAATCAATATGACAACTAAAAGGCTCTACATTAGTAGGTGAAGGAAAGCACCCTCTGATCCAGTACTTTTGGCTTGCTGTGCCTCTGAATGTCCTCATTTGGACACTTTCTTTCCTGTTTTTGGAACATCTATGTAGCAAGCATCCAAACCTGACCTTGAAACCTCCATAATGGAATAAAACTACAGACTACTCAAGACCTGCTGAGTACTCAGTGGTACAATTAAAAAGCTGTGCCACATGGCATGAATTCATAGGTGCAGCCCTGTTGCCTGATGTCCGACCATACACTGCTGTGGCAGGTCAGGAGCTGAGATGAAGCAATGCTGGTGGTTGTGGGAGGTGTTTTTCCCCTAAGCAAGTATAAGCTGCTTCAGGTGGTTGGCAGTTTTGTTCCTAAGTGGGCACTGGATTATGCAGCTGGGTCCAAGGCTGGTCAAGATGCCACCTTTCCTTTGAGATTGGAGATGAATGGTGAAAGCTTGTGGTTGAAGAACCCCAGGCTCTTTTGCAAGATTCAGGTCCAAGCTCCTGCCCAGCTTATTGTTTCTGTGCAAAGTCCTGTGGTTTAAAATGGATATAGGAATCCACATCATTTTACTTCATTAAGGTGATTCCAACATACAGAAGAAAAGTATTGTGAGGCTGCTGCCAGTTAACTGTTTCACTGGGGGACTTGGGCTAAGATGTAAATAGCTCTTGGGTTGTCTTGTTTTGTCATATGAAGTTTAGAAAACATGGCATTGACCCAGCAGCTGTTCAAGTGTCTGACAGCCAGATAGTAATGTAATACCTGGAGGATATGCCTTACCTCCTTAGCTGCTATAACTTTAGGTATCAGCCCCTCAGTCATGTAGAGTTTCACCAAAGTTTAAGTTGGCTCCTGCTCTTCATGGTTTAAAGTGACCATCACACCAGTTACACAATGAACACAATTTGGACAGGCCCAGAGATCTGGCCACATAGTATAGTATTTTCTAAACAGAAAGTTTAAATGCAGTAAAAAGTGGTAGGAGTGAGACAGACCTAGGTACACCACAGTCCCTGCGTACAGCTGTGTGCTGCCGTTGCTGATGAGGCTTCACTGGCTAGTTGTGAATTACATGAGGCTTTGCTCACTGGTGTTTCTAACTATGCTCTGTCACAGAAATGAGCTGAGTTTTCGGGTCAAATGTAGTAGGCTTTTATATTCATGCTTTTCTGCTGGGATTCAGACCTAGAAACTGGTATATGTGGCTGGATCCTTCCAGAAAGTGGATGTCATCCCTGCATGTGTTTAAAAAAAAAAAAAAAAAGCCTATTCATCACACTTCTTAGCCAGTGACAGAAGTGCAGGTGGAGGTCAGATCAGACAGGCATGGCAGCCTTATATGAGTTCACCAGTTGAGCTGACGCCAATGTTAGCCCAGTCTTTAAATTCCCTTGCATGCCGCAAGGTGTGCATCATCAGATTTGTGCTAGTTAGAAGTACAAGATGAAGCTGGTGTTAGAGTCCTGTCCAGTGAGCATCAGATGATGTTCTCTTTTCTGCACATCAGTAACAGGAGGCTCTAGAGTAATACAAAGCTACTGGTCAATGAAGACGGCAAAGTAATGCTTTCCTTTCAAACACTGAAAAAGGTAAGGAGTTATGGTTTGTCTGTCACTGTTTGTGTTCCCTTCAACCCAGGGAGGCTGTATGGAGCTGATGACTTCTTGCCTGTGTTGACATATGTACTAGCCCAGTGTGATATGCTGGAACTGGATACTGAAATTGAATATATGATGGAATTGCTGGATCCATCTTTGCTGCATGGAGAAGGTAATAATTTATTTATATTTCTTAGAATTGAGTGAAGGACTAGGGAAGGGGAAATTCTTCCTCATAGCACAGTTGCTGTTAACCTTGTTTGAGTAGAAATCCTTTCAAAGGGAGTCTAAAATAGAGGCATCATGACAGCAAGCAAACACATACACTGTGCAGGTGCCAAATGTGGTTATCTTCCGTGCATGAAAATATCCTGAGAGTATTTATAGAGCCACAGAATGCAGTTAAACTGTGAGACAAGTAATGGGACTTGGTTTAGGTGCTTTGTAAAAATTTCTGGGGGAATTCTCTGCCCCTATGGGGAAAGTGCTTTTGAGAATATTGACCCCTTAATGATTGCTTCTTCCCACTATTTGCTTCTCACAAAGTATTTTTATGAGCCCTAGGAGTATGTTTCCTAAGGCACTCTTGAACGATGGCTGAAGTCCACTAGAGGCCAGGAAATCTCCCTTCTTTCTGTTTTCAAGGTGGTGTTTTTAACAAAGAGGCATTCTGCAAGTTCTTGGTAGGCCTCAGAATCTACCAGTTTATGAGGAAGTATAAAGGTTCTTGTGACCAAGCTCATCTGTGAGTTTAAGCATATGTGTATGTTTCCCATTCCTGCTATCTCTTGGCTTGCTGAAATTGCTGTATCCTTTTATGTGTTGGCATGCACAAGAGAACTGTGCCAGGACTCTTCCAATTTGGCACTAGTCTGTTCCCTGCTTTGTGTACAGAGCATCCTCTGGTGCGTTGTTTGGGAATCTTGGAAAAATAGTTGGGATGGAAGCTGGAGATCATTAATGTGCTTGAAGGGCAGAAACATTTACTGGACTATTAAGTCATGTTGGTTTTAATGCAGCAATGCATTATTTTGCATGGTTTTAATGCAGTCTGTCTATTGGCTGGCCCTGTCTTTGGCACCAGCTGAACTATACTGTGCAGTAAAAATTGTTTAGTGATTTGGGGTTGTGCAGTTCAAATGTAATGTATTGTCCAGTGTGTCTCATGGGTCTTGCATGTATTCTATGTATTGAACTTGTTGCAGAGCTAAAGGCCAGGAAGATACCACCAGTAATACAGAAAATACTATTGTGAGCATAGAATGCATCTTTGAATAACTCCATGAATAGATTGTGCTGCCTCTTAATTGGACACTCCCACTCAAATAGTTTACTTTAAAAAGAGTGAGAGAAACAAATAACAGCATGTCTCTTGTTTCTCCTGGTTGTTGAGGACTATTACCTCCTGTTGAGAATCCTTTTCCTTTGTGACCTGCAGCTTCTTTTGTACATAGGTAACTCTGTTGTGACTTTAATTTGTTCTCCATCATATGATAAAGGTGAAGTATGGAGGACTGTACATGTCACCTCCTGAACTAGTTGGACGTTATGGCGAACGCTAAAAAGGTGACACAGTCTTCCTTTTTTAAAAAAAGGGGAAACTCTTTAGAATACTTCCAAGGTACAAATAATACGTTATTGTTGCTTTATTTCTACTAAAGGTGGTTGCTTTTAACTTCCTGAACAGCGGTACATTGTCTTTTACCTTGTTTAAACACCAATGTTTATTTCATCCCCACTTGAAGCTTGGGGAAGAAAACAAATCGATGTTTGGAAATTTTTTTCTTGAAGAAAACTCACGTTTCAACTTTGTAACAATACTCAGGAGTAAGGGAGTGACACCACTCATTTAAGTAACCAGCTATCCCAGCGCTAGTGGACTCAGATACTATTGCACCACTTGATAATATGGAGTAGCCACTGCATGTCTTAGCAGCTGAGAACATGCCATCCAGTATCTTGCAAGCCAGTGAGCTGGGGTTTTTTACATATAAATGTTTTGGCAATAGAGCACAGGGACTTTGAGTAATGTATGTGTGGGTGTGTATAAAGAAATAGCTGTGCTTCTGACTGACCAGTCAGATCTAGCAGGGGTCTTGTGACCACTCTTGAGTTTTTCCCTTTCTGTCCTTCTCAGGAGGCTATTATTTGACAAGCGCTTATGGAGCACTTTCACTGATCAAGAACTTCCAGGAAGAACAAGCTGCCCAACTGCTAAGTTCAGAAGCCAGAGATACTCTCCGGCAATGGCACAAGAGGAGGACAACTAACAGGACGATACCTTCAGTTGATGATTTTCAGGTAGAGCTTAGGGCTGAATTAAAAACCCAGGGAATGATTTTTTTGTTGGAATTCCCCATTTGAGAGGTATGAATCCTTTGGGGCTCCAAGTGGAATGAAGCAGTACTGAGAATATGGCTGGCAAATTTTCTTTGGTTTTGAAGGCTTGGCACTTATTATAATAGCAGCCTTCCAGTATCTGAAGGGGGCCTATAGGGATGCTGGGGAGGGACTCTTCGTCAGGGACTGTAGTGACAGGACAAGGGGTAATGGGTTAAAACTTAAACAGGGGAAGTTTAAATTGGATATAAGGAGGAAATTCTTTCCTGTTAGGGTGGTGAGACACTGGAATCGGTTGCCCAGGGAGGTTGTGAGTGCTCCATCCCTGGCAGTGTTCAAGGCCAGGTTGGATGAAGCCTTGTGTGGGATGGTTTAGTGTGAGGTGTCCCTGTCCGTGGCAGGGGGGTTGGAACTAGATGATCTTGAGGTCCTTTCCAACCCTAACTATTCTATGATTCTATGATCTTGATCATGAATGCCTGAAGAAAACACTAAATAACAGAGCTTTCCCACTCTCCCTTCTATTTAAGTCATGCAGAGTGAGACAAGCTGAATCATATCTTAGATTCAGCTTCTTTGTATGCATTACTATTAAAAAAGAACAAATCCAGATTTCCAGCGGTGTAAATCAGCACAACTTCCCAGTAGCTAATGATGGCATACAGTAGGTAATAGAGAGGAGAGGTGGGAGAAAAGCTTGCCTACAGTTTTAAAGTTTAAGCAAGGAGTAGAGTTGTATACGGTGCATGTCTTCATGTTTGTTTGTGTTTGTGTTTTTTTTTTCCTCTCCTCCATTTCTTACTGCCCTTTCAGAGCAGGGCAATAACTTCAACTGAAGAATAACAAAACGGTTGGGATTGCTTCATCTCTTAAAACCAGGTCTGCATGTCTTTCATTAGTATGCTGTTGACTGTCTGTTCAGATGCACTAGCTTATGGACTGAAGCAAGGAGGATGTTGGAATCGAGAAGAAAGGATTTACTCTTTTGTGTTCAGTTGTTTACAGTTCATACCACAGGGCAAAGTTGACAAAGGCTAATGAAAACCATCAATTAGATATGATGTTGTTAAAAGCTTGAGAAATGAAGGTGTGGGGTCATCAGCAGATTATGAAACCTTTCAATTGAGGCTCATTCTGCTTTATCAGTGTCCATGCAAGCAGCTACAGCACAACACTGAACAGGAATGAGCTGGGAGAAGAAGCAGTCTTCTGCAGTTTGCCTCTCTTAGGAAGAGGAGAACTGATTATCAGAAATTCCACTCTATGGCCAGTGCACAAAGCAAGTCCATCTTACTGTGATCCATTTTATATTGTGCTTGCCTGTAGTTAGGTGTCAGATTCAAGTAGCTTGAGTCTTTGCTCTTTCTAGCAAAACACTACACTTCTTCTGGCGAAACTCATCACCTTGTATTTCTGCTGGATAACTAAATGACGGAAGATTCTTTCAGCAGGATCTTGTATTCCATTTCACCTTCTCTTCCTCAGCAAATGAACTTCAGCCAAACTAACTCTGAACAGCTCGATATGGGAAGATGCAGGGGGGCATGGGAAGAGCTGGCACCAAGTGTGTCCAGTGCTTTTCTGTAGAGGGCTTTTTAACAAACAATGGGCATGTGAGCGATCCAGGACTCTTGCCATTGGTTAGAGTTTGTAGTAAGAATTAACGGCCTAGTTCACAGATTACTTCAGAGCAAAGTTGTGGCCATGTATGCGGAAGTTCTGCA
The DNA here is from genome assembly GCF_037157495.1 of Lathamus discolor. Lineage (NCBI taxonomy): Eukaryota > Metazoa > Chordata > Aves > Psittaciformes > Psittacidae > Lathamus > Lathamus discolor. The sequence continues at coordinate 125,939,392 of NC_088888.1, forward strand.
GGAGGGAAACAACTCCCGGATGCTGAAGAAGGAACCGATCAGCTGCCTTTGCATTATGTGTAGAGACCAATCAGCTGTCTTTGCATTGTGTGTAGAAACCAATCATTACAAAGCTTAAGCGCGGGACCAAGCTTGGAAGCTATAAAAGGCATCGCTCTGAAGTGAATAAAGGCCAGTTTCTGATTACATTAATTAGTGTGCTGTCCGTGGATCTTCCGCACTTCTCCTTCTTATGTCTCTTTAAAAGAGAGCCTTGAATCAGTAAGATCACACCAGTTCCAGGTTATGCTTGGCACAAATTCAAGCATTTTGCTTACTGCTCAGAATGACAGTTTTCCATCTGCTTTCTCCACATACGGCAGTCCTGAAATGAAGCACCTTCCCTACAACCAGCATGTGACAAAACTTCAGCTCAACTTGTCTTTCCCACTTTGCACCAGGATGTGATCACTGCATTTCTGTGATGCAGTCTCACAGCCTTATCAGTTTTGGGGCTCTGGAAGGCCTTCATCCTCCCTCCCTCAAAAGGATGGAAAAGCAAAAAACCCCATATTTTGATGATGATTAAATACAGCTTTCTGATACTGCATAAGTTGATACTTGGAATATGAGTTACAGGCATTTTTGCACACCTCATCCACTCTTCGATGCAGTCTTGTCCATCTAAAAGCACATGCATTTAAAACCAGGTCTTCTGTGTGCTGGCTACATTAGAAATTAAAATTGTAGTGTGTTTTGTCTTGTCTAGGCTTGATTTTTTTCATAATTTCTTCACACAGTAACAAAAATGGATTACTTCTATTCAGTCAGGTTCAGTCCCATTGGTTTAAATGCTTCAGTGTTTGCCCACAAGCTATCAAAAACCCCACAGAAACCAACTTTATTAAAGAGTAATCTTTGGAATTTAAGTCATATGAACATTCTTCTCAATCTTAGCTTTTAACAGCTTGTTTCTATGAAATGTGAATTTTTACCATTGTGATTTAGCATGCTTAATTTATTCAGCATACAAACATAGGTACCAGCTCAGTCAGTAAGCAGGTCTTTCTCACTGTCTTTTTTTCCCCACCTTCTTTCATTTTACTGCTTTTTAATCTTTCATTGCAGTTAATCTCTTTTAAATAAAAGCACATGACAGGAGGATGCCTTGTTCATGTGTCCAAAAGGTGGGTTTTTTTGTTTTGTTTTTCCAGTTGTTGGTTTTGATTTTACTTTTGAAATGCTCTTTTAAAGGTACAACTGCATTTCCTTGTAGGGCATATTTAGAATTTGTCCATGTTATCAGCTGGGGTCTTGTGTCAATTCCAACAAAGAAAAAAGATCCAGCTTTTGCTTCAAGATCAGATGCATTTATCCTAATGTCACAGAGTGAATTTTCTTTCTGCATTCCTCTATGCCTTACTTCTAAAAAAGAAAATGCTGTGACATGAAACTTGGTTACATGAAGTTTAGACAGCAAATTGCCACTTGTTAACATGATGAAAATTTCCCACATGAGGATGGATTACATTTTGCATGCTGCAGCATAAGAGTACAGTTTATCATGCAGTAGCTTGTGGATCAAAACCCTTGTGTGCTGCTGACAGAGGATTTTTTTTTCTTCTTCGTTCTCACTAACATACTGTGTGAATCTTCTGTTCTGAAGCATTAACCAGCAGCTGCGGCCTCATATCTTGGGTGTGCTGCCTAAGACATTTATTTTGATTGACAGTGGTTTGTTTCCTAGTAAGGCCAAACATCAAGTCACACTAAAAGGATGGGTCTGTTCCATGTGGCTTTAGGGTTGTGTCTGTTCATTCTTCATTGCAGGGTTAGAAGGTAAGCCAAGGAAAGAAGAGTGTCATCTTAGGAATTTCTCATATGCCCACTACAGACTTGCCACAGTTTTACCACCAACCTCACAATTCACACAGTGGCTGTAATGCACAGGAATCACTGAAGTGTGTTTCCCACCTAGAACATGGAGAGATTTCCTGTTTGTTGCTGACTCCTCAGCTTTCAGAAGATGAGTTTTGTTTTTTTGATGTCTGTTTTCTCATTCTACAGAACTACCTTCGTGTTGCATTCCAAGAAGTTAACAGTGGCTGTACAGGAAAGACCTTGCTAGTAAGACCATACATCACTACCGAAGATGTGTGTCGGCTTTGTGCTGAAAAGTTTAAAGTGGACAACCCAGAAGAATACAGCCTGTTTCTTTTTGTTGACGACACCTGGCAGCAGCTAACAGAGGATACCTACCCTCAGAAGATTAAGGCAGAGTTGCACAGCCGTCCGCAGCCCCAGGTCTTTCACTTTGTCTACAAGCGCATTAACTGTGATCCATATGGTGCCATTTTCCAAAACAGTGATGACTCAGCTTCTTAAAACCAGCAACTCATCATTTAATTTCTGTTCCTTGTTAACTGTTGAAAACATCTTTCTTGGCTGCCTTCCTTAGGAGCTAAAACATGTCTAAAACCATAAATGCCTAGTAAAACACACGCAGACACTTGTAGCACTGCTTACAAAACCCCATGTAAACCATGCATATGGCCAGTTATGCAGAATATTCCACCAGCGTATTTCAGTAAACAGCCTGTGAAGCTGAATTTCTTGTACTGGACTTTTTGAAGCATCTTATACTGTGGCCCTTTGCAGGTCTTTTGCTGTAGTGTGCAAAAATCTATTTTCTTACACTCATCCCTTAGCCAAATGTCATTTTGATTTTAAATATATGTATGCTAGACAAGTATTTCAGTAAACTGGCTGGTATGATCTCAGTTTCACCAGCATGAGATTGACAAGACTGTCCGATGCAGGGCATCAGTTAACTCCTAATTGCCTGGATGATTGCATCCTTTCCTAAGTTTTTAATTACAGAATCACCATGGTTTTATATATATATATATATATATATATATATATCATAGAAATTTTATAGCAGTTGCAGGTAAACTGTCAGGGTTGGTTTTTGAAATATTTTTTTAACTATAAAGTATTCTATAATTATGCATGTGATTTTAACATTTAATATACAAGAATAAATCTCTTGCTGGTTTTAGAGTATTGCATTAAAAGTCTTGTTTCTCTTCTTTTCCCGTAACAGGAGAGTTCTTACAAAACTCCTGTTATCTGTAAGAACATTGTGTAACATTGGCACTGGCAATTTCAGTGTCTTTATCAGAATTTGATGTACTGTTATCTGGACTATTGTTTATATGCATTGTTTTTAGACAACTGGGGTGTTGAAGAGGAAATGGAAATAAAAGGTTATAGAGAAGGAGCAGAGAAAGAATGTAGAGAACATGATTTGGTATTAAAATGTGTTAGTCTGCTGGTTCAGGCTAAGTGAAGGAGGGTTGGAAATTTTATGTAAGTAGTATTGTAGATTTGCAGAGGGATGTGACAACACCTATCTCAGATACTGTTTATGTTAGCAGAGGATTAAATACAGCATTAAGGTGAAGGAGACCTCAACTATTTTGTGTAGTCTGTCACCAACATCAAAATGTATCTTGGACTGAAGAATGTGTTGTAGCATTTCATGGTTCTAAGTTACTCAGTAGGTGAGATGTGAAAGTCCTACGTATGCAAAGATAAAATGTGTGTTCTGCACATGTTCTATAGATCTTAAGATTTATCTTGGATAAATCTATAGGTTTATCCAAGATAACCAATGCCATGGGTAATGCTGTGGACCCTCATCATGTCAATTAGGGCTACTCTTTAAAAGGACATGGGGTTCTCCCCCAAGTCTGCTGTAGGCAGTGTAACACAAAGCAGATGATTACAAAAATGTCACGAGCAGCATGTGTATTGTACATAAGGAGATGTGTAGCATTTTTGTGAGTTTGCCATGTATCTGAAACTCTTTGACACGTTTGTATTTCATTTTGTAAATGGTGAGTTTTGCACATAATACATTGTAATACTGAACTGTCATTTGGGATGTTGTGTGCTGTGGTTTTTGGGGTGGGTCGGGGGGTGTGGGTTTTTTTGTTTCTTAAGAAATGGTTTGTACTTGAATGTTTTGTGTATCAGTAGACGCTGCTGCGGTTTTATACTGCTTATCCCTCTTTAAATTCTCTGGAAAGGAAGGATGCAATAACATTAGTTAACATGCTTGACCTGAACAGTCAGTAGAAGCAAGCAGGCGTTTATCTTGACTGCTGAACCATTTCTTCTGAAGTTAAGACTCAGAGTAACTGCTAAAGAAAATTTTGCTGTTTTCATATGATGGGAAGAACTTGAGCAGAGAGGCACAGTATTAAGAAACTCAGAATTAAGGCATGAAATGAAGGAAAAAGAGTGCAAAAAAGGAAAATGCCTGCTCAAACCACCTCAGCAGAATCCTCGTCTCTCTTGTGCAATGGATTCTTTAGAAAATTACACTGTTTTATTCACTGTGTTGTGCAAACACTTCTCATAATGCCAGGAACCACAAGAGAAAAACTTTGTACAGAATTTGGACTTGTAAAAACAAGCTCTTTCATCGTCTCCAGTGCAAAATATTTGATGTTACAAAACACTGAAATGCATGAAAAAAACTTAACAGTGGAGGTGTTCTCTCTTTATTACTCCCTCTTTTTAAAGAGAACTGAATGGGTAAGGGAAATAAAGCTGGAGGTAATAAATCCCTAAATCTTGCTAATAAAACAAGCTTAATAGAAAAGTTAATACTTCATTAGGAGATTATTTGTGAATTCACAGAAAGTACATGCTGCACAACCATAAACTACCACCAGCAGCAGTTTAAATTAAATGCAGCTTCTGTCCTTTCTCCATGATATTTTACATCTTTACGGTATCATATCCCGCCCCCCGCAGTCTCAGCCTTCTCCAGGCCCGTCGCAGGCTCAGCACATGGTCCTTTTTATCTCTGGAGCTGCAGCATCCCGAACCGGGAGCATTCTGCACCGGGGTGGGGGGAGCCCGCTGCTGTAGCTCTAGGACAGCGGGAGCGCACGAAGCTGGATGCGGGAGGACCAGGCCGGATTAAACACAAATAAATGGAGCGAGGTGCCGCTCTTGTAGCTCTGGGCCGGACCTGAGGGAGCGCGGCAGGCGCCTAAAGCGGAGTAGGCCGCGCTGGCCTAAAAACGCTGACGGCGACTTCCGGCGTGACCACCTAAGAGGCCCCTCTGGCTGCGCTTCTGCGGCGGCCGCGCCGGAAGAGACCCTGGCTTGGTGGCAGCGCTTCCGGGCCGATGGCAGCAGCATCATGGCGGCGCTTCGGGCCCTCAGCTGCGACCACCTCTTCGTCTTCAACAGGACAGGAGCCCCGGTCGCGGTCCGCCACACCCGGCTGAGAGCCCCCTCCCGGTGCCCGCCCTCCGCCGCGCTCGGCCGTGGCTTCCCTCATACTCTTCAGGAGCTCGGGTCGGCGGGCGGGGCCTGGCCGCGCCGCGGTGACCCTGCAGCAACCTGGACCCGCTGACAGAGGCCCAATTCTTCTCGCTGCTGGGTGGAGGCCGCAGCTGGCTCCCGAACTGAGGCCCAATACAGGATCCCGTTCTGTCTGCAATACCTGGCGCACTGGCCCGAGTACTTCATTGTCGCCGAGGCGCCCGGAGAGGAGCTAATGGGTTACAGTGAGTGCGGGGTCCCGGCGCTGCCGTCTCGCTATGCTGCATGTTGGGGCGTTATAACGCAGGAGCTTTTCCTACTCCTCACTTTTTCCAACAGGGAAGAGGACTGTCGCATAACATCTTCTGTTTCATACCTTTGTTAGGGTATTAGATGGGACTCACAGCAGCAGTTTTTGGTTTGGTGTTGATAGCCTGGCAAGGGCTCTTGGCTTTGGTGGCAGGTTTTATACAGGTACAAGCATTTCTGTAATCGTAGAGTCATAGTGTCATACAATAGTTAGGGTTGGAAAGGAGCTTAAGATCATCCAGTTCCAACTCCCCTGCCATGGGCAGGGACACCTCACACTAAACCATCCCACACAAGGCTCTGTCCAGCCTGGCCTTGAACACCACCAGGGATGGAGCATTCACAAGTTCCCTGGGCAACCCATGCCAGTGCCTCACCACCCTAACAGGAAAGAACTTCCTCCTTATATCCAATTTAAACTTTCCCTGTTTAAGTTTCAACACATCACCCCTTGTCCTGTCACTACAGTCCCTAATGAAGAGTCCCTCCCCAGCATCCCCATAGCTCCCCTTCAGACCCTGGAAGCTGCTCTGAGGTCTCCACGCAGCCTTCTCTTCTCCAGGCTGAACAGCCCCAACTTTCTCAGCCTGTAATCCTTAGTCCCTGTGCTCAGCTCTGAACTCATGCTGTCAGTCATCATAAGTAAAAATGCTGAGCTTGTGTTTGGCGTTGTCTTGAAACGGCGTTTCCCTTGTAAGGGAAAGCTCTGGGACTGGGTGTCTGTTGCTTATTTGCTGTGGAATGTTTGTATTTTGCAGAAATCACTCCACATGGAAACGTTGGTTTGTTTGATCCTTCCCCCCTTCTCTCCATCCTCCCTTGGGAAGCAGAATAAAGGGTCATTAAGGGAAATAAATTATTTAACATAGTAAAGCTTAAAGCATTTGCTGTACAGAAGGTTTCTCTGTATCTACCACATCAGTTGCTTATTGGCAGTGACTGATGTTTTATTATAAGAGTACCATGTAGAAGTGTGAGCATTCATTAGGGAACTAACACTGATTTGGCTCTGTGTAGAAAGGAGAGGAAATACAGAGAAGCACCCAAAACACACACACACACACACACACACACACACACACACACACCCTTGTTTCTTTAAACATTCTGTGTTTGCTGGGCCTTGGCTTCTGTTACCAGGTTGGCAAAGCTTCCCAGACTCTGCTCCTCCACTGTCACCAAAAGTCTCCAGTAGTTTCCAGGATGGTGACTTAGTTTTGCCTTTCCAGCCCTTCATTCCTCCATTATTTTAGTTAGATCCTGGATTCTGCTCAATTAAAGACTCACAAGAATTCCTTAAAACTTGCATTTGGCAGTCATGCCTGAAACAGGGATTTTCAGAATATTTGTGACTGTTTTTTGCTTTTTTTTTTTTTTTTTTTACACTAACAAGGAACAACTGTAACACTTGAGCAAAATGACATTTGTAGTGGTTGCTGAAGCACCGAGTCATAACATAGACATCCCTGTGTAAGCCTTTACCACAGTCCTTGCAACGCTTGTTTATATGCTGGGGTGTGTTTTGCTAAAGGTGTAGAGAGTGTGGTGCATTGTTGTAAAGATGCTGCTGTGCTGATGCTGTCTGTGTTCACAGTAATGGGTAAAGCAGAAGGCTCTGTGGCTAGGGAAGAATGGCATGGACATGTTACTGCTCTCTCTGTTGCACCAGAGTGTTGCAGCAGGGAGGAATCAACACGACCATTGTGATCAATAAGCACAATTCGTTTATTGGGCTTCTACCTTTGGTTTATATAACAGTGAATATGCAAATACTAGGCACTTGATTGGTTCTGGCACAAATAAGGTATTACATAAACTCTACATTTTTGCAGCTACACCGTGCACCCCCCCACCATCCTCTTACTCATGCACTTATCGCTTAGTGTCCTTGGCTGTAATTAGTCATAGCATGTTGCTGTTTGCCGGTGTTCTTCAGTTCCTCATTATCTGGTGCTAGTAAGTCTGCATCATTCTCTAAACAAATGTTCTATTTCAGCTCATTGATGGGAATGTGACCTTTCTCTGTTAGCCACTTCTCCACACCAGAATTCCAACGGCTGGGTTTGGCTGCTAAACTGATAGAACTTCTGGAAGAAATTTCAGAAAAGTGAGTACTATCCCTAAATTTATCTTTTCAAACTTAAAGATTGAATTTATCTTTTAAACTAATCCTTCTACAGTCGCCTATTCATGGCTTATATATTGGATTTGCATGAAGCATGCCCAGAATTCTAAGTAATTTTCTAACTGACTGAAATTCTCTGTAGCTAGAGAAGATTTAAAAATGTTGCTTTGTTCTGTAAGATTTCAGGGTTCTGTGAAAGCTGGCTTCCCAGGATGGGCAAGAATTAGCCTGAATTCCAGCACAGATACTGTGTAAAAGGCCCTTTTCTTCACAGAAAAGAGCTTCGTGAAACATAGAATCATAGAATCATAGAATAGTTAGGGTTGGAAAGGACCTCAAGATCATCCAGTTCCAACCCCCCTGCCATAGGCAGGGACACCTCACACTAAGCCATCCCACACAAAGCTTCATCCAACCTGGCCTTGAACACTGCCAGGGATGGAGCACTTACAATCTCCCTGGGCAACCCATTCCAGTGTCTCACCACCCTAACAGGAAAGAATTTCCTCCTTATATCCAATCTAAACTTCCCCTGTTTAAGTTTTAACCCGTTACCCCTTGTCCTGTCACTACAGTCCCTGATGAAGAGTCCCACCCCAGCATCCCTATAGGCCCCCTTCAGGTACTGGGAGGCTGCTATAAGGTCCCCACGCAGCTTTCTCTTCTCCAGGCTGAACAGCCCCAACTTCCTCAGCCTGTCTTCATACGGGAGGTGCTCCAGTCCCCTGATCATCCTCGTGGCCCTCCTCTGGACTTGTTCCAGCAGTTCCATGTCCTTTTTATGTTGAGGACACGAGAACTGCACACAATGCTCCAGGTGAGGTCTCACAAGAGCAGAGCAGAGGGGCAGGATCACTTCTTTCGACCTGCTGGTCACACTCCTTTTGATGCAGCCCAGCATACGGTTGCTTTCTGGGCTGTGAGCGTACACTGCAGCCGGCTCATGTTCATTTTCTCATCGACCAGCACCCCCAAGTCCTTCTCTGCATGGCTGCTCTCAATCTCTTCTTTGCCCAATCTGTAGCTGTGCCTGGGATTGCTGTGACCCAGGTGTAGGACCTTGCACTTGTCATGGTTGAACTTCATGAGGTTGGCATCAGCCCACCTTACAAGCGTGTCAGGGTCCATCTGGATGGCATCCCTTCCCTCCAGCATATCAACCGGACCACACAGCTTAGTGTCATTGGCAAACTTGCTGAGGGTGCACTCAATTCCACTGTCCATGTCAGCGATGAAGATGTTAAACAAGACCGGTCACAACACCGATCCCTGAGGGACACCACTCGTTACTGGTCTCCAGCCGGACATCGAGCCATTGACCACAACTCTTTGTGTGTGGCCATCCAGCCAGTTCCTTATCCACTGAGTGGTCCATCCATCAAATTGATATCTCTCCAATTTAGAGAGAAGGATGTTGTGTGGGACAGTGTCAAACGCTTTGCACAAGTCCAGGTAGATGACATCAACTGCTTTACCCTTCTCCATCAGTTCCGTAGCCCCATAATAGAAGGCCACCAAATTGGTCAGGCAGTATTTCCCCTTCGTGAAGCCATGCTGGCTGTCACCAAGCACCTTGTTGTTTTTCATGTGCCTTAGCATGCCTTCCAGGAGAATGTGCTCCAAGATGCTGCCAGGCACAGAGGTGAGACTGACTGCTCTGTAATACCCTGGGTCTTCCATTTTCCCCTTCTTGAAAATGGGGGTTATATTTCCCTTTTTCCAGTCTTCGGGAACTTCATCTGACTGCCAGGATTTTTCAAATACGATGGCCAGTGGCTTAGCAACTTCATTCGCCAGCTCCTTCAGGACCCTCTGATGGATTCCATCAGGTCCCACGGACTTGTGCGTGTTCAGATTTTTAAGATGGTCTCGAACCAGATCCTGTCCTACAGTGGGCCCAAGGTCTTCATTCTCACAGTCCCTGCGTCTACCTTCTAAGACCTGGGTGGTGCAGTCAGAGCCTTTGCTAGTGAAGACTGAGGCAAAGAAGTCATTGGGAACCTCAGCGTTCTCCAAATCCTGTGCAGCCAGTTCTCCTGAAAGCTTCCTCAGGGGGCCTATGTTGTCCCTAGTCTGTTTTTTGTTTGCTACGTACCTGTAGAATCCCTTCCTATTATCCTTAACATCCCTGGCTAGGTTTAATTCTAACTGGGCCTTAGCCTTCCTAACCTGGTCCCTAGCTTCCCGGACAACATCCCTGTACTTTACCCAGGCCACCTGTCCTTGCTTCCATTTTTTATAAGCCTCTTTTTTCCTTTGAATTTTCCTCAGCAGCTCCTTATCCATCCAAGGAGGTTTCCTGGCCTTTCTGCCACAGCTCGTTCTGGTTGGGATGCAGCACTCCTGAGCTTATAGCAGGTGATCCTTGAATATCTACCAAGAGTCTTGGGCCCCCCTGCCCTCCAGGGCTATATCCCATGGAACCTTACTAAGCAGGCTCCTGAAGAGGCCAAAGTCTCCTCTTTTGAAGTCCAGGGCAGCTTCATGTAGGGCTTCACACTTGTTTAGTAATCATGGGCTCCATGCAATTCCCACATGCAGAGTCTTGGAAAAATTTTCTAGGGCAAACAGTATCTTGTCTCACTGTCCTGTGCTTGGGTGTTTGTACCTCCTGAAAGTTTAATTTAGCATCAAATGAACCCATGAGGGAATGTCCTCTCTCATGCTGGTGGCACAGCCCTGTTGCATTCAGTAGGATCAGAAAGGAGTACTACGTTTTGAAAAAGTTGCCTTGTTAGGAGAAGGGTTGTCTCCTGTTGGGCAGCTGCATTTTGTGACTGTTTCCATCACTCCCCCCAGCCATGCACTTAGAAGGAGGCAGTCCCTAAGTCAGTACAATCTAAAATGTGGATTAATTATTTTTTTTTTTTTATAATTTCTTATGGCTGTGAGGCCTGTGTGGGTGTTCAGCTTGTCGTGTTCTTTCAGTTCATAATTCTGAACCTGCAGTGGCTGTAAAAGAATGGTCAATGACAAAAATAAAATGAAATTTGTACTAGATTTGTCCCTTGCTAAAGGAGTGCATCTGTTATCACAGCGTGACAGATGTTGGATTAGTGTTCCACATCAACAGACCCGCTCTTGATTACAAGTTATGGGTTATTATTTAGAAACATGTTCACTTGGTGCTGCTTACTGTGATTTGGGGATTTTCTCACAGAAAGGGGGGATTTTTTGTTGATCTCTTTGTGAGGGTATCAAACCAGGTTGCAGTAAATATGTATAAGCGACTAGGCTACAGTGTGTACCAAACAGTACTCTGCTAGCAGTGGAGAACCAGATGAAGATGCTTATGGTAAGTACTTGCTTATGCTAAGTACTCAAGTTGAATAGAAAGATTCTCATGTTGAGGGTTCCTGGGTTTGTTTGTATGATTTTATTATTTTTTTTTTAAATTCTAAACAAGTTTGGATAGGTATTGGTGAATGGAATTTTGTTTACTTCTTTAGGTAGCTTCTCTGACTGAAGATTACATCAGTTATAAAACTTAATCTTGTAGTTTACACTTCTTGTCTGTGTGTCCTGCTGAGTAAGTGGCGTCAGTCAATAGCAGGTCCAGTGGCAGGGCTGTTATTGCTTACTCTCAATATTGCTGTAGCAGTGCTGCAATATTTAAATCTTAACAGATGGGTTCTGAAATAGAAGGAGAATGCCATGCCCTGTAGGGGCTATGAATGCTGACCCTTTTCTCTGCCTGCCTCTGCCACGCAATGGAGCTGGTTTATTTTTTGGTCTGGGTCTAAATGTTTTGGGACATGTTGCTGCTGTGTGTTTGTAATTTGTGTTGCTGCTTTTTCGTAGAGTTGGAGTTAGGGTTCGCTTCCACTATGGCGAAGTGTCAAGATACGGTTTTTGGTTTAAAGCCTCAGAAACCATGTTCACTGAACATCGACGTTGGTGAAACTGATGTTGCGTGTGCTGCCATCCTCATGGGGATGCTCGGCAGCTCCTCGTACAAACAACAGACACGTGTGGGCAGGCATATGGTTGTGCTCCGAGTCTGGGAGTGTTAAGTATTTTAGCTGTTGGGACATGGAATAGAGCATGTGTCTGTTAAATCTTAGGATGGTCAGAAGCTGGGAGGCAGCCTCAGTCATGCCCTTTGGTGGCACAATTGCAGTTGCGAAAGATCTTGGCCATTTGGAGAAGCGGCCTGGAAAAATAAAAATAATTCAATTTTTGCAAGGAGGCATTGACAAGGGCAGATGTGTTGCTGCACACTTTAATCAAAAAATACCCAACTTGAGACCAGCAGGGTGAGGAAGTCCTGGCTGTACGTAGGCTCGAGAAAAACCGTGTGGGTATCTGTGTCCCTCGCCTTTGTGTTTCCACCAGAGCAGTTCTATTGAAACTCAAAGCTGCCAGTGAGTTAGAGGCAGGGTTGTCTAAACAACGCAAAGCTCTAGCAGCCTCTGTCACCAGCTGTAACAAAAATGATGAAAAATGTTTTTACCTTGGCTTGGTTGTAGTCTTCACAAAGCTGCACCAACAAGGGAAGCTTTGGATTCCTATCCAGCCTGATGTTAAAGGGTTTTTTCCTCTCTCAGCCTGATGTTGGCTGCCACCATTTCACTGAAGTCGCCCTTTGTTCCATAATGAAAGGAAAAGGAAGAGGGCTGAATCTGTAGAGGTCTGCAAGCACTAGGTGTGTCAATGATGTGTGTCTGGAGTTTTCCAAAGGTACTTGTAGTATGGACTTTTAGGTTGACATCAAGACTGTGCCAACTCTCCTTCTCTGTTTTTCTATGGAATATTTTTAAGACAAATATTTAAAATAAGGTCTGTTGTGGAGCATGTGATGCTATGTGAAGCTTACTCCCCTCCATTTATTGTCTCCTGTTAGCACAATCTTCTGTTTCTGTGCACTTAATTAAATGATAATTGTGAAAATATTGCAGTGCTGAAAGAGAAGTGTTTGAAAGAGTTCAGATATTCACAATCAAAGTTTTCTGCTTTTTCAGTTAATAAGTTTTTAAAAGAGCTTGCAGTAGTACTTGAGAACCTTGCTCTAAGGCACTAGTGTCTGTACTAGAAGCAACCAAGGTTGCAGAGGAGCCATGGACCCAAGGGATAAATTGGTATTGCTTCTGTGTGTTTTCCAGGCTTTCTGGGGAAGCATTGGCAGCCTTGTCAGCAGGGATGGTGACTCTGGATGTATTTTTGGTGAGTTGTTGCTTCAGTGGTGTCCTTTTTCCTTACCCTATGATGTGTATATTTCTACGTCAGTTGGAAAGAAGTTTCTGGAAGAGAAAACTTTCTCAAAGAAATTGCATTTGTGGAACTCTCCATCTGAGGGGATCTTCAGATCCCTTCTGCTGTACCTCACATCCCTTCTTGCTGTTCTAGGTAGTAAACTCATCAGCAAGAGGACTTTTCACCTTCTACAAAGAAAGAAAGTCCATTTCCTTCCAAAGACACAAGTGCAGCGCAACTCCCAGAAGTTGATGGCATCACTGATTTTGCAGTTTTCAGTTTTAACAGTTAAAAACTGTTTTTATGATAGCATAAAAACCTGTTCCTCTCTGTGTGCTTTGGGACAGCCAAAAGCATTGGCAGATCTACCAGTCCTTTTTGGCAGCCTGGTGGATTGCAGCGCTGGGGACTTGATCTCCTTCCTTCCCACTCCTCCTGCCAAGTAAAACCACGTGGGGATCTCTAACCTCACAATTATTATATCATCTCCCTTTGATTGCATTTGTGTATGTTCTTCTGTGCCCTTTTTTTTTCTTTTTTAACATGCTGAAACATAATTTGGGATTTCTGTTTTTCAGGTGACTTGTTGCAGGCATCTAGTGATGCTCAACAGATACCTCCCAGCCCACAGGGACTGGGGACATTGTGCACTGAGGTACTCATCCGAGCATGGGAACGGAGGGGGAATGTCACAGAGCAGAGCCTGAGCAAGAACCATGGCACCATCCTCCATAGCCTGTGGGACAGGGGCTGTGGGTGCTGTCCCTGTTGTTTCTTTCGAGTAGAGCCCCCCCTTTTCTTAGGGGTGCATGTACCTGTGTAAATGACAGTTATGAAAGTAATGAAGTAGTGAGCTGCTCCTTGGAACATTTTTTGTTTTCATTTTTTTGCAAGTGTTTTTTGGGTGGTTGTCGTGATTTAAACCCAACCACAAAAGCTCGTTCACTCCCCCCCGCCCCGACCCTCCCCGCTCCCGAAGGGATGGGGAGGAGAATCAAGAGAATGTAACTCCCACGGGTTGAGATAAGAACAGCCCAGTAACTAAGGTATAACACAAATCACTGCTGCTACCACCAATGATAATATTGGTAAGAGAAAATAATGAGAATACGATACCACCGCCAAACGAGTTCGACCCCCCCGAAGAGAGATCGTGCACTTCCGGGTAACTCCCAGTTACCTCCATGGGCATGATGTGCTGTGGTATGGAATACCTCTTTGGCTAGCTTAGGTCAGGTGTCCTGTCCCTGCTTCCTCCCGGCCTCCCCTCGTGCCCGGCAGAGCATGAGGATCAGAAAGTCCTTGGCCAGAATAAACATTACTTAGCAACAATTAAGAACAATCATCGGTGTTACCAGCTCTCTGCCCAGGCTGGAAGTCAAAACACAGAGCTTGCACCAGTTACTAAGAAGGAGCAAAACGGCTACTGGTAAACCCAGGAATAAAAAGGGTGATGTGGGGGAATCTGAAGATGGATGATGTCATTTGGGGCACCCCAGTTTCACTGTGGGGGCCGAAGATTTGGCAGAGGAACAGATGAGGAGAGGATGGGGGGCCCTCCAAACAAAGGAGCTTGATTTGGGGGTGATTCCCCCAAAATGACCTTTCCATGATGGGCTGTGCTTGTGGAGCTGGAGTCACTCTCTTGGCCCCAAAGTACTTCAAAACCCCTGATTCTGAATCTGCGAGGGTTGGTGGGGGGATTTCATAGAATTATAGAATGGTTTGGGTTGGAAAGGACTCTTGGGTTTTTTTTTTTTCCTAGTGTTCACCCAGTGCCAGTAGCAAGGAGAGTGAGAGGTCTGGGAGGCAGGCAGCTGTAAGCACACCTTCGCTGGGATACCTGCTGCACACCTTGCTTTGCTTGTCTCTGGTTTAAATTCTGAGTTGTGAGAGTTAAATGAATCCCTTGATCTCAGCAGAGCACGTCTGCATGGAAATAGCTGCTCAGGAAGGAAAGATGTCGCATCAGTGTTTCCTCTGAAAAATCTAAGTGCTTTATGAAACAGAATTGTAAAGACAGTTTGGTTTTTTGACCCTCACCTTCTCCCTTTTAAAAAGTAAGTATTAGGCACTCTTTATGCCCTTGTCACTGTCAGGAAGCTCGAGGCTCTGCAGGAAGCAAACCAGAAGCTAGTGTTTGGTAACAGCTCTTTGCTGCTGCTTTTTTTTCCCAATTTAGTTTTCTAATGGGGAAAAAAATGTGACGAAGCCACTGTCCAAAGGGCATTCAGAAAGGAAGGAACGGGAGATTTGCAGTGGAGCCTTTCGGGGCAATGGAACAACTGCTTTTCCATTACATGAATACTACCTTCTGAGTGGATGCTTCTATGAAACCCCAGTCCTGAGAACATTGCTTACACTTAACTCTGTAAAGGACATACAGAGGAAAAGAACTATGGTAATGGATCCCACTATGGCTTTAACTTAGTAAACATTATATAGGACATTATTTCAGTTAATAGGCACCTGACAATATTTTTCTGCTGACAAATTTCTCCTGAGTTAGTTTCTCTTTCAGAGTTACAACTGCAGAGCTGTAATATGTTCCTAATACTTATGTGTTTTAACTGCGCAGTGAGATACTGGTTTTGGGGTAATATGAAAAACTTGGATGAAGTTTTCCCTGCCTGTGGTAGGGGGTTGGAATTTGATGATCTTTAACGCCCCTTCCAACCCAAACCATTCTGTGAGTCTGTGGAAAAAAAACATTTTAACAATGTAAGTAGCTACTTGATTCACCTCTGACTGAGATGAGCCAAACTCAGCACGCTGCTCGAGCAGATGATGGGAGTGAAAGTTCTGGAGAGGCTTAAAGCTGTGAATGCTGAGGTTTATGTAAAACTCTCTTATGTGTCTGCCATATGTAATGTTGTATCAGTTAAACAGCAGCTTGGCTGTTTTTTGTTAGCAAAAAGGCATAGAGTTTCTTTAAAAAATAGCAGGAATTTTACAGTGTCTCAGCTGAAGGCTGATTTTGAAAGGTTCCACTAAAGCAGCGGTGTTCTCAGGAAAGTGCGTTTACTTTTAACTTCAGAATAAGTCAAACTGAAGACTGCGCATGATGATGGGTCAGTAAAGAAATGAGTGAGTGCCAGTAAAGGATAGCTACATATTTAAGGAGTTACAGAAATCCGTGTATTTCCAAATACTAGGTTCTGGAGTTAGATTTAGGTGACATTTAATCAACAGAAAATTAGCTACACATGACTTGCAGACTAGTGGTAACTGAGGCCTAGGAATTACTCCGGTCAGGCTTCAATTAACTGGACTTAAACTGTTTCTTTATCAGAATTTCAGGGTAAGTTTCCTTCCCTTTGGCTGCATAAGCTCAATTTCAGATGCTGCAACAGCCCTTACTTGAGCAAAGTTACATGCTAAGAAAGAGGGCAGGTTCCCTTCTTGACCCTTTTTCATTTTTAACCTTACAATATGGGAGCACCTGAGGAAGCACAGCTTCTTCAGAGCAGCCAGGGCCACGGGCAGAGGGGAAAAAACTATGTTAGTGCAGGGACAAAAAGGTACATCGCTTCCTTACCCTGAGTGTGCAGGAGTTTGGCTGCTGGCAAGAGAGTAGTGCAACATCCGTGACCACTGGATATCTGGGTTTAAGGGAGAGTGCATTTAGCACAACCACAGCATTTTCTGGCCTGCCCAACTAAACGAACAGAGAAGCTGCCAGCACCAGTGTGCCATTTCCCAGCTTTAACACCTCATGTGCCCCACCCTGGACAAGTACAGTGCTACCAGCAGCAACTTCTTGTGGAAGCCTGTCTCAGAGGTAACACAGGAGACATTTCGTTTGTGACTCCTAAACCCATACTGCTTATTAAAACCAAAAGGACACACAAAGAGAAAATGTATATAAAAATTATTTTAATAAAAATTAAAATTTCTCCCTCCAAAAATAGGTTAATTCTGGCAGATGTAGTGTGGAAGGTAGGGAAAAATGACATCAAACCCCCTGATTTGTCTTTTTATATATTTAGGATTTAAAGTTTCTTCCCTACCATCATCTGTCATTGTGGGTGCAAAGGAAATCACAAATCACATTGCAAAACAAATTTTGGTGTGTAATAGAAAATTGTAGTGGAGTAATTCACAGTTTTCATAAAACGCAGAGACATTTTCAGTTCCTGGAAGGATATGGGAGAAGCACTGCCCCTGGTTTTATCAAAGCAAACGTTGGTAAACTCTGTATTTCTGAACCAGTTATCAAACACTATACCGAAGGTTGCTGAAAAAGAATTGATTTCCTGTTTTACTGCATGGGTGTGCTTTTGAGACCAGCGCAGGCAGAAGAGCACTCCTGAGATGAGGAGACAGAGAGCTGTGTGCCGTTTAGCGGTGAGATCGGTTCAGACTGGCAGAAATTCTCGACTGGATCCAGAAAGTTTGCGGATATGTTTGAAAGGCTTGAGGAAGAAGTATGAAGCCAGTTGTCCTGCACCTGGGCAGAGCGATGAGCGACAGGAACGTATTGCACAGGACGTTGCTCTAAGTTTAATGACTGTGAGGTGACTCTGGTTTTCCCCATAGCATTACAAAACACTGCTTTCCACGTGTTTTTCATTTCTTAATGCTTAGTCTGAATTATATTCACTACTGAAAGACCATATACTTCATGTTTTTTTTCCACAAAACACACCTGAAATAAAAGCATTTCCTCGAGATGAGGAACGCAGTTCTTTTTGGTAATGGACTATAGAAAATATCATAGTCTAGAAAATATTTCATTATTTTCTAGAAACAAGTTGTATAATGTTTAATATTTTCTTCCGATGTGTCTGCTATTATGGTTCTTACATCTTATAGCAAAGATCTTGCAGTCTTTGTAACAGGTGGTCCACTTGTCTTGCACAGGCACACTCTACTTGCACTGTTGAACATGCATCTATAAATCTCTCTGTTCCCTATTCCAGGAGGGCTCCAGCTCTCTCAGTCATTACTCTTAATGCAGCATAAAGTCCAGGAGCGCTTCTTCTCCAGAACTGGGCAGTCACAGCTTTTTGTAACACAGTAACAGCAAATTACTGTGGTATTGACATGGTTGATCAATTTTTGTTTAGAAAGTGAGTAACAGGAATCAATGAGAAGTTAAATATCCTTCCCCCTTGGGGTTTTGGGTTCTTTTTACAACTTCATTGAGTGACTGCAGCCACGTATTCCAACAGGAATGAATTTATCTTTCTTCTCGTCCTTCCACCCAACTTTGGCCAAGGGTTCTTACGTTTCATTTATGAGTGTGTGCATATACCGAATTCACTATGCATTTATCTATTAAACAGGTAATACAGAACATCGCAATATGTAATTTGTAATAACAAAAGTATTTTATATGTATTTATAGCATCTATTTCCTTTTAACGTATCTATCTTTGTAAACATACCAGAGCAACAGAATAACATTTGTAATGGGTGCACTGTGGTTTTTTACTGAAGAAGGGTTTTTATTGATGTAAGCTATCAACCTCAGTTCATCTCTCTTCACGCCGTCGTTTTTGTTGTGAACCCCAGTGAGGGCCGTGGCAGAAAGAGTGTTCTGTGTTCAAGGTTCTTAACGGGGGGCGGGAGGGGGGGGGGCGAGGGTGCCATGGCGTGGCGCAGGACACGGGTCGCTGCTGCCATCCTGTGGCCAAACCTTGGTACTGCAGGTGGTGGAGATGGGAGTGGGGGGGGCGGGCGCGAAGGAGTGGCTCAGTGCACGCTAGCTGCTGCCGTCTTGTGGCCAAACCTCGGTACTGCAGGTGGTGGAGATGGGGGGGGCGCGGAGTGTCTCGGTGCAAGGCTAGGTGCTGCCATCCTGTGGCCAAAACGCGGTACTGCAGGTGTTGGAGATGGGGGGGGGCAAGTGAGTGGCTCAGCGCAGCGCTAGCTGCTGCCGTCCTGTAGGCAAAACACGGTACTGCAGGTGGTGGAGATGGGGGGGGCAAGTGAGTGGCTCAGCGCAGCGCTAGCTGCTGCCATCCTGTGGCCAAACCTCGGTACTGCAGGTGGTGGAGATGGGGAGGGCAAGTGAGTGGCTCAGCGAAGCGCTAGCTGCTGCCATCCTGTGGCCAAACCTCGGTACTGCAGGTGGTGGAGATGGGGGGGCGCGGAGTGTCTCGGTGCAAGGCTAGGTGCTGCCATCCTGTGGCCAAAACGCGGTACTGCAGGTGTTGGAGATGGGGGGGGCAAGTGAGTGGCTCAGTGCAGCGCTAAATGCTGCCATCCTGTGGCCAAAACGCGGTACTGCAGGTGGTGGGGATGGGGGGGGCGGTGAGTGGCTCCCTTAAGCATCGTCCCGCCTCTCCGCTCCCATTGGCTAAGAAGCCTGTCAGTCACCTTCAGACCCGCCCCATTTCCGCGTCGCCCCCCGTTGGCTCCCATTGGCTGAGGCGAGCCGAGCCGAGCCGTGCCGTGCCGAGCCGAGCCGAGCCGTGCCGTGCCGAGCCGAGCCGAGCCGTGCCGTGCCGAGCCGAGCCGTGCCGTGCCGTACCGAGCCGAGCCGTGCCGTGCCGAGCCGTGCCGAGCCGTACCGAGCCGAGCCGTGCCGAGCCGTACCGAGCCGAGCCGTGCCGTGCCGAGCCGTGCCGAGCCGTACCGTGCCGAGCCGTGCCGAGCCGTGCCGTGTCGTCCCCTGTTACGGAGGGTAATGGGAGGAAATGGAGGGTGATAAGCGGGCAATGTTGGGTGTCCGCTCCTCTGGGACCCACTGGGAGCCACTCGGGTAGCTTCGGAGGCCTCACCCCATTCAGGTGGCTTCCGCACCAGCTCGGATACACTCCGGGCAGAGCGGAAACGGGGCGGGACTGAGAGTGACTGACAGGCGTCTTAGCCAATGGGCGCCGTGGGGGGGCAGAGCGGAAACGGGGCGGGACTGAGAGTGACTGACAGGCGCCTCAGCCAATGGGCGCCGTGGGGGGGCAGAGCGGGAACGGGGCGGGACTGAGAGTGACTGACAGGCACCTCAGCCAATGGGAGCCGTGGGGGGGCAGAGCGGGAACGGGGCGGGACTGAGAGTGACTGACAGGCTTCTCAGCCAATGGGAGCCGTGGGGGGGCAGAGCGGAAAGGGGGCGGGACTGAGAGTGACTGACAGGCGCCTCAGCCAATGGGCGCCGTGGGGGGGGCAGAGCGGAAACGGGGCGGGACTGAGAGTGACTGACAGGCGTCTTAGCCAATGGGCGCAGTGGGGGGGCAGAGCGGGAACGGGGCGGGACTGAGAGTGACTGACAGGCGCCTCAGCCAATGGGCGCCGTGGGGGGGCAGAGCGGGAACGGGGCGGGACTGAGAGTGACTGACAGGCGCCTCAGCCAATGGGCGCCGTGGGGGGGCAGAGTGGAAACGGGGCGGGACTGAGAGTGACTGACAGGAGCCTCAGCCAATGGGCGCCGTGGGGGGGCAGAGCGGAAACGGGGCGGGACTGAGAGTGACTGAAAGGCGCCTCAGCCAATGGGCGCCGTGGGGGGGCAGAGCGTCAACGGGGCGGGACTGAGAGTGACTGACAGGCTTCTCAGCCAATGGGCGCCGTGGGGGGGCGACGTGGAAACGGGGCGGGACTGAGAGTGACTGACAGGCGCCTCAGCCAATGGGCGCCGTGGGGGGGCAGAGCGGAAACGGGGCGGGACTGAGAGTGACTGACAGGCGTCTTAGCCAATGGGAGCCGTGGGGGGGGAGAGCGGGAACGGGGCGGGACTGAGAGTGACTGACAGGCGCCTCAGCCAATGGGCGCCGTGGGGGGGCAGAGTGGAAAGGGGGCGGGACTGAGAGTGACTGACACGTGCCTCAGCCAATGGGCGCCGTGGGGGGGCAGAGTGGAAAGGGGCGGGACTGAGAGTGACTGACAGGCGCCTCAGCCAATGGGCGCCGTGGGGGGGGCAGAGCGGGAACGGGGCGGGACTGAGAGTGACTGACAGGCTTCTCAGCCAATGGGAGCCGTGGGGGGGCAGAGCGGAAAGGGGGCGGGACTGAGAGTGACTGACAGGCGCCTCAGCCAATGGGCGCCTTGGGGGGGCAGAGCGGAAAGGGGGCGGGACTGAGAGTGACTGACAGGTGCCTCAGCCAATGGGCTCCGTGGGGGGGCAGAGTGGAAACGGGGCGGGACTGAGAGTGACTGACAGGCGCCTCAGCCAATGGGCGCCGTGGGGGGGCAGAGCGGGAACGGGGCGGGACTGAGAGTGACTGACAGGCTTCTCCTCAGCGAATCGGAGCCTGGGGGTGGCAATGCTTAACAGGGCCACTCACCGCCACCCCCCGATCTCCAACACCTGCAGTACCGCATTTTGGCCACAGGATGGCAGCAGCTAGCGCCGCACTGAGCCACTCACTTGCTCCCCCCCCCATCTCCAACACCTGCAGTACCGCGTTGTGGCCACATGATGGCAGCAGCTAGCGCTGCACTGAGCCACTCACCTGCCCCCCCATCTCCAACACCTGCAGTACCGCGTTTTGGCCACAGGATGGCAGCAGCTAGCGCTGCACTGAGCCACTCACCTGCCCGCCCCCCATTTCCAACACCTGCAGTACCGCGTTTAGGCCACAGGATGGCAGCAGCGACCCGTGCCCAGTTTAGAAATAGACATAAATGGCTTAAAACAGGTTAGAAATGGGGGAAAACGGGTTAGAAACAGAAAAAAAATGGCTTAAAATGGGTAAGAAATGGGAAATAATATGTTTGAAGTGGCAAAAAATTGGTTAGAAATGAAGAAAAATGGTTTAGAAAGGGCCAAATGGCTTAAAAGAGGATAGAATCGGACACAAAAGGGTTACAAAGGGCTAAAAATGGCATAAATGATGTTAGAAGTGGCAAAAAATGGGTAAGAAATGGTCAAAACTGGCTTAAAACTGGTGACAAATGGGCAAAAATGCGTTAGAAAAAGAAAAATGTGGTTTAAACGGAATCAGAAACGGGCCAAAAAGAGGCAGAAATTGAAAAAAATGGCATTAAACAGGTTAGAAGTGGCCAAAACTGGGTTAGAAACGGCGAAAACAGTTTAGAAATTGCAAATAAAAGCTCAAAACGGTTTAGAAGTGGGCATAAAAACGTTAAAATGGGTCAGAATATGGCAAAAATGGGTTGGAAATGGCCAAAACCACTTCAGAAATACAACACCCCCCCCCCAACATTAAAATGGGCTAGAAATGGGAAAAATGTGTTAAAAAAAAAGCCAAACTGTCTTAAAATGGGTTAGAAATTACAAAAAATGGCTCAAAACGGGTTAGAAATGGTCAGAAATTGGTTAGAAGTGGCAAAAAATGGCATAAAATGGGTTAGAAGTGGCCAAATTTGGGTTAGAGATGGCAAAAAATGGTTTAGAAATGGGAAAAAAAAGTTTAAGATGGGTGAGAAACAGCCAAAAAATGGCTTAAACTGGTGAGAACAGGGCAAAAATGGGATAGAAATGGCCGTAAATGGCTCCTTCCCTCCCTCCTTCGGAATGAGAGTGAATACAAGAGCAGAGGTTCTGAGACAATCTAATGGAAGAGAATGTAATACAGTTGAACACGGGGAAGAGAATAGAAGGGAAGAGGACCTAAGAGATTACTAGAGAAGAGCATCCAGGGGAAAAGAATACCAGGGAACGTAAGAGATCTAACAGAATCTAAGATTAGAGAGCTGAAGAGCATCTCAGAAGAGAATATAGGGGGAGAGAGTATCATTGAAGAGAAGAGAATCTAAGATTACAAGAGTAGAGAATCTAAGAGAAGCCAAGAGAGAAAAATTGAAGAGCATACAGGAAAAGGGAAGAGAAATTTAGAGAATCTAAGAAAAGGAAAAGAAGAGACTGTAAGAGTATACCAGCAAATAAAACAGAAGGGAATCTAAGAGAACAATATGTAAGCAAATATAGAAGAGAGACAGGAATAAGTGAAAACACTATACACTGTAAGACAATATAGGAGAAAATAAGAAAACGTAGGACTACAAAAAAAGGGAAGAGAATATAAAAGAGCGAAGAGACTCTTAAGAGAGCAAAAGAGAAGGGAATAGAAGAGAAAGGAATATATGAGAAGAGACTATAAGAGAATCTAAGATAAGGGAAGAGAACGTAAGAGGAGAGAATTTAAAAGAAAAGAGAAGGGAATAAAAGAGAAGAGAATATAAGGGAGAGGAAGAGACTAAGAGAATACAGGACAAGAGAAGAGAGTAAAGAGAAGGGAATAGAAGAAAATGCGAAAGGATACAAGAGAAGGAAGAAGAAGAGAATAGAGATTAGAAAAGACTAGGAGAATAGATGGAAAGAGAATATAAAAGAATCTGAGAAAACAGAACCAGAAGGGAAGGGAAGAGACTATAAGAAAATGGAAGAGACTAAGAGAATAGAGGAGAACAGGAGAGAAAAGAGTACAAGAGAGTACAAGAGACGGGAAGGGAAGGGAAGACAAACGGGAAGGGAAGAGACTGTAAGAGAGTATTAGAGAAGACAAAAGCAATGTGCTCCTGGCTTGGTAAGGTCTTTATTTTTTCAGGACAACTGACTTCATTAAAAGCAGGAATCTTTAAATATAAATAGTCTTGTCTGTCGTGGAGCTCCAAACCTTTGCAGCAGTCATCCAGCTGTGAGAGGCAGCTGCACAAAGGGAATCCTTTCTCTAAGGCGAGCAGCTGAGCAGCGACCTGTTATAGCCACCCATCAATGTCTAGCTGCGCGGCGACACGAATGCCACCAACGGAGCAGATAAGCTCTGGCACCAGCCCCCGAACAGGAGGGGATGCTGCTGCGTGCACGGAACGCAGAGGCAGAGCGCTTGCTGCGTGTGCACCGAGTAGCAAGAGTTTTCCATTCACATCCCCAGTGGCCTTACCTCTTCCTCCCGTGCCACTTTGCCATGCTTCACTGCGGCACCCGAGGACCTTGTCCCTGTACGGCTGGGTTCGTGAGCACACTGCGCGCCGGGCTGCCCGCATCACCTGTGGGGCTCTGTGATCACCAGGCTGCGGCAAAGGCAGCAGTAGAGAGGGGTCCCTTGGAAATGTGCTGTCTGCCTGCAGGCACCGCGCTGTTACGGCACCTCCTTGAAATCGGGGGCTAAATACACATCTCTGTCCCTGCGAGTGGTGCCCGGGGCTGCCGGGAAAGCGAATCTGTGGACTAGGCTGCGTGTGCTCTGGTCTGTGAGCCCACCGTCAGCTGTGGTACAGCGGAAGTCCTGTCACTGTAAAATGTTTGGCAGATAATACCCTTTAGGGAACTAGAAACCCGCACTGATGCTGCGTGCCTGGCAGGCTAGGAAAGGTAGATACATTTGGGGTTACGCACACGAAAGCTCTACACCCTGCTGCGGTTCAAGTGCCATTGTTCCTATAGGCAGATGGCAAAGCAGCCTCAGGCCTCCTGCTGGGCTCAGGGGTCCATCAGCTGCACCAGAGGAGCCTTGCTTTCAGGACGTGACACTCGCTATGCTGGTAAGTGACCAGTTCAAACAGGCTGAAATGCAAGTGAATTTGCCCAGAGCTGGGTGTTACTCCCACTGGTACCAGTACCTGTGGTAGCAAACATTTAATGAGAACCACATGCTGAGCAGACCTCAGTATTTCAAACAAGCCAGTTTCCCCTCCCTGGCTGCATTACACTATGTTCCTCCAGATGAACCGAACGTCATGCCAGCAAAGCACTTTAGCTCAAGGTACCAAAGACGAGCTTCAGCAAGGGCACAATCGCACCAGACACACCAAAGAGCGTGAGGAGGAGAAGCCCCTCCGTAAGAAAGAAGGGTAGCTGTGGCTTTGGGGTTTTAAAGAGACCCTCAGCAGCTGCAGGGAAACACCTGCATGCCCTGGGGTTCTAACCATAGGATCACAGAACGGTTTTGGCTGGAAGGAACCTTTAAAGGTCACCTAGTCCAACCCCTCCCCTGCAACGAGCAGGGACATCTCCAACTACATCGGGGGGCTCAGAACCACATCCAGCCTGGCCTCGGATGTCTCCAGGGACGGTGCATCCACCACCTCTCCGGGCAACCTGTGCCGGTGCTTTACCACCCTCATTACAGAAAAATAATGGGACTGACCTGCAGTGCCCGGCTCTCCCTCCCTCCGGCCCTTGCCTTCTCCTCAGCAGTGCAGCTCCTCTGCTGCAGAGCTGGGATCCCCCTCAGGAAAATCAACTCTGAGCCCTGAAACTGCCCCACGAGTCTCCGCCCACACAAGCGGGTCAGGATAGCAACGCTTTGTCAAGCTGTCGCGCACATCACCTAGACGGAAGACACCGTAAACAAGGACAGCACACTGGGAGTACTCTGGTGGACTCCCATCGGGTTGGAAAGACTGCATGGGTACTAATTCGACAAAGACAATACCAAGAGCTGTAAACTCTGCTGGCAGTACCCGAACGTCAAGAGGAAACTGGGGAGCTGCATTGTTACAACATCCAACAGGATGATGAGAAAAACAGTGGTAATTCCCCGCAGAGCTGCTGCAAAACAGCCTGCAAGCAAACCGATTGCTGCTTAGGCAAAAAGCAATGCAATGGTCTCAAATCAGGAAAGCAAATCAAGCTGAGATTTCCTGTGACAATGCTTTCAATTACATGAATGTACTTGGCTGGAAGGGAAAAAAAACTTCTTGAATTAAGCACGCAAGCAAGTTGAACAAAATAATTCCGTCCTTGTTCAAGCAGAGGACGTGGTTTTGCTCCGATTTACCAGCCCCAGGTGTTCCTATAGGAGGATCTAGATCTGTCCAGCTGTTGAAGGGACACTCTGCATTTATGCCAATGTAAGAGGAAACAAAGTCCTGCATCCAGATCTTGGGCCCCAGCTCCAGAGGGATGTGGAGCCGCGGAAGTGAGCCAGAGGAAACCATGGAGATGCTGAGAGGGCTGGAGCACCTCTGCTCCGCAGCCAGGCTGAGAGAGATGGGCTTGTTCGGCCTGGAGAATAACAGGTTCCTTAAGGGGGGGAAACCTTAGAGCAGCTCCAGTGCCTACAGGGGCCACAAGAAACCTGGAGAGGGGCTTTGGACAAGGGCGTGTAGGGACAGGCCAAGGGGGAATGGCTTGAACCTGCCAGAGGGGAGACTGAGACGGGCTCTCAGGCAGAAGTTCTTCCCTGTGAGGGTGCTGAGGCGCTGGCACGGGGTGCCCAGAGAAGCTGAGTCTGCCCCGTCCCCGGCAGTGTTCTAGGCCAGGTAGGACACAGGGGCTTGGAGCAAGCTGCTCTAGTGTGAGGTGTCCCTGCCCGCCCGTGGGCAGGGGTTGAAACTGGATGAGCTTTAAGGTCCCTTCCAACATGAACCATTCCAGGATTCTGTAAAATGCAGAAGCGGGGAGGATAACTACAGGCAAACTACAGACCAATTGGTGAAAGCAGAGGGTAAATGGATTTCCTCTCTTGGCAACGTCTGAGGAGCATCTGCTACAATTACCAGACATACCTCCGCTCTCCTCTGTTGCTTCCCATTAGCAGAAACTTCTCTTTTCTTTCTGGTCTTGCAGCTGAAAGAAAGAGGTTAAAAAATCTTCTGGAGCTCCTGAAAGGGTCTGTTCCGGCACGCACAGTGTCCACGCGAGAGCACGCTGCTCTGAAACAGAAGGGTTCTTTTATTTACCAAACAACAAGAACCGGGTTTTTCTTCAGCTCAAGAAACCGCTGATGTGAGTCCACCACAGCACCAACACTGACGAGGCTGACAGGCTGGTGCGTCTAATACCAGCTATCACATCTTCCACCTCGCTTAGCTTAGGTTTCAGCACAGCTGCTGAGCACCACTGCTCGCCACCAAACACCGGTTTGGGAAGGGCCGAGTGGAAAGTTCTGCCGCCATTTATTTAGCCAGCAGATCGACACTGAAGACCAAACGGGGATAAAATCTCCTACACAGGAGGAGGAGGTGCCAGAGAAACCCTTAAGTACCAGCGAGCTGGTGGCGCTGGGCACCAGCCCTGTACACGTAGCCTGTGCCCATCCTGCAGCCCCACAGGCTGGCCCTGCTCCTCCCGGCCGGGATGCCGGGCTGCACGGCCCCCACACGTCCTGCCTCTGCTGACACCTGCTGCCGACTCTGTGGCCCTAAACCTACAGGTAATACCACTTGGGGTTCATTCTCTCTTGCCCTCTGTGAACTGCTGCTCAGGGTCCTGCTGGGGCGGGAGGGAGCCATCAGGTACCTGGTTTCTGCGTAGCAGCGCAGCCCCTGCGATGCAGACATCCATGCAGGAGGTCGTCATCTCTTGCAGTTTCTGTGCTTACTCCAGCGTATTCTCTGGGCACTTTACCTGGAAGATCACAGCGCGTTATTTCCTCACAGTAGCTGGGAATCGGAAGCTAAACCCATTCTAACACGGGAAACAAGTGACTCAAAAAACACCCCTTTTCTGACCAAATCAGCCCTTGCATCCACTCCCAGGGTCTCCCGAAGCAGTTCCGTGGTTAGGGTGGTGACATTACCGCTTTCAAGGGATGCGGTGACAGATGAGCCTGAAAGAACACAGGTTTCAAGAAAAGAAAAGAACAAAGTGCTGTGCCTTAGGTCACTGTATTTGAGAGCTGTGAACAACAGCAGCAAGGGCAGAGCAGGCAGTTTCCAGATTTCTTTATGCTGTTTGGAAACAGCGAGGAAAAGCCCCTCACCTAAGCGCTGTGGCCCTCACCCAGAGCTCTTCGACCCCAGAGGCAGTGTGTCCGCTCACTCTTTCTGGCTGTGCTTCCCTGCCAGGTCAGCTCGCTGCCCAGGGCCTGGCCAGCAGCGCCCATGGTTGCATTAACACCCTCGTGAAGTACTGCCCTGCCCAAGTCTAGTCTCCTACCTGTGCAGCATACATACTACATCTTTGCTGACAGCTACCCGTCCCTTTGAGAGGGAAAACCACGGCTGTTGCCACACATGTGGCAGGTTTGAGGGCAGCTGATGCAGAAAATGCCACGCTGTACACCATGCTTCCCGCCCTGTTTTCTTCTTCTTCTCCTCCCTCTGCTCAGTCCAGGTCCCTTCCCTCACACTGAATGAAGGTCCTCATTCTGCCTTTTAAAGCATGTTTTCAAAGAGAGCGAAAGAAACCAGACACAAACTGTGCCTGAACTGAAAAATCGTCCGCTGCTTAAGGAGGCTGCGTGAGCCTTGTCGCCCTTGCAGCTGTCAGCAAGTACACTGCTATTAACTACCCTTGGAAAGCAAAAGGCTTAGGGTCCCCGTTAGCCCGTTCGCCTTTACGGTGTGCTGTCAACGCTCACAACGGGCATCACTTACGTGTCCAGGCGAGAGGTGTTCAGCAAGGAAGACACCTTCTGCTTTCAGAAACAGCACAGAGGGCCTTCAAAAACGCTCTCTCCTGTAGGATCCCCTTCTGGGCTTCTGCATCTCACTGGTTATAATGAATGCCTGTTGCAAACAGATTACCATGAAAATGTTCCTTACTTTGAAGAGAGACGAAGGTTGAGCCGTATCAACCCGTTCTCCTACCGTTAACCCAGAAAGCAAACTACTTACTTGTTCTGCAACCCCTGTCACGTTCCTGGTTTCTGCCTGTTGACATGGGGCACCCTGCCCAATTTCCAGTGAGCTCCACTGAAGTTGTCTACTCTGAAATACTGAAAAACAGTAATGCGTTCGTGCCTGTGGCCTCCTGGATAGGCCCTCTAGGATGACAAATAAAACCTGCTGTTGAGATACCATTTGCTACTGTTTCGTAACCAAAGAATTTCAGAGCAATTTCTCCTTCCCCAAGCGCAGAGTGTTCTACTCCAGGAAGGACCACAGGCAAGGCACTCTACTAAATAAACTAAACAGCTTCCATGGTTTCAGCCCAGCCAGCAGCTAAGCACCACACAGACAACCCTTTACTCCCTGTCGATGCCAAAACCAGTGTAAATGTGCTCAACCATTTATAGTTGGCATTCCTACACAGAGCCAAGCTTGCTGCATTTAGAGCTGTGTGGAGTGAGTGTTTTTCTCTTGTAGGACGCAAACTGAGGCCTCCCACTGTTTGTGTTCTACATTAAAAACATTAAGTGTTTCTTTTTCTCATTGTCAACTAGAAATCTGTTGACGTCGCAATCCCAGTCATCGTGAAGTCATGGTTTTTGTTGTTTGCGCTGACTGCTAGGAAAACAAAAAAGGAAGCATTTTTAGCAAGTGATAATAAAGCTATGTCATAGTATTATATCTAGAAATAAACATTCATTCATCGCCATTATACATCAGAGACCTCTATGACTAATGCTAAACTTATACCAGAGATTGCGCAGAGAGACTCAGCTAGCACGATATAAAAGCTGCCTTACAACAGGCTACTTACACTGTAACCCAAAAACGAGCAAGCAACTTCCCGATTACCTGAAGATGCAGACGCTACCTGGGACAAACGTGATTATCTGCTTTACATGCCAAGCTATAATGTTTGTTAACGGTGGGTTTCCAACACCCGTCTTCAGTCAGAACAAAACCTCAGCTCCGCGAGCGCTCCCAGTAAATGGAACAGCGCCTTTGCCACAAGAAACCATGCAACCTGGCCCACGACAAACTAGCAGCCATCACACAGCACTGCAATAGCAAACCGGGAGGACAGCGACACTGCGATCCATGCATCTTTCCGATTTCCTTGCACAGGAGCCTCGCTCGCAATAGGAGGGAGCGGCAGCCACAGTCCAGCAGAGCTCCAACAAGCAGGGCCGGACCACTGCATTCTGCTAATGCTTCAGCAAGACAGAACCCCTCTGTCCCTTGAAAGGAAAAGATGCTGGCAATGGCTTAAACTTTAAATGAGGAAATTGATGCTGCAGTAAAAACTCAGGCTGTGGGGAGCAGGGGGGACGCAAATAAGATGCAAAAGAACACGCAAGGAAAGCAATCCGGATTCTTGCTTCTGTGTGAGCAGCCATCAAATGCAGCAGTTTGGGCCCTTCTAAGCAGAAAAGGCAGGGGCTGGCATGAGGCATTATTTCACTGTGTTGATACTGTAGGAGTAGGAAGACTGCTCTAGTACAGACAGACCTGCAAGGCAGACAAGGCAGAAATATTGCCCAACAGAAAAAGGAGGCAGGAAGCCCATCAAACCTGTCTATTAGCAAACCGTACCAGGAGCACAGGAAAACCTCACGAGAAGGGCTTTCTTTGACAGAGAAACAACCTCAAGCAGGACACCAGGCAGAGCTTACAAAGGAAGGAAAAACAACTGTACAAAACACAGTTAAATCTTAGAAATTAAGAAGTACAAAGATCAAACAGGTCTCAGCAAATTCCTCCCTTAGACATGAAAAGTTACCTACAAATTACAAGCAAAGAAGTGAGATCACCTAGTACTGCTGCTGCTGCTGCTAAAAACAGCAAACTTGTCCAGGTAAGGCCTGAAAACCACCCTATTGCTTTATCACAGCTTTCAGTAAGAATGAAGAACCCAGAAAGTCCAGAATTTTAAAGGAACTGGCACATGAAAACTCACACCAGCAACGAGGCTTTTAATAAGTCAGACCAAACAGGGTCGGGGGCAAAGACCACCAAACAGAGCCCCTGCTCTTCGTACAGGCGCCGGTTCCCAGCAGTGTCCCCAGACTACCCCGATGGAGAGCTGCCAGCAAGGAAGGGAGGAAACAGCCCACGTCACCTGCACTGTGCCACACGGCGACAGCGCTCACAGGGCTGAGACAGGCCGAGAACTGCTGGTGCAGGGGACACCACCAAGGGAGCATCACTGGCCCGACACAGAGGGGATAAAACCTGCAACTGGATGGAAGAAAGGAGCCATAAGGAGCTGCAAAAGCCTAGAGGGTAGCTGGTACGGAGCCGAGGTGGAGAAAAGAAAAGCACGAGGAACCTGACCCAGTGCTGTCCAGGAGTCACACAGAGACCCAGGAGCCGCACCAGGAGCCGCACAAGGTCTCTGCAGGTAACACTTCTTCACAGCTTTGCCTCCTGGTAGCTGGTGCCGAGTTGCTCTGACATATCCTGGTGAACGTGACCATCACAACCAGCTGTTTTGCGCCCGGTAACATGGTATGTCCCTCCCTTGAAGCCTCACCAGGCCCACGGGAGACACAGCTGCCCTTGTCTGGCGACCACAGCGCCAAGCTGCAGATGGGAAGCATCGCACCAAAGAGATGTTATGAGCTCAGCTCCCTTAGGGCTTCATTTTGCCTGCTCATGGTCAATACTGCTAGTAATTGCCTCGATACAGACACCAGGAATGTGTGGACAACATCTGAGGATGATGCAAAGCGCTTTCTGTACAGTGGTGAAACTTTCACAACCCAGGAGCTGGGGGACTCGGAAAACTGAAGTACTAACAAAGACCATGACATGAAAATGACAGTGGTTGGGGATCAATGAGCTGGGCGTACTAAGTCAGTAACTAATTTATAAGCTTCCACCAACAAGCAGCCTAAGAAAGGCAAAATCCATCCCTGGAAACGCAAGAGAAGCGTTTAAACCAAGCTCTATGCCGAGCATACTCTAATGACAAGGAATTAATCTCAAAGGCTGGTTTGTAATGCACAGACAGACAATGCACAAACACTTCTGAAGCTGCTTTAAGACAACCTGGGAAGTGGGAAGGGGAAATGCGCTTGCCCAAGACAGCAGTTCAGGGTACTGCAACCCCAGAGCAGTCACAATGTCAGCAGGTACAGGGGCACAGTGTCACGTGTTCTCGGCATTGCTGGCGGAACAGAAATATGGCACGAGAGAATTACCGTGATTCAGAAGTGACGCAAAGACGCGACGTGAGAGAAGGGAGGAGAGAGGGGATTGGGTGTTGCTAGGAGACGGCCATGAGGGTGACGCCGTGAGGGTGAGGGTCTCCGCCTGGTGGGGAGAACGGGCATTGCATAGAGCCCCATAGGGCCCGAGAGAGCCCCAGAGAGCCCCATAGAGGCCCCGGAGAGACTATAGAGATCCCACAGAACCCCATAGATAGGTCTTGCACCCTAAGCCCGCCCCATAGCGCACCTTGTAGAGCCCCACAGAGAGCAGCGCCAGGAGCAGGAGCCCCCCAACAACCCCCCTAGCATGTGGGGCAGGAGGCTGGGGGGCTCCGAGTGCTCCAGCTGGGTCTGGAGCTGTGGGGCAGAAAGAGGGGGATGGGGGGCTGCCCCATAGAGACCCCAGAGGGACCCATAGAGCCCCACAGAGACACATAGAGCCCCACAGAGACCCCATAGGGAACCACAGAGACCCCATAGAACCCCCCATAAACCCTCCATAGCCCCGCACAGACACCCATATCCCCACTGGACCCCATTAGCCCGGGAGGGGGGGTGGTGTGTCCTTGGCTGACCGCCCCCCCGCGGCCCTTTACCGCCCCCTGCAGGCCACACTGCAAATCCCTGCCTGCACCCCCCATCGACACCCAATAGAGCCCCACAGCGCTCCACAGACGCCCCATAGCGCTCCACAGACACCCCATAGTGCACCATAAACACTCTTAAGCCCCCTTGACCCCCATTTCCCACCTCCTTCATCCACCCCATAGTGAAGTCCTCCCCGACCCCAAAGCGCAGCACTTCAGGGGGCCTCCATGGGGCCCATTTGGCACCGGAGCTCCTGACACAAGGCTGTGGCGCAGTTCTATGGGGCACAGATGTGGGACAGAGCTTAAGGGGCCCATAGAGCCCCATAGGGACCCACAGAGACCATCAGCACATCAGGTAAGCGAAACCCAAACATGCGTTACTGCGAGACTGTTCAGATATAGCACCGCACCTATAAAAAAGCAAGACCAGTGCAAGTGAATGCAGACTAAGCACACCGTGATTAGATAGTTCAGGTTGCTACATCTGGTGCCAAGTACCAGCACAACTGGATTCTTACTAAATTTGACTGCCATTTAAGCCCTTCTCACTTAACTGTTTAAACCTAGGCACTAGTTCTCCCAACTACAGCATCTAATTGATGTAATCACTTACTTTCTGTGCCCAAAATTAAGCAATACATAATTCAGCACATAACTCAAGAGCCTTAAGAACTGGTTTGAGACACTCTCCTCTACTGCTGTGGAGTACTTAAGTCCTAAAGGATACTTGCCACAATACCACAACCACATGGAAGTATTCCATCACCTCCTGATACATACAGACCTTGCGAGGACTGATAACACCTGGCTTGCAGAACCACTTGACTATCTTCGTACAACCCATGAAACTAAGCCGCTGCAAACTGCTGCTGCAATTAAACAATAAGTTGGGGTACCACGTGCCTGCCAGAGAGTTCTGAAATCGAAACATAAAGGACATAAGAAAGAAGAGGAAGGGGCCTGCTGGACACCTGCATAGACAACACACTGCCAGAAGCCTGTCCACACAGCACCAGGACAGTCTATTAACAGGAGACTTCCCCAGAAACAAGTCCTGGAACATTTTCAATTCATCCTCAAGTAACCTCCTGTGACACTACGCTCATTTTCAGCCGCACGCAGAGACCAGCCAGGTCAGACATATTCTGTCCTGTAGGGTGATGGACACAGGCTGCGTACTGGGCCATCCACAGCTGTCTCATACATTAAAAGCACTAGGATTCAAAGGGCGTTTGTAAAGCTTTAACGAGACAAACTCCGTTTCATCTTCAGACGGCATAATTTTTAGACGGAAGAAAATTCCATGAGCAACCCTTAGACCAACTGCTGCCACATCTAAGGCCTTCAGCTCGACGGCCAGGGCAAATCAGCAGCAGAGCAGATAAAGATTTTGTCTGTTCTCAACAGGTTGAGACTTTAAATCATTCAGCATAAACAGAGCAGCCCTAAAGCCACCCAGTCTGGTAGCTCGATGCGTCTCCTGCTACAAGCACCTCCCCCAAGACAGATTGAGATCTGGATCAGCTCCCTCACAACGCTGTCTCTGCATCCAGAATACCAAGCATTTATGAAGAAACCTGATGGCTACTACAGCAAGGCCGGTGTCCAAACCGGGGGAAACCAGGGGAGCAGCAGCAGCAGCTGCAGTCCTCACTGACAGTCTCAAGGGAAAGGCTGCGATGAGCTGGCTGGGGTCCCCTAGGGCACAACGCGGCAAGGTCTATTTGCAGAACAAAAGGAGGGCAATGAGCCCTGCCCCTGCTGCCGCAGACCTGACTCATTTCATGGAGGGAGAATTTCAGGCTCCAGATCTCTCAGCACCTTCAAGCTCCAGTGAACAGTCTCATTTCCAAACCACCCGCACGTTTAGATCAGAGGAAAGAAACAGGGAATTCCGTGGCTGCTTCCTAATCGGGTATTTCCACCTCCGCCCCTTCCCCTGCCAGTGAAGGCACAGTGTGAATTAAGGACCTCCGGGTAACCCCCGCCCCGGGTCTTTACTCCCCCCAGTACCGAGCCCCTGGCGCTGTGAGGCTTCCCGCGCGGGCAGCCAGCGGGCAGGAGCCGCCCCTCTGCGCCCGCCCAAGGCACGGACGGACGGGCGGGCCGCCGGGCCCGCTCGCCTCCCCGATAACCCCGGCGCGCTCGGACCTCAGCTGCTGCCGCCGCTGCCGGGACCCGGACCCGGACCCTGCCCGCCGCCATGCTGCTCCCGGGCGCTGCGCATGCGGCACCGAAACGGCGCGCGGAGGGACCGGAGCCGGCGCGCCAACACCGGGCTGCGGCCACGAGCACCCCGCGGGCATGCCCGCACATCAACCCGCAACCGCGGCGGCCACCACGTGACACGGGCCACTTCCGGGGACAGCAGCGGGGACAAAGGGAGCACCACTGCTCATGCGCGGAGCCCGGGCTGCAGTACCGAACTCTGGACACAAGATGGCAGCAGCGAGACACCCGGGCGCCACACGGCCCCCCCCAGCCCATCATGGTGTGGTCGTTATGTGATCGCTATGGGGTCTGTACGAGTCTCTACCGATTGCATCTCTGCCACAGCTCCTTGATGCAAGACTACTTTCATCACGTTGACAACTGATTCATAACAGATATCTGAAAAAACAACTGCAAAATTACCACCGAGTTGCTAAAAAACAACTCAGTTAATACCCACACAACCTTTTATCTCCAAAGACTATTGATGAGCCCAGAACCTGTAACCTCCATCCCAAGAAAACGCACAAGATTTGCCTCTAATCGTAGTACACACAGACTTGCACTACAGATGCTCCACCTGGCCCAACTACTGACCATGAGCAGAGCAACTCAAGGCAATCACACACACACACACACAAAGAACACTACAGACTCTGAGAAACCGAAAAGAGAGAAAAATCTGAAGAGGTAGACTACCTCCCAGATGGAACACTACATCCACCCAGATCACCTGCACAGCCGCAAGAGCAACGCAACAGGGCTCCTCAGGAGACTGAGAACAAAGTCCGACATGACCATGTGTTTCCAAAAACAACCACAAAACCTGACATGATGGACATGCAAAAAGCATGAAGACCCATGAGCACGACCCAAAATTCAAGACCCAAGAGCATGAAAATGCACAGACTATGTCCTAACCAATGAAACGGGATGCCAAGATAACAGAGATACGAAAGCAGCCTGGAGACACTCAGACACTCTGGCTCAGACACTGACTCTTGATATACTATCACACCCACTCACAAGCAGACTCTCTGGCCCTGACTCATTAATTACAAGCTTATTCCCAGAGCTCTTCTGTCCATTCACACAGATCACGAGGAGTAGACAGCTACACTGATTATAGAAACCCACCACCTACGTTCCAGAGCGCAAGAGCTCCAGCTAAAAGAAAACTAGAGACAAACAGAGAACTCTCAACTAGTTTATTAACATGGGATACTATAGAGATAGTGAAGGATACTTCTCATGGTTGCTTATCTTACTGTCATGGGTTCTTTTTGGCACCCAACGTGGAGCTCGAAGGGTTGAGATAACAACAGATCTGACAAGATTAATAGTAAAACAACCGTGGTGGTTTATACAAGGTCAGCCATAAATCACGCAATTGCTCTCTCACTCCCCCCCCTTCTTGCCCTCCCCCTACTCCTGGGGGGACAGAGAGGAGAATCGAAAAGAATGCAAATCCCACAAGTTGAGTTAAGAAGAGTTATTAATTAAGGTAGAACACAAGTCACTACTGCTACCACCAATAATGATAATAATAAGGGAAATAACAAGGGAAGAGAATACAACACCTCACCACCAGTCGACTGATAACTCGCCTGCCCCCCAGCCAAACTGAGCACCAACCCATACCTCATCCCACCCTGTAGTCTCTAGCCCTTCCAGGTAACTCACAGTTAGATCCTGGGCATGATGTGCTGTGGTACGGAATACCTCTTTGGCTAGCTTGGGTCAGGTGTCCTGTTCTCTGCTTCCTCCCGGCTTTCCCTCCTCCCTGGCAGAGCATGAGGATCAGAAAGTCCTTGGTCAGACTAAAACATTTGTGTTATCAGCTCTGTTCCCAGGCTGGAAGTCAAAACACAGTGCTGCACCAGCTACTAAGAAAGAGAAAAAAAGACTGCTACTGCTGAACCCATGAGAACACACTTACGAACCCCAAGGACCCTGTGAAGACCATACACAAACCAGCTCCGACAATCATCATGGCCGTGTGAGGTGGCAGGCTCAACCTTAGCGGGCGTCCCCGCGCAGGCAACGGTCGCCTGGGTGGGATGAGCTTCTGCCTCCCTCACACGGCATGAGGCTCGGGCTTCCATACTCGCAAGCAGGCACGCTCTTTGCCACGCAGGGGGCCAGCCCACGTCGCAAGAAGTGGCCGACAATGTCTAGGAAGGTCTGCAAGGGTCACGACTTTTCCAGGCAGTTCTAAAGCACAACTTCCCGGGTAGGCACCAAAGCCGGACTTTTCGGGAAAAGCCCAAGCAGTACACCACAAGAGGGAGCCAAAGAGAACTAACAGTACTTGCCCATCTTGGTGTGTTTCACCACGGACCATTATTTCCTATTGTCCCCGACACAACACCCCAGACTCTGACCATTTACCTCCAGGCACCCTCTACTGTGTCCTCAGACATTCTGGCTCAAATACTACATTGGAATGCTACATCTCAAACCCCTTCCTGCCACTCTGACGTTGTCCCCCACGCCCTCACCTCCTACAGGAGGCCCTCTACTTAGCGTGCGTAGTGCCATGTGTCTCGAGGCGGCCTCACTGCTCAGAACTCCCACAGCAGATGACAGCCATGTTGCTGCCCTTGCCAAGTTCCTCTTCATCATCTGACAGAAACAAAAAAAGGGCAACACGTTGTGCTGGCCATCATCTCCAGCATCCCAGCCATCTATGCCAGCCTTTTCTGTAACTCTACTTCGCCTTTACATTATGCTCACCTACTCCCAATCTATTGCAGAATACAATGCTGGGCTTCTCCTGCACTCTAGGACCTAGGAGCACAATAGAAAGAAATGACCATGGTGCTTGTAGAAAATGACCAACCCCACAACCATTATTGTTACCTCTCCGACTCACCTCAAATACTCATCTGACTGCAGAAGTAGAACGCAAGACCTGCAATAACCAACACTACTACTGAACCCTTTGCCATGTTATTCTCAGCTCTTACTCACCACTCACGCAGACAACCTTCTGACAGCCCTCCTCAGCTGGCAGCTTCACCTCTCTTGATTTAAGTGTGGCACCTAAAAAAGAAATAGAAACAGGCACTCATGGAGAGAAAAACAGAAGCTTTGGCCGACCCTGAAATAAGTTGCTACTGGGGTGTTCCAAGCATGGCTCACCTTGACTGAGTCATCTGAATGTTATTTTTCAGCTCGAGTGTAAGGATGAGTTTGAGCCAGGGAGTCTTAGCCAGGTAGTCAGAACCAGGAATTCTGTGTTAGAATCAACTTGAGATTTGTGTGGATGCATGAGCCAGTCAGTGTCAGACTGAGCCTAAGTGAGTGTGAGAAGAAGTCAGCGCCAGAGAATGTCTGTGCAGCTTAAACGTGAGTATGAGTCTGAGCCAGTCTGTGTGAGAAGGAGCCTGCACTGTCTGCCAGTCTTGAATATGAGTCTAAGCCAATGAAAGCCAGAAAATTAAAGCTGGGGAGCAGGCAATGAACCAGAACCAGATGAAACAAGACCCAGCTGTGGATCGTCAGGGTGCTTTTATCCCAGCTGGGGGTTTGCCCCACCCCTGACCCAGGGCACTGAGGGAAGGGCTGTGGGTGACACCCTCCCTCCCTAACACAGTCAAGCTGTAGCTGCCCTACCCATGTAAGCTCATGCTACAGAGTAACCCCCTGCCTTTCCCTCAGCCCCATGCTACATTTCAAACCCCTTCCTGCCATCCGGACCTTGTCCCCCACCCTCCAGCCCCAAGCAGCAGTCCCTCTACTTAGCTTCCATAGTGCCATGGGTTTCAAGCTGGCCTTGATGCTCAGAACACCCACATCAGAGTCCTGTGATCTTGCCACAGCTGCCAAGTTTCTCTTTATCACCTGCAGCAAACAAACGAGCAAACAGGAACACACTGTGCTGGCCACCATCATCACCACCACCCCACCCACCAGTGCTGGCCTGCTCTGTAACAGCCCTCTTCCTCCTTCAAAGCTCATCAACATTGTGCTTGCCTGTTCCAAACCCACAGTGGAGTCCGACACTGAGCCTCTCCTCACCTCCAGGTCCTAGGAGTACAATAGAGACAAATGATCACCCTGCTTGCAAAAAGGGACCGACCCCACTATCCTCCTTACCTGACTCACTTCAAGCACTCATCCAACTCCAAAGGTAGAGGGCAGCCCTGCAACACCGAGCACAAATACTGAACCCCTTTGCCATGCTCTTCTCAACAATTAAGCACACCCAACACACACAACCCCCGATCTTCTCACAGCCCTCCTGAGTTTGCAGCTTCACCTCCCTCGAGTTATCTGCAGCACCTAGAAAAGGGAACATGCACACACTGACAGAGATACAGAAGCTGCACCCTTCCCTCAGGAAGTCCCATCTCTCTCTCCTGTCACTTTACTACTCATCCACTAGCCCTCAGAGCTTTTCCATCCCTTTATTCTAACGTGTACACCCCCTGGAATACACCACCAACAAAAAGTAATTGCAGCTTTATGAAAATGACAAGACCCTAAAATAAATTGCTGCTTGGGTGGTCTAAGCTTTGCTCACCTTGGCTAAATCACCTGAATGTCTTTGTTTAGTTAGAATGTGAGAGCTAGTCTGAACCAGGAAGCCTGTGTTAGTCTCGATGTGAGACTCTTGTGGTTGGGCGAGCCAGTCAATGCCAAATTGAGCCTAAATCTGAACTAGTGTCTGTGCTGTTTAAGTATATGAGGCTGAGCCAGTCTGTGTGGAAGAAAACCTCTTTGAGACTAAGCCCTAGAATGTGAGACAGAAAACCCCCACCCAGTCTGAAACCAAGTATAGTTTTGAGCCCAGCTTCATAAAAGTGAAGCTATGGAATCTGAGAATTTTGAATAGAAATCTAAGCCCCAAAAAGAAACCCAAGAAGTTAAAATCAGAGAGCAGCCAAGAAACCAAACCCAAAACAACAAAAACCAGGTGCACCTTGTCAGGCTGTTTTTATCCCAGCAGCTGGTTTGCCCCACACCTGAGCCAGGGCACTGGGGGGGTTGTGGGTAGGGCCTGGGGTATATAAGGCACAGCTTCAGAATAAGGTTTCTCTTTAGGATTTGTTGCTATTCAAGGTAAGGTCTTTGTTGTGTTTTGTGGTTTTAATGATGTGTGTATTGCTTTTGTTTTTTGAGTTCTTTGAAATGATTTTTTCTGAGCTAAATTTTTTAAGCTATCTTTGGTTTTGCATCTTCTTGTATTAATGAATTTTTTTGTGCTGTGGTTTTACTTGAGGTGCTGTTGTTAGTGGTGGTGTTCAGGTAAGTGTTTTTATTGCTCTTAGCCACAGAACTTAAAGAAAAATTTGTTTACAGTTTATGTTCTTATTACTTGTCTTTTATTTCTCATAAAATAGTTATAACAGTGGTTACTAAACAAACATTCCATTTATACGTTTAAGAGTTACTTCAAGAGTGCCTTTGGGTTTGTGCTCTTTCAAAAACTAAGTTGGACACTTGGGTCTAAAGAATACCAAACATAATATTAATGTTCTTTTGGGATGTAGTGACTGTTAAATAACTGATGACTTTTTGCAGGGAAAGGTAAAAGAATGCTTTTCAGCTTGTATATTCCTCATTTTAAAACTCTAAATTACAGAGTGCTTGTTCATTACAGTCTGCATATAATAAATATTTCAGGGAATTTCCTTGTTTTAGTCTACAGAATGTTGTGTGGCAGTTGTTTTATTTTTTCCTTTTACTCCTGTTACTGCAAATGATAAAAACAAATTGGGTGGGTGCAGTAAACACCCGTGTGTCTAGTGTGGGAGATCTGAGCAACAACTTTAGTTTGAGACTTATGACACTATAAAAACTAAGCAGAAAGAAAAGTTTTCCATAGAACAGACGGGGGAAACAGCATCAGGATAGCAGAAAGAGATTTGAAATACACCATGGGGATGAGAAAAAATAAGTGGGACTTTTTTTAGCACCATCTTATAGTGGGCAGGGTAGTACAGCTTGACTGTTTTAATGAGTGCATTAGCTTGTGAGCTGTTTTGGTGCTTCCAACTCACTGCTAGAACTGAAAGTGTTAAGCTTGTTCTTGGAACTTAGTCCTTTATATACTGAGTGCTTGTGTTGGCTGGTTAAAAGCTGGTCAGGCATTCGTGTTCCTTACTTACAAACATAAAGCAGAGGACAGCTTTTTTTTCAGTCACATCAGCAGGAGCCTTCTAAGGGTTTCATCCAGCTTCCAGTTCCAGCTATGAAAAGGTAAAGGGTTTCATTTTGTGTGATGCCCTCATGTTTAGGAGAACATGGCAAAAAGATTTAGTATTTGTTTGGTATTGCAGGTCTTGTCTTTTATGTTGGGAGTCGGATGAGTGCTTGAAGTGAGTCAGAGGGATAAGCAGAAGGATTGTGGAGTCGATCACTTACGCAAGAACCATGGCAATTGGCTTCTGTTGAACTCCTAGGGCACGCAGGGGAGAAGAGGCCCTGCATCAGACTCTGGAGTTGCTTTGAGACAAGCAAGCATGGTGTGAGGAGCTTGGGAGGAGGCAGAAGGAAGGTAAGGAAAAGGCTGGGCTGGATGCCTGGGGTGCTGGCGATGATGGCCAGCACAACGTGTTGCCCTTTTTTTGCTTCTGTCAGAGGATGAAGAGCAACTTGGCAAGGGCAGCAACATGACTGGCGTCTGCTGTGGGAGTTCTGAGCAGAGAGGCGGCCTCGACACGAATGGCACTACGCAAGGTAAGTAGAGGGCCTCCTGTAGGAGGCGAGGGCGTGGGGGACAATGTCAGAATGGCAGGAAGGGGTTTGAGATGTAGCATTCCAATGTAGTATTTGAGCCAGAATGTCTGAGGACACAGTAGAGGGTGCCTGGAGGCAAATGGTTAGCTCTAGAAAAAGCCAAAATGTGCTGGAGTGGGCTGAACTGTTCTTGGGTGGGCTTAATTGCACTGGACTGAGCTAAAGTGGGCTGGACTGGTCTGAATTGGGCCAAAGTAGTGCCAAGCCATGCTGTGTAGCAAACGAGCCGTTTTGCCTGTAGCAAGCGAGGGTGGGCTGAGCTCTGCTGGGCTGGACAAGGCTAAACTGTGCTGAAGTGGGCTAAACTGGGCTGGACTGGTCTGAAGTGGGCCAAAGTGGTCTAAACTGTCCTGAAGTGGGCCAAACTGGGCTGAACGGTGCTGGAGTGGCTGAAGTGGGCTGAAGGGGGCTTCACTGGGTGAGACAGATCTGAGCTTGTCTGAAAGTGACTGGACTGGGCCGAATTGGAGTAAATTTTGCTGGGCTGGGCTGAACTGGGCTGAACTGAGGTAAACCGGCTTGAAGTGGCTGATCATGTCTTGGCTGGGCTGGGCTGTGCTAAACCGGGCTGAACTGTGCTAAAGTGGGCCTAATTGGGCTCAGCTTGTCTGCGCTGAGCTGCAGTGGGCTGGGCTGTAAAGTGGGCTGAACTGGGTTAAATTGGGCAGGGATAAGATGGATTGGGCTAAACTGGGCTGGACTGAGCTGGCCTAAAGTACGCTACGTTGGTCTGGGAAGGGCTAAAGTGGGCTAAACTGTAGTGGGCTGGGCTGCGTTGGGCTAAAGTGGGCTGGACTGGTCTGAATTGGGCTTAACTGTGACAAAGTGTTCTGGATAGATGTGAATTGGGATAAACTAGGCTGAAGTGGTCTAAAGTGTGCTGGGCTGGTCTGAAGTGTGCTCAAAAGGGCTATGGTGTGCTGGATGGTCTGAATTGGGCTAAACGCTGCAGAACTGTGCTAAATTGGTTGGGACAGGTCTGAACTGGGCTGGGCTGAGCTAAGTTGGTCTGGCCAGGGCAAAACTGGTCTGAAGTGGGCTAAAGTGGGCTGGGCTGGGCTAAAGTGGAACGGACCTTGGTAAAGCTGGCTGCGCTGGGCTGAAGTGGGCTGAAGGGGCTGGGCTGAGCTGGAATGGGCTGGACAGGGCTAATGTGGCCTGGACTGAAGTGGGGTAAAGTGTCTGAAGTGAGATAAGCTGGGCTGGACTGGTGTGCACTGGGCTAAACTGGGCTGTGCTGGGCTAAAGTGGTCTGGAGAGGTCTGAAGTGGGCCAAAATGTGCTGGAGTGGGCTAAACTGTTCTTGGGTGGGCTTAATTGCACTGGACTGAGCTAAAGTGGGCTGGACTGGTCTGAATTGGGCCAAAGTAGTGCCAAGCCATGCTGTGTAGCAAACGAGCCGTTTTGCCTGTAGCAAGCGAGGGTGGGCTGAGCTCTGCTGGGCTGGACAAGGCTAAACTGTGCTGAAGTGGGCTAAACTGGGCTGGACTGGTCTGAAGTGGGCCAAAGTGGTCTAAACTGTCCTGAAGTGGGCCAAACTGGGCTGAACGGTGCTGGAGTGGCTGAAGTGGGCTGAAGGGGGCTTCACTGGGTTAGACAGATCTGAGCTTGTCTGAAAGTGACTGGACTGGGCCGAATTGGAGTAAATTTTGCTGGGCTGGGCTGAACTGGGCTGAACTGAGGTAAACTGGCTTGAAGTGGCTGATCATGTCTTGGCTGGGCTGGGCTGTGCTAAACCGGGCTGAACTGTGCTAAAGTGGGCCTAATTGGGCTCAGCTTGTCTGCGCTGAGCTGCAGTGGGCTGGGCTGTAAAGTGGGCTGAACTGGGTTAAATTGGGCAGGGATAAGATGGATTGGGCTAAACTGGGCTGGACTGAGCTGGCCTAAAGTACGCTACGTTGGTCTGGGAAGGGCTAAAGTGGGCTAAACTGTAGTGGGCTGGGCTGCGTTGGGCTGAAGTGGGCTGGACTGGTCTGAATTGGGCTTAACTGTGACAAAGTGTTCTGGATAGATGTGAATTGGGATAAACTAGGCTGAACTGGTCTAAAGTGTGCTGGGCTGGTCTGAAGTGGGCTGAAGTGTGCTCAAAAGGGCTATGGTGTGCTGGATGGTCTGAATTGGGCTAAACGCTGCAGAACTGTGCTAAATTGGTTGGGACAGGTCTGAACAGGGCTGGGCTGAGCTAAGTTGGTCTGGCCAGGGCAAAACTGGTCTGAAGTGGGCTAAAGTGGGCTGGGCTGGGCTAAAGTGGAACGGACCTTGCTAAAGCTGGCTGCGCTGGGCTGAAGTGGGCTGAAGGGGCTGGGGTGAGCTGGAATGGGCTGGACAGGGCTAATGTGGCCTGGACTGAAGTGGGGTAAAGTGTCTGAAGTGAGATAAGCTGGGCTGGACTGGTGTGCACTGGGCTAAACTGGGCTGTGCTGGGCTAAAGTGGTCTGGAGAGGTCTGAAGTGGGCCAAAATGTGCTGGACTGGGCTAAACTGTTCTTGGGTGGGCTTAATTGCACTGGACTGAGCTAAAGTGGGCTGGACTGGTCTGAATTGGGCCAAAGTAGTGCCAAGCCATGCTGTGTAGCAAACGAGCCGTTTTGCCTGTAGCAAGCGAGGGTGGGCTGGGCTCTGCTGGGCTGGACAAGGCTAAACTGTGCTGAAGTGGGCTAAACTGGGCTGGACTGGTCTGAAGTGGGCCAAAGTGGTCTAAACTGTCCTGAAGTGGGCCAAACTGGGCTGAACGGTGCTGGAGTGGCTGAAGTGGGCTGAAGGGGGCTTCACTGGGTTAGACAGATCTGAGCTTGTCTGAAAGTGACTGGACTGGGCCGAATTGGAGTAAATTTTGCTGGGCTGGGCTGAACTGGGCTGAACTGAGGTAAACTGGCTTGAAGTGGCTGATCATGTCTTGGCTGGGCTGGGCTGTGCTAAACCGGGCTGAACTGTGCTAAAGTGGGCCTAATTGGGCTCAGCTTGTCTGCGCTGAGCTGCAGTGGGCTGGGCTGTAAAGTGGGCTGAACTGGGTTAAATTGGGCAGGGATAAGATGGATTGGGCTAAACTGGGCTGGACTGAGCTGGCCTAAAGTACGCTACGTTGGTCTGGGAAGGGCTAAAGTGGGCTAAACTGTAGTGGGCTGGGCTGCGTTGGGCTGAAGTGGGCTGGACTGGTCTGAATTGGGCTTAACTGTGACAAAGTGTTCTGGATAGATGTGAATTGGGATAAACTAGGCTGAACTGGTCTAAAGTGTGCTGGGCTGGTCTGAAGTGGGCTGAAGTGTGCTCAAAAGGGCTATGGTGTG
Source organism: Lathamus discolor (assembly GCF_037157495.1). Lineage (NCBI taxonomy): Eukaryota > Metazoa > Chordata > Aves > Psittaciformes > Psittacidae > Lathamus > Lathamus discolor. The sequence continues at coordinate 125,983,792 of NC_088888.1, forward strand.
CTGGATGGTCTGAATTGGGCTAAACGCTGCAGAACTGTGCTAAATTGGTTGGGACAGGTCTGAACAGGGCTGGGCTGAGCTAAGTTGGTCTGGCCAGGGCAAAACTGGTCTGAAGTGGGCTAAAGTGGGCTGGGCTGGGCTAAAGTGGAACGGACCTTGCTAAAGCTGGCTGCGCTGGGCTGAAGTGGGCTGAAGGGGCTGGGGTGAGCTGGAATGGGCTGGACAGGGCTAATGTGGCCTGGACTGAAGTGGGGTAAAGTGTCTGAAGTGAGATAAGCTGGGCTGGACTGGTGTGCACTGGGCTAAACTGGGCTGTGCTGGGCTAAAGTGGTCTGGAGAGGTCTGAAGTGGGCCAAAATGTGCTGGACTGGGCTAAACTGTTCTTGGGTGGGCTTAATTGCACTGGACTGAGCTAAAGTGGGCTGGACTGGTCTGAATTGGGCCAAAGTAGTGCCAAGCCATGCTGTGTAGCAAACGAGCCGTTTTGCCTGTAGCAAGCGAGGGTGGGCTGGGCTCTGCTGGGCTGGACAAGGCTAAACTGTGTTGAAGTGGGCTAAACTGGGCTGGACTGGTCTGAAGTGGGCCAAAGTGGTCTAAACTGTCCTGAAGTGGGCCAAACTGGGCTGAACGGTGCTGGAGTGGCTGAAGTGGGCTGAAGGGGGCTTCACTGGGTTAGAGAGATCTGAGCTTGTCTGAAAGTGACTGGACTGGGCCGAATTGGAGTAAATTTTGCTGGGCTGGGCTGAACTGGGCTGAACTGAGGTAAACTGGCTTGAAGTGGCTGATCATGTCTTGGTTGGGCTGTGCTAAAGCAGGCTGAACTGTGCTAAAGTGGGCCTAATTGGGCTCAGCTTGTCTGCGCTGAGCTGCAGTGGGCTGGGCTGTAAAGTGGGCTGAACTGGGTTAAATTGGGCAGGGATAAGATGGATTGGGCTAAAGTGGGCTGGACTGAGCTGGCCTAAAGTACGCTACGTTGGTCTGGGAAGGGCTAAAGTGGGCTAAACTGTAGTGGGCTGGGCTGCGTTGGGCTAAAGTGGGCTGGACTGGTCTGAATTGGGCTTAACTGTGACAAAGTGTTCTGGATAGATGTGAATTGGGATAAACTAGGCTGAACTGGTCTAAAGTGTGCTGGGCTGGTCTGAAGTGGGCTGAAGTGTGCTCAAAAGGGCTATGGTGTGCTGGATGGTCTGAATTGGGCTAAACGCTGCAGAACTGTGCTAAATTGGTTGGGACAGGTCTGAACTGGGCTGGGCTGAGCTAAGTTGGTCTGGCCAGGGCAAAACTGGTCTGAAGTGGGCTAAAGTGGGCTGGGCTGGGCTAAAGTGGAACGGACCTTGCTAAAGCTGGCTGCGCTGGGCTGAAGTGGGCTGAAGGGGCTGGGGTGAGCTGGAATGGGCTGGACAGGGCTAATGTGGCCTGGACTGAAGTGGGGTAAAGTGTCTGAAGTGAGATAAGCTGGGCTGGACTGGTGTGCACTGGGCTAAACTGGGCTGTGCTGGGCTAAAGTGGTCTGGAGAGGTCTGAAGTGGGCCAAAATGTGCTGGACTGGGCTAAACTGTTCTTGGGTGGGCTTAATTGCACTGGACTGAGCTAAAGTGGGCTGGACTGGTCTGAATTGGGCCAAAGTAGTGCCAAGCCATGCTGTGTAGCAAACGAGCCGTTTTGCCTGTAGCAAGCGAGGGTGGGCTGGGCTCTGCTGGGCTGGACAAGGCTAAACTGTGCTGAAGTGGGCTAAACTGGGCTGGACTGGTCTGAAGTGGGCCAAAGTGGTCTAAACTGTCCTGAAGTGGGCCAAACTGGGCTGAACGGTGCTGGAGTGGCTGAAGTGGGCTGAAGGGGGCTTCACTGGGTTAGAGAGATCTGAGCTTGTCTGAAAGTGACTGGACTGGGCCGAATTGGAGTAAATTTTGCTGGGCTGGGCTGAACTGGGCTGAACTGAGGTAAACTGGCTTGAAGTGGCTGATCATGTCTTGGCTGGGCTGGGCTGTGCTAAACCAGGCTGAACTGTGCTAAAGTGGGCCTAATTGGGCTCAGCTTGTCTGCGCTGAGCTGCAGTGGGCTGGGCTGTAAAGTGGGCTGAACTGGGTTAAATTGGGCAGGGATAAGATGGATTGGGCTAAACTGGGCTGGACTGAGCTGGCCTAAAGTACGCTACGTTGGTCTGGGAAGGGCTAAAGTGGGCTAAACTGTAGTGGGCTGGGCTGCGTTGGGCTAAAGTGGGCTGGACTGGTCTGAATTGGGCTTAACTGTGACAAAGTGTTCTGGATAGATGTGAATTGGGATAAACTAGGCTGAACTGGTCTAAAGTGTGCTGGGCTGGTCTGAAGTGGGCTGAAGTGTGCTCAAAAGGGCTATGGTGTGCTGGATGGTCTGAATTGGGCTAAACGCTGCAGAACTGTGCTAAATTGGTTGGGACAGGTCTGATCTGGGCTGGGCTGAGCTAAGTTGGTCTGGCCAGGGCAAAACTGGTCTGAAGTGGGCTAAAGTGGGCTGGGCTGGGCTAAAGTGGAACGGACCTTGCTAAAGCTGGCTGCGCTGGGCTGAAGTGGGCTGAAGGGGCTGGGGTGAGCTGGAATGGGCTGGACAGGGCTAATGTGGCCTGGACTGAAGTGGGGTAAAGTGTCTGAAGTGAGATAAGCTGGGCTGGACTGGTGTGCACTGGGCTAAACTGGGCTGTGCTGGGCTAAAGTGGTCTGGAGAGGTCTGAAGTGGGCCAAAATGTGCTGGACTGGGCTAAACTGTTCTTGGGTGGGCTTAATTGCACTGGACTGAGCTAAAGTGGGCTGGACTGGTCTGAATTGGGCCAAAGTAGTGCCAAGCCATGCTGTGTAGCAAACGAGCCGTTTTGCCTGTAGCAAGCGTGGGTGGGCGGGGCTCTGCTGGGCTGGACAAGGCTAAACTGTGCTGAAGTGGGCTAAACTGGGCTGGACTGGTCTGAAGTGGGCCAAAGTGGTCTAAACTGTCCTGAAGTGGGCCAAACTGGGCTGAACGGTGCTGGAGTGGCTGAAGTGGGCTGAAGGGGGCTTCACTGGGTTAGAGAGATCTGAGCTTGTCTGAAAGTGACTGGACTGGGCCGAATTGGAGTAAATTTTGCTGGGCTGGGCTGAACTGGGCTGAACTGAGGTAAACTGGCTTGAAGTGGCTGATCATGTCTTGGCTGGGCTGGGCTGTGCTAAACCAGGCTGAACTGTGCTAAAGTGGGCCTAATTGGGCTCAGCTTGTCTGCGCTGAGCTGCAGTGGGCTGGGCTGTAAAGTGGGCTGAACTGGGTTAAATTGGGCAGGGATAAGATGGATTGGGCTAAACTGGGCTGGACTGAGCTGGCCTAAAGTACGCTACGTTGGTCTGGGAAGGGCTAAAGTGGGCTAAACTGTAGTGGGCTGGGCTGCGTTGGGCTAAAGTGGGCTGGACTGGTCTGAATTGGGCTTAACTGTGACAAAGTGTTCTGGATAGATGTGAATTGGGATAAACTAGGCTGAAGTGGTCTAAAGTGTGCTGGGCTGGTCTGAAGTGGGCTGAAGTGTGCTCAAAAGGGCTATGGTGTGCTGGATGGTCTGAATTGGGCTAAACGCTGCAGAACTGTGCTAAATTGGTTGGGACAGGTCTGAACTGGGCTGGGCTGAGCTAAGTTGGTCTGGCCAGGGCAAAACTGGTCTGAAGTGGGCTAAAGTGGGCTGGGCTGGGCTAAAGTGGAACGGACCTTGCTAAAGCTGGCTGCGCTGGGCTGAAGTGGGCTGAAGGGGCTGGGCTGAGCTGGAATGGGCTGGACAGGGCTAATGTGGCCTGGACTGAAGTGGGGTAAAGTGTCTGAAGTGAGATAAGCTGGGCTGGACTGGTGTGCACTGGGCTAAACTGGGCTGTGCTGGGCTAAAGTGGTCTGGAGAGGTCTGAAGTGGGCCAAAATGTGCTGGACTGGGCTAAACTGTTCTTGGGTGGGCTTAATTGCACTGGACTGAGCTAAAGTGGGCTGGACTGGTCTGAATTGGGCCAAAGTAGTGCCAAGCCATGCTGTGTAGCAAACGAGCCGTTTTGCCTGTAGCAAGCGAGGGTGGGCTGGGCTCTGCTGGGCTGGACAAGGCTAAACTGTGCTGAAGTGGGCTAAACTGGGCTGGACTGGTCTGAAGTGGGCCAAAGTGGTCTAAACTGTCCTGAAGTGGGCCAAACTGGGCTGAACGGTGCTGGAGTGGCTGAAGTGGGCTGAAGGGGGCTTCACTGGGTTAGAGAGATCTGAGCTTGTCTGAAAGTGACTGGACTGGGCCGAATTGGAGTAAATTTTGCTGGGCTGGGCTGAACTGGGCTGAACTGAGGTAAACTGGCTTGAAGTGGCTGATCATGTCTTGGCTGGGCTGGGCTGTGCTAAACCAGGCTGAACTGTGCTAAAGTGGGCCTAATTGGGCTCAGCTTGTCTGCGCTGAGCTGCAGTGGGCTGGGCTGTAAAGTGGGCTGAACTGGGTTAAATTGGGCAGGGATAAGATGGATTGGGCTAAACTGGGCTGGACTGAGCTGGCCTAAAGTACGCTACGTTGGTCTGGGAAGGGCTAAAGTGGGCTAAACTGTAGTGGGCTGGGCTGCGTTGGGCTGAAGTGGGCTGGACTGGTCTGAATTGGGCTTAACTGTGACAAAGTGTTCTGGATAGATGTGAATTGGGATAAACTAGGCTGAACTGGTCTAAAGTGTGCTGGGCTGGTCTGAAGTGGGCTGAAGTGTGCTCAAAAGGGCTATGGTGTGCTGGATGGTCTGAATTGGGCTAAACGCTGCAGAACTGTGCTAAATTGGTTGGGACAGGTCTGAACTGGGCTGGGCTGAGCTAAGTTGGTCTGGCCAGGGCAAAACTGGTCTGAAGTGGGCTAAAGTGGGCTGGGCTGGGCTAAAGTGGAACGGACCTTGGTAAAGCTGGCTGCGCTGGGCTGAAGTGGGCTGAAGGGGCTGGGCTGAGCTGGAATGGGCTGGACAGGGCTAGTGTGGCCTGGACTGAAGTGGGGTAAAGTGTCTGAAGTGAGATAAGCTGGGCTGGACTGGTGTGCACTGGGCTAAACTGGGCTGTGCTGGGCTAAAGTGGTCTGGAGAGGTCTGAAGTGGGCCAAAATGTGCTGGACTGGGCTAAACTGTTCTTGGGTGGGCTTAATTGCACCAGACTGAGCTAAAGTGGGCTGGACTGGTCTGAATTGGGCCAAAGTAGTGCCAAGCCATGCTGTGTAGCAAACGAGCCGTTTTGCCTGTAGCAAGCGAGGGTGGGCTGGGCTCTGCTGGGCTGGACAAGGCTAAACTGTGCTGAAGTGGGCTAAACTGGGCTGGACTGGTCTGAAGTGGGCCAAAGTGGTCTAAACTGTCCTGAAGTGGGCCAAACTGGGCTGAACGGTGCTGGAGTGGCTGAAGTGGGCTGAAGGGGGCTTCACTGGGTTAGAGAGATCTGAGCTTGTCTGAAAGTGACTGGACTGGGCCGAATTGGAGTAAATTTTGCTGGGCTGGGCTGAACTGGGCTGAACTGAGGTAAACTGGCTTGAAGTGGCTGATCATGTCTTGGCTGGGCTGGGCTGTGCTAAACCAGGCTGAACTGTGCTAAAGTGGGCCTAATTGGGCTCAGCTTGTCTGCGCTGAGCTGCAGTGGGCTGGGCTGTAAAGTGGGCTGAACTGGGTTAAATTGGGCAGGGATAAGATGGATTGGGCTAAAGTGGGCTGGACTGAGCTGGCCTAAAGTACGCTACGTTGGTCTGGGAAGGGCTAAAGTGGGCTAAACTGTAGTGGGCTGGGCTGCGTTGGGCTAAAGTGGGCTGGACTGGTCTGAATTGGGCTTAACTGTGACAAAGTGTTCTGGATAGATGTGAATTGGGATAAACTAGGCTGAAGTGGTCTAAAGTGTGCTGGGCTGGTCTGAAGTGGGCTGAAGTGTGCTCAAAAGGGCTATGGTGTGCTGGATGGTCTGAATTGGGCTAAACGCTGCAGAACTGTGCTAAATTGGTTGGGACAGGTCTGAACTGGGCTGGGCTGAGCTAAGTTGGTCTGGCCAGGGCAAAACTGGTCTGAAGTGGGCTAAAGTGGGCTGGGCTGGGCTAAAGTGGAACGGACCTTGCTAAAGCTGGCTGCGCTGGGCTGAAGTGGGCTGAAGGGGCTGGGGTGAGCTGGAATGGGCTGGACAGGGCTAATGTGGCCTGGACTGAAGTGGGGTAAAGTGTCTGAAGTGAGATAAGCTGGGCTGGACTGGTGTGCACTGGGCTAAACTGGGCTGTGCTGGGCTAAAGTGGTCTGGAGAGGTCTGAAGTGGGCCAAAATGTGCTGGACTGGGCTAAACTGTTCTTGGGTGGGCTTAATTGCACCAGACTGAGCTAAAGTGGGCTGGACTGGTCTGAATTGGGCCAGAGTAGTGCCAAGCCATGCTGTGTAGCAAACGAGCCGTTTTGCCTGTAGCAAGCGAGGGTGGGCTGAGCTCTGCTGGGCTGGACAAGGCTAAACTGTGCTGAAGTGGGCTAAACTGGGCTGGACTGGTCTGAAGTGGGCCAAAGTGGTCTAAACTGTCCTGAAGTGGGCCAAACTGGGCTGAACCGTGCTGGAGTGGCTGAAGTGGGCTGAAGGGGGCTTCACTGGCTTAGACAGATCTGAGCTTGTCTGAAAGTGACTGGACTGGGCCGAATTGGAGTAAATTTTGCTGGGCTGGGCTGAACTGAGGTAAACTGGCTTGAAGTGGCTGATCATGTCTTGGCTGGGCTGGGCTGTGCTAAACCAGGCTGAACTGTGCTAAAGTGGGCCTAATTGGGCTCAGCTTGTCTGCGCTGAGCTGCAGTGGGCTGGGCTGTAAAGTGGGCTGAACTGGGTTAAATTGGGCAGGGATAAGATGGATTGGGCTAAACTGGGCTGGACTGAGCTGGCCTAAAGTACGCTACGTTGGTCTGGGAAGGGCTAAAGTGGGCTAAACTGTAGTGGGCTGGGCTGCGTTGGGCTAAAGTGGGCTGGACTGGTCTGAATTGGGCTTAACTGTGACAAAGTGTTCTGGATAGATGTGAATTGGGATAAACTAGGCTGAAGTGGTCTAAAGTGTGCTGGGCTGGTCTGAAGTGGGCTGAAGTGTGCTCAAAAGGGCTATGGTGTGCTGGATGGTCTGAATTGGGCTAAACGCTGCAGAACTGTGCTAAATTGGTTGGGACAGGTCTGAACTGGGCTGGGCTGAGCTAAGTTGGTCTGGCCAGGGCAAAACTGGTCTGAAGTGGGCTAAAGTGGGCTGGGCTGGGCTAAAGTGGAACGGACCTTGCTAAAGCTGGCTGCGCTGGGCTGAAGTGGGCTGAAGGGGCTGGGCTGAGCTGGAATGGGCTGGACAGGGCTAATGTGGCCTGGACTGAAGTGGGGTAAAGTGTCTGAAGTGAGATAAGCTGGGCTGGACTGGTGTGCACTGGGCTAAACTGGGCTGTGCTGGGCTAAAGTGGTCTGGAGAGGTCTGAAGTGGGCCAAAATGTGCTGGACTGGGCTAAACTGTTCTTGGGTGGGCTTAATTGCACTGGACTGAGCTAAAGTGGGCTGGACTGGTCTGAATTGGGCCAAAGTAGTGCCAAGCCATGCTGTGTAGCAAACGAGCCGTTTTGCCTGTAGCAAGCGAGGGTGGGCTGGGCTCTGCTGGGCTGGACAAGGCTAAACTGTGCTGAAGTGGGCTAAACTGGGCTGGACTGGTCTGAAGTGGGCCAAAGTGGTCTAAACTGTCCTGAAGTGGGCCAAACTGGGCTGAACGGTGCTGGAGTGGCTGAAGTGGGCTGAAGGGGGCTTCACTGGGTTAGAGAGATCTGAGCTTGTCTGAAAGTGACTGGACTGGGCCGAATTGGAGTAAATTTTGCTGGGCTGGGCTGAACTGGGCTGAACTGAGGTAAACTGGCTTGAAGTGGCTGATCATGTCTTGGCTGGGCTGGGCTGTGCTAAACCAGGCTGAACTGTGCTAAAGTGGGCCTAATTGGGCTCAGCTTGTCTGCGCTGAGCTGCAGTGGGCTGGGCTGTAAAGTGGGCTGAACTGGGTTAAATTGGGCAGGGATAAGATGGATTGGGCTAAACTGGGCTGGACTGAGCTGGCCTAAAGTACGCTACGTTGGTCTGGGAAGGGCTAAAGTGGGCTAAACTGTAGTGGGCTGGGCTGCGTTGGGCTGAAGTGGGCTGGACTGGTCTGAATTGGGCTTAACTGTGACAAAGTGTTCTGGATAGATGTGAATTGGGATAAACTAGGCTGAACTGGTCTAAAGTGTGCTGGGCTGGTCTGAAGTGGGCTGAAGTGTGCTCAAAAGGGCTATGGTGTGCTGGATGGTCTGAATTGGGCTAAACGCTGCAGAACTGTGCTAAATTGGTTGGGACAGGTCTGAACTGGGCTGGGCTGAGCTAAGTTGGTCTGGCCAGGGCAAAACTGGTCTGAAGTGGGCTAAAGTGGGCTGGGCTGGGCTAAAGTGGAACGGACCTTGGTAAAGCTGGCTGCGCTGGGCTGAAGTGGGCTGAAGGGGCTGGGCTGAGCTGGAATGGGCTGGACAGGGCTAGTGTGGCCTGGACTGAAGTGGGGTAAAGTGTCTGAAGTGAGATAAGCTGGGCTGGACTGGTGTGCACTGGGCTAAACTGGGCTGTGCTGGGCTAAAGTGGTCTGGAGAGGTCTGAAGTGGGCCAAAATGTGCTGGACTGGGCTAAACTGTTCTTGGGTGGGCTTAATTGCACCAGACTGAGCTAAAGTGGGCTGGACTGGTCTGAATTGGGCCAAAGTAGTGCCAAGCCATGCTGTGTAGCAAACGAGCCGTTTTGCCTGTAGCAAGCGAGGGTGGGCTGGGCTCTGCTGGGCTGGACAAGGCTAAACTGTGCTGAAGTGGGCTAAACTGGGCTGGACTGGTCTGAAGTGGGCCAAAGTGGTCTAAACTGTCCTGAAGTGGGCCAAACTGGGCTGAACGGTGCTGGAGTGGCTGAAGTGGGCTGAAGGGGGCTTCACTGGGTTAGAGAGATCTGAGCTTGTCTGAAAGTGACTGGACTGGGCCGAATTGGAGTAAATTTTGCTGGGCTGGGCTGAACTGGGCTGAACTGAGGTAAACTGGCTTGAAGTGGCTGATCATGTCTTGGCTGGGCTGGGCTGTGCTAAACCAGGCTGAACTGTGCTAAAGTGGGCCTAATTGGGCTCAGCTTGTCTGCGCTGAGCTGCAGTGGGCTGGGCTGTAAAGTGGGCTGAACTGGGTTAAATTGGGCAGGGATAAGATGGATTGGGCTAAAGTGGGCTGGACTGAGCTGGCCTAAAGTACGCTACGTTGGTCTGGGAAGGGCTAAAGTGGGCTAAACTGTAGTGGGCTGGGCTGCGTTGGGCTAAAGTGGGCTGGACTGGTCTGAATTGGGCTTAACTGTGACAAAGTGTTCTGGATAGATGTGAATTGGGATAAACTAGGCTGAAGTGGTCTAAAGTGTGCTGGGCTGGTCTGAAGTGGGCTGAAGTGTGCTCAAAAGGGCTATGGTGTGCTGGATGGTCTGAATTGGGCTAAACGCTGCAGAACTGTGCTAAATTGGTTGGGACAGGTCTGAACTGGGCTGGGCTGAGCTAAGTTGGTCTGGCCAGGGCAAAACTGGTCTGAAGTGGGCTAAAGTGGGCTGGGCTGGGCTAAAGTGGAACGGACCTTGCTAAAGCTGGCTGCGCTGGGCTGAAGTGGGCTGAAGGGGCTGGGGTGAGCTGGAATGGGCTGGACAGGGCTAATGTGGCCTGGACTGAAGTGGGGTAAAGTGTCTGAAGTGAGATAAGCTGGGCTGGACTGGTGTGCACTGGGCTAAACTGGGCTGTGCTGGGCTAAAGTGGTCTGGAGAGGTCTGAAGTGGGCCAAAATGTGCTGGACTGGGCTAAACTGTTCTTGGGTGGGCTTAATTGCACCAGACTGAGCTAAAGTGGGCTGGACTGGTCTGAATTGGGCCAGAGTAGTGCCAAGCCATGCTGTGTAGCAAACGAGCCGTTTTGCCTGTAGCAAGCGAGGGTGGGCTGAGCTCTGCTGGGCTGGACAAGGCTAAACTGTGCTGAAGTGGGCTAAACTGGGCTGGACTGGTCTGAAGTGGGCCAAAGTGGTCTAAACTGTCCTGAAGTGGGCCAAACTGGGCTGAACCGTGCTGGAGTGGCTGAAGTGGGCTGAAGGGGGCTTCACTGGCTTAGACAGATCTGAGCTTGTCTGAAAGTGACTGGACTGGGCCGAATTGGAGTAAATTTTGCTGGGCTGGGCTGAACTGAGGTAAACTGGCTTGAAGTGGCTGATCATGTCTTGGCTGGGCTGGGCTGTGCTAAACCAGGCTGAAGTGTGCTAAAGTGGGCCTAATTGGGCTCAGCTTGTCTGCGCTGAGCTGCAGTGGGCTGGGCTGTAAAGTGGGCTGAACTGGGTTAAATTGGGCAGGGATAAGATGGATTGGGCTAAACTGGGCTGAACTGAGCTGGCCTAAAGTACGCTACGTTGGTCTGGGAAGGGCTAAAGTGAGCTAAACTGTAGTGGGCTGGGCTGCGTTGGGCTAAAGTGGGCTGGACTGGTCTGAATAGGGCTTAACTGTGACAAAGTGTTCTGGATAGATGTGAATTGGGATAAACTAGGCTGAACTGGTCTAAAGTGTGCTGGGCTGGTCTGAAGTGGGCTGAAGTGTGCTCAAAAGGGCTATGGTGTGCTGGATGGTCTGAATTGGGCTAAACGCTGCAGAACTGTGCTAAATTGGTTGGGACAGGTCTGAACTGGGCTGGGCTGAGCTAAGTTGGTCTGGCCAGGGCAAAACTGGTCTGAAGTGGGCTAAAGTGGGCTGGGCTGGGCTAAAGTGGAACGGACCTTGCTAAAGCTGGCTGCGCTGGGCTGAAGTGGGCTGAAGGGGCTGGGCTGAGCTGGAATGGGCTGGACAGGGCTAATGTGGCCTGGACTGAAGTGGGGTAAAGTGTCTGAAGTGAGATAAGCTGGGCTGGACTGGTGTGCACTGGGCTAAACTGGGCTGTGCTGGGCTAAAGTGGTCTGGAGAGGTCTGAAGTGGGCCAAAATGTGCTGGACTGGGCTAAACTGTTCTTGGGTGGGCTTAATTGCACCGGACTGAGCTAAAGTGGGCTGGACTGGTCTGAATTAGGCCAAAGTAGTGCCAAGCCATGCTGTGTAGCAAACGAGCCGTTTTGCCTGTAGCAAGCGAGGGTGGGCTGGGCTCTGCTGGGCTGGACAAGGCTAAACTGTGTTGAAGAGGGCTAAACTGGGCTGGACTGGTCTGAGGTGTGCCAAAGTGGTCTAAACTCTCCTGAAGTGGGCCAAACTGGGCTGAACGGTGCTGGAGTGGCTGAAGTGGGCTGAAGGGGGCTTCACTGGGTTAGACAGATCTGAGCTTGTCTGAAAGTGACTGGACTGGGCCGAATTGGAGTAAATTTTGCTGGGCTGGGCTGAACTGAGATAAACTGGCTTGAAGTGGCTGATCATGTCTTGGCTGGGCTGTGCTAAACCAGGCTGAAGTGTGCTAAAGTGGGCCTAATTGGGCTCAGCTTGTCTGCGCTGAGCTGCAGTGGGCTGGGCTGTAAAGTGGGCTGAACTGGGTTAAATTGGGCAGGGATAAGATGGATTGGGCTAAAGTGGGCTGGACTGAGCTGGCCTAAAGTACGCTACGTTGGTCTGGGAAGGGCTAAAGTGGGCTAAACTGTAGTGGGCTGGGCTGCGTTGGGCTAAAGTGGGCTGGACTGGTCTGAATTGGGCTTAACTGTGACAAAGTGTTCTGGATAGATGTGAATTGGGATAAACTAGGCTGAAGTGGTCTAAAGTGTGCTGGGCTGGTCTGAAGTGGGCTGAAGTGTGCTCAAAAGGGCTATGGTGTGCTGGATGGTCTGAATTGGGCTAAACGCTGCAGAACTGTGCTAAATTGGTTGGGACAGGTCTGAACTGGGCTGGGCTGAGCTAAGTTGGTCTGGCCAGGGCAAAACTGGTCTGAAGTGGGCTAAAGGGGGCTGGGCTGGGCTAAAGTGGAACGGACCTTGCTAAAGCTGGCTGCGCTGGGCTGACGTGGGCTGAAGGGGCTGGGGTGAGCTGGAATGGGCTGGACAGGGCTAATGTGGCCTGGACTGAAGTGGGGTAAAGTGTCTGAAGTGAGATAAGCTGGGCTGGACTGGTGTGCACTGGGCTAAACTGGGCTGTGCTGGGCTAAAGTGGTCTGGAGAGGTCTGAAGTGGGCCAAAATGTGCTGGACTGGGCTAAACTGTTCTTGGGTGGGCTTAATTGCACTGGACTGAGCTAAAGTGGGCTGGTCTGGTCTGAATTGGGTCAAAGTAGTGCCAAGCCATGCTGTGTAGCAAACGAGCCGTTTTGCCTGTAGCAAGCGAGGGTGGGCTGGGCTCTGCTGGGCTGGACAAGGCTAAACTGTGCTGAAGTGGGCTAAACTGGGCTGGACTGGTCTGAAGTGGGCCAAAGTGGTCTAAACTCTCCTGAAGTGGGCCAAACTGGGCTGAACGGTGCTGGAGTGGCTGAAGTGGGCTGAAGGGGGCTTCACTGGGTTAGAGAGATCTGAGCTTGTCTGAAAGTGACTGGACTGGGCCGAATTGGAGTAAATTTTGCTGGGCTGGGCTGAACTGGGCTGAACTGAGGTAAACTGGCTTGAAGTGGCTGATCATGTCTTGGCTGGGCTGGGCTGTGCTAAACCAGGCTGAACTGTGCTAAAGTGGGCCTAATTGGGCTCAGCTTGTCTGCGCTGAGCTGCAGTGGGCTGGGCTGTAAAGTGGGCTGAACTGGGTTAAATTGGGCAGGGATAAGATGGATTGGGCTAAACTGGGCTGGACTGAGCTGGCCTAAAGTACGCTACGTTGGTCTGGGAAGGGCTAAAGTGGGCTAAACTGTAGTGGGCTGGGCTGCGTTGGGCTAAAGTGGGCTGGACTGGTCTGAATTGGGCTTAACTGTGACAAAGTGTTCTGGATAGATGTGAATTGGGATAAACTAGGCTGAAGTGGTCTAAAGTGTGCTGGGCTGGTCTGAAGTGGGCTGAAGTGTGCTCAAAAGGGCTATGGTGTGCTGGATGGTCTGAATTGGGCTAAACGCTGCAGAACTGTGCTAAATTGGTTGGGACAGGTCTGAACTGGGCTGGGCTGAGCTAAGTTGGTCTGGCCAGGGCAAAACTGGTCTGAAGTGGGCTAAAGTGGGCTGGGCTGGGCTAAAGTGGAACGGACCTTGCTAAAGCTGGCTGCGCTGGGCTGAAGTGGGCTGAAGGGGCTGGGGTGAGCTGGAATGGGCTGGACAGGGCTAATGTGGCCTGGACTGAAGTGGGGTAAAGTGTCTGAAGTGAGATAAGCTGGGCTGGACTGGTGTGCACTGGGCTAAACTGGGCTGTGCTGGGCTAAAGTGGTCTGGAGAGGTCTGAAGTGGGCCAAAATGTGCTGGACTGGGCTAAACTGTTCTTGGGTGGTCTTAATTGCACCAGACTGAGCTAAAGTGGGCTGGACTGGTCTGAATTGGGCCAGAGTAGTGCCAAGCCATGCTGTGTAGCAAACGAGCCGTTTTGCCTGTAGCAAGCGAGGGTGGGCTGAGCTCTGCTGGGCTGGACAAGGCTAAACTGTGCTGAAGTGGGCTAAACTGGGCTGGACTGGTCTGAAGTGGGCCAAAGTGGTCTAAACTCTCCTGAAGTGGGCCAAACTGGGCTGAACGGTGCTGGAGTGGCTGAAGTGGGCTGAAGGGGGCTTCACTGGGTTAGACAGATCTGAGCTTGTCTGAAAGTGACTGGACTGGGCCGAATTGGAGTAAATTTTGCTGGGCTGGGCTGAACTGAGGTAAACTGGCTTGAAGTGGCTGATCATGTCTTGGCTGGGCTGGGCTGTGCTAAACCAGGCTGAACTGTGCTAAAGTGGGCCTAATTGGGCTCAGCTTGTCTGCGCTGAGCTGCAGTGGGCTGGGCTGTAAAGTGGGCTGAACTGGGTTAAATTGGGCAGGGATAAGATGGATTGGGCTAAACTGGGCTGGACTGAGCTGGCCTAAAGTACGCTACGTTGGTCTGGGAAGGGCTAAAGTGGGCTAAACTGTAGTGGGCTGGGCTGCGTTGGTCTAAAGTGGGCTGGACTGGTCTGAATTGGGCTTAACTGTGACAAAGTGTTCTGGATAGATGTGAATTGGGATAAACTAGGCTGAACTGGTCTAAAGTGTGCTGGGCTGGTCTGAAGTGGGCTGAAGTGTGCTCAAAAGGGCTATGGTGTGCTGGATGGTCTGAATTGGGCTAAACGCTGCAGAACTGTGCTAAATTGGTTGGGACAGGTCTGATCTGGGCTGGGCTGAGCTAAGTTGGTCTGGCCAGGGCAAAACTGGTCTGAAGTGGGCTAAAGTGGGCTGGGCTGGGCTAAAGTGGAACGGACCTTGGTAAAGCTGGCTGCGCTGGGCTGAAGTGGGCTGAAGGGGCTGGGCTGAGCTGGAATGGGCTGGACAGGGCTAATGTGGCCTGGACTGAAGTGGGGTAAAGTGTCTGAAGTGAGATAAGCTGGGCTGGACTGGTGTGCACTGGGCTAAACTGGGCTGTGCAGGGCTAAAGTGGTCAGGATAGGTCTGAAGTGGGCCAAAATGTGCTGGACTGGGCTAAACTGTTCTTGGGTGGGCTTAATTGCACTGGACTTAGCTAAAGTGGGCTGGACTGGTCTGAATTGGGCCAAAGTAGTGCCAAGCCATGCTGTGTAGCAAACGAGCCGTTTTGCCTGTAGCAAGCGAGGGTGGGCTGGGCTCTGCTGGGCTGGACAAGGCTAAACTGTGTTGAAGAGGGCTAAACTGGGCTGGACTGGTCTGAGGTGTACCAAAGTGGTCTAAACTCTCCTGAAGTGGGCCAAACTGGGCTGAACGGTGCTGGAGTGGCTGAAGTGGGCTGAAGGGGGCTTCACTGGGTTAGACAGATCTGAGCTTGTCTGAAAGTGACTGGACTGGGCCGAATTGGAGTAAATTTTGCTGGGCTGGGCTGAACTGAGATAAACTGGCTTGAAGTGGCTGATCATGTCTTGGCTGGGCTGTGCTAAACCAGGCTGAAGTGTGCTAAAGTGGGCCTAATTGGGCTCAGCTTGTCTGCGCTGAGCTGCAGTGGGCTGGGCTGTAAAGTGGGCTGAACTGGGTTAAATTGGGCAGGGATAAGATGGAGTGGGCTAAACTGGGCTGGACTGAGCTGGCCTAAAGTACGCTACGTTGGTCTGGGAAGGGCTAAAGTGGGCTAAACTGTAGTGGGCTGGGCTGCGTTGGTCTAAAGTGGGCTGGACTGGTCTGAATCGGCCTTAACTGTGACAAAGTGTTCTGGATAGATGTGAATTGGGATAAACTAGGCTGAAGTGGTCTAAAGTGTGCTGGGCTGGTCTGAAGTGGGCTGAAGTGTGCTCAAAAGGGCTATGGTGTGCTGGATGGTCTGAATTGGGCTAAACGCTGCAGAACTGTGCTAAATTGGTTGGGACAGGTCTGATCTGGGCTGGGCTGAGCTAAGTTGGTCTGGCCAGGGCAAAACTGGTCTGAAGTGGGCTAAAGTGGGCTGGGCTGGGCTAAAGTGGAACGGACCTTGCTAAAGCTGGCTGCGCTGGGCTGAAGTGGGCTGAAGGGGCTGGGCTGAGCTGGAATGGGCTGGACAGGGCTAATGTGGCCTGGACTGAAGTGGGGTAAAGTGTCTGAAGTGAGATAAGCTGGGCTGGACTGGTGTGCACTGGGCTAAACTGGGCTGTGCAGGGCTAAAGTGGTCAGGATAGGTCTGAAGTGGGCCAAAATGTGCTGGACTGGGCTAAACTGTTCTTGGGTGGGCTTAATTGCACTGGACTTAGCTAAAGTGGGCTGGACTGGTCTGAATTGGGCCAAAGTAGTGCCAAGCCATGCTGTGTAGCAAACGAGCCGTTTTGCCTGTAGCAAGCGAGGGTGGGCTGGGCTCTGCTGGGCTGGACAAGGCTAAACTGTGTTGAAGAGGGCTAAACTGGGCTGGACTGGTCTGAAGTGGGCCAAAGTGGTCTAAACTCTCCTGAAGTGGGCCAAACTGGGCTGAACGGTGCTGGAGTGGCTGAAGTGGGCTGAAGGGGGCTTCACTGGGTTAGACAGATCTGAGCTTGTCTGAAAGTGACTGGACTGGGCCGAATTGGAGTAAATTTTGCTGGGCTGGGCTGAACTGGGCTGAACTGAGGTAAACTGGCTTGAAGTGGCTGATCATGTCATGGCTGGGCTGTGCTAAACCAGGCTGAACTGTGCTAAAGTGGGCCTAATTGGGCTCAGCTTGTCTGCGCTGAGCTGCAGTGGGCTGGGCTGTAAAGTGGGCTGAACTGGGTTAAATTGGGCAGGGATAAGATGGATTGGGCTAAACTGGGCTGGACTGAGCTGGCCTAAAGTACGCTACGTTGGTCTGGGAAGGGCTAAAGTGGGCTAAACTGTAGTGGGCTGGGCTGCGTTGGGCTAAAGTGGGCTGGACTGGTCTGAATTGGGCTTAACTGTAACAAAGTGTTCTGGATAGATGTGAATTGGGATAAACTAGGCTGAACTGGTCTAAAGTGTGCTGGGCTGGTCTGAAGTGGGCTGAAGTGTGCTCAAAAGGGCTATGGTGTGCTGGATGGTCTGAATTGGGCTAAACGCTGCAGAACTGTGCTAAATTGGTTGGGACAGGTCTGAACTGGGCTGGGCTGAGCTAAGTTGGTCTGGCCAGGGCAAAACTGGTCTGAAGTGGGCTAAAGTGGGCTGGGCTGGGCTAAAGTGGAACGGACCTTGCTAAAGCTGGCTGCGCTGGGCTGAAGTGGGCTGAAGGGGCTGGGGTGAGCTGGAATGGGCTGGACAGGGCTAATGTGGCCTGGACTGAAGTGGGGTAAAGTGTCTGAAGTGAGATAAGCTGGGCTGGACTGGTGTGCACTGGCCTAAACTGGGCTGTGCTGGGCTAAAGTGGTCTGGAGAGGTCTGAAGTGGGCCAAAATGTGCTGGACTGGGCTAAACTGTTCTTGGGTGGGCTTAATTGCACCAGACTGAGCTAAAGTGGGCTGGACTGGTCTGAATTGGGCCAGAGTAGTGCCAAGCCATGCTGTGTAGCAAACGAGCCGTTTTGCCTGTAGCAAGCGAGGGTGGGCTGAGCTCTGCTGGGCTGGACAAGGCTAAACTGTGCTGAAGTGGGCTAAACTGGGCTGGACTGGTCTGAAGTGGGCCAAAGTGGTCTAAACTCTCCTGAAGTGGGCCAAACTGGGCTGAACGGTGCTGGAGTGGCTGAAGTGGGCTGAAGGGGGCTTCACTGGGTTAGACAGATCTGAGCTTGTCTGAAAGTGACTGGACTGGGCCGAATTGGAGTAAATTTTGCTGGGCTGGGCTGAACTGAGGTAAACTGGCTTGAAGTGGCTGATCATGTCTTGGCTGGGCTGGGCTGTGCTAAACCAGGCTGAACTGTGCTAAAGTGGGCCTAATTGGGCTCAGCTTGTCTGCGCTGAGCTGCAGTGGGCTGGGCTGTAAAGTGGGCTGAACTGGGTTAAATTGGGCAGGGATAAGATGGATTGGGCTAAACTGGGCTGGACTGAGCTGGCCTAAAGTACGCTACGTTGGTCTGGGAAGGGCTAAAGTGAGCTAAACTGTAGTGGGCTGGGCTGCGTTGGGCTAAAGTGGGCTGGACTGGTCTGAATAGGGCTTAACTGTGACAAAGTGTTCTGGATAGATGTGAATTGGGATAAACTAGGCTGAACTGGTCTAAAGTGTGCTGGGCTGGTCTGAAGTGGGCTGAAGTGTGCTCAAAAGGGCTATGGTGTGCTGGATGGTCTGAATTGGGCTAAACGCTGCAGAACTGTGCTAAATTGGTTGGGACAGGTCTGATCTGGGCTGGGCTGAGCTAAGTTGGTCTGGCCAGGGCAAAACTGGTCAGAAGTGGGCTAAAGTGGGCTGGGCTAAAGTGGAACGGACCTTGCTAAAGCTGGCTGCGCTGGGCTGAAGTGGGCTGAAGGGGCTGGGGTGAGCTGGAATGGGCTGGACAGGGCTAATGTGGCCTGGACTGAAGTGGGGTAAAGTGTCTGAAGTGAGATAAGCTGGGCTGGACTGGTGTGCACTGGGCTAAACTGGGCTGTGCTGGGCTAAAGTGGTCTGGAGAGGTCTGAAGTGGGCCAAAATGTGCTGGACTGGGCTAAACTGTTCTTGGGTGGGCTTAATTGCACCGGACTGAGCTAAAGTGGGCTGGACTGGTCTGAATTGGGCCAAAGTAGTGCCAAGCCATGCTGTGTAGCAAACGAGCCGTTTTGCCTGTAGCAAGCGAGGGTGGGCTGGGCTCTGCTGGGCTGGACAAGGCTAAACTGTGTTGAAGAGGGCTAAACTGGGCTGGACTGGTCTGAGGTGTGCCAAAGTGGTCTAAACTCTCCTGAAGTGGGCCAAACTGGGCTGAACGGTGCTGGAGTGGCTGAAGTGGGCTGAAGGTGGCTTCACTGGGTTAGAGAGATCTGAGCTTGTCTGAAAGTGACTGGACTGGGCCGAATTGGAGTAAATTTTGCTGGGCTGGGCTGAACTGAGGTAAACTGGCTTGAAGTGGCTGATCATGTCATGGCTGGGCTGTGCTAAACCAGGCTGAACTGTGCTAAAGTGGGCCTAATTGGGCTCAGCTTGTCTGCGCTGAGCTGCAGTGGGCTGGGCTGTAAAGTGGGCTGAACTGGGTTAAATTGGGCAGGGATAAGATGGATTGGGCTAAACTGGGCTGGACTGAGCTGGCCTAAAGTACGCTACGTTGGTCTGGGAAGGGCTAAAGTGGGCTAAACTGTAGTGGGCTGGGCTGCGTTGGGCTAAAGTGGGCTGGACTGGTCTGAATTGGGCTTAACTGTGACAAAGTGTTCTGGATAGATGTGAATTGGGATAAACTAGGCTGAACTGGTCTAAAGTGTGCTGGGCTGGTCTGAAGTGGGCTGAAGTGTGCTCAAAAGGGCTATGGTGTGCTGGATGGTCTGAATTGGGCTAAACGCTGCAGAACTGTGCTAAATTGGTTGGGACAGGTCTGAACTGGGCTGGGCTGAGCTAAGTTGGTCTGGCCAGGGCAAAACTGGTCTGAAGTGGGCTAAAGTGGGCTGGGCTGGGCTAAAGTGGAACGGACCTTGCTAAAGCTGGCTGCGCTGGGCTGAAGTGGGCTGAAGGGGCTGGGCTGAGCTGGAATGGGCTGGACAGGGCTAATGTGGCCTGGACTGAAGTGGGGTAAAGTGTCTGAAGTGAGATAAGCTGGGCTGGACTGGTGTGCACTGGGCTAAACTGGGCTGTGCTGGGCTAAAGTGGTCTGGAGAGGTCTGAAGTGGGCCAAAATGTGCTGGACTGGGCTAAACTGTTCTTGGGTGGGCTTAATTGCACTGGACTGAGCTAAAGTGGGCTGGACTGGTCTGAATTGGGTCAAAGTAGTGCCAAGCCATGCTGTGTAGCAAACGAGCTGTTTTGCCTGTAGCAAGCGAGGGTGGGCTGGGCTCTGCTGGGCTGGACAAGGCTAAACTGTGCTGAAGTGGGCTAAACTGGGCTGAACGGTGCTGGAGTGGCTGAAGTGGGCTGAAGGTGGCTTCACTGGGTTAGACAGATCTGAGCTTGTCTGAAAGTGACTGGACTGGGCCGAATTGGAGTAAATTTTGCTGGTCTGGGCTGAACTGAGGTAAACTGGCTTGAAGTGGCTGATCATGTCTTGGCTGGGCTGGGCTGTGCTAAACCAGGCTGAAGTGTGCTAAAGTGGGCCTAATTGGGCTCAGCTTGTCTGCGCTGAGCTGCAGTGGGCTGGGCTGTAAAGTGGGCTGAACTGGGTTAAATTGGGCAGGGATAAGATGGATTGGTCTAAACTGGGCTGGACTGAGCTGGCCTAAAGTACGCTACGTTGGGCTGGGAAGGGCTAAAGTGGGCTAAACTATAGTGGGCTGGGCTGCGTTGGGCTAAAGTGGGCTGGACTGGTCTGAATAGGGCTTAACTGTGACGAAGTGTTCTGGATAGATGTGAATTGGGATAAACTAGGCTGAACTGGTCTAAAGTGTGCTGGGCTGGTCTGAAGTGGGCTGAAGTGTGCTCAAAAGGGCTATGGTGTGCTGGATGGTCTGAATTGGGCTAAACGCTGCAGAACTGTGCTAAATTGGTTGGGACAGGTCTGAACTGGGCTGGGCTGAGCTAAGTTGGTCTGGCCAGGGCAAAACTGGTCTGAAGTGGGCTAAAGTGGGCTGGACTGGGCTAAAGTGGAACGGACCTTGCTAAAGCTGGCTGCGCTGGGCTGAAGTGGGCTGAAGGGGCTGGGGTGAGCTGGAATGGGCTGGACAGGGCTAATGTGGCCTGGACTGAAGTGGGGTAAAGTGTCTGAAGTGAGATAAGCTGGGCTGGACTGGTGTGCACTGGGCTAAACTGGGCTGTGCTGGGCTAAAGTGGTCAGGATAGGTCTGAAGTGGGCCAAAATGTGCTGGACTGGGCTAAACTGTTCTTGGGTGGGCTTAATTGCACTGGACTGAGCTAAAGTGGGCTGGACTGGTCTGAATTGGGCCAAAGTAGTGCCTAGCCATGCTGTGTAGCAAACGAGCCGTTTTGCCTGTAGCAAGCGAGGGTGGGCTGGGCTCTGCTGGGCTGGACAAGGCTAAACTGTGTTGAAGTGGGCTAAACTGGGCTGGACTGGTCTGAAGTGGGCCAAAGTGGTCTAAACTCTCCTGAAGAGGGCCAAACTGGGCTGAACGGTGCTGGAGTGGCTGAAGTGGGCTGAAGGGGGCTTCACTGGGTTAGAGAGATCTGAGCTTGTCTGAAAGTGACTGGACTGGGCTGAATTGGAGTAAATTTTGCTGGGCTGGGCTGAACTGGGCTGAACTGAGGTAAACTGGCTTGAAGTGGCTGATCATGTCTTGGCTGGGCTGTGCTAAACCAGGCTGAAGTGTGCTAAAGTGGGCCTAATTGGGCTCAGCTTGTCTGCGCTGAGCTGCAGTGGGCTGGGCTGTAAAGTGGGCTGAACTGGATTAAATTGGGCAGGGATAAGATGGATTGGGCTAAACTGGGCTGGACTGAGCTGGCCTAAAGTACGCTACGTTGGTCTGGGAAGGGCTAAAGTGGGCTAAACTGTAGTGGGCTGGGCTGCGTTGGTCTAAAGTGGGCTGGACTGGTCTGAATTGGGCTTAACTGTGACAAAGTGTTCTGGATAGATGTGAATTGGGATAAACTAGGCTGAACTGGTCTAAAGTGTGCTGGGCTGGTCTGAAGTGGGCTGAAGTGTGCTCAAAAGGGCTATGGTGTGCTGGATGGTCTGAATTGGGCTAAACGCTGCAGAACTGTGCTAAATTGGTTGGGACAGGTCTGAACTGGGCTGGGCTGAGCTAAGTTGGTCTGGCCAGGGCAAAACTGGTCTGAAGTGGGCTAAAGTGGGCTGGGCTGGGCTAAAGTGGAACAGACCTTGCTAAAGCTGGCTGCGCTGGGCTGAAGTGGGCTGAAGGGGCTGGGGTGAGCTGGAATGGGCTGGACAGGGCTAATGTGGCCTGGACTGAAGTGGGGTAAAGTGTCTGAAGTGAGATAAGCTGGGCTGGATTGGTGTGCACTGGGCTAAACTGGGCTGTGCTGGGCTAAATTGGTCTGGAGAGGTCTGAAGTGGGCCAAAATGTGCTGGACTGGGCTAAACTGTTCTTGGGTGGGCTTAATTGCACCGGACTGAGCTAAAGTGGGCTGGACTGGTCTGAATTGGGCCAAAGTAGTGCCAAGCCATGCTGTGTAGCAAACGAGCCGTTTTGCCTGTAGCAAGCGAGGGTGGGCTGGGCTCTGCTGGGCTGGACAAGGCTAAACTGTGTTGAAGAGGGCTAAACTGGGCTGGACTGGTCTGAGGTGTGCCAAAGTGGTCTAAACTCTCCTGAAGTGGGCCAAACTGGGCTGAACGGTGCTGGAGTGGCTGAAGTGGGCTGAAGGTGGCTTCACTGGGTTAGAGAGATCTGAGCTTGTCTGAAAGTGACTGGACTGGGCCGAATTGGAGTAAATTTTGCTGGGCTGGGCTGAACTGAGGTAAACTGGCTTGAAGTGGCTGATCATGTCATGGCTGGGCTGTGCTAAACCAGGCTGAACTGTGCTAAAGTGGGCCTAATTGGGCTCAGCTTGTCTGCGCTGAGCTGCAGTGGGCTGGGCTGTAAAGTGGGCTGAACTGGGTTAAATTGGGCAGGGATAAGATGGATTGGGCTAAACTGGGCTGGACTGAGCTGGCCTAAAGTACGCTACGTTGGTCTGGGAAGGGCTAAAGTGGGCTAAACTGTAGTGGGCTGGGCTGCGTTGGGCTAAAGTGGGCTGGACTGGTCTGAATTGGGCTTAACTGTGACAAAGTGTTCTGGATAGATGTGAATTGGGATAAACTAGGCTGAAGTGGTCTAAAGTGTGCTGGGCTGGTCTGAAGTGGGCTGAAGTGTGCTCAAAAGGGCTATGGTGTGCTGGATGGTCTGAATTGGGCTAAACGCTGCAGAACTGTGCTAAATTGGTTGGGACAGGTCTGAACTGGGCTGGGCTGAGCTAAGTTGGTCTGGCCAGGGCAAAACTGGTCTGAAGTGGGCTAAAGTGGGCTGGGCTGGGCTAAAGTGGAACGGACCTTGCTAAAGCTGGCTGCGCTGGGCTGAAGTGGGCTGAAGGGGCTGGGCTGAGCTGGAATGGGCTGGACAGGGCTAATGTGGCCTGGACTGAAGTGGGGTAAAGTGTCTGAAGTGAGATAAGCTGGGCTGGACTGGTGTGCACTGGGCTAAACTGGGCTGTGCTGGGCTAAAGTGGTCTGGAGAGGTCTGAAGTGGGCCAAAATGTGCTGGACTGGGCTAAACTGTTCTTGGGTGGGCTTAATTGCACTGGACTGAGCTAAAGTGGGCTGGACTGGTCTGAATTGGGTCAAAGTAGTGCCAAGCCATGCTGTGTAGCAAACGAGCTGTTTTGCCTGTAGCAAGCGAGGGTGGGCTGGGCTCTGCTGGGCTGGACAAGGCTAAACTGTGCTGAAGTGGGCTAAACTGGGCTGAACGGTGCTGGAGTGGCTGAAGTGGGCTGAAGGTGGCTTCACTGGGTTAGACAGATCTGAGCTTGTCTGAAAGTGACTGGACTGGGCCGAATTGGAGTAAATTTTGCTGGTCTGGGCTGAACTGAGGTAAACTGGCTTGAAGTGGCTGATCATGTCTTGGCTGGGCTGGGCTGTGCTAAACCAGGCTGAACTGTGCTAAAGTGGGCCTAATTGGGCTCAGCTTGTCTGCGCTGAGCTGCAGTGGGCTGGGCTGTAAAGTGGGCTGAACTGGGTTAAATTGGGCAGGGATAAGATGGATTGGTCTAAACTGGGCTGGACTGAGCTGGCCTAAAGTACGCTACGTTGGGCTGGGAAGGGCTAAAGTGGGCTAAACTATAGTGGGCTGGGCTGCGTTGGGCTAAAGTGGGCTGGACTGGTCTGAATAGGGCTTAACTGTGACGAAGTGTTCTGGATAGATGTGAATTGGGATAAACTAGGCTGAACTGGTCTAAAGTGTGCTGGGCTGGTCTGAAGTGGGCTGAAGTGTGCTCAAAAGGGCTATGGTGTGCTGGATGGTCTGAATTGGGCTAAACGCTGCAGAACTGTGCTAAATTGGTTGGGACAGGTCTGAACTGGGCTGGGCTGAGCTAAGTTGGTCTGGCCAGGGCAAAACTGGTCTGAAGTGGGCTAAAGTGGGCTGGACTGGGCTAAAGTGGAACGGACCTTGCTAAAGCTGGCTGCGCTGGGCTGAAGTGGGCTGAAGGGGCTGGGGTGAGCTGGAATGGGCTGGACAGGGCTAATGTGGCCTGGACTGAAGTGGGGTAAAGTGTCTGAAGTGAGATAAGCTGGGCTGGACTGGTGTGCACTGGGCTAAACTGGGCTGTGCTGGGCTAAAGTGGTCAGGATAGGTCTGAAGTGGGCCAAAATGTGCTGGACTGGGCTAAACTGTTCTTGGGTGGGCTTAATTGCACTGGACTGAGCTAAAGTGGGCTGGACTGGTCTGAATTGGGCCAAAGTAGTGCCTAGCCATGCTGTGTAGCAAACGAGCCGTTTTGCCTGTAGCAAGCGAGGGTGGGCTGGGCTCTGCTGGGCTGGACAAGGCTAAACTGTGTTGAAGTGGGCTAAACTGGGCTGGACTGGTCTGAAGTGGGCCAAAGTGGTCTAAACTCTCCTGAAGAGGGCCAAACTGGGCTGAACGGTGCTGGAGTGGCTGAAGTGGGCTGAAGGGGGCTTCACTGGGTTAGAGAGATCTGAGCTTGTCTGAAAGTGACTGGACTGGGCTGAATTGGAGTAAATTTTGCTGGGCTGGGCTGAACTGGGCTGAACTGAGGTAAACTGGCTTGAAGTGGCTGATCATGTCTTGGCTGGGCTGTGCTAAACCAGGCTGAAGTGTGCTAAAGTGGGCCTAATTGGGCTCAGCTTGTCTGCGCTGAGCTGCAGTGGGCTGGGCTGTAAAGTGGGCTGAACTGGATTAAATTGGGCAGGGATAAGATGGATTGGGCTAAACTGGGCTGGACTGAGCTGGCCTAAAGTACGCTACGTTGGTCTGGGAAGGGCTAAAGTGGGCTAAACTGTAGTGGGCTGGGCTGCGTTGGTCTAAAGTGGGCTGGACTGGTCTGAATTGGGCTTAACTGTGACAAAGTGTTCTGGATAGATGTGAATTGGGATAAACTAGGCTGAACTGGTCTAAAGTGTGCTGGGCTGGTCTGAAGTGGGCTGAAGTGTGCTCAAAAGGGCTATGGTGTGCTGGATGGTCTGAATTGGGCTAAACGCTGCAGAACTGTGCTAAATTGGTTGGGACAGGTCTGAACTGGGCTGGGCTGAGCTAAGTTGGTCTGGCCAGGGCAAAACTGGTCTGAAGTGGGCTAAAGTGGGCTGGGCTGGGCTAAAGTGGAACAGACCTTGCTAAAGCTGGCTGCGCTGGGCTGAAGTGGGCTGAAGGGGCTGGGCTGAGCTGGAATGGGCTGGACAGGGCTAATGTGGCCTGGACTGAAGTGGGGTAAAGTGTCTGAAGTGAGATAAGCTGGGCTGGATTGGTGTGCACTGGGCTAAACTGGGCTGTGCTGGGCTAAATTGGTCTGGAGAGGTCTGAAGTGGGCCAAAATGTGCTGGACTGGGCTAAACTGTTCTTGGGTGGGCTTAATTGCACCGGACTGAGCTAAAGTGGGCTGGACTGGTCTGAATTGGGCCAAAGTAGTGCCAAGCCATGCTGTGTAGCAAACGAGCCGTTTTGCCTGTAGCAAGCGAGGGTGGGCTGGGCTCTGCTGGGCTGGACAAGGCTAAACTGTGTTGAAGAGGGCTAAACTGGGCTGGACTGGTCTGAGGTGTGCCAAAGTGGTCTAAACTCTCCTGAAGTGGGCCAAACTGGGCTGAACGGTGCTGGAGTGGCTGAAGTGGGCTGAAGGTGGCTTCACTGGGTTAGAGAGATCTGAGCTTGTCTGAAAGTGACTGGACTGGGCCGAATTGGAGTAAATTTTGCTGGGCTGGGCTGAACTGAGGTAAACTGGCTTGAAGTGGCTGATCATGTCATGGCTGGGCTGTGCTAAACCAGGCTGAACTGTGCTAAAGTGGGCCTAATTGGGCTCAGCTTGTCTGCGCTGAGCTGCAGTGGGCTGGGCTGTAAAGTGGGCTGAACTGGGTTAAATTGGGCAGGGATAAGATGGATTGGGCTAAACTGGGCTGGACTGAGCTGGCCTAAAGTACGCTACGTTGGTCTGGGAAGGGCTAAAGTGGGCTAAACTGTAGTGGGCTGGGCTGCGTTGGGCTAAAGTGGGCTGGACTGGTCTGAATTGGGCTTAACTGTGACAAAGTGTTCTGGATAGATGTGAATTGGGATAAACTAGGCTGAACTGGTCTAAAGTGTGCTGGGCTGGTCTGAAGTGGGCTGAAGTGTGCTCAAAAGGGCTATGGTGTGCTGGATGGTCTGAATTGGGCTAAACGCTGCAGAACTGTGCTAAATTGGTTGGGACAGGTCTGAACTGGGCTGGGCTGAGCTAAGTTGGTCTGGCCAGGGCAAAACTGGTCTGAAGTGGGCTAAAGTGGGCTGGGCTGGGCTAAAGTGGAACGGACCTTGCTAAAGCTGGCTGCGCTGGGCTGAAGTGGGCTGAAGGGGCTGGGCTGAGCTGGAATGGGCTGGACAGGGCTAATGTGGCCTGGACTGAAGTGGGGTAAAGTGTCTGAAGTGAGATAAGCTGGGCTGGACTGGTGTGCACTGGGCTAAACTGGGCTGTGCTGGGCTAAAGTGGTCTGGAGAGGTCTGAAGTGGGCCAAAATGTGCTGGACTGGGCTAAACTGTTCTTGGGTGGGCTTAATTGCACTGGACTGAGCTAAAGTGGGCTGGACTGGTCTGAATTGGGTCAAAGTAGTGCCAAGCCATGCTGTGTAGCAAACGAGCTGTTTTGCCTGTAGCAAGCGAGGGTGGGCTGGGCTCTGCTGGGCTGGACAAGGCTAAACTGTGCTGAAGTGGGCTAAACTGGGCTGAACGGTGCTGGAGTGGCTGAAGTGGGCTGAAGGTGGCTTCACTGGGTTAGACAGATCTGAGCTTGTCTGAAAGTGACTGGACTGGGCCGAATTGGAGTAAATTTTGCTGGTCTGGGCTGAACTGAGGTAAACTGGCTTGAAGTGGCTGATCATGTCTTGGCTGGGCTGGGCTGTGCTAAACCGGGCTGAACTGTGCTAACGTGGGCCTAATTGGGCTCAGCTTGTCTGCGCTGAGCTGCAGTGGGCTGGGCTGTAAAGTGGGCTGAACTGGGTTAAATTGGGCAGGGATAAGATGGATTGGTCTAAACTGGGCTGGACTGAGCTGGCCTAAAGTACGCTACGTTGGGCTGGGAAGGGCTAAAGTGGGCTAAACTGTAGTGGGCTGGGCTGCGTTGGGCTAAAGTGGGCTGGACTGGTCTGAATTGGGCTTAACTGTGACGAAGTGTTCTGGATAGATGTGAATTGGGATAAACTAGGCTGAACTGGTCTAAAGTGTGCTGGGCTGGTCTGAAGTGGGCTGAAGTGTGCTCAAAAGGGCTATGGTGTGCTGGATGGTCTGAATTGGGCTAAACGCTGCAGAACTGTGCTAAATTGGTTGGGACAGGTCTGAACTGGGCTGGGCTGAGCTAAGTTGGTCTGGCCAGGGCAAAACTGGTCTGAAGTGGGCTAAAGTGGGCTGGGCTGGGCTAAAGTGGAACAGACCTTGCTAAAGCTGGCTGCGCTGGGCTGAAGTGGGCTGAAGGGGCTGGGGTGAGCTGGAATGGGCTGGACAGGGCTAATGTGGCCTGGACTGAAGTGGGGTAAAGTGTCTGAAGTGAGATAAGCTGGGCTGGACTGGTGCGCACTGGGCTAAACTGGGCTGTGCTGGGCTAAAGTGGTCTGGAGAGGTCTGAAGTGGGCCAAAATGTGCTGGACTGGGCTAAACTGTTCTTGGGTGGGCTTAATTGCACTGGACTGAGCTAAAGTGGGCTGGACTGGTCTGAATTGGGCCAAAGTAGTGCCAAGCCATGCTGTGTAGCAAACGAGCCGTTTTGCCTTTAGCAAGCGAGGTTGGGCTGTGCTCTGCTGGGCTGGACAAGGCTAAACTGTGCTGAAGTGGGCTAAACTGGGCTGGACTGGTCTGAAGTGGCCCAAAGTGGTCTAAACTCTCCTGAAGTGGGCCAAACTGGGCTGAACGGTGCTGGAGTGGCTGAAGTGGGCTGAAGGGGGCTTCACTGGGTTAGACAGATCTGAGCTTGTCTGAAAGTGACTGGACTGGGCCGAATTGGAGTAAATTTTGCTGGGCTGGGCTGAACTGGGCTGAACTGAGGTAAACTGGCTTGAAGTGGCTGATCATGTCTTGGCTGGGCTGTGCTAAACCAGGCTGAAGTGTGCTAAACTGGGCCTAATTGGGCTCAGCTTCTCTGCACTGAGCTGCAGTGGGCTGGGCTGTAAAGTGGGCTGAACTGGGTTAAATTGGGCAGGGATATGATGGACTGGGCTGGACTGAGCTGGCCTAAAGTACGCTACGTTGGTCTGGGAAGGGCTAAAGTGGGCTAAACTGTAGTGGGCTGGGCTGCGTTGGGCTAAAGTGGGCTGGACTGGTCTGAATTGGGCTTAACTGTGACAAAGTGTTCTGGATAGATGAGAATTGTGATAAACTAGGCTGAAGTGGTCTAAAGTGTGCTGGGCTGGTCTGAAGTGGGCTAAAGTGGGCTGGGTTATGGTTAGGATTAGGGCAATTAAGTCCGCCCAAGAAGAGTTTAGCCCAGTCCAGCAAATTTTGGCTTTCACTTGAGCTAACCATTTGCCTACAGGCACCCTCGACTGTTTTCAGACATTCTGGCTCAAATACTACATTGGAATGCTAGATCTCAAACCTCTTCCTGCCATTCTGACATTGTCCCCCACGGCTTCGCCTCCTGCAGGAGGCCCTCTACTTACCTTGCGTAGTGCTATTCTTCCCGAGTCCGCCTCTCTGCTCAGAACTCCCACAGCAGACGCCAGTCATGTTGCTGCCCTTGCCAAGTTGCTCTTCATCCTCTGACAGAAACAAAAAAAGGGCAACACGTTGTGCTGGCCATCATCGCCAGCACCCCAGGCATCCAGCCCAGCCTTTTCCTTACCTTCCTTCTGCCTCCTCCCAAGCTCCTCACACCATGCTTGCTTGTCTCAAAGCAACTCCAGAGTCTGATGCAGGGCCTCTTCTCCCCTGCGTGCCCTAGGAATTCAGCAAAAGCCAACTGCCATGGTTCTTGCTTAAGTGACCGACTCCACAATCCTTCTGCTTATCCCTCTGACTCACTTCAAGCAGTCATCCGACTCCCAACATAAAAGACAAGACCTGCAATACCAAACACAAATACTGAATCTTTTTGCCATGTTCTTCTAAACATGAGGGCATCACACAAAATGAAACCCTTTACCTTTTCATAGCTGGAACTGGAAGCTGGATGAAACCCTTAGAAGGCTCCTGCTGATGTGACTGAAAAAAAAGCTGTCCTCTTCTTTATGTTTGTAAGTAAGGAACACGAATGCCTGACCAGCTTTTAACCAGCCAACACAAGCACTCAGTATATAAAGGACTAAGTTCCAAGAACAAGCTTAACACTTTCAGTTCTAGCAGTGAGTTGGAAGCACCAAAACAGCTCACAAGCTAATGCACTCATTAAAACAGTCAAGCTGTACTACCCTGCCCACTATAAGATGGTGCTAAAAAAAGTCCCACTTATTTTTTCTCATCCCCATGGTGTATTTCAAATCTCTTTCTACTATCCTGATGCTGTTTCCCCCGTCTGTTCTGTGGAAAACTTTTCTTTCTGCTTAGTTTTTATAGTGTCATAAGTCTCAAACTAAAGTTGTTGCTCAGATCTCCCACACTAGACACACGGGTGTTTACTGCACCCACCCAATTTATTTTTATCATTTGCAGTAACAGGAGTAAAAGGAAAAAATAAAACAACTGCCACACAACATTCTGTAGACTAAGACAAGGAAATTCCCTGAAATATTTATTATATGCAGACTGTAATGAACAAGCACTCTGTAATTTAGAGTTTTAAAATGAGAAATATACAAGCTGAAAAGCATTCTTTTATCTTTCCCTGCCAAAAGTCATCAGTTATTTAACAGTCACTACATCCTAAAAGAACATTAATATTATGTTTGGTATTCTTTAGACCCAAGTGTCCAACTTAGTTTTTGAAAGAGCACAAACCCAAAGGCACTCTTGAAGTAACTCTTAAACATATAAATGGAGTGTTTGTTCAGTAACCACTGTTATAACTATTTTACAAGAAATAGAAGACAAGTAATAAGAACATAAACTGTAAACAAATTTTTCTTTAAGTTCTGTGGCTAAGAGCAATAAAAACACTTACCTGAACACCACCACTAACAACAGCATCTTAAGTAAAACCACAGCACAAAAAAATTCATTAATACAAGAAGATGCAAAACCAAAGATAGCTTAAAAAACTTAGCTCAGAAAAAATCATTTCAAAGAACTCAAAAAACAAAAGCAATACACACATCATTAAAACCACAAAACACCCCAAAGACCTTACCTTGAATAGCAACAAATCCTAAAGAAGACCCTTACTCCGAAACTGTGCCTTATATACCCCAGGCCCTACCCACAACCCCCCCCAGTGCCCTGGCTCAGGTGTGGGGCAAACCAGCTGCTGGGATAAAAACAGCCTGACAAGGTGCACCTGGTTTTTGTTGTTTTGGGTTTGGTTTCTTGGCTGCTCTCTGATTTTAACTTCTTGGGTTTCTTTTCGGGGCTTAGATTTCTATTCAAAATTCTCAGATTTCATAGCTTCACTTTTATGAAGCTGGGCTCAAAACTATACTTGGTTTCAGACTGGGTGGGGGTTTTCTGTCTCACATTCTAGGGCTTAGTCTCAAAGAGGTTTTCTTCCACACAGACTGGCTCAGGCTCATATACTTAAACAGCACAGACACTCTAGTTCAGATTTAGGCTCAATTTGGCATTGACTGGCTCACCCAACCACACGAGTCTCACATCGAGACTAACACAGGCTTCCTGGTTCAGACTAGCTCTCACATTCTAACTAAACAAAGACATTCAGGTGATTTAGCCAAGGTGAGCAAAGCTTAGACCACCCAAGCAGCAATTTATTTTAGGGTCTTGTCATTTTCATAAAGCTGCAATTACTTTTTGTTGGTGGTGTATTCCAGGGGGTGTACACGTTAGAATAAAGGGATGGAAAAGCTCTGAGGGCTAGTGGATGAGTAGTAAAGTGACAGGAGAGAGAGATGGGACTTCCTGAGGGAAGGGTGCAGCTTCTGTATCTCTGTCAGTGTGTGCATGTTCCCTTTTCTTTTCTAGGTGCTGCAGATAACTCGAGGGAGGTGAAGCTGCAAACTCAGGAGGGCTGTGAGAAGATCGGGGGTTGTGTGTGTTGGGGGTGCTTAATTGTTGAGGAGAGCATGGCAAAGGGGTTCAGTATTTGTGCTCGGTGTTGCAGGGCTGCCCTCTACCTTTGGAGTCGGATGAGTGCTTGAAGTGAGTCAGACAGGTAAGGAGAAGGATAGTGGGGTCGGTCACTTTTTGCAAGCAGGGTGATCATTTGTCTCTATTGTACTCCTAGGACCTGGAGGTGAGGAGAGGCTCAATGTCGGACTCCACTGTGGGTTTGGAACAGGCAAGCACAATGTTGATGAGCTTTGAAGGAGGAAGAGGGCTGTTACAGAGCAGGCCAGCACTGGTGGGTGGGGTGCTGGTGATGATGGTGGCCAGCACAGTGTGTTCCTGTTTGCTCGTTTGTTTGCTGCAGGTGATAAAGAGAAACTTGGCAGCTGTGGCAAGATCACAGGACTCTGATGTGGGTGTTCTGAGCATCAAGGCCAGCTTGAAACCCATGGCACTATGGAAGCTAAGTAGAGGGACTGCTGCTTGGGGCTGGAGGGTGGGGGACAAGGTCCGGATGGCAGGAAGGGGTTTGAAATGTAGCATGGGGCTGAGGGAAAGGCAGGGGGTTACTCTGTAGCATGAGCTTACATGGGTAGGGCCGCTACAGCTTGACTGTGTTAGGGAGGGAGGGTGTCACCCACAGCCCTTCCCTCAGTGACCTGGGTCAGGGGTGGGGCAAACCCCCAGCTGGGATAAGAGCACCCTGAGGATCCACAGCTGGGTCTTGTTTCATCTGGTTCTGGTTCATTGCCTGCTCCCCAGCTTTAATTTTCTGGCTTTCATTGGCTTAGACTCATATTCAAGACTGGCAGACAGTGCAGGCTCCTTCTCACACAGACTGGCTCAGACTCATACTCACGTTTAAGGTGCACAGACGTTCTCTGGCGCTGACTTCTCCTCACACTCGCTTAGGCTCAGTCTGACACTGACTGGCTCATGCATCCACACAAATCACATTTTGATTCTAGCATAGTATTCCTGGTTCAGACTACCTGGCTAAGACTCCCTGGCTCAAACTCATCCTCACACTCGAGCTGAAAAATAACATTCAGATGACTCAGTCAAGATGAGCCATGCTTGGAACACCCCAGTAGCAACTTATTTCAGGGTCGGCCAAAGCTTCTGTTTTTATCTCCATGAGTGCCTGTTTCCATTTCCTTTTTAGGTGCCACACCTAAGTCAAGAGAGGTGAAGCTGCCAGCTGAGGAGGGCTGTGAGAAGGTAGAAGAGTTGTTTGCGTGTGTGGGGTGAGTAAGAGCTGAGAATAACATGGCAAAGGTTTCAGTAGTAGTGTTGGTTATTGCAGGCCCTGGGTTCTACTTCTGCAGTCAGATGAGTGTTTGACGTGAGTTGAGGAGGTAACTATAATGGTTGTGGGGGTGGGTCACTTTTTGCAAGCACCATGGTCATTTCTTTCTATTGTACTCCTAGGTCCTAGAGTGCATGAGAAGCCCAGCATAGTATTATGCAGTAGATTTGGAGTAGGTGAGCATAATGTAAAGGCAAAGTAGAGTTACAGAAAAGGCTCGCATCACTTCATCATAAAAGTGAAGCTATAGAATCTGAGAATTTTGAATGTAAATCTAAGCCCCAAAAAGAAACCCAAAAAGTTAAACTAGAGAGCAGCCAAAAAACCAAACCCAAAACAACAAAAACCAGGTGCACCTTGTCAGGCTGTTTTTATCCCAGCAGCTGGTTTGCCCCACACCTCAGCCAGGGCACTGGGGGGGGGGGGGTTGTGGGTAGGGCCTGGGGTATATAAGGCACAGCTTCGGAGTAAGGTTCCTCTTGAGGATTTGATGCTATTCAAGGTAAGGTCTTTGGGGTGTTTTGTGGTTTTAATGTTTTGTGTATTCCTTTTGTTTTTTGAGTTCTTTGAAATGATTTTTTCTAAGTATTTCAAGTTGTCTTGGTTTTTACTTATTTATATATTAACAAATTTTTTTGTGTTGTGGTTTTATTTTAGGTGCTGTTGTTATTGGTGGTGTTCAGGTAAGTGATTATTTTTCTTGCTCTCAGCTACAGAACTTATGAAAACAATTGTTTATGGTTTATGTTCTTATTACTTGTTTTTTGTTGGTTTTATTTGTCATAGAATAGTTATAATAGTGGTTACTGATCAAACATACCATTTATACAGTTAAGAGTTATTTCAAGAGTGCCTTCGAGTCTATGCTCTTTCAAAAACTAAGTTGGACACTTGGTTTAAAAAATACCAAAACTTATTATTAATGTGTTTTTGGGATGTAGTAGATGTTAAGTAACTCATGACTTTTGGCAGGGAAAAGTAAAAGAATACTTTTCAGCTTGTAAATTTCTCATTTTAAAACTCTAAAATACAGAGAGCACTTGTTCCTTACAGTCTGCATATAATAAACACTTCAGGGAATCTTCTCGTCTTTGTCTACAGAATGTTGTGTGGCAGAACTTTTAGTTACTTTTTTTTTTTCTCTTTACCTGTTACTGCAGATAATGAAAATTAGTTGCGTGGATGCAGTAAACACCCATGTGTCTAGTGTGGGAGATACGAGCAATAATTTTGGTTAGAGACTTAAAACACTATAAAAACTAAGCAGAAAGACTCGTTTTCCACATAATAGATAATGGAAACAGCATCAGGATAGCAGAAAGATGTTTGAAATATACTACAGGGACAAAAAAAAAAGCAAGTGGGATGTTTTTTAGCACTATCTTATACTGGGCAGGGTAGTACAGCCTGACTCTTTAAATGAGTGCATTTGTTTGTGAGCTGTCTTGGTGCTTCCAACTCACTGCTAGAACTGAAAGTGTTAAGACTGTTCTTCGAACTTAGTCCTTTATATACTGAGTGCTTGTGTTGGTTGTTTAAAAGCTGGTCAGGCATTTGTGTTCATTACTTAGAAACATAAAGCAGAGAACAGCTTTTTTTTTCAGTCACATCAGCAGGAGCCTTCCAGGGTGTTCATCCAGCTTCCAGTTCCAGCTATGAAAAGGTAAGGGGTTTGATTTTGAGTGTGGTGTCCCCATGTTTAGAACAACCTGGCAAAAAGATTCAGTATTTGTGTTTAGTTTTGCAGGTCTCGCCCTCTACGTTGGGAGTTGGAGAAGTGCTTGAGGTGAGTGGGGGAGTTAAGCAGAAGGATTGTGGAGTCGGTCACTTACGCAAGAACCATGGTAATTGGGTTCTGTTGAACTCCTAGAGCACGCAGGGGAAGAGAGGCCTGGTATCAGACTCGGGAATCGCTTTGGGACAGGCAAGCACAGTGTTGAGCAGCTTGGGAAGAGGCAGACCATTGGTAAGGACCAGCCTGGGCTGGATGGCTGGGATGCTGGAGATGACTGCCAGCACAACCTGTTGCCCTTTGTTTGTTTGTTTCTGGCAGATGATGAAGATCAACTTGGAAAGGGCAACAACATGGCTGGCGTCTGCTGTTGGAGTTCAGAGCATAGAGGCGGCCTTGAGACGCATGGCACTACGCACGCTAAGGAGAGGACCTCCTGCAGGAGGCGAGGGGGGTGGGGGGCAAGGTCAAAATGGCAGGAAGGGATTTGAGATGAAGCATTCCAATTGAATATTAGACCTAGAATGTCTGAGGACGCAGACAGAGGTGCCTGGGAGGTAAATGGTCAGCTCTAGTGAAGGTAGTGCCTCACAGTTAAATGGCAGGATGCGAAGGTGTCCTTTGTGGGGCGTAAGTCTGGGGTGTAAGCTGTGCGCTTGAGTCGGTCACCTAAGTGCCGGCTGAGAATTTCCTTTCCAGATTTGCAAGCAAAAAGCACAGCAGGGCTTGTAACTGGGAGTCCTCAATTGGACGTGCCTGGAAGGGGAATGGTTAGCGGTACTGAAGGTAGCGACTGAGAGTTAAACGGCAGGATGCGAAGGTGCCCTTTGTGGGGCGTAAGTCTGGGGTGTTGTGTCGGGGACAATAGGAAATAATGGTCCGTGGTGAAACACACCAAGATGGGCAAGTACTGTTAGTTCTCTTTGGCTCCCTCTTGTGGTGTACTGCTTGGGCTTTTCCCGAAAAGTCCGGCTTTGGTGCCTGCCCGGGAAGTTGTGCTTTAGAACTGCCTGGAAAAGTCGTGACCCTTGCAGACCTTCCTAGACATTGTCGGCCACTTCTTGCGACGTGGGCTGGCCCTCTGCGTGGCAAAGAGCGTGCCTGCTTGCGAGTATGGAAGCCCGAGCCTCATGCCGTGTGAGGGAGGCAGAAGCTCATCCCACCCAGGCGACCGTTGCCTGCGCGGGGACGCCCGCTAAGGTTGAGCCTGCCAGCTCGCGCGGCCGTGATGATTGTCGGAGCTGGTTTGCTGATGGTCTTGGCAGGGTCCTTGGGGTTGGTAAGATAGGCAGCCATGAGAAGTATCCTTGACTATCTCTGCAGTTTCCCATGTTAATTAAGTAGTTGGGAGTTCTCTGGTTTTCTCTGTAGCTGGAGTTCTTGAGCTCTGGAAGGGAGGTGGTGGGTTTTTATAAGCACAGTGTAGCTGTGTAGTCCTGATGATCTGTGTGAATGGACAGAAGAGCTCTGGGAATAAGCTGGTAATGAATGAGTCGGGGGCAGAGAGTCTGCTTGGGAGTGGGTGTGATAGTATATGTGGAGTTAGTGTGTGAGCCGGAGGGCGTGAGGGTCTGTGTCAGTGTGTGACTGCATGTCAACCTGGGTGTCGGTGCGAGTGTGGCCTGAGGCTTAGAGGCAGGCTAAGCTTTTGCTTGGCGTTGCGGTGACTAATGCCAGGTTGTTCTTGCAGATGGCGAGATGGATAGCCACGTGTGAGAGGCTGCTGTGGGAGGCTTGAGCGGAGCTGAAGGTACCAGGGGGGTGAACTTGGTGTGTCAGAAGGAAGAAGTCCCAGCTTACTCTCCTGGCTGGCTTATGCTTTGCTGTTTATTTTCAATTAGGAGGTGCAGAACAAGGAGCTAAGCGAGACCTCTGAGCCGGAGCTGCCTCTGGCCAGGTGAGCTATGTTTAGCGGACTGAAGCAGCAGCTGATGGAATGTCTTGCAATGTTCATGAAATTGGAAACGTTCCTTGTTTTTGTGTTCTGTGGCCAGTGCACGGGCTTGAAGAAGAGAGCCGCAGGCCTGCGAAGGCCAGTGGATGAGCAGTAAAGTGACGGGAGAGGGCGGTGGGACTTTGGGAGGCATGGTTGCCGCTTTGAACCGTCTCTGTGTGTTTCCAATGAGTTGTTTTTCAGGTGCTGCAGCCAGCTCAGGAGAGGTGAAGACGCCAATGGAGGAGGGCCGTGAGAAGGTAAGTGGGTTGTGTGTGGGGGTGACTGCTCAGAGTTGAGAATATCATGGCAAAGGGGTGCAGTATTTGTGTTTGGTATTGCAGGTCCTGCGTTTTACATCTGGAGTCAGATGAGTGTGCGCGGTGAGGCAGGGAGGTAACAATAGGGGTTGTGGGTTGGTCGCTTTTCGCAAGCACGGTGGTAATTTGTCTCCCTTGTACTCCTAGGTTCTGGAGGGCAGGAGAAAGCCCGGCATCGGACTCGGCAACCACTGTGGAGCATGCGAGCACCGTGTCGAGGAGCATCGGAGGGGGCAGAGGTTTGTTACGGAACTCGCTGGCGTTGCTGGCTGGGGTGGGGGTAGCGACAGCCAGCACAGCGTGCTCCCGTTTGTTTGTTGTTGCAGATGATGGAAAGCCACTTGGCAAGTGTGGCAAGATCCTGGGACTTTGATGTGGGAGTTGGGAACATGGAGGCTGTCTTGAGAGCCATGGCACTACGGAAGCTAAGTAGAGGGACTCCTGTTTGGGATAACAAGGTTGAGGTACCCTGTCATGAGAGCAGGAAGGTGTTTGAAATGTGGCGTGGGGCCGAGGGAAAGGCAGTGGGTTAATCAGCCTTAAGAGAGAACTGTGGGCAGGGCAGCTCCAGCTTGACTGTTCTATAGTGTGAGAGGTCTGTGTTCTGTCCGGGCACCTCTTCAGGTCTCGATATCCTCATTGCTCCTTGAGCTCAAGCTGCTCGGCGCGTTCCTCTGGCACTGTTCTTTGGATCTTGAGCGCTTGAGTCGGTCACCTAAGTGCCGGCTGAAAATTTCCTTTCCAGATTTGCAAGCATAAAGCACAGCAGGGCTTGTAACTGGGAGTCCTCAATTGGACGTGCCTGGAAGGGGAATGGTTAGCGGTACTGAAGGTAGCGACTGAGAGTTAAACGGCAGGATGCGAAGGTGCCCTTTGTGGGGCGTAAGTCTGGGGTGTTGTGTCGGGGACAATAGGAAATAATGGTCCGTGGTGAAACACACCAAGATGGGCAAGTACTGTTAGTTCTCTTTGGCTCCCTCTTGTGGTGTACTGCTTGGGCTTTTCCCGAAAAGTCCGGCTTTGGTGCCTGCCCGGGAAGTTGTGCTTTAGAACTGCCTGGAAAAGTCGTGACCCTTGCAGACCTTCCTAGACATTGTCGGCCACTTCTTGCGACGTGGGCTGGCCCCCTGCGTGGCAAAGAGCGTGCCTGCTTGCGAGTATGGAAGCCCGAGCCTCATGCCGTGTGAGGGAGGCGGAAGCTCATCCCACCCAGGCGACCGTTGCCTGCGCGGGGACGCCCGCTAAGGTTGAGCCTGCCAGCTCGCGCGGCCGTGATGATTGTCGGAGCTGGTTTGCTGATGGTCTTGGCAGTGTCCTTGGGGTTGGTAAGATAGGCAGCCATGAGAAGTATCCTTGACTATCTCTGCAGTTTCCCATGTTAATTAAGTAGTTGGGAGTTCTCTGGTTTTCTCTGTAGCTGGAGTTCTTGAGCTCTGGAAGGGAGGTGGTGGGTTTTTATAAGCACAGTGTAGCTGTGTAGTCCTGATGATCTGTGTGAATGGACAGAAGAGCTCTGGGAATAAGCTGGTAATGAATGAGTCGGGGGCAGAGAGTCTGCTTGGGAGTGGGTGTG
Organism: Lathamus discolor; assembly: GCF_037157495.1. Lineage (NCBI taxonomy): Eukaryota > Metazoa > Chordata > Aves > Psittaciformes > Psittacidae > Lathamus > Lathamus discolor. Next base: position 126,021,388 of record NC_088888.1, read on the forward strand.
ATAGTATATGTGGAGTTAGTGTGTGAGCCGGAGGGCGTGAGGGTCTGTGTCAGTGTGTGACTGCATGTCAACCTGGGTGTCGGTGCGAGTGTGGCCTGAGGCTTAGAGGCAGGCTAAGCTTTTGCTTGGCGTTGCGGTGACTAATGCCAGGTTGTTCTTGCAGATGGCGAGATGGATAGCCACGTGTGAGAGGCTGCTGTGGGAGGCTTGAGCGGAGCTGAAGGTACCAGGGGGGTGAACTTGGTGTGTCAGAAGGAAGAAGTCCCAGCTTACTCTCCTGGCTGGCTTATGCTTTGCTGTTTATTTTCAATTAGGAGGTGCAGAACAAGGAGCTAAGCGAGACCTCCGAGCCGGAGCTGCCTCGGGCCAGGTGAGCTATGTTTAGCGGACTGAAGCAGCAGCTGATGGAATGTCTTGCAATGTTCATGAAATTGGAAACGTTCCTTGTTTTTGTGTTCTGTGGCCAGTGCACGGGCTTGAAGAAGAGAGCCGCAGGCCTGCGAAGGCCAGTGGATGAGCAGTAAAGTGACGGGAGAGGGCGGTGGGACTTTGGGAGGCATGGTTGCCGCTTTGAACCGTCTCTGTGTGTTTCCAATGAGTTGTTTTTCAGGTGCTGCAGCCAGCTCAGGAGAGGTGAAGACGCCAATGGAGGAGGGCCGTGAGAAGGTAAGTGGGTTGTGTGTGGGGGTGACTGCTCAGAGTTGAGAATATCATGGCAAAGGGGTGCAGTATTTGTGTTTGGTATTGCAGGTCCTGCGTTTTACATCTGGAGTCAGATGAGTGTGCGCGGTGAGGCAGGGAGGTAACAATAGGGGTTGTGGGTTGGTCGCTTTTCGCAAGCACGGTGGTAATTTGTCTCCCTTGTACTCCTAGGTTCTGGAGGGCAGGAGAAAGCCCGGCATCGGACTCGGCAACCACTGTGGAGCATGCGAGCACCGTGTCGAGGAGCATCGGAGGGGGCAGAGGTTTGTTACGGAACTCGCTGGCGTTGCTGGCTGGGGTGGGGGTAGCGACAGCCAGCACAGCGTGCTCCCGTTTGTTTGTTGTTGCAGATGATGGAAAGCCACTTGGCAAGTGTGGCAAGATCCTGGGACTTTGATGTGGGAGTTGGGAACATGGAGGCTGTCTTGAGAGCCATGGCACTACGGAAGCTAAGTAGAGGGACTCCTGTTTGGGATAACAAGGTTGAGGTACCCTGTCATGAGAGCAGGAAGGTGTTTGAAATGTGGCGTGGGGCCGAGGGAAAGGCAGTGGGTTAATCAGCCTTAAGAGAGAACTGTGGGCAGGGCAGCTCTAGCTTGACTGTTCTATAGTGTGAGAGGTCTGTGTTCTGTCCGGGCACCTCTTCAGGTCTCGATATCCTCATTGCTCCTTGAGCTCAAGCTGCTCGGCGCGTTCCTCTGGCACTGTTCTTTGGATCTTGAGCGCTTGAGTCGGTCACCTAAGTGCCGGCTGAAAATTTCCTTTCCAGATTTGCAAGCATAAAGCACAGCAGGGCTTGTAACTGGGAGTCCTCAATTGGACGTGCCTGGAAGGGGAATGGTTAGCGGTACTGAAGGTAGCGACTGAGAGTTAAACGGCAGGATGCGAAGGTGCCCTTTGTGGGGCGTAAGTCTGGGGTGTTGTGTCGGGGACAATAGGAAATAATGGTCCGTGGTGAAACACACCAAGATGGGCAAGTACTGTTAGTTCTCTTTGGCTCCCTCTTGTGGTGTACTGCTTGGGCTTTTCCCGAAAAGTCCGGCTTTGGTGCCTGCCCGGGAAGTTGTGCTTTAGAACTGCCTGGAAAAGTCGTGACCCTTGCAGACCTTCCTAGACATTGTCGGCCACTTCTTGCGACGTGGGCTGGCCCCCTGCGTGGCAAAGAGCGTGCCTGCTTGCGAGTATGGAAGCCCGAGCCTCATGCCGTGTGAGGGAGGCAGAAGCTCATCCCACCCAGGCGACCGTTGCCTGCGCGGGGACGCCCGCTAAGGTTGAGCCTGCCAGCTCGCGCGGCCGTGATGATTGTCGGAGCTGGTTTGCTGATGGTCTTGGCAGTGTCCTTGGGGTTGGTAAGATAGGCAGCCATGAGAAGTATCCTTGACTATCTCTGCAGTTTCCCATGTTAATTAAGTAGTTGGGAGTTCTCTGGTTTTCTCTGTAGCTGGAGTTCTTGAGCTCTGGAAGGGAGGTGGTGGGTTTTTATAAGCACAGTGTAGCTGTGTAGTCCTGATGATCTGTGTGAATGGACAGAAGAGCTCTGGGAATAAGCTGGTAATGAATGAGTCGGGGGCAGAGAGTCTGCTTGGGAGTGGGTGTGATAGTATATGTGGAGTTAGTGTGTGAGCCGGAGGGCGTGAGGGTCTGTGTCAGTGTGTGACTGCATGTCAACCTGGGTGTCGGTGCGAGTGTGGCCTGAGGCTTAGAGGCAGGCTAAGCTTTTGCTTGGCGTTGCGGTGACTAATGCCAGGTTGTTCTTGCAGATGGCGAGATGGATAGCCACGTGTGAGAGGCTGCTGTGGGAGGCTTGAGCGGAGCTGAAGGTACCAGGGGGGTGAACTTGGTGTGTCAGAAGGAAGAAGTCCCAGCTTACTCTCCTGGCTGGCTTATGCTTTGCTGTTTATTTTCAATTAGGAGGTGCAGAACAAGGAGCTAAGCGAGACCTCCGAGCCGGAGCTGCCTCGGGCCAGGTGAGCTATGTTTAGCGGACTGAAGCAGCAGCTGATGGAATGTCTTGCAATGTTCATGAAATTGGAAACGTTCCTTGTTTTTGTGTTCTGTGGCCAGTGCACGGGCTTGAAGAAGAGAGCCGCAGGCCTGCGAAGGCCAGTGGATGAGCAGTAAAGTGACGGGAGAGGGCGGTGGGACTTTGGGAGGCATGGTTGCCGCTTTGAACCGTCTCTGTGTGTTTCCAATGAGTTGTTTTTCAGGTGCTGCAGCCAGCTCAGGAGAGGTGAAGACGCCAATGGAGGAGGGCCGTGAGAAGGTAAGTGGGTTGTGTGTGGGGGTGACTGCTCAGAGTTGAGAATATCATGGCAAAGGGGTGCAGTATTTGTGTTTGGTATTGCAGGTCCTGCGTTTTACATCTGGAGTCAGATGAGTGTGCGCGGTGAGGCAGGGAGGTAACAATAGGGGTTGTGGGTTGGTCGCTTTTCGCAAGCACGGTGGTAATTTGTCTCCCTTGTACTCCTAGGTTCTGGAGGGCAGGAGAAAGCCCGGCATCGGACTCGGCAACCACTGTGGAGCATGCGAGCACCGTGTCGAGGAGCATCGGAGGGGGCAGAGGTTTGTTACGGAACTCGCTGGCGTTGCTGGCTGGGGTGGGGGTAGCGACAGCCAGCACAGCGTGCTCCCGTTTGTTTGTTGTTGCAGATGATGGAAAGCCACTTGGCAAGTGTGGCAAGATCCTGGGACTTTGATGTGGGAGTTGGGAACATGGAGGCTGTCTTGAGAGCCATGGCACTACGGAAGCTAAGTAGAGGGACTCCTGTTTGGGATAACAAGGTTGAGGTACCCTGTCATGAGAGCAGGAAGGTGTTTGAAATGTGGCGTGGGGCCGAGGGAAAGGCAGTGGGTTAATCAGCCTTAAGAGAGAACTGTGGGCAGGGCAGCTCCAGCTTGACTGTTCTATAGTGTGAGAGGTCTGTGTTCTGTCCGGGCACCTCTTCAGGTCTCGATATCCTCATTGCTCCTTGAGCTCAAGCTGCTCGGCGCGTTCCTCTGGCAGTGTTCTTTGGATCTTGAGCGCTTGAGTCGGTCACCTAAGTGCCGGCTGAAAATTTCCTTTCCAGATTTGCAAGCATAAAGCACAGCAGGGCTTGTAACTGGGAGTCCTCAATTGGACGTGCCTGGAAGGGGAATGGTTAGCGGTACTGAAGGTAGCGACTGAGAGTTAAACGGCAGGATGCGAAGGTGCCCTTTGTGGGGCGTAAGTCTGGGGTGTTGTGTCGGGGACAATAGGAAATAATGGTCCGTGGTGAAACACACCAAGATGGGCAAGTACTGTTAGTTCTCTTTGGCTCCCTCTTGTGGTGTACTGCTTGGGCTTTTCCCGAAAAGTCCGGCTTTGGTGCCTGCCCGGGAAGTTGTGCTTTAGAACTGCCTGGAAAAGTCGTGACCCTTGCAGACCTTCCTAGACATTGTCGGCCACTTCTTGCGACGTGGGCTGGCCCCCTGCGTGGCAAAGAGCGTGCCTGCTTGCGAGTATGGAAGCCCGAGCCTCATGCCGTGTGAGGGAGGCAGAAGCTCATCCCACCCAGGCGACCGTTGCCTGCGCGGGGACGCCCGCTAAGGTTGAGCCTGCCAGCTCGCGCGGCCGTGATGATTGTCGGAGCTGGTTTGCTGATGGTCTTGGCAGTGTCCTTGGGGTTGGTAAGATAGGCAGCCATGAGAAGTATCCTTGACTATCTCTGCAGTTTCCCATGTTAATTAAGTAGTTGGGAGTTCTCTGGTTTTCTCTGTAGCTGGAGTTCTTGAGCTCTGGAAGGGAGGTGGTGGGTTTTTATAAGCACAGTGTAGCTGTGTAGTCCTGATGATCTGTGTGAATGGACAGAAGAGCTCTGGGAATAAGCTGGTAATGAATGAGTCGGGGGCAGAGAGTCTGCTTGGGAGTGGGTGTGATAGTATATGTGGAGTTAGTGTGTGAGCCGGAGGGCGTGAGGGTCTGTGTCAGTGTGTGACTGCATGTCAACCTGGGTGTCGGTGCGAGTGTGGCCTGAGGCTTAGAGGCAGGCTAAGCTTTTGCTTGGCGTTGCGGTGACTAATGCCAGGTTGTTCTTGCAGATGGCGAGATGGATAGCCACGTGTGAGAGGCTGCTGTGGGAGGCTTGAGCGGAGCTGAAGGTACCAGGGGGGTGAACTTGGTGTGTCAGAAGGAAGAAGTCCCAGCTTACTCTCCTGGCTGGCTTATGCTTTGCTGTTTATTTTCAATTAGGAGGTGCAGAACAAGGAGCTAAGCGAGACCTCCGAGCCGGAGCTGCCTCGGGCCAGGTGAGCTATGTTTAGCGGACTGAAGCAGCAGCTGATGGAATGTCTTGCAATGTTCATGAAATTGGAAACGTTCCTTGTTTTTGTGTTCTGTGGCCAGTGCACGGGCTTGAAGAAGAGAGCCGCAGGCCTGCGAAGGCCAGTGGATGAGCAGTAAAGTGACGGGAGAGGGCGGTGGGACTTTGGGAGGCATGGTTGCCGCTTTGAACCGTCTCTGTGTGTTTCCAATGAGTTGTTTTTCAGGTGCTGCAGCCAGCTCAGGAGAGGTGAAGACGCCAATGGAGGAGGGCCGTGAGAAGGTAAGTGGGTTGTGTGTGGGGGTGACTGCTCAGAGTTGAGAATATCATGGCAAAGGGGTGCAGTATTTGTGTTTGGTATTGCAGGTCCTGCGTTTTACATCTGGAGTCAGATGAGTGTGCGCGGTGAGGCAGGGAGGTAACAATAGGGGTTGTGGGTTGGTCGCTTTTCGCAAGCACGGTGGTAATTTGTCTCCCTTGTACTCCTAGGTTCTGGAGGGCAGGAGAAAGCCCGGCATCGGACTCGGCAACCACTGTGGAGCATGCGAGCACCGTGTCGAGGAGCATCGGAGGGGGCAGAGGTTTGTTACGGAACTCGCTGGCGTTGCTGGCTGGGGTGGGGGTAGTGACAGCCAGCACAGCGTGCTCCCGTTTGTTTGTTGTTGCAGATGATGGAAAGCCACTTGGCAAGTGTGGCAAGATCCTGGGACTTTGATGTGGGAGTTGGGAACATGGAGGCTGTCTTGAGAGCCATGGCACTACGGAAGCTAAGTAGAGGGACTCCTGTTTGGGATAACAAGGTTGAGGTACCCTGTCATGAGAGCAGGAAGGTGTTTGAAATGTGGCGTGGGGCCGAGGGAAAGGCAGTGGGTTAATCAGCCTTAAGAGAGAACTGTGGGCAGGGCAGCTCCAGCTTGACTGTTCTATAGTGTGAGAGGTCTGTGTTCTGTCCGGGCACCTCTTCAGGTCTCGATATCCTCATTGCTCCTTGAGCTCAAGCTGCTCGGCGCGTTCCTCTGGCACTGTTCTTTGGATCTTGAGCGCTTGAGTCGGTCACCTAAGTGCCGGCTGAAAATTTCCTTTCCAGATTTGCAAGCATAAAGCACAGCAGGGCTTGTAACTGGGAGTCCTCAATTGGACGTGCCTGGAAGGGGAATGGTTAGCGGTACTGAAGGTAGCGACTGAGAGTTAAACGGCAGGATGCGAAGGTGCCCTTTGTGGGGCGTAAGTCTGGGGTGTTGTGTCGGGGACAATAGGAAATAATGGTCCGTGGTGAAACACACCAAGATGGGCAAGTACTGTTAGTTCTCTTTGGCTCCCTCTTGTGGTGTACTGCTTGGGCTTTTCCCGAAAAGTCCGGCTTTGGTGCCTGCCCGGGAAGTTGTGCTTTAGAACTGCCTGGAAAAGTCGTGACCCTTGCAGACCTTCCTAGACATTGTCGGCCACTTCTTGCGACGTGGGCTGGCCCCCTGCGTGGCAAAGAGCGTGCCTGCTTGCGAGTATGGAAGCCCGAGCCTCATGCCGTGTGAGGGAGGCAGAAGCTCATCCCACCCAGGCGACCGTTGCCTGCGCGGGGACGCCCGCTAAGGTTGAGCCTGCCAGCTCGCGCGGCCGTGATGATTGTCGGAGCTGGTTTGCTGATGGTCTTGGCAGTGTCCTTGGGGTTGGTAAGATAGGCAGCCATGAGAAGTATCCTTGACTATCTCTGCAGTTTCCCATGTTAATTAAGTAGTTGGGAGTTCTCTGGTTTTCTCTGTAGCTGGAGTTCTTGAGCTCTGGAAGGGAGGTGGTGGGTTTTTATAAGCACAGTGTAGCTGTGTAGTCCTGATGATCTGTGTGAATGGACAGAAGAGCTCTGGGAATAAGCTGGTAATGAATGAGTCGGGGGCAGAGAGTCTGCTTGGGAGTGGGTGTGATAGTATATGTGGAGTTAGTGTGTGAGCCGGAGGGCGTGAGGGTCTGTGTCAGTGTGTGACTGCATGTCAACCTGGGTGTCGGTGCGAGTGTGGCCTGAGGCTTAGAGGCAGGCTAAGCTTTTGCTTGGCGTTGCGGTGACTAATGCCAGGTTGTTCTTGCAGATGGCGAGATGGATAGCCACGTGTGAGAGGCTGCTGTGGGAGGCTTGAGCGGAGCTGAAGGTACCAGGGGGGTGAACTTGGTGTGTCAGAAGGAAGAAGTCCCAGCTTACTCTCCTGGCTGGCTTATGCTTTGCTGTTTATTTTCAATTAGGAGGTGCAGAACAAGGAGCTAAGCGAGACCTCCGAGCCGGAGCTGCCTCGGGCCAGGTGAGCTATGTTTAGCGGACTGAAGCAGCAGCTGATGGAATGTCTTGCAATGTTCATGAAATTGGAAACGTTCCTTGTTTTTGTGTTCTGTGGCCAGTGCACGGGCTTGAAGAAGAGAGCCGCAGGCCTGCGAAGGCCAGTGGATGAGCAGTAAAGTGACGGGAGAGGGCGGTGGGACTTTGGGAGGCATGGTTGCCGCTTTGAACCGTCTCTGTGTGTTTCCAATGAGTTGTTTTTCAGGTGCTGCAGCCAGCTCAGGAGAGGTGAAGACGCCAATGGAGGAGGGCCGTGAGAAGGTAAGTGGGTTGTGTGTGGGGGTGACTGCTCAGAGTTGAGAATATCATGGCAAAGGGGTGCAGTATTTGTGTTTGGTATTGCAGGTCCTGCGTTTTACATCTGGAGTCAGATGAGTGTGCGCGGTGAGGCAGGGAGGTAACAATAGGGGTTGTGGGTTGGTCGCTTTTCGCAAGCGCGGTGGTAATTTGTCTCCCTTGTACTCCTAGGTTCTGGAGGGCAGGAGAAAGCCCGGCATCGGACTCGGCAACCACTGTGGAGCATGCGAGCACCGTGTCGAGGAGCATCGGAGGGGGCAGAGGTTTGTTACGGAACTCGTTGGCGTTGCTGGCTGGGGTGGGGGTAGCGACAGCCAGCACAGCGTGCTCCCGTTTGTTTGTTGTTGCAGATGATGGAAAGCCACTTGGCAAGTGTGGCAAGATCCTGGGACTTTGATGTGGGAGTTGGGAACATGGAGGCTGTCTTGAGAGCCATGGCACTACGGAAGCTAAGTAGAGGGACTCCTGTTTGGGATAACAAGGTTGAGGTACCCTGTCATGAGAGCAGGAAGGTGTTTGAAATGTGGCGTGGGGCCGAGGGAAAGGCAGTGGGTTAATCAGCCTTAAGAGAGAACTGTGGGCAGGGCAGCTCCAGCTTGACTGTTCTATAGTGTGAGAGGTCTGTGTTCTGTCCGGGCACCTCTTCAGGTCTCGATATCCTCATTGCTCCTTGAGCTCAAGCTGCTCGGCGCGTTCCTCTGGCACTGTTCTTTGGATCTTGAGCGCTTGAGTCGGTCACCTAAGTGCCGGCTGAAAATTTCCTTTCCAGATTTGCAAGCATAAAGCACAGCAGGGCTTGTAACTGGGAGTCCTCAATTGGACGTGCCTGGAAGGGGAATGGTTAGCGGTACTGAAGGTAGCGACTGAGAGTTAAACGGCAGGATGCGAAGGTGCCCTTTGTGGGGCGTAAGTCTGGGGTGTTGTGTCGGGGACAATAGGAAATAATGGTCCGTGGTGAAACACACCAAGATGGGCAAGTACTGTTAGTTCTCTTTGGCTCCCTCTTGTGGTGTACTGCTTGGGCTTTTCCCGAAAAGTCCGGCTTTGGTGCCTGCCCGGGAAGTTGTGCTTTAGAACTGCCTGGAAAAGTCGTGACCCTTGCAGACCTTCCTAGACATTGTCGGCCACTTCTTGCGACGTGGGCTGGCCCCCTGCGTGGCAAAGAGCGTGCCTGCTTGCGAGTATGGAAGCCCGAGCCTCATGCCGTGTGAGGGAGGCAGAAGCTCATCCCACCCAGGCGACCGTTGCCTGCGCGGGGACGCCCGCTAAGGTTGAGCCTGCCAGCTCGCGCGGCCGTGATGATTGTCGGAGCTGGTTTGCTGATGGTCTTGGCAGTGTCCTTGGGGTTGGTAAGATAGGCAGCCATGAGAAGTATCCTTGACTATCTCTGCAGTTTCCCATGTTAATTAAGTAGTTGGGAGTTCTCTGGTTTTCTCTGTAGCTGGAGTTCTTGAGCTCTGGAAGGGAGGTGGTGGGTTTTTATAAGCACAGTGTAGCTGTGTAGTCCTGATGATCTGTGTGAATGGACAGAAGAGCTCTGGGAATAAGCTGGTAATGAATGAGTCGGGGGCAGAGAGTCTGCTTGGGAGTGGGTGTGATAGTATATGTGGAGTTAGTGTGTGAGCCGGAGGGCGTGAGGGTCTGTGTCAGTGTGTGACTGCATGTCAACCTGGGTGTCGGTGCGAGTGTGGCCTGAGGCTTAGAGGCAGGCTAAGCTTTTGCTTGGCGTTGCGGTGACTAATGCCAGGTTGTTCTTGCAGATGGCGAGATGGATAGCCACGTGTGAGAGGCTGCTGTGGGAGGCTTGAGCGGAGCTGAAGGTACCAGGGGGGTGAACTTGGTGTGTCAGAAGGAAGAAGTCCCAGCTTACTCTCCTGGCTGGCTTATGCTTTGCTGTTTATTTTCAATTAGGAGGTGCAGAACAAGGAGCTAAGCGAGACCTCCGAGCCGGAGCTGCCTCGGGCCAGGTGAGCTATGTTTAGCGGACTGAAGCAGCAGCTGATGGAATGTCTTGCAATGTTCATGAAATTGGAAACGTTCCTTGTTTTTGTGTTCTGTGGCCAGTGCACGGGCTTGAAGAAGAGAGCCGCAGGCCTGCGAAGGCCAGTGGATGAGCAGTAAAGTGACGGGAGAGGGCGGTGGGACTTTGGGAGGCATGGTTGCCGCTTTGAACCGTCTCTGTGTGTTTCCAATGAGTTGTTTTTCAGGTGCTGCAGCCAGCTCAGGAGAGGTGAAGACGCCAATGGAGGAGGGCCGTGAGAAGGTAAGTGGGTTGTGTGTGGGGGTGACTGCTCAGAGTTGAGAATATCATGGCAAAGGGGTGCAGTATTTGTGTTTGGTATTGCAGGTCCTGCGTTTTACATCTGGAGTCAGATGAGTGTGCGCGGTGAGGCAGGGAGGTAACAATAGGGGTTGTGGGTTGGTCGCTTTTCGCAAGCGCGGTGGTAATTTGTCTCCCTTGTACTCCTAGGTTCTGGAGGGCAGGAGAAAGCCCGGCATCGGACTCGGCAACCACTGTGGAGCATGCGAGCACCGTGTCGAGGAGCATCGGAGGGGGCAGAGGTTTGTTACGGAACTCGCTGGCGTTGCTGGCTGGGGTGGGGGTAGCGACAGCCAGCACAGCGTGCTCCCGTTTGTTTGTTGTTGCAGATGATGGAAAGCCACTTGGCAAGTGTGGCAAGATCCTGGGACTTTGATGTGGGAGTTGGGAACATGGAGGCTGTCTTGAGAGCCATGGCACTACGGAAGCTAAGTAGAGGGACTCCTGTTTGGGATAACAAGGTTGAGGTACCCTGTCATGAGAGCAGGAAGGTGTTTGAAATGTGGCGTGGGGCCGAGGGAAAGGCAGTGGGTTAATCAGCCTTAAGAGAGAACTGTGGGCAGGGCAGCTCCAGCTTGACTGTTCTATAGTGTGAGAGGTCTGTGTTCTGTCCGGGCACCTCTTCAGGTCTCGATATCCTCATTGCTCCTTGAGCTCAAGCTGCTCGGCGCGTTCCTCTGGCACTGTTCTTTGGATCTTGAGCGCTTGAGTCGGTCACCTAAGTGCCGGCTGAAAATTTCCTTTCCAGATTTGCAAGCATAAAGCACAGCAGGGCTTGTAACTGGGAGTCCTCAATTGGACGTGCCTGGAAGGGGAATGGTTAGCGGTACTGAAGGTAGCGACTGAGAGTTAAACGGCAGGATGCGAAGGTGCCCTTTGTGGGGCGTAAGTCTGGGGTGTTGTGTCGGGGACAATAGGAAATAATGGTCCGTGGTGAAACACACCAAGATGGGCAAGTACTGTTAGTTCTCTTTGGCTCCCTCTTGTGGTGTACTGCTTGGGCTTTTCCCGAAAAGTCCGGCTTTGGTGCCTGCCCGGGAAGTTGTGCTTTAGAACTGCCTGGAAAAGTCGTGACCCTTGCAGACCTTCCTAGACATTGTCGGCCACTTCTTGCGACGTGGGCTGGCCCCCTGCGTGGCAAAGAGCGTGCCTGCTTGCGAGTATGGAAGCCCGAGCCTCATGCCGTGTGAGGGAGGCAGAAGCTCATCCCACCCAGGCGACCGTTGCCTGCGCGGGGACGCCCGCTAAGGTTGAGCCTGCCAGCTCGCGCGGCCGTGATGATTGTCGGAGCTGGTTTGCTGATGGTCTTGGCAGTGTCCTTGGGGTTGGTAAGATAGGCAGCCATGAGAAGTATCCTTGACTATCTCTGCAGTTTCCCATGTTAATTAAGTAGTTGGGAGTTCTCTGGTTTTCTCTGTAGCTGGAGTTCTTGAGCTCTGGAAGGGAGGTGGTGGGTTTTTATAAGCACAGTGTAGCTGTGTAGTCCTGATGATCTGTGTGAATGGACAGAAGAGCTCTGGGAATAAGCTGGTAATGAATGAGTCGGGGGCAGAGAGTCTGCTTGGGAGTGGGTGTGATAGTATATGTGGAGTTAGTGTGTGAGCCGGAGGGCGTGAGGGTCTGTGTCAGTGTGTGACTGCATGTCAACCTGGGTGTCGGTGCGAGTGTGGCCTGAGGCTTAGAGGCAGGCTAAGCTTTTGCTTGGCGTTGCGGTGACTAATGCCAGGTTGTTCTTGCAGATGGCGAGATGGATAGCCACGTGTGAGAGGCTGCTGTGGGAGGCTTGAGCGGAGCTGAAGGTACCAGGGGGGTGAACTTGGTGTGTCAGAAGGAAGAAGTCCCAGCTTACTCTCCTGGCTGGCTTATGCTTTGCTGTTTATTTTCAATTAGGAGGTGCAGAACAAGGAGCTAAGCGAGACCTCCGAGCCGGAGCTGCCTCGGGCCAGGTGAGCTATGTTTAGCGGACTGAAGCAGCAGCTGATGGAATGTCTTGCAATGTTCATGAAATTGGAAACGTTCCTTGTTTTTGTGTTCTGTGGCCAGTGCACGGGCTTGAAGAAGAGAGCCGCAGGCCTGCGAAGGCCAGTGGATGAGCAGTAAAGTGACGGGAGAGGGCGGTGGGACTTTGGGAGGCATGGTTGCCGCTTTGAACCGTCTCTGTGTGTTTCCAATGAGTTGTTTTTCAGGTGCTGCAGCCAGCTCAGGAGAGGTGAAGACGCCAATGGAGGAGGGCCGTGAGAAGGTAAGTGGGTTGTGTGTGGGGGTGACTGCTCAGAGTTGAGAATATCATGGCAAAGGGGTGCAGTATTTGTGTTTGGTATTGCAGGTCCTGCGTTTTACATCTGGAGTCAGATGAGTGTGCGCGGTGAGGCAGGGAGGTAACAATAGGGGTTGTGGGTTGGTCGCTTTTCGCAAGCGCGGTGGTAATTTGTCTCCCTTGTACTCCTAGGTTCTGGAGGGCAGGAGAAAGCCCGGCATCGGACTCGGCAACCACTGTGGAGCATGCGAGCACCGTGTCGAGGAGCATCGGAGGGGGCAGAGGTTTGTTACGGAACTCGCTGGCGTTGCTGGCTGGGGTGGGGGTAGCGACAGCCAGCACAGCGTGCTCCCGTTTGTTTGTTGTTGCAGATGATGGAAAGCCACTTGGCAAGTGTGGCAAGATCCTGGGACTTTGATGTGGGAGTTGGGAACATGGAGGCTGTCTTGAGAGCCATGGCACTACGGAAGCTAAGTAGAGGGACTCCTGTTTGGGATAACAAGGTTGAGGTACCCTGTCATGAGAGCAGGAAGGTGTTTGAAATGTGGCGTGGGGCCGAGGGAAAGGCAGTGGGTTAATCAGCCTTAAGAGAGAACTGTGGGCAGGGCAGCTCCAGCTTGACTGTTCTATAGTGTGAGAGGTCTGTGTTCTGTCCGGGCACCTCTTCAGGTCTCGATATCCTCATTGCTCCTTGAGCTCAAGCTGCTCGGCGCGTTCCTCTGGCACTGTTCTTTGGATCTTGAGCGCTTGAGTCGGTCACCTAAGTGCCGGCTGAAAATTTCCTTTCCAGATTTGCAAGCATAAAGCACAGCAGGGCTTGTAACTGGGAGTCCTCAATTGGACGTGCCTGGAAGGGGAATGGTTAGCGGTACTGAAGGTAGCGACTGAGAGTTAAACGGCAGGATGCGAAGGTGCCCTTTGTGGGGCGTAAGTCTGGGGTGTTGTGTCGGGGACAATAGGAAATAATGGTCCGTGGTGAAACACACCAAGATGGGCAAGTACTGTTAGTTCTCTTTGGCTCCCTCTTGTGGTGTACTGCTTGGGCTTTTCCCGAAAAGTCCGGCTTTGGTGCCTGCCCGGGAAGTTGTGCTTTAGAACTGCCTGGAAAAGTCGTGACCCTTGCAGACCTTCCTAGACATTGTCGGCCACTTCTTGCGACGTGGGCTGGCCCCCTGCGTGGCAAAGAGCGTGCCTGCTTGCGAGTATGGAAGCCCGAGCCTCATGCCGTGTGAGGGAGGCAGAAGCTCATCCCACCCAGGCGACCGTTGCCTGCGCGGGGACGCCCGCTAAGGTTGAGCCTGCCAGCTCGCGCGGCCGTGATGATTGTCGGAGCTGGTTTGCTGATGGTCTTGGCAGTGTCCTTGGGGTTGGTAAGATAGGCAGCCATGAGAAGTATCCTTGACTATCTCTGCAGTTTCCCATGTTAATTAAGTAGTTGGGAGTTCTCTGGTTTTCTCTGTAGCTGGAGTTCTTGAGCTCTGGAAGGGAGGTGGTGGGTTTTTATAAGCACAGTGTAGCTGTGTAGTCCTGATGATCTGTGTGAATGGACAGAAGAGCTCTGGGAATAAGCTGGTAATGAATGAGTCGGGGGCAGAGAGTCTGCTTGGGAGTGGGTGTGATAGTATATGTGGAGTTAGTGTGTGAGCCGGAGGGCGTGAGGGTCTGTGTCAGTGTGTGACTGCATGTCAACCTGGGTGTTGGTGCGAGTGTGGCCTGAGGCTTAGAGGCAGGCTAAGCTTTTGCTTGGCGTTGCGGTGACTAATGCCAGGTTGTTCTTGCAGATGGCGAGATGGATAGCCACGTGTGAGAGGCTGCTGTGGGAGGCTTGAGCGGAGCTGAAGGTACCAGGGGGGTGAACTTGGTGTGTCAGAAGGAAGAAGTCCCAGCTTACTCTCCTGGCTGGCTTATGCTTTGCTGTTTATTTTCAATTAGGAGGTGCAGAACAAGGAGCTAAGCGAGACCTCCGAGCCGGAGCTGCCTCGGGCCAGGTGAGCTATGTTTAGCGGACTGAAGCAGCAGCTGATGGAATGTCTTGCAATGTTCATGAAATTGGAAACGTTCCTTGTTTTTGTGTTCTGTGGCCAGTGCACGGGCTTGAAGAAGAGAGCCGCAGGCCTGCGAAGGCCAGTGGATGAGCAGTAAAGTGACGGGAGAGGGCGGTGGGACTTTGGGAGGCATGGTTGCCGCTTTGAACCGTCTCTGTGTGTTTCCAATGAGTTGTTTTTCAGGTGCTGCAGCCAGCTCAGGAGAGGTGAAGACGCCAATGGAGGAGGGCCGTGAGAAGGTAAGTGGGTTGTGTGTGGGGGTGACTGCTCAGAGTTGAGAATATCATGGCAAAGGGGTGCAGTATTTGTGTTTGGTATTGCAGGTCCTGCGTTTTACATCTGGAGTCAGATGAGTGTGCGCGGTGAGGCAGGGAGGTAACAATAGGGGTTGTGGGTTGGTCGCTTTTCGCAAGCGCGGTGGTAATTTGTCTCCCTTGTACTCCTAGGTTCTGGAGGGCAGGAGAAAGCCCGGCATCGGACTCGGCAACCACTGTGGAGCATGCGAGCACCGTGTCGAGGAGCATCGGAGGGGGCAGAGGTTTGTTACGGAACTCGCTGGCGTTGCTGGCTGGGGTGGGGGTAGCGACAGCCAGCACAGCGTGCTCCCGTTTGTTTGTTGTTGCAGATGATGGAAAGCCACTTGGCAAGTGTGGCAAGATCCTGGGACTTTGATGTGGGAGTTGGGAACATGGAGGCTGTCTTGAGAGCCATGGCACTACGGAAGCTAAGTAGAGGGACTCCTGTTTGGGATAACAAGGTTGAGGTACCCTGTCATGAGAGCAGGAAGGTGTTTGAAATGTGGCGTGGGGCCGAGGGAAAGGCAGTGGGTTAATCAGCCTTAAGAGAGAACTGTGGGCAGGGCAGCTCCAGCTTGACTGTTCTATAGTGTGAGAGGTCTGTGTTCTGTCCGGGCACCTCTTCAGGTCTCGATATCCTCATTGCTCCTTGAGCTCAAGCTGCTCGGCGCGTTCCTCTGGCACTGTTCTTTGGATCTTGAGCGCTTGAGTCGGTCACCTAAGTGCCGGCTGAAAATTTCCTTTCCAGATTTGCAAGCATAAAGCACAGCAGGGCTTGTAACTGGGAGTCCTCAATTGGACGTGCCTGGAAGGGGAATGGTTAGCGGTACTGAAGGTAGCGACTGAGAGTTAAACGGCAGGATGCGAAGGTGCCCTTTGTGGGGCGTAAGTCTGGGGTGTTGTGTCGGGGACAATAGGAAATAATGGTCCGTGGTGAAACACACCAAGATGGGCAAGTACTGTTAGTTCTCTTTGGCTCCCTCTTGTGGTGTACTGCTTGGGCTTTTCCCGAAAAGTCCGGCTTTGGTGCCTGCCCGGGAAGTTGTGCTTTAGAACTGCCTGGAAAAGTCGTGACCCTTGCAGACCTTCCTAGACATTGTCGGCCACTTCTTGCGACGTGGGCTGGCCCCCTGCGTGGCAAAGAGCGTGCCTGCTTGCGAGTATGGAAGCCCGAGCCTCATGCCGTGTGAGGGAGGCAGAAGCTCATCCCACCCAGGCGACCGTTGCCTGCGCGGGGACGCCCGCTAAGGTTGAGCCTGCCAGCTCGCGCGGCCGTGATGATTGTCGGAGCTGGTTTGCTGATGGTCTTGGCAGTGTCCTTGGGGTTGGTAAGATAGGCAGCCATGAGAAGTATCCTTGACTATCTCTGCAGTTTCCCATGTTAATTAAGTAGTTGGGAGTTCTCTGGTTTTCTCTGTAGCTGGAGTTCTTGAGCTCTGGAAGGGAGGTGGTGGGTTTTTATAAGCACAGTGTAGCTGTGTAGTCCTGATGATCTGTGTGAATGGACAGAAGAGCTCTGGGAATAAGCTGGTAATGAATGAGTCGGGGGCAGAGAGTCTGCTTGGGAGTGGGTGTGATAGTATATGTGGAGTTAGTGTGTGAGCCGGAGGGCGTGAGGGTCTGTGTCAGTGTGTGACTGCATGTCAACCTGGGTGTCGGTGCGAGTGTGGCCTGAGGCTTAGAGGCAGGCTAAGCTTTTGCTTGGCGTTGCGGTGACTAATGCCAGGTTGTTCTTGCAGATGGCGAGATGGATAGCCACGTGTGAGAGGCTGCTGTGGGAGGCTTGAGCGGAGCTGAAGGTACCAGGGGGGTGAACTTGGTGTGTCAGAAGGAAGAAGTCCCAGCTTACTCTCCTGGCTGGCTTATGCTTTGCTGTTTATTTTCAATTAGGAGGTGCAGAACAAGGAGCTAAGCGAGACCTCCGAGCCGGAGCTGCCTCGGGCCAGGTGAGCTATGTTTAGCGGACTGAAGCAGCAGCTGATGGAATGTCTTGCAATGTTCATGAAATTGGAAACGTTCCTTGTTTTTGTGTTCTGTGGCCAGTGCACGGGCTTGAAGAAGAGAGCCGCAGGCCTGCGAAGGCCAGTGGATGAGCAGTAAAGTGACGGGAGAGGGCGGTGGGACTTTGGGAGGCATGGTTGCCGCTTTGAACCGTCTCTGTGTGTTTCCAATGAGTTGTTTTTCAGGTGCTGCAGCCAGCTCAGGAGAGGTGAAGACGCCAATGGAGGAGGGCCGTGAGAAGGTAAGTGGGTTGTGTGTGGGGGTGACTGCTCAGAGTTGAGAATATCATGGCAAAGGGGTGCAGTATTTGTGTTTGGTATTGCAGGTCCTGCGTTTTACATCTGGAGTCAGATGAGTGTGCGCGGTGAGGCAGGGAGGTAACAATAGGGGTTGTGGGTTGGTCGCTTTTCGCAAGCGCGGTGGTAATTTGTCTCCCTTGTACTCCTAGGTTCTGGAGGGCAGGAGAAAGCCCGGCATCGGACTCGGCAACCACTGTGGAGCATGCGAGCACCGTGTCGAGGAGCATCGGAGGGGGCAGAGGTTTGTTACGGAACTCGCTGGCGTTGCTGGCTGGGGTGGGGGTAGCGACAGCCAGCACAGCGTGCTCCCGTTTGTTTGTTGTTGCAGATGATGGAAAGCCACTTGGCAAGTGTGGCAAGATCCTGGGACTTTGATGTGGGAGTTGGGAACATGGAGGCTGTCTTGAGAGCCATGGCACTACGGAAGCTAAGTAGAGGGACTCCTGTTTGGGATAACAAGGTTGAGGTACCCTGTCATGAGAGCAGGAAGGTGTTTGAAATGTGGCGTGGGGCCGAGGGAAAGGCAGTGGGTTAATCAGCCTTAAGAGAGAACTGTGGGCAGGGCAGCTCCAGCTTGACTGTTCTATAGTGTGAGAGGTCTGTGTTCTGTCCGGGCACCTCTTCAGGTCTCGATATCCTCATTGCTCCTTGAGCTCAAGCTGCTCGGCGCGTTCCTCTGGCACTGTTCTTTGGATCTTGAGCGCTTGAGTCGGTCACCTAAGTGCCGGCTGAAAATTTCCTTTCCAGATTTGCAAGCATAAAGCACAGCAGGGCTTGTAACTGGGAGTCCTCAATTGGACGTGCCTGGAAGGGGAATGGTTAGCGGTACTGAAGGTAGCGACTGAGAGTTAAACGGCAGGATGCGAAGGTGCCCTTTGTGGGGCGTAAGTCTGGGGTGTTGTGTCGGGGACAATAGGAAATAATGGTCCGTGGTGAAACACACCAAGATGGGCAAGTACTGTTAGTTCTCTTTGGCTCCCTCTTGTGGTGTACTGCTTGGGCTTTTCCCGAAAAGTCCGGCTTTGGTGCCTGCCCGGGAAGTTGTGCTTTAGAACTGCCTGGAAAAGTCGTGACCCTTGCAGACCTTCCTAGACATTGTCGGCCACTTCTTGCGACGTGGGCTGGCCCCCTGCGTGGCAAAGAGCGTGCCTGCTTGCGAGTATGGAAGCCCGAGCCTCATGCCGTGTGAGGGAGGCAGAAGCTCATCCCACCCAGGCGACCGTTGCCTGCGCGGGGACGCCCGCTAAGGTTGAGCCTGCCAGCTCGCGCGGCCGTGATGATTGTCGGAGCTGGTTTGCTGATGGTCTTGGCAGTGTCCTTGGGGTTGGTAAGATAGGCAGCCATGAGAAGTATCCTTGACTATCTCTGCAGTTTCCCATGTTAATTAAGTAGTTGGGAGTTCTCTGGTTTTCTCTGTAGCTGGAGTTCTTGAGCTCTGGAAGGGAGGTGGTGGGTTTTTATAAGCACAGTGTAGCTGTGTAGTCCTGATGATCTGTGTGAATGGACAGAAGAGCTCTGGGAATAAGCTGGTAATGAATGAGTCGGGGGCAGAGAGTCTGCTTGGGAGTGGGTGTGATAGTATATGTGGAGTTAGTGTGTGAGCCGGAGGGCGTGAGGGTCTGTGTCAGTGTGTGACTGCATGTCAACCTGGGTGTCGGTGCGAGTGTGGCCTGAGGCTTAGAGGCAGGCTAAGCTTTTGCTTGGCGTTGCGGTGACTAATGCCAGGTTGTTCTTGCAGATGGCGAGATGGATAGCCACGTGTGAGAGGCTGCTGTGGGAGGCTTGAGCGGAGCTGAAGGTACCAGGGGGGTGAACTTGGTGTGTCAGAAGGAAGAAGTCCCAGCTTACTCTCCTGGCTGGCTTATGCTTTGCTGTTTATTTTCAATTAGGAGGTGCAGAACAAGGAGCTAAGCGAGACCTCCGAGCCGGAGCTGCCTCGGGCCAGGTGAGCTATGTTTAGCGGACTGAAGCAGCAGCTGATGGAATGTCTTGCAATGTTCATGAAATTGGAAACGTTCCTTGTTTTTGTGTTCTGTGGCCAGTGCACGGGCTTGAAGAAGAGAGCCGCAGGCCTGCGAAGGCCAGTGGATGAGCAGTAAAGTGACGGGAGAGGGCGGTGGGACTTTGGGAGGCATGGTTGCCGCTTTGAACCGTCTCTGTGTGTTTCCAATGAGTTGTTTTTCAGGTGCTGCAGCCAGCTCAGGAGAGGTGAAGACGCCAATGGAGGAGGGCCGTGAGAAGGTAAGTGGGTTGTGTGTGGGGGTGACTGCTCAGAGTTGAGAATATCATGGCAAAGGGGTGCAGTATTTGTGTTTGGTATTGCAGGTCCTGCGTTTTACATCTGGAGTCAGATGAGTGTGCGCGGTGAGGCAGGGAGGTAACAATAGGGGTTGTGGGTTGGTCGCTTTTCGCAAGCGCGGTGGTAATTTGTCTCCCTTGTACTCCTAGGTTCTGGAGGGCAGGAGAAAGCCCGGCATCGGACTCGGCAACCACTGTGGAGCATGCGAGCACCGTGTCGAGGAGCATCGGAGGGGGCAGAGGTTTGTTACGGAACTCGCTGGCGTTGCTGGCTGGGGTGGGGGTAGCGACAGCCAGCACAGCGTGCTCCCGTTTGTTTGTTGTTGCAGATGATGGAAAGCCACTTGGCAAGTGTGGCAAGATCCTGGGACTTTGATGTGGGAGTTGGGAACATGGAGGCTGTCTTGAGAGCCATGGCACTACGGAAGCTAAGTAGAGGGACTCCTGTTTGGGATAACAAGGTTGAGGTACCCTGTCATGAGAGCAGGAAGGTGTTTGAAATGTGGCGTGGGGCCGAGGGAAAGGCAGTGGGTTAATCAGCCTTAAGAGAGAACTGTGGGCAGGGCAGCTCCAGCTTGACTGTTCTATAGTGTGAGAGGTCTGTGTTCTGTCCGGGCACCTCTTCAGGTCTCGATATCCTCATTGCTCCTTGAGCTCAAGCTGCTCGGCGCGTTCCTCTGGCACTGTTCTTTGGATCTTGAGCGCTTGAGTCGGTCACCTAAGTGCCGGCTGAAAATTTCCTTTCCAGATTTGCAAGCATAAAGCACAGCAGGGCTTGTAACTGGGAGTCCTCAATTGGACGTGCCTGGAAGGGGAATGGTTAGCGGTACTGAAGGTAGCGACTGAGAGTTAAACGGCAGGATGCGAAGGTGCCCTTTGTGGGGCGTAAGTCTGGGGTGTTGTGTCGGGGACAATAGGAAATAATGGTCCGTGGTGAAACACACCAAGATGGGCAAGTACTGTTAGTTCTCTTTGGCTCCCTCTTGTGGTGTACTGCTTGGGCTTTTCCCGAAAAGTCCGGCTTTGGTGCCTGCCCGGGAAGTTGTGCTTTAGAACTGCCTGGAAAAGTCGTGACCCTTGCAGACCTTCCTAGACATTGTCGGCCACTTCTTGCGACGTGGGCTGGCCCCCTGCGTGGCAAAGAGCGTGCCTGCTTGCGAGTATGGAAGCCCGAGCCTCATGCCGTGTGAGGGAGGCAGAAGCTCATCCCACCCAGGCGACCGTTGCCTGCGCGGGGACGCCCGCTAAGGTTGAGCCTGCCAGCTCGCGCGGCCGTGATGATTGTCGGAGCTGGTTTGCTGATGGTCTTGGCAGTGTCCTTGGGGTTGGTAAGATAGGCAGCCATGAGAAGTATCCTTGACTATCTCTGCAGTTTCCCATGTTAATTAAGTAGTTGGGAGTTCTCTGGTTTTCTCTGTAGCTGGAGTTCTTGAGCTCTGGAAGGGAGGTGGTGGGTTTTTATAAGCACAGTGTAGCTGTGTAGTCCTGATGATCTGTGTGAATGGACAGAAGAGCTCTGGGAATAAGCTGGTAATGAATGAGTCGGGGGCAGAGAGTCTGCTTGGGAGTGGGTGTGATAGTATATGTGGAGTTAGTGTGTGAGCCGGAGGGCGTGAGGGTCTGTGTCAGTGTGTGACTGCATGTCAACCTGGGTGTCGGTGCGAGTGTGGCCTGAGGCTTAGAGGCAGGCTAAGCTTTTGCTTGGCGTTGCGGTGACTAATGCCAGGTTGTTCTTGCAGATGGCGAGATGGATAGCCACGTGTGAGAGGCTGCTGTGGGAGGCTTGAGCGGAGCTGAAGGTACCAGGGGGGTGAACTTGGTGTGTCAGAAGGAAGAAGTCCCAGCTTACTCTCCTGGCTGGCTTATGCTTTGCTGTTTATTTTCAATTAGGAGGTGCAGAACAAGGAGCTAAGCGAGACCTCCGAGCCGGAGCTGCCTCGGGCCAGGTGAGCTATGTTTAGCGGACTGAAGCAGCAGCTGATGGAATGTCTTGCAATGTTCATGAAATTGGAAACGTTCCTTGTTTTTGTGTTCTGTGGCCAGTGCACGGGCTTGAAGAAGAGAGCCGCAGGCCTGCGAAGGCCAGTGGATGAGCAGTAAAGTGACGGGAGAGGGCGGTGGGACTTTGGGAGGCATGGTTGCCGCTTTGAACCGTCTCTGTGTGTTTCCAATGAGTTGTTTTTCAGGTGCTGCAGCCAGCTCAGGAGAGGTGAAGACGCCAATGGAGGAGGGCCGTGAGAAGGTAAGTGGGTTGTGTGTGGGGGTGACTGCTCAGAGTTGAGAATATCATGGCAAAGGGGTGCAGTATTTGTGTTTGGTATTGCAGGTCCTGCGTTTTACATCTGGAGTCAGATGAGTGTGCGCGGTGAGGCAGGGAGGTAACAATAGGGGTTGTGGGTTGGTCGCTTTTCGCAAGCACGGTGGTAATTTGTCTCCCTTGTACTCCTAGGTTCTGGAGGGCAGGAGAAAGCCCGGCATCGGACTCGGCAACCACTGTGGAGCATGCGAGCACCGTGTCGAGGAGCATCGGAGGGGGCAGAGGTTTGTTACGGAACTCGCTGGCGTTGCTGGCTGGGGTGGGGGTAGCGACAGCCAGCACAGCGTGCTCCCGTTTGTTTGTTGTTGCAGATGATGGAAAGCCACTTGGCAAGTGTGGCAAGATCCTGGGACTTTGATGTGGGAGTTGGGAACATGGAGGCTGTCTTGAGAGCCATGGCACTACGGAAGCTAAGTAGAGGGACTCCTGTTTGGGATAACAAGGTTGAGGTACCCTGTCATGAGAGCAGGAAGGTGTTTGAAATGTGGCGTGGGGCCGAGGGAAAGGCAGTGGGTTAATCAGCCTTAAGAGAGAACTGTGGGCAGGGCAGCTCCAGCTTGACTGTTCTATAGTGTGAGAGGTCTGTGTTCTGTCCGGGCACCTCTTCAGGTCTCGATATCCTCATTGCTCCTTGAGCTCAAGCTGCTCGGCGCGTTCCTCTGGCACTGTTCTTTGGATCTTGAGCGCTTGAGTCGGTCACCTAAGTGCCGGCTGAAAATTTCCTTTCCAGATTTGCAAGCATAAAGCACAGCAGGGCTTGTAACTGGGAGTCCTCAATTGGACGTGCCTGGAAGGGGAATGGTTAGCGGTACTGAAGGTAGCGACTGAGAGTTAAACGGCAGGATGCGAAGGTGCCCTTTGTGGGGCGTAAGTCTGGGGTGTTGTGTCGGGGACAATAGGAAATAATGGTCCGTGGTGAAACACACCAAGATGGGCAAGTACTGTTAGTTCTCTTTGGCTCCCTCTTGTGGTGTACTGCTTGGGCTTTTCCCGAAAAGTCCGGCTTTGGTGCCTGCCCGGGAAGTTGTGCTTTAGAACTGCCTGGAAAAGTCGTGACCCTTGCAGACCTTCCTAGACATTGTCGGCCACTTCTTGCGACGTGGGCTGGCCCCCTGCGTGGCAAAGAGCGTGCCTGCTTGCGAGTATGGAAGCCCGAGCCTCATGCCGTGTGAGGGAGGCAGAAGCTCATCCCACCCAGGCGACCGTTGCCTGCGCGGGGACGCCCGCTAAGGTTGAGCCTGCCAGCTCGCGCGGCCGTGATGATTGTCGGAGCTGGTTTGCTGATGGTCTTGGCAGTGTCCTTGGGGTTGGTAAGATAGGCAGCCATGAGAAGTATCCTTGACTATCTCTGCAGTTTCCCATGTTAATTAAGTAGTTGGGAGTTCTCTGGTTTTCTCTGTAGCTGGAGTTCTTGAGCTCTGGAAGGGAGGTGGTGGGTTTTTATAAGCACAGTGTAGCTGTGTAGTCCTGATGATCTGTGTGAATGGACAGAAGAGCTCTGGGAATAAGCTGGTAATGAATGAGTCGGGGGCAGAGAGTCTGCTTGGGAGTGGGTGTGATAGTATATGTGGAGTTAGTGTGTGAGCCGGAGGGCGTGAGGGTCTGTGTCAGTGTGTGACTGCATGTCAACCTGGGTGTCGGTGCGAGTGTGGCCTGAGGCTTAGAGGCAGGCTAAGCTTTTGCTTGGCGTTGCGGTGACTAATGCCAGGTTGTTCTTGCAGATGGCGAGATGGATAGCCACGTGTGAGAGGCTGCTGTGGGAGGCTTGAGCGGAGCTGAAGGTACCAGGGGGGTGAACTTGGTGTGTCAGAAGGAAGAAGTCCCAGCTTACTCTCCTGGCTGGCTTATGCTTTGCTGTTTATTTTCAATTAGGAGGTGCAGAACAAGGAGCTAAGCGAGACCTCCGAGCCGGAGCTGCCTCGGGCCAGGTGAGCTATGTTTAGCGGACTGAAGCAGCAGCTGATGGAATGTCTTGCAATGTTCATGAAATTGGAAACGTTCCTTGTTTTTGTGTTCTGTGGCCAGTGCACGGGCTTGAAGAAGAGAGCCGCAGGCCTGCGAAGGCCAGTGGATGAGCAGTAAAGTGACGGGAGAGGGCGGTGGGACTTTGGGAGGCATGGTTGCCGCTTTGAACCGTCTCTGTGTGTTTCCAATGAGTTGTTTTTCAGGTGCTGCAGCCAGCTCAGGAGAGGTGAAGACGCCAATGGAGGAGGGCCGTGAGAAGGTAAGTGGGTTGTGTGTGGGGGTGACTGCTCAGAGTTGAGAATATCATGGCAAAGGGGTGCAGTATTTGTGTTTGGTATTGCAGGTCCTGCGTTTTACATCTGGAGTCAGATGAGTGTGCGCGGTGAGGCAGGGAGGTAACAATAGGGGTTGTGGGTTGGTCGCTTTTCGCAAGCACGGTGGTAATTTGTCTCCCTTGTACTCCTAGGTTCTGGAGGGCAGGAGAAAGCCCGGCATCGGACTCGGCAACCACTGTGGAGCATGCGAGCACCGTGTCGAGGAGCATCGGAGGGGGCAGAGGTTTGTTACGGAACTCGCTGGCGTTGCTGGCTGGGGTGGGGGTAGCGACAGCCAGCACAGCGTGCTCCCGTTTGTTTGTTGTTGCAGATGATGGAAAGCCACTTGGCAAGTGTGGCAAGATCCTGGGACTTTGATGTGGGAGTTGGGAACATGGAGGCTGTCTTGAGAGCCATGGCACTACGGAAGCTAAGTAGAGGGACTCCTGTTTGGGATAACAAGGTTGAGGTACCCTGTCATGAGAGCAGGAAGGTGTTTGAAATGTGGCGTGGGGCCGAGGGAAAGGCAGTGGGTTAATCAGCCTTAAGAGAGAACTGTGGGCAGGGCAGCTCCAGCTTGACTGTTCTATAGTGTGAGAGGTCTGTGTTCTGTCCGGGCACCTCTTCAGGTCTCGATATCCTCATTGCTCCTTGAGCTCAAGCTGCTCGGCGCGTTCCTCTGGCACTGTTCTTTGGATCTTGAGCGCTTGAGTCGGTCACCTAAGTGCCGGCTGAAAATTTCCTTTCCAGATTTGCAAGCATAAAGCACAGCAGGGCTTGTAACTGGGAGTCCTCAATTGGACGTGCCTGGAAGGGGAATGGTTAGCGGTACTGAAGGTAGCGACTGAGAGTTAAACGGCAGGATGCGAAGGTGCCCTTTGTGGGGCGTAAGTCTGGGGTGTTGTGTCGGGGACAATAGGAAATAATGGTCCGTGGTGAAACACACCAAGATGGGCAAGTACTGTTAGTTCTCTTTGGCTCCCTCTTGTGGTGTACTGCTTGGGCTTTTCCCGAAAAGTCCGGCTTTGGTGCCTGCCCGGGAAGTTGTGCTTTAGAACTGCCTGGAAAAGTCGTGACCCTTGCAGACCTTCCTAGACATTGTCGGCCACTTCTTGCGACGTGGGCTGGCCCCCTGCGTGGCAAAGAGCGTGCCTGCTTGCGAGTATGGAAGCCCGAGCCTCATGCCGTGTGAGGGAGGCAGAAGCTCATCCCACCCAGGCGACCGTTGCCTGCGCGGGGACGCCCGCTAAGGTTGAGCCTGCCAGCTCGCGCGGCCGTGATGATTGTCGGAGCTGGTTTGCTGATGGTCTTGGCAGTGTCCTTGGGGTTGGTAAGATAGGCAGCCATGAGAAGTATCCTTGACTATCTCTGCAGTTTCCCATGTTAATTAAGTAGTTGGGAGTTCTCTGGTTTTCTCTGTAGCTGGAGTTCTTGAGCTCTGGAAGGGAGGTGGTGGGTTTTTATAAGCACAGTGTAGCTGTGTAGTCCTGATGATCTGTGTGAATGGACAGAAGAGCTCTGGGAATAAGCTGGTAATGAATGAGTCGGGGGCAGAGAGTCTGCTTGGGAGTGGGTGTGATAGTATATGTGGAGTTAGTGTGTGAGCCGGAGGGCGTGAGGGTCTGTGTCAGTGTGTGACTGCATGTCAACCTGGGTGTCGGTGCGAGTGTGGCCTGAGGCTTAGAGGCAGGCTAAGCTTTTGCTTGGCGTTGCGGTGACTAATGCCAGGTTGTTCTTGCAGATGGCGAGATGGATAGCCACGTGTGAGAGGCTGCTGTGGGAGGCTTGAGCGGAGCTGAAGGTACCAGGGGGGTGAACTTGGTGTGTCAGAAGGAAGAAGTCCCAGCTTACTCTCCTGGCTGGCTTAT
Source organism: Lathamus discolor (assembly GCF_037157495.1). Classification (NCBI taxonomy): domain Eukaryota; kingdom Metazoa; phylum Chordata; class Aves; order Psittaciformes; family Psittacidae; genus Lathamus; species Lathamus discolor. The sequence goes on from NC_088888.1 coordinate 126,046,967, forward strand.
GCTTTGCTGTTTATTTTCAATTAGGAGGTGCAGAACAAGGAGCTAAGCGAGACCTCCGAGCCGGAGCTGCCTCGGGCCAGGTGAGCTATGTTTAGCGGACTGAAGCAGCAGCTGATGGAATGTCTTGCAATGTTCATGAAATTGGAAACGTTCCTTGTTTTTGTGTTCTGTGGCCAGTGCACGGGCTTGAAGAAGAGAGCCGCAGGCCTGCGAAGGCCAGTGGATGAGCAGTAAAGTGACGGGAGAGGGCGGTGGGACTTTGGGAGGCATGGTTGCCGCTTTGAACCGTCTCTGTGTGTTTCCAATGAGTTGTTTTTCAGGTGCTGCAGCCAGCTCAGGAGAGGTGAAGACGCCAATGGAGGAGGGCCGTGAGAAGGTAAGTGGGTTGTGTGTGTGGGTGACACACACGTTCAGTCTGCCACCTCTTACCACCATGATGGTTCTTGGAGCTGCTTTGCTGATGATCTTCAAAGGGTCTTTGGGGTTGGTGAGGTAAGCAACCCTGAAACCATAACCTTTACTCTATTCTTTACTCTGTCTGTATTTTCCTATGTTAATAAGGCTATTGGCAGTTTTATGTTTGTCTCTGGTTTTCTCTGACCTGGAGTTCTTGAGCTTTGGAATAAAGGTGGTGGGTTTTTATAATCAGACTGTTGCTTTTTATCCATAATGATCTCTGTGACAGTTAACATTTGTCATAGCCTACGTTTGAGCATCGGTAGGTGCAGCATCTAGTTTTGGCAGAAGAGTGTTTAGGATGTTCCCCAGAAACCGGTTCCCACAGATGGATTATGACGAGGCAGGGTGTCCTGGGTTTACCAGTAACAGTTTTGCTCCTTCTTAGTAACTGGTGCAAGCTCTGTGTTTTGACTTCCAGCCTGGGCAGAGAGCTGATAACACCGATTGTTTTTAATTGTTGCTAAGTAATGTTTATTCTTGCCAAGGACTCTGTGAGTCTCATGCTCTGTTGGGGACATGGGGAGGCTGGGAGGAAGCAGAGACAGAACACCTGACACGAACTAGCCAAAGAGGTATTCCATACCACAGCAAGTCATGCCCTGAGAGGTAACTGGGAGTTACCCGGAAGGGCGGGCTCTCTCTCTTTGGGGGGGTGGGGGGGGGGTGTCGAACTCGTTCGGCGGTGGTGTCGTATTCTCTTGTTATTTTCACTTATCAATATTATTACTGGCGGTAGCAGCAGTAATTTGTGTTATACCTTAGTTACTGGGCTGTTTTTATCTCAACCCATGAAAGTTACATTCTCCTGATTTTCCTCCCCATCCCTCCGGGAGTGGGGAGGTTTGGGGTGTGTGTGAGTGGTCGACCTGTGTGAATTGGTTTAAACCACGACACAGGGGTAGACGTGGCAGCAACAACTGGAGCCGGAGTTTGTTGCTGCGTGGCAGGCGGCAGGGTGATGTATTTGGAATGCCTGCGAGCATGTACAGATGGGTGGAAGCATGTGTGGGTGGTTCTAGGCTTAGGGGTTGTCTTTATGTGTGGGACGTGGGTTGTAGATTTAATATTTTTTCTTTTTCAGGTCTTTGGTTGTTTAGAAACAACAGTTACTGACAGAGGACTTTTTTTTCCCTCCCCCAGGTGTTTTTTTTTTTTTTACTGCTTTCAGCCAGTCCACGATTGAATGTGCATCTCTGCCTGTTTGAGTTGTGGTTGGTACAGTTACAGGGTATTCAGGCAGGGTAATTTTGAGGCTTTAGCAAATTTAGTTGCTGAGAATTCATGAAGCCACGCTGTGGGGGTGTTGTTTTGTATTGGGAAAGAACATGTGAGAGCTGGTGATGCAGCCCTTAAGTTACTGTCTTCTATGTGGGTTTAGGTGGTTTTTAAGCATGTTTAGGTGCAGTAACTGTTGTATGTTGCATGCAAATAGTTATCTTTGCAGAAATAGAGAAAAGTAAAGTGAGGGGAGGATGTTTAGAGGACATATTGTAATAATATTGATAGAAATGTATTTTTGTCTGCAGGAAAGTACGTTGAGAACCTATAGATTCAAAAGCAGCTCTGTGTGTTCCTGGATGGAGATTCGCAGCATATAGAAGATTTCACTTAAAGGTACGAAAGGTGTCCATGACAAAAGGAAGGCTGCATTGCTGTTCGTAAAGGGATGCCTGATGATCGTTATGTGACAAAGCATGCTACGTGTTGAGCGTCTTGTGTAAGTACTAAACTGTTGTTGGATTTCTAAGGATGGAATTTTAAATTGTGAAAAATGTCATTTATGTATGTAAATGTATTTAAATGAAATGTATGATGTTACAAATTTTCTAAGTTCATGTAAGGTAAAAGTTATTGGTATTTACTTAGAATGCAGGTGTTAGGCTTAGAATGCCGCTGTTAGGAGAGCGTAGTGTTTTGACGGAGAGTGTAGCGTTTCGATGGAGTACTTAGTTTCGTAATGCAGGACATGGCATTTCGCCGGAGACAGTGGCGTTTTGGTGGAGACTGTGGTGTTTCGCAATGCAGACGGTGGTGTTTCATAATGCAGAACGTGGCGTTTCCCTGGGGAACTTGGTTTTGCAATGCGCAACTCAGCCTTTCGCAATACGCAACTCAGCCTTTCGCAATACACAACTCAACGTTTCAATTGAGAAATAAGATTCGCAATGCAGAACTGAGCCTTTCGTTATGCAGAACCTAGTGTTTCGTAATGCAGAACTTAGCGTTTCGTAATGTAGAACTCAGCATTTTGCTGGGTAACATAGCCTTTTGCTGGAGAACTTAGCATTTTGGTGGAGAACTCATCGTTTCGCTGCAGAACTCGGCCTTTTGTAATGCAGACCTGAGCATTGCGTAATGCAGACCTGAGCATTGCGTAATGCAGACCTTAGCGTTTCGTAATGCAGAACTTAGCGCTTCAATTGAGAACCTAGCTTCATAACGCAGAACTTAACGTTTCGCTGGAGAACTTTAGCGTTTCGCTGGAGAACGTAACGTTTTCCTGTAAAACCTATTGTTTCAAGTGAGAAATTAGTTTCGTAATGCAGAAATCAGCGATTCGCTGGAGAACTTGGCATTTTCCTGGAGAACTTAGCGTTTCAATTGAGAAATCAGTTTCGTCATGCAGAACTTAGTGTTTCGCTGGAGAACTTAGCGTATTCCTGGAGAACATAACTTTGTGTTTCCCTGGAGAACGTAGCATTTCAATTAAGAAATTATTTTTGTCATGCAGAACTTAGCGTTTCACTGGACACCTACCATTTTCCTGGAGAATGTAGCTTCGTAATGCAGAACTTACTGTTTTCCTGGAGAACTTAGCGTATTCAACTCAATACTGCTTCCCTGGAGAACTTAGTCCTCTGCTGGAGAACTTAGTTTTCCTGGAGAATTTAACTTTGTAATGCAGAAGCTTTGTGTTTCCCTGGAGAACTTAGCGTTTCACTGGAGAACTTAGCATTTTGCTGAACAGCTCAGCTTTTTGCTGGAGACCTCAGTGTTTCGCTGAAAAAGTCAGCATTTCATAATGCAGAACTCTAGCGCTTCGTAATGCAGAACTTAGTGTTTCCCTGGAGAACTTAAAGTTTACAGTGAGAATTTACTTTCGTCATGCAGAACTTACGGTTTCGCTGGAGAACTTAGGGTTTCGCTGGAGAAATTAGATTTTCACTGGAGAACTGAACGTTTTATAATGCAGAACTTATTTTGGTAATGCAGAACTCAGCGTTTTGCTGGAGAACTCAGCGTTTTGCTGGAGAACTCAGTGTTTCGGAATGCAGAACTCAATGTTTTGCTGGCGAACTCAGCGTTTCACTGGAGAACTCAGCGTTTCGCTGGAGAACTGGCGTAATTCAAACCTAACCACAAACCTCGTTCACTCACTCCCCGCCTTCTTGGCCTCCCCCTGGTCACGGAGGGATGGAGAGGAGAATCAAAAGGAATGCAACTCCCACGGGTTGTGATAAGAACAGTTTAGTAACTAACGTGTAACACAAATCACTACTACTACCACCAATAATAATAATGGTAAAGGAAATAACAAGAGGAAACAATACAACACTTCAACACGAGCCGACCAGTAATTCACCCCACTCCCCCCAGCCGAGCTCTGACCGATACCTCGTCCAACCCTGCAGTCCTCCAGCTCTTCCGGGTTAACTCTCCGTTACATCCTGGGCATGACGTGCTGTGGTGTAGAATACCTCTTAGGTCAGTTTGGGTCAGCTGTCCTGTCTCGGCTTGCTCTCAGCTTTCCCTCCTCCTTGGCAGAGCATGTGGCTCAGAAAGTCCTTGGCCAGACCAAACATTTGAGCAGCAACTGAAAACATCAGCCTCATCAATGCTGTTCCCAGGCCAAAAAATCAAAACACAGCAGTGCACTAGCTACTAAAAAGGACAAAAAATAACTGATACTGCTGAACCCAAGACAGTATCCACCCCTTATTCCATGCCATTCACGTCATGCTCAGATGCATTTTCAATATATCATCACTCATATCTCAGTGCACTCTTACCTGAGTGCACAGCCCAGTCCCTATAAAGCTGTTGAGTCCATCTAGTCCATGATATCAGGTTCCATCTCTTGAAACAGTCTGCCAGAGCAGGAGACGCTGCGTGCAGCGTTCACACTCGTGAATAACGTGGGCCATAGTGTCCATCGCTAAGTCCACCCCTCGATCATGAGTCCATATCTATGTTGCATATCTGCCCTGACGGCCTGAAGTGTCATGGGACCACGAGGATCAAAATAATTCACCGTTCCCTTCAGCAGTTTCTGCAGCTTGTTGCTGGGGACTCCATACAGCTGCCTTCCATCTCCGATGCTTCCAAAGCACTGGAGGGGTCCCGTGGACCAGATACTCGCTCGTACTGTCCCACATACACTGCCACTCATGACTGTCCAGCCTTGGGGAAGATCTCTTGGTCCTCCCATATTGTCGTCTAACCCCCAGACAAGAAGAAAACCTGACTCTGCTTAACTTCTGAGATCAGACAAAATGGTCGCAGGTAGAACACACTCTCGGTGTGTGCCAACATGCTGATCGCCATCACAATCAGCAGACAGGTCCCAAGGGTACCCAAAGGAAAAAAACATTTTCACACCGTGAGGTGTGAAAATGTGGGATCTGAGCATGACATGAATGGCATGGAATAAGGGGTGGTTACTGTCCTGGGTTCAGCAGTAACAGTTATTTTTTTTCCTTCTTAGTAACTGGGGCAAGCTCCGTATTTTGACTTCCAGCCTGGGCATAGAACTGATAACACCGATTGTTTTTAATTGCTGTTAAGCAATGTTTATTCTGGCCAAGGACTTTGTGAGTCTCATGCTGGCTGGGGACAAGGGGAGGCCAGGAGGAAGCAGAGACAGGACACCTGACCCAAACTAGCCAAAGAGATGTTCCATACCACAGCACGTCATGCCCAGGGAGGTAACTGGGAGTTACCCGGAAGAGGTAACTCCTCTTCGGGGAGGTCGAACTCATTCGGCGGTGGTATCATATTCTCTTGTTATTTTCTCTTATCAATATTATCATTGGTGGTAGCAGTGGTGATTTGTGTTAAACCTTAGTTACTGAGCTGTTCTTATCTCAACCCGTGGGAGTTATATTCTCCTGATTTTCCTCCGCATCCCTCCGGGAGCGGGCAGGATCGGGGGGGGGGGGGGGTGTGTGTGAGTGGACAAGCTGTGTGGATAGGTTTAAATCATGACAAGAACTTAGCTTCGTAATGCAGAACTTTGTGTTTTCCTGGAGAACTCAGTGTTTCGATTGAGAAATCAGTTTCATCATGCAGAACTTAGCATTTCGCTGGAGAACTTAGCTTTTTCCTAGAGAACTTAACGCTTGGAGTAAGAAATTAGTTTCGTATTGCAGAACTTAGTGTTTCGGTGGAGAACTCAGCCTATCGTAATGCAGAACGTAGGGTTTCGTAATGTAGCTTTTTGCTGGAGAACGTAACATTTTCCTGGGGAACTTAGCATTTCACTGGAGAACTCATCGTTTCACTGGAGAACTTAGCCTTTCGTAATGGAGAACTGAGCGGTTCGTATGCAGACCTTAGCGTTTCGTCATGTAGAACTTAGCATTTTGTAATGCAGAACTTGGTTTCTGAATGTAGAAATTAGCGTTTTCCTGGAGAATTTAGCCTTTTGTTGAACAAGTTAGCATTTTGTTAGGGAACTTAGCGTTTCGCTGGAGAACTCATTGTTTCACTGGACAACTCACCTTTTCGGAATGCAGAACTTAGGGTTTCGGGAAGCAGAACTGAGCGTTTAGGAATGCAGAACTTACTTTAGTAATGGAGAACTTAGCGTTTTGCTGGAGAGCAGCATTTTCCTGGAGAACTTAGTGTTTCAAGTGAGAAATAAATTTTGTAATGCAGAACTGAGCGTTTCGCTGGAGAACGTGGCGTTTTGCTGCAGAACATAGCGTTTTGCTGGAGAACGTAGTGTTTCCAAGGAGAACGTAGCGTTTCTCTGGAGAACTTGGCGTTTCGCTGGAGAATGTAGCGTTTCACTGGAGAACTTAGCGTTTTGCTGGAGAACAGCATTTTCAAGCAGAACTTAGTGTTTCAATTGAGAAATCAGTTTTGTTACACGGAACTTAGTGTTTCCCTGGAGAACGTGGCGTTTTGCTGCAGAACATAGCGTTTTGCTGGAGAACGTAGCGTTTCGCTGGGGAACGTGGCGTTTTGCTGCAGAAGATAGCATTTTGGTGAAGAACTTAGAGTTTCAATCGAGAAATTAATTTTGTCATGCAGAACGTAGCGTTTCGCTGGAGAACTTGGTGTTTCGCTGGAGAAATTGGCATTTCGCTGGAGAACATAGCGTTTCGCTGGAGAACATAGCGTTTGAATTGATATAGTAGTTCCGTAATGCAGAACTTAGCGTTTCACTGCAGAACTTAGTGTTTCAAGTGAGAAATTAGTTTTGTTATATAGAACATAGCGTTTTGCTGGAGAACTTTGCGTTTCCCTGGAGAACTTAGTGTTTCAAGTGAGAAATTAATTTTGTCATGCAGAACGTAGCGTTTCTCTGAAGAACTTTGCGTTTCGCTGGAAAACATGGTGTTTCGCTGGAGAACTTAGTGTTTCCCAGGGGAAAATAGCGTTTCCCTGGAGAATTTAGTGTTTCGCTGGAGAACTTAGCATTTCACTGGAGAACATAGCGTTTGAATTGAGAAAGTAGTTCCGTAATACAGAACTTAGCGTTTCACTGCAGAACTTAGTGTTTCAATTGAGAAATTAGTTTTGTCATAAAGAACATAGCGTTTTGCTGGAGAACGTAGCGTTTCCCTGGGGAACTTAGGGTTTCGCTGGAGAACATAGCGTTTCGCAGGAGAACATAGCGTTTCGATGTAGAACTTAGCGTTTTGCTGGAGAACTTAGCGTTTCAATTGAGAAATAAGTTCGGTAATGTAGAACTTATATTTTCTGTGGAGAACTTAGCGTTTCGATGTAGAACATTGCGTTTTGCTGTAAAACTTAGCGTTTTGCTGGAGAACATTGCGTTTCAATTGAGAAATTAGTTCGGTAATGCAGAACTTATCGTTTCACTGGAGAACTTAGTGTTTCGCTGGACAACTTAGTGTTTCGCTGGACAACTTAGTGTTTCGCTGGACAACTTAGTGTTTCGCTGGACAACTTAGTGTTTCGCTGGAGAACTTAGCGCTTCACTGGAGAACATTGTGTTTCGCTGGAGCACTTAGCGTTTTGCTGGCGAACATAGCGTTTCGCTGGAGAACTTAGCGTTTTGCTGTAAAGTTAGCGTTTCGCTGGAGAACGTAGCGTTTCCCTGGAGCACTTTGTGTTTCAATTGAGAAATTAGTTTGATAATGCAGAACATATCGTTTCACTGGAGAACTTAACATTTTGCTGGACAACTTAGTGTTTCGCTGGAGAATACTTAGGGTTTTGCTGGAGAATTTAATGTTTCGCTGGAGAACATAGCATTTTGCTTGAGAACATAGCGTTTTGCTGGAGAACTTATCATTTAGCCTGAGAACGTAGCGTTTTGCTGGAGAACTTAGCGTTTCGCTGGATAACTTAGAGTTTCACTGGGGAACATTGCGTTTCGCAGGAGAAATTATTGTTTCGCAGGAGAACATAGCGTTTTGCTGTAAAACTTAGTGTTTTGCTGGAGAACACTGCGTTTCAATTGAGGAATTGGTTCCATAATGCAGAACTTAGCGTTTCACTGGAGAACTTAACTTTTCACTGGACAACTTAGTGTTTCGCTGGAGATTTTATTGTTTCGCTGGAGAACTTAGCGTTTCAATTGAGAAATTGGTTCGGTAATGTAGAACTTATCTTTTCTGTGGAGAACATAGCGTTTCGCTGGAGAACATAGCGTTTCGCTGGAGCACTTAGCGTTTTGCTGGGGAACTTGGCGTCTCAATTGAGAAATTAGTTCGGTAATGCAGAGCTTATTGTTTCACTGGAGAATGTAGTGTTTCACTGGAGAACACTGCGTTTCGATGGAGAACTTAGCGATTCGCTAGAGAACTTAGCGTTTCTGTGGAGAACAGCGTTTCGCTGGAGAACATAGCGTTTTGCTGGAGAACTTATCATTTCCCTGGAGAACTTAGCGTTTTGCTGGAGAACATAGCGTTTCTCTGTAATACTTAGTGTTTTGCTGGAGAACTTAGCGTTTTGCTGGAGAAGTTAGCGTTTTGCTGGAGAACTTAGGGTTTCGCTGCGGAACTTAGCATTTCGCTGCGGAACTTAGCGTCTTGCTGTAAAACTTAGTGTTTCGATGGAGAACTTATCATTTCGCTGGAGAACTTAGCGTTTCGCTGGAGAACATAGCGTTTCGCTGGAGAACGTAGCGTTTCGCTGGAGAACGTGGCGTTTTGCTGCAGAAGATAGCATTTTGGTGAAGAACTTAGAGTTTCAATCGAGAAATTAATTTTGTCATGCAGAACGTAGCATTTCGCTGGAGAACTTGGCGTTTCGTTGGAGAACATAGCGTTTCGCTGGAGAACATAGCGTTTGAATTGATAAAGTAGTTCCGTAATGCAGAACTTAGCGTTTCACTGCAGAACTTAGTGTTTCAAGTGAGAAATTAGTTTTGTTACATAGAACTTAGCGTTTTGCTGGTGAACTTTGTGTTTCCCTGGAGAACTTAGTGTTTCAAGTGAGAAATTAATTTTGTCATGCAGAACGTAGCGTTTCTCTGAAGAACTTTGCGTTTCGCTGGAAAACTTGGTGTTTCGCTGGAGAACTTAGTGTTTCCCAGGGGAACATAGCGTTTCCCTGGAGAATTTAGTGTTTCGCTGGAGAACTTAGCATTTCACTGGAGAACATAGCGTTTGAATTGAGAAAGTAGTTCCGTAATGCAGAACTTAGCGTTTCACTGCAGAACTTAGTGTTTCCATTGAGAAATTAGTTTTGTCATACAGAACATAGCGTTTTGCTGGAGAACGTAGCGTTTCCCTGGGGAACTTAGGGTTTCGCTGGAGAACATAGCGTTTCGCAGGAGAACATAGCGTTTCGATGTAGAACTTAGCGTTTTGCTGGAGAACTTAGCGTTTCAATTGAGAAATTAGTTCGGTAATGTAGAACTTATATTTTTCTGTGGAGAACTTAGCGTTTTGCAGGAGAACATAGCGTTTCCCTGGAGAATTTAGTGTTTCACTGGAGAACTTAGCATTTCACTGGAGAACATAGCGTTTGAATTGAGAAAGTAGTTCCGTAATGCAGAACTTAGCGTTTCACTGCAGAACTTAGTGTTTCCATTGAGAAATTAGTTTTGTCATACAGAACATAGCGTTTTGCTGGAGAACGTAGCGTTTCCCTGGGGAACTTAGGGTTTCGCTGGAGAACATAGCGTTTCGCAGGAGAACATAGCGTTTCGATGTAGAACTTAGCGTTTTGCTGGAGAACTTAGCGTTTCAATTGAGAAATTAGTTCGGTAATGTAGAATTTATATTTTTCTGTGGAGAACTTAGCGTTTCGCAGGAGAACATAGCGTTTTGCTGTAAAACTTAGCGTTTTGCTTGAGAACATTGCGTTTCAATTGAGAAATTAGTTCGGTAATGCAGAACTTATCGTTTCACTGGAGAACTTAACGTTTCGCTGGACAACTTAGTGTTTCGCTGGAGAACTTAGCGCTTCACTGGAGAACATTGTGTTTCGCTGGAGCACTTAGCGTTTTGCTGGCGAACATAGCGTTTCGCTGGAGCACTTAGCGTTTTGCTGTAAAGTTAGCGTTTCGCTGGAGAACTTAGCGTTTCCCTGGAGCACTTTGTGTTTCAATTGAGAAATTAGTTTGATAATGCAGAACATATCGTTTCACTGGAGAACTTAACATTTTGCTGGACAACTTAGTGTTTCGCTGGAGAATACTTAGGGTTTTGCTGGAGAATTTAATGTTTCGCTGGAGAACATAGCATTTTGCTGGAGAACATAGCGTTTTGCTGGAGAACTTAGCGTTTCGCTGGATAACTTAGAGTTTCACTGGGGAACATTGCGTTTCGCAGGAGAAATTATTGTTTCGCAGGAGAACATAGCGTTTTGCTGTAAAACTTAGTGTTTTGCTGGAGAACACTGCGTTTCAATTGAGGAATTGGTTCCATAATGCAGAACTTAGCGTTTCACTGGAGAACTTAACTTTTCACTGGACAACTTAGTGTTTCGCTGGAGATTTTATTGTTTCGCTGGAGAACTTAGCGTTTCAATTGAGAAATTGGTTCGGTAATGTAGAACTTATCTTTTCTGTGGAGAACATAGCGTTTCGCTGGAGAACATAGCGTTTCGCTGGAGCACTTAGCGTTTTGCTGGGGAACTTGGCGTCTCAATTGAGAAATTAGTTCGGTAATGCAGAGCTTATTGTTTCACTGGAGAATGTAGCGTTTCACTGGAGAACACTGCGTTTCGATGGAGAACTTAGCGATTCGCTAGAGAACTTAGCGTTTCTGTGGAGAACAGCGTTTCGCTGGAGAACATAGCGTTTTGCTGGAGAACTTATCATTTCCCTGGAGAACTTAGCGTTTTGCTGGAGAACATAGCGTTTCTCTGTAATACTTAGTGTTTTGCTGGAGAACTTAGCGTTTTGCTGGAGAAGTTAGCGTTTTGCTGGAGAACTTAGCATTTCGCTGCGGAACATAGCGTCTTGCTGTAAAACTTAGTGTTTCGATGGAGAACTTATCATTTCGCTGGAGAACATAGCGTTTCGCTGGAGAACGTAGCGTTTCGCTGGAGAACGTGGCGTTTTGCTGCAGAAGATAGCATTTTGGTGAAGAACTTAGAGTTTCAATTGAGAAATTAATTTTGTCATGCAGAACGTAGCGTTTCGCTGGAGAACTTGGCGTTTCGTTGGAGAACATAGCGTTTCGCTGGAGAACATAGCGTTTGAATTGATAAAGTAGTTCCGTAATGCAGAACTTAGCGTTTCACTGCAGAACTTAGTGTTTCAAGTGAGAAATTAGTTTTGTTACATAGAACTTAGCGTTTTGCTGGAGAACTTTGTGTTTCCCTGGAGAACTTAGTGTTTCAAGTGAGAAATTAATTTTGTCATGCAGAACGTAGCGTTTCCCTGAAGAACTTTGCGTTTCGCTGGAAAACTTGGTGTTTCGCTGGAGAACTTAGTGTTTCCCAGGGGAACATAGCGTTTCCCTGGAGAATTTAGTGTTTCGCTGGAGAACTTAGCATTTCACTGGAGAACATAGCGTTTGAATTGAGAAAGTAGTTCCGTAATGCAGAACTTAGCGTTTCACTGCAGAACTTAGTGTTTCCATTGAGAAATTAGTTTTGTCATACAGAACATAGCGTTTTGCTGGAGAACGTAGCGTTTCCCTGGGGAACTTAGGGTTTCGCTGGAGAACATAGCGTTTCGCAGGAGAACATAGCGTTTCGATGTAGAACTTAGCGTTTTGCTGGAGAACTTAGCGTTTCAATTGAGAAATTAGTTCGGTAATGTAGAACTTATATTTTTCTGTGGAGAACTTAGCGTTTCGCAGGAGAACATAGCGTTTTGCTGTAAAACTTAGCGTTTTGCTTGAGAACATTGCGTTTCAATTGAGAAATTAGTTCGGTAATGCAGAACTTATCGTTTCACTGGAGAACTTAACGTTTCGCTGGACAACTTAGTGTTTCGCTGGAGAACTTAGCGCTTCACTGGAGAACATTGTGTTTCGCTGGAGCACTTAGCGTTTTGCTGGCGAACATAGCGTTTCGCTGGAGCACTTAGCGTTTTGCTGTAAAGTTAGCGTTTCGCTGGAGAACTTAGCGTTTCCCTGGAGCACTTTGTGTTTCAATTGAGAAATTAGTTTGATAATGCAGAACATATCGTTTCACTGGAGAACTTAACATTTTGCTGGACAACTTAGTGTTTCGCTGGAGAATACTTAGGGTTTTGCTGGAGAATTTAATGTTTCACTGGAGAACATAGCATTTTGCTGGAGAACATAGCGTTTTGCTGGAGAACTTATCATTTAGCCTGAGAACGTAGCGTTTTGCTGGAGAACTTAGCTTTTCGCTGGATAACTTAGAGTTTCACTGGGGAACATTGCGTTTCGCAGGAGAAATTATTGTTTCGCAGGAGAACATAGCGTTTTGCTGTAAAACTTAGTGTTTTGCTGGAGAACACTGCGTTTCAATTGAGGAATTGGTTCCATAATGCAGAACTTAGCGTTTCACTGGAGAACTTAACTTTTCACTGGACAACTTAGTGTTTCGCTGGAGATTTTATTGTTTCGCTGGAGAACTTAGCGTTTCAATTGAGAAATTGGTTCGGTAATGTAGAACTTATCTTTTCTGTGGAGAACATAGCGTTTCGCTGGAGAACATAGCGTTTCGCTGGAGCACTTAGCGTTTTGCTGGGGAACTTGGCGTCTCAATTGAGAAATTAGTTCGGTAATGCAGAGCTTATTGTTTCACTGGAGAATGTAGCGTTTCACTGGAGAACACTGCGTTTCGATGGAGAACTTAGCGATTCGCTAGAGAACTTAGCGTTTCTGTGGAGAACAGCGTTTCGCTGGAGAACATAGCGTTTTGCTTTAGAACTTATAATTTCCCTGGAGAACTTAGCGTTTTGCTGGAGAACATAGCGTTTCTCTGTAATACTTAGTGTTTTGATGGAGAACTTAGCGTTTTGCGGGAGAACTTAGCGTTTCGCTGCGGAACTTAGCGTGTTGCTGTAAAACTTAGTGTTTCGATGGAGAACTTACCATTTCGCTGGAGAACTTAGCGTTTTGCTGGAGAACATAGAGTTTCGCTGGAGAACTTAGCGTTTTGCGGGAGAACTTATCATTTTGCTACAGAATTTAGCGTTTCGCTGGAGAACATAGCGTTTCGCTGGAGAACATAGCGTTTCCCTGGAGAACATAACGTTTCGCTTTAATACTTAGTGTTTTGCTGGAGAACTTATCATTTCGCTGGTGAACCTAGCGTTTCCCTGGAGAACTTAGTGTTTCCCTGGAGAACTTAGCGTTTTGCTGGAGAACATAGCATTTCTCTGTAATACTTAGTGTTTAGATGGAGAACTTAGCGTTTTGCTGGAGAACTTAGCGTTTCGCTGCGGAACTTAGCGTGTTGCTGTAAAACTTAGTGTTTCGATGGAGAACTTACCATTTCGCTGGAGAACTTAGCGTTTCGTTGGAGAACATAGCGTTTCGCAGGAGAACATAGCGTTTCGCTGTAGAACTTAGCGTTTTGCTGGAGAAGTTAGCGTTTCAATTGAGAAATTGGTTCGGTAATGTAGAACTTATCTTTTCTGTGGAGAACTTAGCGTTTCGCTGGAGAACTTAGCGTTTTGCTGGAGAACTTTGCGTTTCAATTGAGAAATTAGTTCGGTAATGCTGAACTTACTGTTTCTCTGGAAAACTTAGCGTTACGCTTGAGAACATAGCGTTTTGCTGGTGAACTTAGCGTTTCACTGGAGAACTTAGTGTTTTGCTGGAGAACTTAGCGTTACTGTGGAGAACCTAGCGTTTCGCTCGAGAACATAGCGTTTCACTTTAATACTTAGTGTTTTGCTGGAGAACTTATCATTTCGCTGGTGAACCTAGCGTTTCGCTGGAGAACATTGCGTTTCGCAGGAGAACTTAGCGTTTCGCAGGAGAACATAGCGTTGTGCTGTTAATCTTAGCGTTTTGCTGGAGAACATTGCGTTTCAATTGAGAAATTGGTTCGGTAATGCAGAACTTATTGTTTCGCTGGAGAACTTATCGTTTCGCTGGAGAACAGCGTTTTGCTGGAGAACTTATCATTTCGCTAAAGAACTTAGCGTTTCGCTGGAGAACATTGAGTTTCGCTGGAGAACTTAGCGTTTTGCTGGAGAACTTATCATTTTGCTACAGAACTTAGCGTTTCGCTGGAAAACATAGCGTTTTGCTGGAGAACTTAGAGTTTCGCTGGAGAACCTAGCGTTTCGCTCGAGAACATAGCGTTTCACGTTAATACTTAGTGTTTTGCTGGAGAACTTATCATTTCGCTGGTGAACCTAGCGTTTCGCTGGAGAACATTGCGTTTCGCTGGAGAACATAGAGTTTCGGTGTAGAACTTAGCGTTTTGCTGGAGAACTTATCATTTTGCTACAGAACTTAGCGTTTCGCTGGAGAACATAGCGTTTCGCTGGAGAACATAGCGTTTCACTGGAGAACATGACGTTTCGCTTTAATACTTACTGTTTTGCTGGAGAACTTATCATTTCACTGGTGAACCTAGCGTTTCGCTGGGGAACTTAGTGTTTCCCTGGAGAACTTAGCGTTTTGCTGGAGGACATAGCATTTCTCTGTAATACTTAGTGTTTTGATGGAGAACTTAGCGTTTTGCGGGAGAACGTAGCGTTTCGCTGCGGAACTTAGCGTGTTGCTGTAAAACTTAGTGTTTCGATGGAGAACTTACCATTTCGCTGGAGAACTTAGCGTTTCGCTGGAGAACATAGAGTTTCGCTGGAGAACTTAGCGTTTTGCTGGAGAACTTATCATTTTGCTACAGAACTTAGCGTTTCGCTGGAGAACATAGCGTTTCGCTGGAGAACATAGCGTTTCACTGGAGAACATAACGTTTCGCTTTAATACTTAGTGTTTTGCTGGAGAACTTATCATTTCGCTGGTGAACCTAGCGTTTCGCTGGAGAACTTAGTGTTTCCCTGGAGAACTTAGAGTTTTGCTGGAGAACATAGCATTTCTCTGTAATACTTAGTGTTTTGATGGAGAACTTAGCGTTTTGCGGGAGAACTTAGCGTTTCGCTGCGGAACTTAGCGTGTTGCTGTAAAACTTAGTGTTTCGATGGAGAACTTCCCATTTCGCTGGATAACTTAGCGTTTCGTTGGAGAACATAGCGTTTCACAGGAGAACATAGCGTTTCGCTGTAGAACTTAGCGTTTTGCTGGAGAACTTAGCGTTTCAATTGAGAAATTGGTTCGGTAATGTAGAACTTATCATTTCGCTGGTGAACTTAGCGTTTCGCTGGAGAACATAACGTTTCGCTGGAGAACTTAGCGTTTTGCTGGAGAACTTAGCGTTTCGCTGGAGAACTTAGTGTTTTGCTGGAGAACTTAGAGTTACTGTGGAGAACCTAGCGTTTCGCTCGAGAACATAGCGTTTCACTTTAATACTTAGTGTTTTGCTGGAGAACTTATCATTTCGCTGGTGAACCTAGCGTTTCGCTGGAGAACATTGCGTTTCGCAGGAGAACATAGCGTTTCGCTGTAGAACTTAGCGTTTTGCTGGAGAACTTAGCGTTTCAATTGAGAAATTGGTTCGGTAATGTAGAACTTATCTTTTCTGTGGAGAACTTAGCGTTTCGATGGAGAACATAACGTTTCGCTGGAGAACTTAGCGTTTTGCTGGAGAACTTTGCGTTTCAATTGAGAAATTAGTTCGGTGATGCTGAACTTATTGTTTCACAGGAAAACTTAGCGTTTCGCTGGAGAACATAGCGTTTCGCTGGAGAACTTAGCGTTTCGCTGGAGAACTTAGTGTTTTGCTGGAGAACTTAGCGTTTCGCTGGAGAACATCCCGTTTCTCTGTAATACTTAGTGTTTCGATGGAGAACTTATCATTTCGCTGGAGAACATAGCGTTTCGCAGGAGAACATAGCGTTTCGATGTAGAACTTAGCGTTTTGCTGGAGAACTTTGCGTTTCAATTGAGAAGTTAGTTCGGTAATGCTGAACTTATTGTTTCACTGGAAAACTTAGCGTTACGCTGGAGAACATAGCGTTTTGCTGGAGAACTTAGTGTTTTGCTGGAGAACTTATCATTTCGCTGGAGAACATTGCGTTTCGCTGGAGAACATTGCGTTTCGCAGGAGAACATAGCGTTTTGCAGGAGAACTTAGGGTTTTGCTGGGGAACTTAGCCTTTCGCTGGAGAACTTAGCGTTTTGCTGGAGAACTTATTGTTTCGCTGGAGAACTTAGCGTTTTGCTGGAGAACTTAGCGTTTCGCTGGAGAACATAGCGTTTCACTGGAGAACATAGCGTTTCGTTTTAATACTTAGTGTTTTGCTGGAGAACTTATCATTTCGCTGGTGATCCTAGCGTTTCGCTCGAGAACATAGCGTTTCGCAAGAGAACTTAGCGTTTCGCAGGAGAACATAGCGTTGTGCTGTTTATCTTAGCGTTTTGCTGGAGAACATTGCGTTTCAATTGAGAAATTGGTTCGGTAATGCAGAACTTATTGTTTCGCTGGTGAACTTGTCGTTTTGCTGGAGAACGTTGCGTTTCGCTGGAGAATTTAGCGTTTTGTTGGAGAACTTATCATTTCGCTAAAGAACTTAGCGTTTCGCTGGAGAACATAGAGTTTCGGTGTAGAACTTAGCGTTTTGCTGGAGAACTTATCATTTTGCTACAGAACTTAGCGTTTCGCTGGAGAACATAGCGTTTCGCTGGAGAACATAGCGTTTCGCTGGAGAACATAGCGTTTCGCTGGAGAACATAACGTTTCGCTTTAATACTTACTGTTTTGCTGGAGAACTTATCATTTTGCTACAGAACTTAGCGTTTCGCTGGTGAACCTAGCGTTTCGCTGGAGAACTTAGTGTTTCCGTGGAGAACTTAGCGTTTCGCTGGAGAACATAGCATTTCTCTGTAATACTTAGTGTTTTAATGGAGAACTTAGCGTTTTGCTGGAGAACTTATCGTTTCGCTGCGAAACTTAGCGTGTTGCTGTAAAACTTAGTGTTTCCCTGGAGAACTTAGCGTTTCGCAGGAGAACATAGCATTTCCCTGTAATACTTAGTGTTTTGATGGAGAACTTAGCGTTTTGCTGGAGAACTTAGCGTTTCGCTGCGGAACTTAGCGTCTTGCTGTAAAACTTAGTGTTTCGATGGAGAACTTATCATTTCGCTGGAGAACATAGCGTTTCGCAGGAGAACATAGCGTTTCGATGTAGAACTTAGCGTTTTGCTGGAGAACTTTGCGTTTCAATTGAGAAGTTAGTTCGGTAATGCTGAACTTACTGTTTCACTGGAAAACTTAGCGTTACGCTGGAGAACATAGCGTTTTGCTGGAGAACTTAGTGTTTTGCTGGAGAACTTAGCGTTTCGCTGGAGAACATAGCGTTTCACTGGAGAACATAGCGTTTCGCTTTAATACTTAGTGTTTTGCTGGAGAACTTATCATTTCGCTGGTGAACCTAGCGTTTCGCTGGAGAACATTGCGTTTCGCAGGAGAACTTAGCGTTTCGCAGGAGAACATAGCGTTGTGCTGTTAATCTTAGCGTTTTGCTGGAGAACATTGCGTTTCAATTGAGAAATTGGTTCGGTAATGCATAACTTATTGTTTCGCTGGTGAACGTATCGTTTTGCTGGAGAACGTTGCGTTTCGCTGGAGAACTTAGCGTTTTGCTGGAGAACTTATCATTTCGCTAAAGAACTTAGCGTTTCGCTGGAGAACATAGAGTTTCGCTGGAGAACTTAGTGTTTTGCTGGAGAACTTATCGTTTTGCTGGAGAACTTATCATTTCGCTGGAGAACTTAGCGTTTTGCTGGAGAACTAAGTGTTTCGCTTTATTACTTAGTGTTTTGCTGGAGAACTTTGCGTTTCAATGGAGAAATTGGTTCGGTAATGTAGGACTTATCTTTTCTGTGGAGAACTTAGCGTTTCGCTGGAGCACTTAGCGTTTGTCTGGGGAACTTTGCGTCTCAATCGAGAAATTAGTTCGGTAATGCAGAACTTAGTGTTTCGCTGGAGAACGTAGCGTTTTGCTGGAGAACTTTGCGTTTCAATGGAGAAATTGGTTCGGTAATGTAGGACTTATCTTTTCTGTGGAGAACTTAGCGTTTCGCTGGAGCACTTAGCGTTTTTCTGGGGAACTTTGCGTCTCAATCGAGAAATTAGTTCGGTAATGCAGAACTTAGTGTTTCGCTGGAGAACGTAGCGTTTTGCTGGAGAACTTTGCGTTTCAATGGAGAAATTGGTTCGGTAATGTAGAACTTATCTTTTCTGTGGAGAACTTAGCGTTTTGCTGGAGAACATAGCGTTTTGCAGGGGAACTACGCGTTTTGCTGGAGAACTTAGCGATTCGCAGGAGAACTCAGTGTTTTGCTGGAGCACTTAGCGTCTTGCTGGAAAACGTAGCGTTTTGCTGGAGAACTTTGCGTTTCAATTGAGAAATTAGTTCGGTAATGCTGTTCTTAGTGTTTCTTTGGAGAACTTAGCGTTTCATTGGAGAACTTAGTGTTTTGCTGGAGAACTTACTGTTTCGCTGGAGAACTTAGTGTTTCGCTGGAGAACTTAGCGTTTCGCTGGAGAACATAGAGTTTCGGTGTAGAACTTAGCGTTTTGCTGGAGAACTTATCATTTTGCTACAGAACTTAGCGTTTCGCTGGAGAACATAGCGTTTCACTGGAAAACATAACGTTTCGCTTTAATACTTAGTGTTTTGCTGGAGAACTTATCATTTCGCTGGTGAACCTAGCGTTTCGCTGGAGAACTTAGTGTTTCCCTGGAGAACTTAGAGTTTTGCTGGAGAACATAGCATTTCTCTGTAATACTTAGTGTTTTGATGGAGAACTTAGCGTTTTGCGGGAGAACTTTGCGTTTCAATTGAGAAATTAGTTCGGTAATGCTGAACTTATTGTTTCATTGGAAAACTTAGCGTTACGCTGGAGAACATAGCGTTTTGCTGGAGAACTTAGCGTTTCGCTGGAGAACTTAGTGTTTTGCTGGAGATCTTAGAGTTACTGTGGAGAACCTAGCGTTTCGCTCGAGAACATAGCGTTTCACTTTAATACTTAGTGTTTTGCTGGAGAACTTATCATTTCGCTGGTGAACCTAGCGTTTCGCTGGAGAACATTGCGTTTCGCTGGAGAACATAGCGTTTCGCTGTAGAACTTAGCGTTTTGCTGGAGAACTTAGCGTTTCAATTGAGAAATTGGTTCGGTAATGTAGAACTTATCTTTTCTGTGGAGAACTTAGCGTTTCGATGGAGAACATAACGTTTCGCTGGAGAACTTAGCGTTTTGCTGGAGAACTTTGCGTATCAATTGAGAAATTAGTTCGGTAATGCTGAACTTATTGTTTCACAGGAAAACTTAGCGTTTCGCTGGAGAACTTAGCGTTTCGCTGGAGAACTTAGCGTTTCGCTGGAGAACTTAGTGTTTTGCTGGAGAACTTAGCGTTTCGCTGGAGAAAATACCGTTTCTCTGTAATACTTAGTGTTTCGCTGGAGAACTTATCGTTTCGCAGGAGAACATAGCGTTTCGATGTAGAACTTAGCGTTTTGCTGGAGAACTTTGCGTTTCAATTGAGAAGTTAGTTCGGTAATGCTGAACTTATTGTTTCACTGGAAAACTTAGCGTTACGCTGGAGAACATAGCGTTTTGCTGGAGAACTTAGTGTTTTGCTGGAGAACTTATCATTTCGCTGGTGAACCTAGCGTTTCGCTGGAGAACATTGCGTTTCGCAGGAGAACATAGCGTTTTGCAGGAGAACTTATGGTTTTGCTGGGGAACTTAGCCTTTCGCTGGAGAACTTAGCGTTTTGCTGGAGAACTTATTGTTTCGCTGGAGAACTTAGCGTTTTGCTGGAGAACTTAGCGTTTCGCTGGAGAACATAGCGTTTCACTGGAGAACATAGCGTTTCGTTTTAATACTTAGTGTTTTGCTGGAGAACTTATCATTTCGCTGGTGATCCTAGCGTTTCGCTCTAGAACATAGCGTTTCGCAAGAGAACTTAGCGTTTCGCAGGAGAACATAGCGTTGTTCTGTTTATCTTAGCGTTTTGCTGGAGAACATTGCGTTTCAATTGAGAAATTGGTTCGGTAATGCAGAACTTATTGTTTCGCTGGTGAACTTGTCGTTTTGCTGGAGAACGTTGCGTTTCGCTGGGGAATTTAGCGTTTTGTTGGAGAACTTATCATTTCGCTAAAGAACTTAGCGTTTCGCTGGAGAACATAGAGTTTCGGTGTAGAACTTAGCGTTTTGCTGGAGAACTTATCATTTTGCTACAGAACTTAGCGTTTCGCTGGAGAACATAGCGTTTCGCTGGAGAACATAGCGTTTCGCTGGAGAACATAACGTTTCGCTTTAATACTTACTGTTTTGCTGGAGAACT
The DNA here is from genome assembly GCF_037157495.1 of Lathamus discolor. Classification (NCBI taxonomy): domain Eukaryota; kingdom Metazoa; phylum Chordata; class Aves; order Psittaciformes; family Psittacidae; genus Lathamus; species Lathamus discolor. Next base: position 126,067,423 of record NC_088888.1, read on the forward strand.
TATCATTTTGCTACAGAACTTAGCGTTTCGCTGGTGAACCTAGCGTTTCGCTGGAGAACTTAGTGTTTCCGTGGAGAACTTAGCGTTTCGCTGGAGAACATAGCATTTCTCTGTAATACTTAGTGTTTTAATGGAGAACTTAGCGTTTTGCTGGAGAACTTATCGTTTCGCTGCGAAACTTAGCGTGTTGCTGTAAAACTTAGTGTTTCCCTGGAGAACTTAGCGTTTCGCAGGAGAACATAGCATTTCCCTGTAATACTTAGTGTTTTGATGGAGAACTTAGCGTTTTGCTGGAGAACTTAGCGTTTCGCTGCGGAACTTAGCGTCTTGCTGTAAAACTTAGTGTTTCGATGGAGAACTTATCATTTCGCTGGAGAACATAGCGTTTCGCAGGAGAACATAGCGTTTCGATGTAGAACTTAGCGTTTTGCTGGAGAACTTTGCGTTTCAATTGAGAAGTTAGTTCGGTAATGCTGAACTTACTGTTTCACTGGAAAACTTAGCGTTACGCTGGAGAACATAGCGTTTTGCTGGAGAACTTAGTTTTTTGCTGGAGAACTTAGCGTTTCGCTGGAGAACATAGCGTTTCACTGGAGAACATAGCGTTTCGCTTTAATACTTAGTGTTTTGCTGGAGAACTTATCATTTCGCTGGTGAACCTAGCGTTTCGCTGGAGAACATTGCGTTTCGCAGGAGAACTTAGCGTTTCGCAGGAGAACATAGCGTTGTGCTGTTAATCTTAGCGTTTTGCTGGAGAACATTGCGTTTCAATTGAGAAATTGGTTCGGTAATGCATAACTTATTGTTTCGCTGGTGAACGTATCGTTTTGCTGGAGAACGTTGCGTTTCGCTGGAGAACTTAGCGTTTTGCTGGAGAACTTATCATTTCGCTAAAGAACTTAGCGTTTCGCTGGAGAACATAGAGTTTCGCTGGAGAACTTAGTGTTTTGCTGGAGAACTTATCGTTTTGCTGGAGAACTTATCATTTCGCTGGAGAACTTAGCGTTTTGCTGGAGAACTAAGTGTTTCGCTTTATTACTTAGTGTTTTGCTGGAGAACTTTGCGTTTCAATGGAGAAATTGGTTCGGTAATGTAGGACTTATCTTTTCTGTGGAGAACTTAGCGTTTCGCTGGAGCACTTAGCGTTTGTCTGGGGAACTTTGCGTCTCAATCGAGAAATTAGTTTGGTAATGCAGAACTTAGTGTTTCGCTGGAGAACGTAGCGTTTTGCTGGAGAACTTTGCGTTTCAATGGAGAAATTGGTTCGGTAATGTAGGACTTATCTTTTCTGTGGAGAACTTAGCGTTTCGCTGGAGCACTTAGCGTTTTTCTGGGGAACTTTGCGTCTCAATTGAGAAATTAGTTCGGTAATGCAGAACTTAGTGTTTCGCTGGAGAACGTAGCGTTTTGCTGGAGAACTTTGCGTTTCAATGGAGAAATTGGTTCGGTAATGTAGAACTTATCTTTTCTGTGGAGAACTTAGCGTTTTGCTGGAGAACATAGCGTTTTGCAGGGGAACTACGCGTTTTGCTGGAGAACTTAGCCTTTCGCTGGAGAACTTAGCGATTCGCAGGAGAACTTAGTGTTTTGCTGGAGCACTTAGCGTCTTGCTGGAAAACGTAGCGTTTTGCTGGAGAACTTTGCGTTTCAATTGAGAAATTAGTTCGGTAATGCTGTTCTTAGTGTTTCTTTGGAGAACTTAGCGTTTCATTGGAGAACTTAGTGTTTTGCTGGAGAACTTACTGTTTCGCTGGAGAACTTAGTGTTTCGCTGGAGAACTTAGCGTTTCGCTGGAGAACATAGAGTTTCGGTGTAGAACTTAGCGTTTTGCTGGAGAACTTATCATTTTGCTACAGAACTTAGCGTTTCGCTGGAGAACATAGCGTTTCACTGGAAAACATAACGTTTCGCTTTAATACTTAGTGTTTTGCTGGAGAACTTATCATTTCGCTGGTGAACCTAGCGTTTCGCTGGAGAACTTAGTGTTTCCCTGGAGAACTTAGAGTTTTGCTGGAGAACATAGCATTTCTCTGTAATACTTAGTGTTTTGATGGAGAACTTAGCGTTTTGCGGGAGAACTTTGCGTTTCAATTGAGAAATTAGTTCGGTAATGCTGAACTTATTGTTTCACTGGAAAACTTAGCGTTACGCTGGAGAACATAGCGTTTTGCTGGAGAACTTAGCGTTTCGCTGGAGAACTTAGTGTTTTGCTGGAGATCTTAGAGTTACTGTGGAGAACCTAGCGTTTCGCTCGAGAACATAGCGTTTCACTTTAATACTTAGTGTTTTGCTGGAGAACTTATCATTTCGCTGGTGAACCTAGCGTTTCGCTGGAGAACATTGCGTTTCGCAGGAGAACATAGCGTTTCGCTGTAGAACTTAGCGTTTTGCTGGAGAACTTAGCGTTTCAATTGAGAAATTGGTTCGGTAATGTAGAACTTATCTTTTCTGTGGAGAACTTAGCGTTTCGATGGAGAACATAACGTTTCGCTGGAGAACTTAGCGTTTTGCTGGAGAACTTTGCGTTTCAATTGAGAAATTAGTTCGGTAATGCTGAACTTATTGTTTCACAGGAAAACTTAGCGTTTCGCTGGAGAACTTAGCGTTTCGCTGGAGAACTTAGCGTTTCGCTGGAGAACTTAGTGTTTTGCTGGAGAACTTAGCGTTTCGCTGGAGAAAATACCGTTTCTCTGTAATACTTAGTGTTTCGATGGAGAACTTATCATTTCGCTGGAGAACATAGCGTTTCGCAGGAGAACATAGCGTTTCGATGTAGAACTTAGCGTTTTGCTGGAGAACTTTGCGTTTCAATTGAGAAGTTAGTTCGGTAATGCTGAACTTATTGTTTCACTGGAAAACTTAGCGTTACGCTGGAGAACATAGCGTTTTGCTGGAGAACTTAGTGTTTTGCTGGAGAACTTATCATTTCGCTGGTGAACCTAGCGTTTCGCTGGAGAACATTGCGTTTCGCAGGAGAACATAGCGTTTTGCAGGAGAACTTAGGGTTTTGCTGGGGAACTTAGCCTTTCGCTGGAGAACTTAGCGTTTTGCTGGAGAACTTATTGTTTCGCTGGAGAACTTAGCGTTTTGCTGGAGAACTTAGCGTTTCGCTGGAGAACATAGCGTTTCACTGGAGAACATAGCGTTTCGTTTTAATACTTAGTGTTTTGCTGGAGAACTTATCATTTCGCTGGTGATCCTACCGTTTCGCTCTAGAACATAGCGTTTCGCAAGAGAACTTAGCGTTTCGCAGGAGAACATAGCGTTGTTCTGTTTATCTTAGCGTTTTGCTGGAGAACATTGCGTTTCAATTGAGAAATTGGTTCGGTAATGCAGAACTTATTGTTTCGCTGGTGAACTTGTCGTTTTGCTGGAGAACGTTGCGTTTCGCTGGGGAATTTAGCGTTTTGTTGGAGAACTTATCATTTCGCTAAAGAACTTAGCGTTTCGCTGGAGAACATAGAGTTTCGGTGTAGAACTTAGCGTTTTGCTGGAGAACTTATCATTTTGCTACAGAACTTAGCGTTTCGCTGGAGAACATAGCGTTTCGCTGGAGAACATAGCGTTTCGCTGGAGAACATAACGTTTCGCTTTAATACTTACTGTTTTGCTGGAGAACTTATCATTTTGCTACAGAACTTAGCGTTTCGCTGGTGAACCTAGCGTTTCGCTGGAGAACTTAGTGTTTCCGTGGAGAACTTAGCGTTTCGCTGGAGAACATAGCATTTCTCTGTAATACTTAGTGTTTTAATGGAGAACTTAGCGTTTTGCTGGAGAACTTATCGTTTCGCTGCGAAACTTAGCGTGTTGCTGTAAAACTTAGTGTTTCCCTGGAGAACTTAGCGTTTCGCAGGAGAACATAGCATTTCCCTGTAATACTTAGTGTTTTGATGGAGAACTTAGCGTTTTGCTGGAGAACTTAGCGTTTCGCTGCGGAACTTAGCGTCTTGCTGTAAAACTTAGTGTTTCGATGGAGAACTTATCATTTCGCTGGAGAACATAGCGTTTCGCAGGAGAACATAGCGTTTCGATGTAGAACTTAGCGTTTTGCTGGAGAACTTTGCGTTTCAATTGAGAAGTTAGTTCGGTAATGCTGAACTTACTGTTTCACTGGAAAACTTAGCGTTACGCTGGAGAACATAGCGTTTTGCTGGAGAACTTAGTGTTTCGCTGGAGAACTTAGCGTTTCGCTGGAGAACATAGCGTTTTGCTGGAGAACTTAGCGTTTCGCTGGAGAACTTAGTGTTTTGCTGGAGATCTTAGAGTTACTGTGCAGAACCTAGCGTTTCGCTCGAGAACATAGCGTTTCACTTTAATACTTAGTGTTTTGCTGGAGAACTTATCATTTCGCTGGTGAACCTAGCGTTTCGCTGGAGAACATTGCGTTTCGCAGGAGAACATAGCGTTTCGCTGTAGAACTTAGCGTTTTGCTGGAGAACTTAGCGTTTCAATTGAGAAATTGGTTCGGTAATGTAGAACTTATCTTTTCTGTGGAGAACTTAGCGTTTCGATGGAGAACATAACGTTTCGCTGGAGAACTTAGCGTTTTGCTGGAGAACTTTGCGTTTCAATTGAGAAATTAGTTCGGTAATGCTGAACTTATTGTTTCACAGGAAAACTTAGCGTTTCGCTGGAGAACTTAGCGTTTCGCTGGAGAACTTAGCGTTTCGCTGGAGAACTTAGTGTTTTGCTGGAGAACTTAGCGTTTCGCTGGAGAAAATACCGTTTCTCTGTAATACTTAGTGTTTCGATGGAGAACTTATCATTTCGCTGGAGAACATAGCGTTTCGCAGGAGAACATAGCGTTTCGATGTAGAACTTAGCGTTTTGCTGGAGAACTTTGCGTTTCAATTGAGAAGTTAGTTCGGTAATGCTGAACTTATTGTTTCACTGGAAAACTTAGCGTTACGCTGGAGAACATAGCGTTTTGCTGGAGAACTTAGTGTTTTGCTGGAGAACTTATCATTTCGCTGGTGAACCTAGCGTTTCGCTGGAGAACATTGCGTTTCGCAGGAGAACATAGCGTTTTGCAGGAGAACTTAGGGTTTTGCTGGGGAACTTAGCCTTTCGCTGGAGAACTTAGCGTTTTGCTGGAGAACTTATTGTTTCGCTGGAGAACTTAGCGTTTTGCTGGAGAACTTAGCGTTTCGCTGGAGAACATAGCGTTTCACTGGAGAACATAGCGTTTCGTTTTAATACTTAGTGTTTTGCTGGAGAACTTATCATTTCGCTGGTGATCCTACCGTTTCGCTCTAGAACATAGCGTTTCGCAAGAGAACTTAGCGTTTCGCAGGAGAACATAGCGTTGTTCTGTTTATCTTAGCGTTTTGCTGGAGAACATTGCGTTTCAATTGAGAAATTGGTTCGGTAATGCAGAACTTATTGTTTCGCTGGTGAACTTGTCGTTTTGCTGGAGAACGTTGCGTTTCGCTGGGGAATTTAGCGTTTTGTTGGAGAACTTATCATTTCGCTAAAGAACTTAGCGTTTCGCTGGAGAACATAGAGTTTCGGTGTAGAACTTAGCGTTTTGCTGGAGAACTTATCATTTTGCTACAGAACTTAGCGTTTCGCTGGAGAACATAGCGTTTCGCTGGAGAACATAGCGTTTCGCTGGAGAACATAACGTTTCGCTTTAATACTTACTGTTTTGCTGGAGAACTTATCATTTTGCTACAGAACTTAGCGTTTCGCTGGTGAACCTAGCGTTTCGCTGGAGAACTTAGTGTTTCCGTGGAGAACTTAGCGTTTCGCTGGAGAACATAGCATTTCTCTGTAATACTTAGTGTTTTAATGGAGAACTTAGCGTTTTGCTGGAGAACTTATCGTTTCGCTGCGAAACTTAGCGTGTTGCTGTAAAACTTAGTGTTTCCCTGGAGAACTTAGCGTTTCGCAGGAGAACATAGCATTTCCCTGTAATACTTAGTGTTTTGATGGAGAACTTAGCGTTTTGCTGGAGAACTTAGCGTTTCGCTGCGGAACTTAGCGTCTTGCTGTAAAACTTAGTGTTTCGATGGAGAACTTATCATTTCGCTGGAGAACATAGCGTTTCGCAGGAGAACATAGCGTTTCGATGTAGAACTTAGCGTTTTGCTGGAGAACTTTGCGTTTCAATTGAGAAGTTAGTTCGGTAATGCTGAACTTACTGTTTCACTGGAAAACTTAGCGTTACGCTGGAGAACATAGCGTTTTGCTGGAGAACTTAGTGTTTCGCTGGAGAACTTAGCGTTTCGCTGGAGAACATAGCGTTTTGCTGGAGAACTTAGCGTTTCGCTGGAGAACTTAGTGTTTTGCTGGAGATCTTAGAGTTACTGTGGAGAACCTAGCGTTTCGCTCGAGAACATAGCGTTTCACTTTAATACTTAGTGTTTTGCTGGAGAACTTATCATTTCGCTGGTGAACCTAGCGTTTCGCTGGAGAACATTGCGTTTCGCAGGAGAACATAGCGTTTCGCTGTAGAACTTAGCGTTTTGCTGGAGAACTTAGCGTTTCAATTGAGAAATTGGTTCGGTAATGTAGAACTTATCTTTTCTGTGGAGAACTTAGCGTTTCGATGGAGAACATAACGTTTCGCTGGAGAACTTAGCGTTTTGCTGGAGAACTTTGCGTTTCAATTGAGAAATTAGTTCGGTAATGCTGAACTTATTGTTTCACAGGAAAACTTAGCGTTTCGCTGGAGAACTTAGCGTTTCGCTGGAGAACTTAGCGTTTCGCTGGAGAACTTAGTGTTTTGCTGGAGAACTTAGCGTTTCGCTGGAGAAAATACCGTTTCTCTGTAATACTTAGTGTTTCGATGGAGAACTTATCATTTCGCTGGAGAACATAGCGTTTCGCAGGAGAACATAGCGTTTCGATGTAGAACTTAGCGTTTTGCTGGAGAACTTTGCGTTTCAATTGAGAAGTTAGTTCGGTAATGCTGAACTTATTGTTTCACTGGAAAACTTAGCGTTACGCTGGAGAACATAGCGTTTTGCTGGAGAACTTAGTGTTTTGCTGGAGAACTTATCATTTCGCTGGTGAACCTAGCGTTTCGCTGGAGAACATTGCGTTTCGCAGGAGAACATAGCGTTTTGCAGGAGAACTTAGGGTTTTGCTGGGGAACTTAGCCTTTCGCTGGAGAACTTAGCGTTTTGCTGGAGAACTTATTGTTTCGCTGGAGAACTTAGCGTTTTGCTGGAGAACTTAGCGTTTCGCTGGAGAACATAGCGTTTCACTGGAGAACATAGCGTTTCGTTTTAATACTTAGTGTTTTGCTGGAGAACTTATCATTTCGCTGGTGATCCTACCGTTTCGCTCTAGAACATAGCGTTTCGCAAGAGAACTTAGCGTTTCGCAGGAGAACATAGCGTTGTTCTGTTTATCTTAGCGTTTTGCTGGAGAACATTGCGTTTCAATTGAGAAATTGGTTCGGTAATGCAGAACTTATTGTTTCGCTGGTGAACTTGTCGTTTTGCTGGAGAACGTTGCGTTTCGCTGGGGAATTTAGCGTTTTGTTGGAGAACTTATCATTTCGCTAAAGAACTTAGCGTTTCGCTGGAGAACATAGAGTTTCGGTGTAGAACTTAGCGTTTTGCTGGAGAACTTATCATTTTGCTACAGAACTTAGCGTTTCGCTGGAGAACATAGCGTTTCGCTGGAGAACATAGCGTTTCGCTGGAGAACATAGCGTTTCGCTGGAGAACATAACGTTTCGCTTTAATACTTACTGTTTTGCTGGAGAACTTATCATTTTGCTACAGAACTTAGCGTTTCGCTGGTGAACCTAGCGTTTCGCTGGAGAACTTAGTGTTTCCGTGGAGAACTTAGCGTTTCGCTGGAGAACATAGCATTTCTCTGTAATACTTAGTGTTTTAATGGAGAACTTAGCGTTTTGCTGGAGAACTTATCGTTTCGCTGCGAAACTTAGCGTGTTGCTGTAAAACTTAGTGTTTCCCTGGAGAACTTAGCGTTTCGCAGGAGAACATAGCATTTCCCTGTAATACTTAGTGTTTTGATGGAGAACTTAGCGTTTTGCTGGAGAACTTAGCGTTTCGCTGCGGAACTTAGCGTCTTGCTGTAAAACTTAGTGTTTCGATGGAGAACTTATCATTTCGCTGGAGAACATAGCGTTTCGCAGGAGAACATAGCGTTTCGATGTAGAACTTAGCGTTTTGCTGGAGAACTTTGCGTTTCAATTGAGAAGTTAGTTCGGTAATGCTGAACTTACTGTTTCACTGGAAAACTTAGCGTTACGCTGGAGAACATAGCGTTTTGCTGGAGAACTTAGTGTTTCGCTGGAGAACTTAGCGTTTCGCTGGAGAACATAGCGTTTTGCTGGAGAACTTAGCGTTTCGCTGGAGAACTTAGTGTTTTGCTGGAGATCTTAGAGTTACTGTGGAGAACCTAGCGTTTCGCTCGAGAACATAGCGTTTCACTTTAATACTTAGTGTTTTGCTGGAGAACTTATCATTTCGCTGGTGAACCTAGCGTTTCGCTGGAGAACATTGCGTTTCGCAGGAGAACATAGCGTTTCGCTGTAGAACTTAGCGTTTTGCTGGAGAACTTAGCGTTTCAATTGAGAAATTGGTTCGGTAATGTAGAACTTATCTTTTCTGTGGAGAACTTAGCGTTTCGATGGAGAACATAACGTTTCGCTGGAGAACTTAGCGTTTTGCTGGAGAACTTTGCGTTTCAATTGAGAAATTAGTTCGGTAATGCTGAACTTATTGTTTCACAGGAAAACTTAGCGTTTCGCTGGAGAACTTAGCGTTTCGCTGGAGAACTTAGCGTTTCGCTGGAGAACTTAGTGTTTTGCTGGAGAACTTAGCGTTTCGCTGGAGAAAATACCGTTTCTCTGTAATACTTAGTGTTTCGATGGAGAACTTATCATTTCGCTGGAGAACATAGCGTTTCGCAGGAGAACATAGCGTTTCGATGTAGAACTTAGCGTTTTGCTGGAGAACTTTGCGTTTCAATTGAGAAGTTAGATCGGTAATGCTGAACTTATTGTTTCACTGGAAAACTTAGCGTTACGCTGGAGAACATAGCGTTTTGCTGGAGAACTTAGTGTTTTGCTGGAGAACTTATCATTTCGCTGGTGAACCTAGCGTTTCGCTGGAGAACATTGCGTTTCGCAGGAGAACATAGCGTTTTGCAGGAGAACTTAGGGTTTTGCTGGGGAACTTAGCCTTTCGCTGGAGAACTTAGCGTTTTGCTGGAGAACTTATTGTTTCGCTGGAGAACTTAGCGTTTTGCTGGAGAACTTAGCGTTTCGCTGGAGAACATAGCGTTTCACTGGAGAACATAGCGTTTCGTTTTAATACTTAGTGTTTTGCTGGAGAACTTATCATTTCGCTGGTGATCCTAGCGTTTCGCTCTAGAACATAGCGTTTCGCAAGAGAACTTAGCGTTTCGCAGGAGAACATAGCGTTGTTCTGTTTATCTTAGCGTTTTGCTGGAGAACATTGCGTTTCAATTGAGAAATTGGTTCGGTAATGCAGAACTTATTGTTTCGCTGGTGAACTTGTCGTTTTGCTGGAGAACGTTGCGTTTCGCTGGAGAATTTAGCGTTTTGTTGGAGAACTTATCATTTCGCTAAAGAACTTAGCGTTTCGCTGGAGAACATAGAGTTTCGGTGTAGAACTTAGCGTTTTGCTGGAGAACTTATCATTTTGCTACAGAACTTAGCGTTTCGCTGGAGAACATAGCGTTTCGCTGGAGAACATAGCGTTTCGCTGGAGAACATAACGTTTCGCTTTAATACTTACTGTTTTGCTGGAGAACTTATCATTTTGCTACAGAACTTAGCGTTTCGCTGGTGAACCTAGCGTTTCGCTGGAGAACTTAGTGTTTCCGTGGAGAACTTAGCGTTTCGCTGGAGAACATAGCATTTCTCTGTAATACTTAGTGTTTTAATGGAGAACTTAGCGTTTTGCTGGAGAACTTATCGTTTCGCTGCGAAACTTAGCGTGTTGCTGTAAAACTTAGTGTTTCCCTGGAGAACTTAGCGTTTCGCAGGAGAACATAGCATTTCCCTGTAATACTTAGTGTTTTGATGGAGAACTTAGCGTTTTGCTGGAGAACTTAGCGTTTCGCTGCGGAACTTAGCGTCTTGCTGTAAAACTTAGTGTTTCGATGGAGAACTTATCATTTCGCTGGAGAACATAGCGTTTCGCAGGAGAACATAGCGTTTCGATGTAGAACTTAGCGTTTTGCTGGAGAACTTTGCGTTTCAATTGAGAAGTTAGTTCGGTAATGCTGAACTTACTGTTTCACTGGAAAACTTAGCGTTACGCTGGAGAACATAGCGTTTTGCTGGAGAACTTAGTGTTTCGCTGGAGAACTTAGCGTTTCGCTGGAGAACATAGCGTTTCACTGGAGAACATAGCGTTTCGCTTTAATACTTAGTGTTTTGCTGGAGAACTTATCATTTCGCTGGTGAACCTAGCGTTTCGCTGGAGAACATTGCGTTTCGCAGGAGAACTTAGCGTTTCGCAGGAGAACATAGCGTTGTGCTGTTAATCTTAGCGTTTTGCTGGAGAACATTGCGTTTCAATTGAGAAATTGGTTCGGTAATGCATAACTTATTGTTTCGCTGGTGAACGTATCGTTTTGCTGGAGAACGTTGCGTTTCGCTGGAGAACTTAGCGTTTTGCTGGAGAACTTATCATTTCGCTAAAGAACTTAGCGTTTCGCTGGAGAACATAGAGTTTCGCTGGAGAACTTAGCGTTTTGCTGGAGAACTTATCGTTTTGCTGGAGAACTTATCATTTCGCTGGAGAACTTAGCGTTTTGCTGGAGAACTAAGTGTTTCGCTTTAATACTTAGTGTTTTGCTGGAGAACTTTGCGTTTCAATGGAGAAATTGGTTCGGTAATGTAGGACTTATCTTTTCTGTGGAGAACTTAGCGTTTCGCTGGAGCACTTAGCGTTTGTCTGGGGAACTTTGCGTCTCAATCGAGAAATTAGTTCGGTAATGCAGAACTTAGTGTTTCGCTGGAGAACGTAGCGTTTTGCTGGAGAACTTTGCGTTTCAATGGAGAAATTGGTTCGGTAATGTAGGACTTATCTTTTCTGTGGAGAACTTAGCGTTTTGCTGGAGAACATAGCGTTTTGCAGGGGAACTACGCGTTTTGCTGGAGAACTTAGCCTTTCGCTGGAGAACTTAGCGATTCGCAGGAGAACTTAGTGTTTTGCTGGAGCACTTAGCGTCTTGCTGGAAAACGTAGCGTTTTGGTGGAGAACTTTGCGTTTCAATTGAGAAATTAGTTCGGTAATGCTGTTCTTAGTGTTTCTTTGGAGAACTTAGCGTTTCACTGGAGAACTTAGGGTTTTGCTGGAGAACTTAGTGTTTCGCTGGAGAACTTAGCGTTTCGCTGGAGAACATAGCGTTTCTCTGTAATACTTTGCGTTTCGCTGCGGAACTTAGCGTGTTGCTGTAAAACTTAGTGTTTCGATGGAGAACTTAACATTTCGCTGGAGAACTTAGCGTTTTGTTGGAGAACATAGCGTTTCGCAGGAGAACATAGCGTTTCGCTGGAGAACATAGAGTTTCGCTGGAGAACTTAGCGTTTTGCTGGAGAACTTATCATTTCGCTACATAACTTAGCGTTTTCTGGAGAACTTAGTGTTTCGCTGTAATACTTAGTGTTTCGCTAGAGAACTTAGAGCTTTGTTGGAGAACTTAGCATTATGCTGGAGAACATAGCGTTTTGCTGGAGGACTTATCTTTTCGCAGGAGAACTTAGCGTTTCGGTGGGGAACTTTGTGTTTCAATTGAGAAATTAGTTTGGTAATGCAGAACTTAGCGTTTCATTGGAGAACTTAATGTTTCGCTGGGGAACTTAGCGTTTTGCTGGAGAACTTTGCGTTTCAATTGAGAAATTAGTTCGGTAATGCTAAACTTATTGTTTCACTGGAAAACTTAGCGTTACGCTGGAGAACATAGCGTTTCGCTGGAGAACTTAGTGTTTTGCTGGAGAACTTATCGTTTTGCTGGAGAACTTAGCGTTTTGGTTGTGAACTTCGCGTTTCAATTGAGAAATTAGTTCAGTAATGCAGAACTTACGTTTCACTGGAGAACTTAATGTTTCGCTGGACAACATAATGTTTCGCTGGACAGCTTAGTGTGTCGCTGGAGAACATAGCGTTTTGCTGGAGAACTTTGCATTTCGCTTGATAACTTAGAGTTTCACTGGAGAACATTGCGTTTTGCAGGAGAACATAGCGTTTTGCTGTAAAACTTAGCGTTTTGCTGGAGAACATTGCGTTTCAATTGAGAAATTGGTTCGGTAATGCAGAACTTATTGTTTCACCGGTGAACTTAGCGTTTCGCTGAAGAACATAGCGTTTCGCTGGAGAACATAGTGTTTCGCTGGAGCACTTAGCGTTTTGCTGGAGAACATAGCGTTTTCCTGTAGAACTTAGCATTTTGCTGGAGAACTTATCATTTCGCTGGAGAACTTAATGTTTCGCTGGACAACCTAGTGTCTTGCTGGAAATCTTAGCGTTTCGCTGGAGAACTTAGCATTTTGCTGGAGAACTTTGCGTTTCAATTGAGAAATTAGTTCGGTAATGTAGAACTTAGCGTTTCAGTGGAGAACATAGCGTTTCGCTGTAGAACTTAGCATTTTGCTGGAGAACTTTGCGTTTCAATTGAGAAATTAATTCGGTAATGCAGAACTTACCGTTTCCCTGGACAACTTAGTGTTTCGCTGGAGAATTTAGCATTTCGCTGGAGAACTTTGTGTTTCAATTGAGAAATTAGTTCGATAATGCAGAACATATCGTTTCACTGGAGAACTTAACGTTTCGCTGGACAACTTAGCGTTTCGCTGGAGAACTTAGCGTTTCGCTGGAGAACTTAGCGTTTCGCTGCAGTACTTAGCGTTTCACTGGAGAACTTAGCGTTTTGCTGGAGAACTTTGTGTTTCAATTGAGAAATTGGTTCGGTAATGTAGAACTTATCGTTTCACTGGAGAACTTAACGTTTCGCTGGACAACTTAGTGTTTCGCTGGAGGACATAGGGTTTTGCTGGAGAATTTAATGTTTCGCAGGAGAACATAGCGTTTCGCTGGAGAACTTAGCTTTTCGATGGAGAACATTGTGTTTCAATTGAGAAATTGGTTTGGTTATGCAGAACTTATTGTCTCGCTGGATAACTTAGCGTTTTGCTGGAGAACTTAGCGTTTTGCTGGAGAACTTTGTGTTTCAATTGAGAAATTAGTTCGGTAATGCAGAAGTTAGCGTTTCACTGGAGAACTTAGCATTTTGCTGGATAACTTAGCGTTTTGCTGGAGAACTTTGCGTTTCAATTGAGAAATTGGTTCGGTAATGCTAAACTTATTGTTTCACTGGAAAACTTAGCGTTACGCTGGAGAACATAGCGTTTCGCTGGAGAACTTAGCGTTTCGCTGGAGAACTTAGTGTTTTGCTGGAGAACTTATCGTTTTGCTGGAGAACTTAGCGTTTTGGTTGTGAACTTCGCGTTTCAATTGAGAAATTAGTTCAGTAATGCAGAACTTACGTTTCACTGGAGAACTTAACGTTTCGCTGGACAACTTAATGTTTCGCTGGACATCTTAGTGTGTCGCTGGAGAACATAGCGTTTTGCTGGAGAACTTTGCATTTCGCTTGATAACTTAGAGTTTCACTGGAGAACATTGCGTTTTGCAGGAGAACATAGCGTTTTGCTGTAAAACTTAGCGTTTTGCTGGAGAACATTGCGTTTCAATTGAGAAATTGGTTCGGTAATGCAGAACTTATTGTTTCACCGGTGAACTTAGCGTTTCGCTGGAGAACATAGCGTTTCGCTGGAGAACATAGTGTTTCGCTGGAGCACTTAGCGTTTTGCTGGAGAACATAGCGTTTTCCTGTAGAACTTAGCGTTTTGCTGGAGAACTTATCATTTCGCTGGAGAACTTAGCGTTTCGCTGGAGAACTTAATATTTCGCTGGACAACCTAGTGTCTTGCTGGAAATCTTAGCGTTTCGCTGGAGAACTTAGCATTTTGCTGGAGAACTTTGCGTTTCAATTGAGAAATTAGTTCGGTAATGTAGAACGTAGCGTTTCAGTGGAGAACATAGCGTTTCGCTGTAGAACTTAGCATTTTGCTGGAGAACTTTGCGTTTCAATTGAGAAATTAATTCGGTAATGCAGAACTTACCGTTTCCCTGGACAACTTAGTGTTTCGCTGGACAACTTAGTGTTTCGCTGGAGAACTTAGGGTTTTGCTGGAGAATTTAATGTTTCCCTGGAGAACTTAGCGTTTCGCTGGAGAACTTAGCGTTTCGCTGGAGAACTTAGCGTTTCGCTGGAGAACTTAGCGTTTCGCTGCAGAACTTAGCGTTTCGCTGGAGAACTTAGCGTTTTGCTGGAGAACTTTGTGTTTCAATTGAGAAATTAGTTCGGTAATGCAGTACTTAGCGTTTCACTGGAGAACTTAGCGTTTTGCTGGAGAACTTTGTGTTTCAATTGAGAAATTGGTTCGGTAATGTAGAACTTATCGTTTCACTGGAGAACTTAACGTTTCGCTGGACAACTTAGTGTTTCGCTGGAGGACATAGGGTTTTGCTGGAGAATTTAATGTTTCGCAGGAGAACATAGCGTTTCGCTGGAGAACTTAGCTTTTCGATCTAGAACATTGTGTTTCAATTGAGAAATTGGTTTGGTAATGCAGAACTTATTGTTTCGCTGGAGAACTTAGCGTTTTGCTGGAGAACTTAGCGTTTTGCTGGAGAACTTTGTGTTTCAATTGAGAAATTAGTTCGGTAATGCAGAAGTTAGCGTTTCACTGGAGAACTTAGCATTTTGCTGGAGAACTTAGCGTTTTGCTGGAGAACTTTGCGTTTCAATTGAGAAATTGGTTCGGTAATGTAGAACTTATCTTTTCTGTGGAGAACTTAGCGTTTTGCTGGAGAACATAGCGTTTTGCTGGAAAACTTAACGTTTCGCTGGAGAACTTAGCGTTTCTGTGGAGAACTTAGCGTTTTGCTGGAGAACTTAGCGTTTCGCGGGATAACTTAGAGTTTCACTGGAGAACATTGCGTTTCGCAGGAGAACTTAACGTTTCGCAGGAGAACATAGCGTTTTGCTGTAAAACAGCGTTTTGCTGGAGAACATTGCATTTCACTTGAGAAATTGGTTCGGTAATGCAGAACTTATTGTTTCGCTGGTGAACTTAGCGTTTTGCTTTAGAACTTAGCTTTTTGTAGAGAACATGGCGTTTCAAATGAGAAATTAGTTTGGTAATGCAGAACTTATAGTTTTGCTGGAGAAATTAGTGTTTTGCTGGAGAACTTAGCTTTTCGATGGAAAACATTGTGTTTCAATTGAGAAATTGGTTCGGTAATGCAGAACTTCTTGTTTCGCTGGAGAACTTAGCGTTTTGCTGGAGAACTTAGCATTTTGCTGGAAAACTTTGTGTTACAATTGAGAAATTAGTTCGGTAATGCAGAACTTATCGTTTCACTGGAGAAGTTAACGTTTCGCTGGACAACTTAGTGTTTCGCTGGAGCACTTAGCGTTTTGCTGGAGAACTTTGTGTTTCAATTGAGAAATTGGTTCGGTAATGTAGAACTTATCTTTTCTGTGGAGAACTTAACGTTTCGCTGGACAACTTAGTGTTTCGCTGGAGAACATAGGGTTTTGCTGGAGAACTTAGCTTTTCGATGGAGAACATTGTGTTTCAATTGAGAAATTAGTTCGGTAATGCAGAAGTTAGCGTTTCACTGGAGAACTTAGCATTTCGCTGCAGAACTTAGCGTTTTGCAGGAGAAGTTTGCATTTCAATTGAGAAATTAGTTCGGTAATGCAGAACTTATCGTTTCACTGGAGAAGTTAACGTTTCGCTGGACAATTTTGTGTTTCGCTGGAGAACTTAGCGTTTCACTGGAGAACTTAGCGTTTTGCTGGAGAACTAAGCATTTTGCTGGAGAACTTTGTGTTTCAATTGAGAAATTAGTTCGGTAATGCAGAACATAGCGTTTTGCTGTATAACTTAGTGTTTTGCTGTAGAACATTGCATTTCAATTGAGAAATTGGTTCCGTAATGCCGAACTTAGCGTTTCACTGGAGAAGTTAACGTTTCGCTGGACAACTTAGTGTTTTGCTGGAGAACTAAGCATTTCGCTGGAGAACTTTGTGTTTCAATTGAGAAATTAGTTCGATAATGCAGAACATATCGTTTCACTGGAGAACTTAACGTTTCGCTGGACAACTTAGTGTTTCGCTGGAGAACTTAGGGTTTTGCTGGAGAATTTAATGTTTCGCTGGAGAACATAGCGTTTCGCTGGAGAACTTAGCTTTTCGATGGAGAACATGGCGTTTCAATTGAGAAATTGGTTCGGTAATGCAGAACTTATTGTTTCGCTGGAGAACTTAGCTGTTTGCTGGAGAACTTAGTGTTTTGCTGGAGAACTTAGCGTTTTGCTGGAGAACTTAGCGTTTTGCTGGAGAACTTTGTGTTTCAATTGAGAAATTAGTTCGGTAATGCAGAACTTAGCGTTTCACTGGAGAACTTAGCGTTTCCGTGGAGAACTTAGCGTTTTGCTGGAGAACTTTGCGTTTCAATTGAGAAATTGGTTCGGTAATGTAGAACTTATCTTTTCTGTGGAGAACTTAGCGTTTTGCTGGAGAACTTAGCGTATTGCTGGAGAACTTAGCGTTTTGCTGGAGAACTTAGCGTTTTGCTGGAGAACTTAGCGTTTTGCTGGAGAACTTAGCGTTTTGCTGGGGAACTTAGCGTTTAGCTGGAGAACTTAGCGTTTCTGTGGAGAACTTAGCGTTTTGCTGGAGAACATAGCATTTCGCTGGATAACTTAGAGTTTCACTGGAGAACATTGCGTTTCGCAGGAGAACTTAGCGTTTTGCAGGAGAACATAGCGTTTTGCTGTAAAACTTAGCGTTTTGCTGGAGAACTTTGTGTTTCAATTGAGAAATTAGTTCGGTAATGCAGAAGTTAGCGTTTCACTGGAGAACTTATCATTTCGCTGGAGAACTTAGTGTTTTGCTGGAGAACTTTGCGTTTCAATTGAGAAATAGGTTCGGTAATGTAGAACTTATCTTTTCTGTGGAGAACTTAGCGTTTTGCTGGAGAACATAGCGTTTTGCTGGAAAACTTAACGTTTCGCTGGAGAACTTAGCGTTTCTGTGGAGAACTTAGCGTTTTGCTGGAGAACTTAGCGTTTCGCTGGGTAACTTAGCGTTTTACTGGAGAACATTGCGTTTCGCAGGAGAACTTAGCGTTTCGCAGGAGAACATAGCGTTTTGCTGTAAAACAGCGTTTTGCTGGAGAACATTGCATTTCACTTGAGAAATTGGTTCGGTAATGCAGAACTTATTGTTTCGCTGGTGAACCTTGCGTTTTGCTGGAGAACTTAGCTTTTCGATGGAGAACATTGTGTTTCAATTGAGAAATTGGTTCGGTAATGCAGAACTTCTTGTTTCGCTGGAGAACTTAGCATTTTGCTGGAGAACTTTGTGTTTCAATTGAGAAATTAGTTCGGTAATGCAGAAGTTAGCGTTTCACTGGAGAACTTAGCATTTCGCTGCAGAACTTAGCGTTTTGCTGGAGAACTTTGCGTTTCAATTGAGAAATTAGTTCGGTAATGCAGAACTTATCATTTCACTGGAGAAGTTAACGTTTCGCTGGACAATTTTGTGTTTCGCTGGAGAACTTAGCGTTTCACTGGAGAACTTTGCGTTTTGCTGGAGAACTAAGCGTTTTGCTGGAGAACTTTGTGTTTCAATTGAGAAATTAGTTCGGTAATGCAGAACTTATCTTTTCTGTGGAGAACTTAGCGTTTTGCTGGAGAACATAGCGTTTTGCTGGAGAACTTAGCGTTTTGCTGGAGAACTTAGCCTTTCGCTGGAGAACTTAGCCTTTCGCTGGAGAACTTAGCGTTTCTGTGGAGAACTTAGCGTTTTGCTGGAGAACATAGCGTTTTGCTGGGTAACTTAGAGTTTCACTGGAGAACATTGCGTTTCGCAGGAGAACTTAGCATTTCGCAGGAGAACATAGCGTTTTGCTGTAAAACTTAGTGTTTTGCTGGAGAACAATGCGTTTCAATTGAGAAATTGGTTCCGTAATGCAGAACTTAGCGTTTCACTGGAGAACTGAGCGTTTCACTGGAGAACATAGTGTTTTGCTGGAGCACTTAGCGTTTTGCTGGACAACGTAGCGTTTTGCTGGAGAACTTTGCGTTTCAATTGAGAAATTAGTTCGGTAATGCAGAACTTAGCGTTTCAGTGGAGAACTTAGCGTTTCGCTGGGGAACTTAGGGTTTTGCTGTAGAACTTAGCGTTTCGCTGGAGAACATAGCGTTTCGCTGTAGAAGTTAGCATTTTGCTGGAGAACTTTGCGTTTCTATTGAGAAATTAGTTCGGTAATGCAGAACTTACTGTTTCCCTGGACAACTTAGTGTTTCGCTGGAGAACTTAGCATTTTGCTGGAGAACTTTGTGTTTCTATTGAGAAATTAGTTCGGTAATGTAGAACTTATCGTTTCACTGGAGAACTTAACGTGTTGCTGGACAACTTAATGTTTCGCTGGATAACTTAGGGTTTTGCTGGAGAATTTAATGTTTCGCTGGAGAACATAGCGTTTCGCTGGAGAACTTAGCGTTTCGCTGGAGAACTTAGCTTTTCGATGGAGAACATTGCATTTCACTTGAGAAATTGGTTCGGTAATGCAGAACTTATTGTTTCGCTTGTGAACTTAGCGTTTTTCTTTAGAACTTAGCTTTTTGATAGAGAACATGGCGTTTCAATTGAGAAATTAGTTCGGTAATGCAGAAGTTAGCGTTTCACTGGAGACGTTAACGTTTCGCTGGACAACTTAGTGTTTCGCTGGAGAACTTAGCGTTTCACTGGAGAATTTAGCGTTTTGCTGGAGAACTAAGCGTTTTGCTGGAGAACTTTGTGTTTCAATTGAGAAATTAGTTCGATAATGCAGAACATATCGTTTCACTGGAGAACTTAACGTTTCGCTGGACAACTTAGCGTTTCGCTGGAGAACTTAGCGTTTCGCTGGAGAACTTAGCGTTTCGCTGCAGAACTTAGCGTTTCGCTGGAGAACTTAGCGTTTTGCTGGAGAACTTTGTGTTTCAATTGAGAAATTAGTTCGGTAATGCAGTACTTAGCGTTTCACAGGAGAACTTAGCGTTTTGCTGGAGAACTTTGTGTTTCAATTGAGAAATTGGTTCGGTAATGTAGAACTTATCGTTTCACTGGAGAACTTAACGTTTCGCTGGACAACTTAGTGTTTCGCTGGAGGACATAGGGTTTTGCTGGAGAATTTAATGTTTCGCAGGAGAACATAGCGTTTCGCTGGAGAACTTAGCTTTTCGATGGAGAACATTGTGTTTCAATTGAGAAATTGGTTTGGTAATGCAGAACTTATTGTCTCGCTGGAGAACATAGCGTTTTGCTGGAGAACTTAGCGTTTTGCTGGAGAACTTTGTGTTTCAATTGAGAAATTAGTTCGGTAATGCAGAAGTTAGCGTTTCACTGGAGAACTTAGCATTTTGCTGGGGAACTTAGCGTTTTGCTGGAGAACTTTGCGTTTCAATTGAGAAATTGGTTCGGTAATGCTAAACTTATTGTTTCACTGGAAAACTTAGCGTTACGCTGGAGAACATAGCGTTTCGCTGGAGAACTTAGCGTTTCGCTGGAGAACTTAGTGTTTTGCTGGAGAACTTATCGTTTTGCTGGAGAACTTAGCGTTTTGGTTGTGAACTTCGCGTTTCAATTGAGAAATTAGTTCAGTAATGCAGAACTTACGTTTCACTGGAGAACTTAACGTTTCGCTGGACAACTTAATGTTTCGCTGGACAGCTTAGTGTGTCGCTGGAGAACATAGCGTTTTGCTGGAGAACTTTGCATTTCGCTTGATAACTTAGAGTTTCACTGGAGAACATTGCGTTTTGCAGGAGAACATAGCGTTTTGCTGTAAAACTTAGCGTTTTGCTGGAGAACATTGCGTTTCAATTGAGAAATTGGTTCGGTAATGCAGAACTTATTGTTTCACCGGTGAACTTAGCGTTTTGCTGGAGAACATAGCGTTTCGCTGGAGAACATAGTGTTTCGCTGGAGCACTTAGCGTTTTGCTGGAGAACATAGCGTTTTCCTGTAGAACTTAGCGTTTTGCTGGAGAACTTATCATTTCGCTGGAGAACTTAGCGTTTCGCTGGAGAACTTAATATTTCGCTGGACAACCTAGTGTCTTGCTGGAAATCTTAGCGTTTCGCTGGAGAACTTAGCATTTTGCTGGAGAACTTTGCGTTTCAATTGAGAAATTAGTTCGGTAATGTAGAACTTAGCGTTTCAGTGGAGAACATAGCGTTTCGCTGTAGAACTTAGCATTTTGCTGGAGAACTTTGCGTTTCAATTGAGAAATTAATTCGGTAATGCAGAACTTACCGTTTCCCTGGACAACTTAGTGTTTCGCTGGAGAATTTAGCATTTCGCTGGAGAACTTTGTGTTTCAATTGAGAAATTAGTTCGATAATGCAGAACATATCGTTTCACTGGAGAACTTAACGTTTCGCTGGACAACTTAGTGTTTCCCTGGAGAACTTAGGGTTTTGCTGGAGAATTTAATGTTTCCCTGGAGAACTTAGCGTTTCGCTGGAGAACTTAGCGTTTCGCTGGAGAACTTAGCGTTTCTCTGCAGAACTTAGCGTTTCGCTGGAGAACTTAGCGTTTTGCTGGAGAACTTTGTGTTTCAATTGAGAAATTAGTTCGGTAATGCAGTACTTAGCGTTTCACTGGAGAACTTAGCGTTTTGCTGGAGAACTTTGTGTTTCAATTGAGAAATTGGTTCGGTAATGTAGAACTTATCGTTTCACTGGAGAACTTAACGTTTCGCTGGACAACTTAGTGTTTCGCTGGAGGACATAGGGTTTTGCTGGAGAATTTAATGTTTCACAGGCGAACATAGCGTTTCGCTGGAGAACTTAGCTTTTCGATGGAGAACATTGTGTTTCAATTGAGAAATTGGTTTGGTAATGCAGAACTTATTGTTTCGCTGGAGAACTTAGCGTTTTGCTGGAGAACTTAGCGTTTTGCTGGAGAACTTTGTGTTTCAATTGAGAAATTAGTTCGGTAATGCAGAAGTTAGCGTTTCACAGGAGAACTTAGCATTTTGCTGGAGAACTTAGCGTTTTGCTGGAGAACTTTGCGTTTCAATTGAGAAATTGGTTCGGTAATGTAGAACTTATCTTTTCTGTGGAGAACTTAGCGTTTTGCTGGAGAACATAGCGTTTTGCTGGAAAACTTAACGTTTCGCTGGAGAACTTAGCGTTTCTGTGGAGAACTTAGCGTTTTGCTGGAGAACTTAGCGTTTCGCGGGATAACTTAGAGTTTCACTGGAGAACATTGCGTTTCGCAGGAGAACTTAACGTTTCGCAGGAGAACATAGCGTTTTGCTGTAAAACAGCGTTTTGCTGGAGAACATTGCATTTCACTTGAGAAATTGGTTCGGTAATGCAGAACTTATTGTTTCGCTGGTGAACTTAGCGTTTTGCTTTAGAACTTAGCTTTTTGTAGAGAACATGGCGTTTCAAATGAGAAATTAGTTTGGTAATGCAGAACTTATAGTTTTGCTGGAGAAATTAGTGTTTTGCTGGAGAACTTAGCTTTTCGATGGAAAACATTGTGTTTCAATTGAGAAATTGGTTCGGTAATGCAGAACTTCTTGTTTCGCTGGAGAACTTAGCGTTTTGCTGGAGAACTTAGCATTTTGCTGGAAAACTTTG
The DNA here is from genome assembly GCF_037157495.1 of Lathamus discolor. Classification (NCBI taxonomy): domain Eukaryota; kingdom Metazoa; phylum Chordata; class Aves; order Psittaciformes; family Psittacidae; genus Lathamus; species Lathamus discolor. The sequence goes on from NC_088888.1 coordinate 126,089,154, forward strand.
TGTTACAATTGAGAAATTAGTTCGGTAATGCAGAACTTATCGTTTCACTGGAGAAGTTAACGTTTCGCTGGACAACTTAGTGTTTCGCTGGAGCACTTAGAGTTTTGCTGGAGAACATACCTTTTTGCTGGAGAACATAGCCTTTTGCTGGAGAACTTATCATTTCGCTGCAGAACTTAGCGTTTTGCTGTAAAACTTAGCGTGTTGCTGGAGAACATTGCGTTTCAAATGAGAAATTGGTTCCGTAATGCAGAACTTAGCTTTTCACTGGAGAACTTAGCATTTCGCTGGAGAACTTAGCGTTTTGCTGGAGAACTTTGTGTTTCAATTGAGAAATTAGTTCGGTAATGCAGAACTTATCTTTTCTGTGGAGAACTTAGCGTTTTGCTGGAGAACATAGCGTTTTGCTGGAGAACTTAGCGTTTTGCTAGAGAACTTAGCGTTTCGCTGGAGAACTTAGCGTTTCTGTGGAGAACTTAGCGTTTTGCTGGAGAACATAGCGTTTTGCTGGGTAACTTAGAGTTTCACTGGAGAACATTGCGTTTCACAGGAGAACTTAGCGTTTCGCAGGAGAACATAGCGTTTTGCTGTAAAACTTGATGTTTTGCTGGAGAACAATGCGTTTCAATTGAGAAATTGGTTCCGTAATGCAGAACTTAGCGTTTCACTGGAGAACTGAGCGTTTCACTGGAGAACATAGTGTTTTGCTGGAGCACTTAGCGTTTTGCTGGACAACGTAGCGTTTTGCTGCAGAACTTTGCGTTTCAATTGAGAAATTAGTTCGGTAATGCAGAACTTAGCTTTTCACTGGAGAAGTTAACGTTTCGCTGGACAACTTAGTGTTTCGCTGGAGAACTTAGCATTTCGCTGGAGAACTTTGTGTTTCAATTGAGAAATTAGTTCGATAATGCAGAACATATCGTTTCGCTGGACAACTTAGTGTTTCGCTGGAGAACTTAGGGTTTTGCTGGAGAATTTAATGTTTCGCTGGAGAACATAGTGTTTCGCTGGAGAACTTAGCGTTTCGCTGGAGAACTTAGCGTTTTGCTGGATAACTTTGTGTTTCAATTGAGAAATTGGTTCGGTAATGCAGAACTTATTGTTTCGCTGCAGAACTTAGCGTTTTGCTGGAGAAATTAGCGTTTTGCTGGAGAACATAGCGTTTCGCTGTAGAATTTAGCATTTTGCTGGAGAACTTTGCGTTTCAATTGAGAAATCAGTTCGGCAATGCAGAACTTACCGTTTCCCTGGACAACTTAGTGTTTCGCTGGAGATCTTTGTGTTTCAATTGAGAAATTAGTTTCATAATGCAGAACATTTCGTTTCACTGGACAACTTAGTGTTTCGCTGGAGAACTTAGGGTTTTGCTGGAGAATTTAATGTTTCACCGGAGAACATTTCGTTTCCCAGGAGAACTTAGCGTTTCGCAGGAGAACATAGCGTTTTGCTGTAAAACTTACTGTTTTGCTGGAGAACATTGCGTTTCAATTGAGAAATTGGTTCTGTAATGCAGAACTTATTGTTCCGCTGGAGAACTTAGCATTTTGCTGGAGAACTTAGCTTTTCGATAGAGAACATGGCGTTTCAAATGAGAAATTGGTTCCGTAATGCAGAACTTAGCGTTTCACTGGAGAACTTAGCATTTCGCTGGAGAACTTAGCGTTTTGCTGGAGTACTTAGTGTTTCACTGGAGAACTTAGCGTTTCGATGGAGGACTTTGATTTTCGATGGAGAACATTGTGTTTCAATTGAGAATTTGGTTCGATAATGCAGAACTTCTTGTTTCGCTGGAGAACTTAACGTTTTGCTGGAGAACTTAGCGTTTTTCTGGAGAACTTTGTGTTTCAATTGAGAAATTAGTTCGGTAATGCAGAACTTAGCGTTTCACTGGAGAACTTAGCGTTTTGCTGGAGAACTTTGTGTTTCAATTGAGAAATTAGTTCGGTAATGCAGAACTTAGCGTTTCACTGGAGAACTTAGCGTTTTGCTGGAGAACTTTGTGTTTCAATTGAGAAATTGGTTCGGTAATGTAGAACTTATCTTTTCTGTGGAGAACTTAACGTTTCGCTGGACAACTTAGTGTTTCGCTGGAGAACATAGGGTTTTGCTGGAGAATTTAATGTTTCGCTGGAGAACATAGCGTTTCGCTGGAGAACATAGCTTTTCGATGGAGAACATTGTGTTTCAATTGAGAAATTAGTTCGGTAATGCAGAAGTTAGCGTTTCACTGGAGAACTTAGCATTTCGCTGCAGAACTTAGCGCTTTGCAGGAGAAGTTTGCGTTTCAATTGAGAAATTAGTTCGGTAATGCAGAACTTATCGTTTCACTGGAGAAGTTAACGTTTCGCTGGACAATTTTGTGTTTCGCTGGAGAACTTAGCGTTTCACTGGAGAACTTAGCGTTTTGCTGGAGAACTAAGCATTTTGCTGGAGAACTTTGTGTTTCAATTGAGAAATTAGTTCGGTAATGCAGAACATAGCGTTTTGCTGTGTAACTTAGTGTTTTGCTGTAGAACATTGCATTTCAATTGAGAAATTGGTTCCGTAATGCCGAACTTAGCGTTTCAATGGAGAAGTTAACGTTTCGCTGGACAACTTAGTGTTTTGCTGGAGAACTAAGCATTTCGCTGGAGAACTTTGTGTTTCAATTGAGAAATTAGTTCGATAATGCAGAACATATCGTTTCACTGGAGAACTTAACGTTTCGCTGGACAACTTAGTGTTTCGCTGGAGAACTTAGGGTTTTGCTGGAGAATTTAATGTTTCGCTGGAGAACATAGCATTTCGCTGGAGAACTTAGCTTTTCGATGGAGAGCATGGCGTTTCAATTGAGAAATTGGTTCGGTAATGCAGAACTTATTGTTTCGCTGGAGAACTTAGCTGTTTGCTGGAGAACTTAGTGTTTTGCTGGAGAACTTAGCGTTTTGCTGGAGAACTTAGCGTTTTGCTGGAGAACTTTGTGTTTCAATTGAGAAATTAGTTCGGTAATGCAGAACTTAGCGTTTCACTGGAGAACTTAGCGTTTCCGTGGAGAACTTAGCGTTTTGCTGGAGAACTTTGCGTTTCAATTGAGAAATTGGTTCGGTAATGTAGAACTTATCTTTTCTGTGGAGAACTTAGCGTTTTGCTGGAGAACTTAGCGTTTTGCTGGAGAACTTAGCGTTTTGCTGGAGAACTTAGCGTTTTGCTGGAGAACTTAGCGTTTTGCTGGAGAACTTAGCGTTTTGCTGGAGAACTTAGCGTTTTGCTGGAGAACTTAGCGTTTTGCTGGAGAACTTAGCGTTTCGCTGGAGAACTTAGCGTTTCTGTGGAGAACTTAGCGTTTTGCTGGAGAACATAGCATTTCGCTGGATAACTTAGAGTTTCACTGGAGAACATTGCGTTTCGCAGGAGAACTTAGCGTTTCGCAGGAGAACATAGCGTTTTGCTGTAAAACTTAGCGTTTTGCTGGAGAACTTTGTGTTTCAATTGAGAAATTAGTTCGGTAATGCAGAAGTTAGCGTTTCACTGGAGAACTTATCATTTCGCTGGAGAACTTAGCGTTTTGCTGGAGAACTTTGCGTTTCAATTGAGAAATAGGTTCGGTAATGTAGAACTTATCTTTTCTGTGGAGAACTTAGCGTTTTGCTGGAGAACATAGCGTTTTGCTGGAGAACTTTGCGTTTCAATTGAGAAATTGGTTCGGTAATGTAGAACTTATCGTTTCACTGGAGAACTTAACGTTTCGCTGGACAACTTAGTGTTTCGCTGGAGGACATAGGGTTTTGCTGGAGAATTTAATGTTTCACAGGAGAACATAGCGTTTCGCTGGAGAACTTAGCTTTTCGATGGAGAACATTGTGTTTCAATTGAGAAATTGTTTTGGTAATGCAGAACTTATTGTTTCGCTGGAGAACTTAGCGTTTTGCTGGAGAACTTAGCGTTTTGCTGGAGAACTTTGTGTTTCAATTGAGAAATTAGTTCGGTAATGCAGAAGTTAGCGTTTCACAGGAGAACTTAGCATTTTGCTGGAGAACTTAGCGTTTTGCTGGAGAACTTTGCGTTTCAATTGAGAAATTGGTTCGGTAATGTAGAACTTATCTTTTCTGTGGAGAACTTAGCGTTTTGCTGGAGAACATAGCGTTTTGCTGGAAAACTTAACGTTTCGCTGGAGAACTTAGCGTTTCTGTGGAGAACTTAGCGTTTTGCTGGAGAACTTAGCGTTTCGCGGGATAACTTAGAGTTTCACTGGAGAACATTGCGTTTCGCAGGAGAACTTAACGTTTCGCAGGAGAACATAGCGTTTTGCTGTAAAACAGCGTTTTGCTGGAGAACATTGCATTTCACTTGAGAAATTGGTTCGGTAATGCAGAACTTATTGTTTCGCTGGTGAACTTAGCGTTTTGCTTTAGAACTTAGCTTTTTGTAGAGAACATGGCGTTTCAAATGAGAAATTAGTTTGGTAATGCAGAACTTATAGTTTTGCTGGAGAAATTAGTGTTTTGCTGGAGAACTTAGCTTTTCGATGGAAAACATTGTGTTTCAATTGAGAAATTGGTTCGGTAATGCAGAACTTCTTGTTTCGCTGGAGAACTTAGCGTTTTGCTGGAGAACTTAGCATTTTGCTGGAAAACTTTGTGTTACAATTGAGAAATTAGTTCGGTAATGCAGAACTTATCGTTTCACTGGAGAAGTTAACGTTTCGCTGGACAACTTAGTGTTTCGCTGGAGCACTTAGCGTTTTGCTGGAGAACATACCTTTTTGCTGGAGAACATAGCCTTTTGCTGGAGAACTTATCATTTCGCTGCAGAACTTAGCGTTTTGCTGTAAAACTTAGCGTGTTGCTGGAGAACATTGCGTTTCAAATGAGAAATTGGTTCCGTAATGCAGAACTTAGCTTTTCACTGGAGAACTTAGCATTTCGCTGGAGAACTTAGCGTTTTGCTGGAGAACTTTGTGTTTCAATTGAGAAATTAGTTCGGTAATGCAGAACTTATCTTTTCTGTGGAGAACTTAGCGTTTTGCTGGAGAACATAGCGTTTTGCTGGAGAACTTAGCGTTTTGCTAGAGAACTTAGCGTTTCGCTGGAGAACTTAGCGTTTCTGTGGAGAACTTAGCGTTTTGCTGGAGAACATAGCGTTTTGCTGGGTAACTTAGAGTTTCACTGGAGAACATTGCGTTTCACAGGAGAACTTAGCGTTTCGCAGGAGAACATAGCGTTTTGCTGTAAAACTTGATGTTTTGCTGGAGAACAATGCGTTTCAATTGAGAAATTGGTTCCGTAATGCAGAACTTAGCGTTTCACTGGAGAACTGAGCGTTTCACTGGAGAACATAGTGTTTTGCTGGAGCACTTAGCGTTTTGCTGGACAACGTAGCGTTTTGCTGCAGAACTTTGCGTTTCAATTGAGAAATTAGTTCGGTAATGCAGAACTTAGCTTTTCACTGGAGAAGTTAACGTTTCGCTGGACAACTTAGTGTTTCGCTGGAGAACTTAGCATTTCGCTGGAGAACTTTGTGTTTCAATTGAGAAATTAGTTCGATAATGCAGAACATATCGTTTCGCTGGACAACTTAGTGTTTCGCTGGAGCACTTAGAGTTTTGCTGGAGAACATACCTTTTTGCTGGAGAACATAGCCTTTTGCTGGAGAACTTATCATTTCGCTGCAGAACTTAGCGTTTTGCTGTAAAACTTAGCGTGTTGCTGGAGAACATTGCGTTTCAAATGAGAAATTGGTTCCGTAATGCAGAACTTAGCTTTTCACTGGAGAACTTAGCATTTCGCTGGAGAACTTAGCGTTTTGCTGGAGAACTTTGTGTTTCAATTGAGAAATTAGTTCGGTAATGCAGAACTTATCTTTTCTGTGGAGAACTTAGCGTTTTGCTGGAGAACATAGCGTTTTGCTGGAGAACTTAGCGTTTTGCTAGAGAACTTAGCGTTTCGCTGGAGAACTTAGCGTTTCTGTGGAGAACTTAGCGTTTTGCTGGAGAACATAGCGTTTTGCTGGGTAACTTAGAGTTTCACTGGAGAACATTGCGTTTCACAGGAGAACTTAGCGTTTCGCAGGAGAACATAGCGTTTTGCTGTAAAACTTGATGTTTTGCTGGAGAACAATGCGTTTCAATTGAGAAATTGGTTCCGTAATGCAGAACTTAGCGTTTCACTGGAGAACTGAGCGTTTCACTGGAGAACATAGTGTTTTGCTGGAGCACTTAGCGTTTTGCTGGACAACGTAGCGTTTTGCTGCAGAACTTTGCGTTTCAATTGAGAAATTAGTTCGGTAATGCAGAACTTAGCTTTTCACTGGAGAAGTTAACGTTTCGCTGGACAACTTAGTGTTTCGCTGGAGAACTTAGCATTTCGCTGGAGAACTTTGTGTTTCAATTGAGAAATTAGTTCGATAATGCAGAACATATCGTTTCGCTGGACAACTTAGTGTTTCGCTGGAGAACTTAGGGTTTTGCTGGAGAATTTAATGTTTCGCTGGAGAACATAGTGTTTCGCTGGAGAACTTAGCGTTTCGCTGGAGAACTTAGCGTTTTGCTGGATAACTTTGTGTTTCAATTGAGAAATTGGTTCGGTAATGCAGAACTTATTGTTTCGCTGCAGAACTTAGCGTTTTGCTGGAGAAATTAGCGTTTTGCTGGAGAACATAGCGTTTCGCTGTAGAATTTAGCATTTTGCTGGAGAACTTTGCGTTTCAATTGAGAAATCAGTTCGGCAATGCAGAACTTACCGTTTCCCTGGACAACTTAGTGTTTCGCTGGAGATCTTTGTGTTTCAATTGAGAAATTAGTTTCATAATGCAGAACATTTCGTTTCACTGGACAACTTAGTGTTTCGCTGGAGAACTTAGGGTTTTGCTGGAGAATTTAATGTTTCACCGGAGAACATTTCGTTTCCCAGGAGAACTTAGCGTTTCGCAGGAGAACATAGCGTTTTGCTGTAAAACTTACTGTTTTGCTGGAGAACATTGCGTTTCAATTGAGAAATTGGTTCTGTAATGCAGAACTTATTGTTCCGCTGGAGAACTTAGCATTTTGCTGGAGAACTTAGCTTTTCGATAGAGAACATGGCGTTTCAAATGAGAAATTGGTTCCGTAATGCAGAACTTAGCGTTTCACTGGAGAACTTAGCATTTCGCTGGAGAACTTAGCGTTTTGCTGGAGTACTTAGTGTTTCACTGGAGAACTTAGCGTTTCGATGGAGGACTTTGATTTTCGATGGAGAACATTGTGTTTCAATTGAGAATTTGGTTCGATAATGCAGAACTTCTTGTTTCGCTGGAGAACTTAACGTTTTGCTGGAGAACTTAGCGTTTTTCTGGAGAACTTTGTGTTTCAATTGAGAAATTAGTTCGGTAATGCAGAACTTAGCGTTTCACTGGAGAACTTAGCGTTTTGCTGGAGAACTTTGTGTTTCAATTGAGAAATTAGTTCGGTAATGCAGAACTTAGCGTTTCACTGGAGAACTTAGCGTTTTGCTGGAGAACTTTGTGTTTCAATTGAGAAATTGGTTCGGTAATGTAGAACTTATCTTTTCTGTGGAGAACTTAACGTTTCGCTGGACAACTTAGTGTTTCGCTGGAGAACATAGGGTTTTGCTGGAGAATTTAATGTTTCGCTGGAGAACATAGCGTTTCGCTGGAGAACATAGCTTTTCGATGGAGAACATTGTGTTTCAATTGAGAAATTAGTTCGGTAATGCAGAAGTTAGCGTTTCACTGGAGAACTTAGCATTTCGCTGCAGAACTTAGCGCTTTGCAGGAGAAGTTTGCGTTTCAATTGAGAAATTAGTTCGGTAATGCAGAACTTATCGTTTCACTGGAGAAGTTAACGTTTCGCTGGACAATTTTGTGTTTCGCTGGAGAACTTAGCGTTTCACTGGAGAACTTAGCGTTTTGCTGGAGAACTAAGCATTTTGCTGGAGAACTTTGTGTTTCAATTGAGAAATTAGTTCGGTAATGCAGAACATAGCGTTTTGCTGTGTAACTTAGTGTTTTGCTGTAGAACATTGCATTTCAATTGAGAAATTGGTTCCGTAATGCCGAACTTAGCGTTTCAATGGAGAAGTTAACGTTTCGCTGGACAACTTAGTGTTTTGCTGGAGAACTAAGCATTTCGCTGGAGAACTTTGTGTTTCAATTGAGAAATTAGTTCGATAATGCAGAACATATCGTTTCACTGGAGAACTTAACGTTTCGCTGGACAACTTAGTGTTTCGCTGGAGAACTTAGGGTTTTGCTGGAGAATTTAATGTTTCGCTGGAGAACATAGCATTTCGCTGGAGAACTTAGCTTTTCGATGGAGAGCATGGCGTTTCAATTGAGAAATTGGTTCGGTAATGCAGAACTTATTGTTTCGCTGGAGAACTTAGCTGTTTGCTGGAGAACTTAGTGTTTTGCTGGAGAACTTAGCGTTTTGCTGGAGAACTTAGCGTTTTGCTGGAGAACTTTGTGTTTCAATTGAGAAATTAGTTCGGTAATGCAGAACTTAGCGTTTCACTGGAGAACTTAGCGTTTCCGTGGAGAACTTAGCGTTTTGCTGGAGAACTTTGCGTTTCAATTGAGAAATTGGTTCGGTAATGTAGAACTTATCTTTTCTGTGGAGAACTTAGCGTTTTGCTGGAGAACTTAGCGTTTTGCTGGAGAACTTAGCGTTTTGCTGGAGAACTTAGCGTTTTGCTGGAGAACTTAGCGTTTTGCTGGAGAACTTAGCGTTTTGCTGGAGAACTTAGCGTTTTGCTGGAGAACTTAGCGTTTTGCTGGAGAACTTAGCGTTTCGCTGGAGAACTTAGCGTTTCTGTGGAGAACTTAGCGTTTTGCTGGAGAACATAGCATTTCGCTGGATAACTTAGAGTTTCACTGGAGAACATTGCGTTTCGCAGGAGAACTTAGCGTTTCGCAGGAGAACATAGCGTTTTGCTGTAAAACTTAGCGTTTTGCTGGAGAACTTTGTGTTTCAATTGAGAAATTAGTTCGGTAATGCAGAAGTTAGCGTTTCACTGGAGAACTTATCATTTCGCTGGAGAACTTAGCGTTTTGCTGGAGAACTTTGCGTTTCAATTGAGAAATAGGTTCGGTAATGTAGAACTTATCTTTTCTGTGGAGAACTTAGCGTTTTGCTGGAGAACATAGCGTTTTGCTGGAGAACTTTGCGTTTCAATTGAGAAATTGGTTCGGTAATGTAGAACTTATCGTTTCACTGGAGAACTTAACGTTTCGCTGGACAACTTAGTGTTTCGCTGGAGGACATAGGGTTTTGCTGGAGAATTTAATGTTTCACAGGAGAACATAGCGTTTCGCTGGAGAACTTAGCTTTTCGATGGAGAACATTGTGTTTCAATTGAGAAATTGTTTTGGTAATGCAGAACTTATTGTTTCGCTGGAGAACTTAGCGTTTTGCTGGAGAACTTAGCGTTTTGCTGGAGAACTTTGTGTTTCAATTGAGAAATTAGTTCGGTAATGCAGAAGTTAGCGTTTCACAGGAGAACTTAGCATTTTGCTGGAGAACTTAGCGTTTTGCTGGAGAACTTTGCGTTTCAATTGAGAAATTGGTTCGGTAATGTAGAACTTATCTTTTCTGTGGAGAACTTAGCGTTTTGCTGGAGAACATAGCGTTTTGCTGGAAAACTTAACGTTTCGCTGGAGAACTTAGCGTTTCTGTGGAGAACTTAGCGTTTTGCTGGAGAACTTAGCGTTTCGCGGGATAACTTAGAGTTTCACTGGAGAACATTGCGTTTCGCAGGAGAACTTAACGTTTCGCAGGAGAACATAGCGTTTTGCTGTAAAACAGCGTTTTGCTGGAGAACATTGCATTTCACTTGAGAAATTGGTTCGGTAATGCAGAACTTATTGTTTCGCTGGTGAACTTAGCGTTTTGCTTTAGAACTTAGCTTTTTGTAGAGAACATGGCGTTTCAAATGAGAAATTAGTTTGGTAATGCAGAACTTATAGTTTTGCTGGAGAAATTAGTGTTTTGCTGGAGAACTTAGCTTTTCGATGGAAAACATTGTGTTTCAATTGAGAAATTGGTTCGGTAATGCAGAACTTCTTGTTTCGCTGGAGAACTTAGCGTTTTGCTGGAGAACTTAGCATTTTGCTGGAAAACTTTGTGTTACAATTGAGAAATTAGTTCGGTAATGCAGAACTTATCGTTTCACTGGAGAAGTTAACGTTTCGCTGGACAACTTAGTGTTTCGCTGGAGCACTTAGCGTTTTGCTGGAGAACATACCTTTTTGCTGGAGAACATAGCCTTTTGCTGGAGAACTTATCATTTCGCTGCAGAACTTAGCGTTTTGCTGTAAAACTTAGCGTGTTGCTGGAGAACATTGCGTTTCAAATGAGAAATTGGTTCCGTAATGCAGAACTTAGCTTTTCACTGGAGAACTTAGCATTTCGCTGGAGAACTTAGCGTTTTGCTGGAGAACTTTGTGTTTCAATTGAGAAATTAGTTCGGTAATGCAGAACTTATCTTTTCTGTGGAGAACTTAGCGTTTTGCTGGAGAACATAGCGTTTTGCTGGAGAACTTAGCGTTTTGCTAGAGAACTTAGCGTTTCGCTGGAGAACTTAGCGTTTCTGTGGAGAACTTAGCGTTTTGCTGGAGAACATAGCGTTTTGCTGGGTAACTTAGAGTTTCACTGGAGAACATTGCGTTTCACAGGAGAACTTAGCGTTTCGCAGGAGAACATAGCGTTTTGCTGTAAAACTTGATGTTTTGCTGGAGAACAATGCGTTTCAATTGAGAAATTGGTTCCGTAATGCAGAACTTAGCGTTTCACTGGAGAACTGAGCGTTTCACTGGAGAACATAGTGTTTTGCTGGAGCACTTAGCGTTTTGCTGGACAACGTAGCGTTTTGCTGCAGAACTTTGCGTTTCAATTGAGAAATTAGTTCGGTAATGCAGAACTTAGCTTTTCACTGGAGAAGTTAACGTTTCGCTGGACAACTTAGTGTTTTGCTGGAGAACTTAGCATTTCGCTGGAGAACTTTGTGTTTCAATTGAGAAATTAGTTCGATAATGCAGAACATATCGTTTCGCTGGACAACTTAGTGTTTCGCTGGAGAACTTAGGGTTTTGCTGGAGAATTTAATGTTTCGCTGGAGAACATAGTGTTTCGCTGGAGAACTTAGCGTTTCGCTGGAGAACTTAGCGTTTTGCTGGATAACTTTGTGTTTCAATTGAGAAATTGGTTCGGTAATGCAGAACTTATTGTTTCGCTGCAGAACTTAGCGTTTTGCTGGAGAAATTAGCGTTTTGCTGGAGAACATAGCGTTTCGCTGTAGAATTTAGCATTTTGCTGGAGAACTTTGCGTTTCAATTGAGAAATCAGTTCGGCAATGCAGAACTTACCGTTTCCCTGGACAACTTAGTGTTTCGCTGGAGATCTTTGTGTTTCAATTGAGAAATTAGTTTCATAATGCAGAACATTTCGTTTCACTGGACAACTTAGTGTTTCGCTGGAGAACTTAGGGTTTTGCTGGAGAATTTAATGTTTCACCGGAGAACATTTCGTTTCCCAGGAGAACTTAGCGTTTCGCAGGAGAACATAGCGTTTTGCTGTAAAACTTACTGTTTTGCTGGAGAACATTGCGTTTCAATTGAGAAATTGGTTCTGTAATGCAGAACTTATTGTTCCGCTGGAGAACTTAGCATTTTGCTGGAGAACTTAGCTTTTCGATAGAGAACATGGCGTTTCAAATGAGAAATTGGTTCCGTAATGCAGAACTTAGCGTTTCACTGGAGAACTTAGCATTTCGCTGGAGAACTTAGCGTTTTGCTGGAGTACTTAGTGTTTCACTGGAGAACTTAGCGTTTCGATGGAGGACTTTGATTTTCGATGGAGAACATTGTGTTTCAATTGAGAATTTGGTTCGATAATGCAGAACTTCTTGTTTCGCTGGAGAACTTAACGTTTTGCTGGAGAACTTAGCGTTTTTCTGGAGAACTTTGTGTTTCAATTGAGAAATTAGTTCGGTAATGCAGAACTTAGCGTTTCACTGGAGAACTTAGCGTTTTGCTGGAGAACTTTGTGTTTCAATTGAGAAATTAGTTCGGTAATGCAGAACTTAGCGTTTCACTGGAGAACTTAGCGTTTTGCTGGAGAACTTTGTGTTTCAATTGAGAAATTGGTTCGGTAATGTAGAACTTATCTTTTCTGTGGAGAACTTAACGTTTCGCTGGACAACTTAGTGTTTCGCTGGAGAACATAGGGTTTTGCTGGAGAATTTAATGTTTCGCTGGAGAACATAGCGTTTCGCTGGAGAACATAGCTTTTCGATGGAGAACATTGTGTTTCAATTGAGAAATTAGTTCGGTAATGCAGAAGTTAGCGTTTCACTGGAGAACTTAGCATTTCGCTGCAGAACTTAGCGCTTTGCAGGAGAAGTTTGCGTTTCAATTGAGAAATTAGTTCGGTAATGCAGAACTTATCGTTTCACTGGAGAAGTTAACGTTTCGCTGGACAATTTTGTGTTTCGCTGGAGAACTTAGCGTTTCACTGGAGAACTTAGCGTTTTGCTGGAGAACTAAGCATTTTGCTGGAGAACTTTGTGTTTCAATTGAGAAATTAGTTCGGTAATGCAGAACATAGCGTTTTGCTGTGTAACTTAGTGTTTTGCTGTAGAACATTGCATTTCAATTGAGAAATTGGTTCCGTAATGCCGAACTTAGCGTTTCAATGGAGAAGTTAACGTTTCGCTGGACAACTTAGTGTTTTGCTGGAGAACTAAGCATTTCGCTGGAGAACTTTGTGTTTCAATTGAGAAATTAGTTCGATAATGCAGAACATATCGTTTCACTGGAGAACTTAACGTTTCGCTGGACAACTTAGTGTTTCGCTGGAGAACTTAGGGTTTTGCTGGAGAATTTAATGTTTCGCTGGAGAACATAGCATTTCGCTGGAGAACTTAGCTTTTCGATGGAGAGCATGGCGTTTCAATTGAGAAATTGGTTCGGTAATGCAGAACTTATTGTTTCGCTGGAGAACTTAGCTGTTTGCTGGAGAACTTAGTGTTTTGCTGGAGAACTTAGCGTTTTGCTGGAGAACTTAGCGTTTTGCTGGAGAACTTTGTGTTTCAATTGAGAAATTAGTTCGGTAATGCAGAACTTAGCGTTTCACTGGAGAACTTAGCGTTTCCGTGGAGAACTTAGCGTTTTGCTGGAGAACTTTGCGTTTCAATTGAGAAATTGGTTCGGTAATGTAGAACTTATCTTTTCTGTGGAGAACTTAGCGTTTTGCTGGAGAACTTAGCGTTTTGCTGGAGAACTTAGCGTTTTGCTGGAGAACTTAGCGTTTTGCTGGAGAACTTAGCGTTTTGCTGGAGAACTTAGCGTTTTGCTGGAGAACTTAGCGTTTTGCTGGAGAACTTAGCGTTTCGCTGGAGAACTTAGCGTTTCTGTGGAGAACTTAGCGTTTTGCTGGAGAACATAGCATTTCGCTGGATAACTTAGAGTTTCACTGGAGAACATTGCGTTTCGCAGGAGAACTTAGCGTTTCGCAGGAGAACATAGCGTTTTGCTGTAAAACTTAGCGTTTTGCTGGAGAACTTTGTGTTTCAATTGAGAAATTAGTTCGGTAATGCAGAAGTTAGCGTTTCACTGGAGAACTTATCATTTCGCTGGAGAACTTAGCGTTTTGCTGGAGAACTTTGCGTTTCAATTGAGAAATAGGTTCGGTAATGTAGAACTTATCTTTTCTGTGGAGAACTTAGCGTTTTGCTGGAGAACATAGCGTTTTGCTGGAGAACTTTGCGTTTCAATTGAGAAATTGGTTCGGTAATGTAGAACTTATCGTTTCACTGGAGAACTTAACGTTTCGCTGGACAACTTAGTGTTTCGCTGGAGGACATAGGGTTTTGCTGGAGAATTTAATGTTTCACAGGAGAACATAGCGTTTCGCTGGAGAACTTAGCTTTTCGATGGAGAACATTGTGTTTCAATTGAGAAATTGTTTTGGTAATGCAGAACTTATTGTTTCGCTGGAGAACTTAGCGTTTTGCTGGAGAACTTAGCGTTTTGCTGGAGAACTTTGTGTTTCAATTGAGAAATTAGTTCGGTAATGCAGAAGTTAGCGTTTCACAGGAGAACTTAGCATTTTGCTGGAGAACTTAGCGTTTTGCTGGAGAACTTTGCGTTTCAATTGAGAAATTGGTTCGGTAATGTAGAACTTATCTTTTCTGTGGAGAACTTAGCGTTTTGCTGGAGAACATAGCGTTTTGCTGGAAAACTTAACGTTTCGCTGGAGAACTTAGCGTTTCTGTGGAGAACTTAGCGTTTTGCTGGAGAACTTAGCGTTTCGCGGGATAACTTAGAGTTTCACTGGAGAACATTGCGTTTCGCAGGAGAACTTAACGTTTCGCAGGAGAACATAGCGTTTTGCTGTAAAACAGCGTTTTGCTGGAGAACATTGCATTTCACTTGAGAAATTGGTTCGGTAATGCAGAACTTATTGTTTCGCTGGTGAACTTAGCGTTTTGCTTTAGAACTTAGCTTTTTGTAGAGAACATGGCGTTTCAAATGAGAAATTAGTTTGGTAATGCAGAACTTATAGTTTTGCTGGAGAAATTAGTGTTTTGCTGGAGAACTTAGCTTTTCGATGGAAAACATTGTGTTTCAATTGAGAAATTGGTTCGGTAATGCAGAACTTCTTGTTTCGCTGGAGAACTTAGCGTTTTGCTGGAGAAATTAGCGTTTTGCTGGAGAACATAGCGTTTCGCTGTAGAATTTAGCATTTTGCTGGAGAACTTTGCGTTTCAATTGAGAAATCAGTTCGGCAATGCAGAACTTACCGTTTCCCTGGACAACTTAGTGTTTCGCTGGAGATCTTTGTGTTTCAATTGAGAAATTAGTTTCATAATGCAGAACATTTCGTTTCACTGGACAACTTAGTGTTTCGCTGGAGAACTTAGGGTTTTGCTGGAGAATTTAATGTTTCACCGGAGAACATTTCGTTTCCCAGGAGAACTTAGCGTTTCGCAGGAGAACATAGCGTTTTGCTGTAAAACTTACTGTTTTGCTGGAGAACATTGCGTTTCAATTGAGAAATTGGTTCTGTAATGCAGAACTTATTGTTCCGCTGAGAGAACTTAGCATTTTGCTGGAGAACTTAGCTTTTCGATAGAGAGAACATGGCGTTTCAAATGAGGAAATTGGTTCCCGTAATGCAGAACTTAGCGTTTCAGCTGGAGAACTTAGCATTTCGCTGGAGAACTTAGCGTTTTGCTGGAGTACTTAGTGTTTCACTGGAGAAGCTTAGCGTTTCGATGGAGGACTTTGATTTTCGATGGAGAACATTGTGTTTCAATTGAGAATTTGTTCGATAATGCAGAACTTCTTGTTTCGCTGGAGAACTTAACGTTTTGCTGGAGAACTTAGCGTTTTTTCTGGAGAACTTTGTGTTTCAATTGAGAAATTAGTTCGGTAATGCATGAACTTAGCGTTTCACTGGAGAACTTAGCGTTTTGCTGGGAGAACTTTGTGTTTCAATTGAGAAATTAGTTCGGTAATGCAGAACTTAGCGTTTCACTGGAGAACTTAGCGGTTTGCTGGAGAACTTTGTGTTTCAATTGAGAAATTGGTTCGGTAATGTAGAACTTATCTTTTCTGTGGAGAACTTAACGTTTCGCTGGACAACTTAGTGTTTCGCTGGAGAACATAGGGTTTTGCTGGAGAATTTAATGTTTCGCTGGAGAACATAGCGTTTCGCTGGAGAACATAGCTTTTCGATGGAGAACATTGTGTTTCAATTGAGAAATTAGTTCGGTAATGCAGAAGTTAGCGTTTCACTGGAGAACTTAGCATTTCGCTGCAGGAACTTAGCGCTTTGCAGGAGAAGTTTGCGTTTCAATTGAGAAATTAGTTCGTAATGCAGAACTTATCGTTTCACTGGAGAAGTTAACGTTTCGCTGGACAATTTTGTGTTTCGCTGGAGAACTTAGCGTTTCACTGAGAACTTAGCGTTTTGCTGGAGAACTAAGCATTTTGCCTGGAGAACTTTGTGTTTCAATTGAGAATTAGTTCGGTAATGCAGAACATAGCGTTTTGCTGTGTAACTTAGTGTTAAACATTGCATTTCAATTGAGAAATTGGTTCCGTAATGCCGAACTTAGCGTTTCAATGGAGAAGTTAACGTTTCGCTGGACAACTTAGTGTTTTGCTGGAGAACTAAGCATTTCGCTGGAGAACTTTGTGTTTCAATTGAGAAATTAGTTCGATAATGCAGAACATATCGTTTCACTGGAGAACTTAACGTTTCGCTGGACAACTTAGTGTTTCGCTGGAGAACTTAGGGTTTTGCTGGAGAATTTAATGTTTCGCTGGAGAACATAGCATTTCGCTGGAGAACTTAGCTTTTCGATGGAGAGCATGGCGTTTCAATTGAGAAATTGGTTCGGTAATGCAGAACTTATTGTTTCGCTGGAGAACTTAGCTGTTTGCTGGAGAACTTAGTGTTTTTGCTGGAGAACTTAGCGTTTTGCTGGAGAACTTAGCGTTTTGCTGGAGAACTTTGTGTTTCAATTGAGAAATTAGTTCGGTAATGCAGAACTTAGCGTTTCACTGGAGAACTTAGCGTTTCCGTGGAGAACTTAGCGTTTTGCTGGAGAACTTTGCGTTTCAATTGAGAAATTGGTTCGGTAATGTAGAACTTATA